>NC_133658.1:551037035-551722200 GCF_037893015.1 Macrotis lagotis
CTGCTTTTAAGGGGTTGGGGTGAACAACAAAACCAGAAGTAAACTAACAATTGATACCATGGGAGTATCAGATATTAGGGAAAGAGGGAGAATAAATGCTCTAAGAGGAAGATCAAGGGATGTCACAAATTTTCTGTTACACTTTAGCCACACATACCTCCTACTCCTAGTAAGTTACCCTAGACCAGAAGAGAAAATATCCAATGTTTTTTGTAAGTATACTGTCAATTGACTATTGTGTCTATATAAGATTGCACTATAAATGAAAGAAAAGCATAGAACCAACAACTGTACTTCATTCAACTCAATATCTAGATCTGCAGCCTATCTTCTGTAAATGAGTGTCATTAGTGTCCTAAATTCTTAGTATGTTCCCTACAGGTATTCTTTAAGGCATGCTAAAATAATATTAAAAGAAGAAACACCTTGACCTAACACCTTTATGCCTAACATTTGAAAATAAGCATGGATTTACTTCAGGCTATGTGGAATTTCTTCTAACTTTAATTCAATATGTTTTTATATTTGTTCAATGTTATTTTTATCCTTAATTCCCTCTCTCTTTCCAGGGAAAAGTGATTTACTTCCAACAAAACAATGCATGGCTTGGAAAAGCAGATCAGAGAGAATCTATCAGATATTTAAACTAACAAAATTCATCAAAAGAATTAGAAGGAAAGGAAAGGAGGGAAGTAAAAAAGCTGACAATGAAAGGGTAATGAACATTAATACTTAAATATAAGTAGAACCTTGCATAGAAGTATATTCTAAACCCAATACACTTTAAGAAAAGTAATTATTTCAATTTGACTCCAACTGCCAACTCTGGTGCCATACTATCAAGCAGAGAACTACATCCTGCTATAAATCTCAATAATGTCCCTGATGGACACATACTCATTTTAAATACTGCTTTTAAGGAATACAGAGGTTAATGAAGACTCTCATTATGACTTTCATATCATTTGGTGTGCTGTGAGTCATACTTCCAGATAGGAAACAGTTAAGAAGTAACAAAAACAAAAGTGGTTAGGAGAAAGATTTTTGAGGTTAAACTAGAGAAATTTCCAAAATCATGATCAATTGTGTGGTATAATTACATTGAATAGGCCAACAAAAGGGGGAGTTTCTTATTTTAACATGAACAATGCCTAAATTATATCTGAAATAACTTGGCAAATTTTCCCTAATAGTAACTGTTGAGAGCATAAAGGACTCATAACTCTAATATAGTTCTTTAAAAGTGTGAATAATGAATTATTTGAAATAGGAATAAAATACTTTTTAAAATTTACTTCTGAATAGTTCAACATTATTCACTTTATTATTTGTTTAAAACTTTTCAAGTACTTCAGGTGCACTTATTATTAAGAACAGGCATTCATACACAGACAGACTCTTAAACTAATAACTAGGTATAAGAAAAGACCTCAATTGCCCCAGCTCTTCCTGTCTTGAGTCCCTGTTCATTTGCCTGACATGGATTCTCTTTTTTTCACACAGTCTAACAAAAAAGTATGGGGAGGTTTCTGGTGTATTCTAGAGATAATGCTCTTACAGCAAAAATGCTACTAAGGACAGTTATGAAAAGTAAACATAAACTGAATGGTAAATGGAAAGAAGGAAAAATCATAAAAAGAGCAAATGAAGAGGGAATGTTTAGCCTAGGTATGAAAATAGAAAATAAAAAAATATTTTTGTTTCATTGTTATTGTCATTGTTGCTTTTTTTTCCAAATACCTGAAGAACTATCCTGTGGAAGTGAATTGAAACATTTCCTATTTAACTTCAAATGACAGAGAGGTTGTACAATTGGGCAAAGAGTCACTGAGAAGGACATTTAGTCTTGACATAAAGAAAACTTTCTAACAAACAACTATCCAAAAGAGAAAATAAATTTCTCAAGATGTAACAGTTTAATTTTCACTGAAAATTATAATGCTGATAATGGATGAGAATTTTGTTTTGGATACCACAGCAATATTTTTGTCAGTTTGAACTAGATAATATATGTGATACAGTTTAATTAATGCATCCTTATAATTACTTTGGCCATATGTGTGCACATGAGATTATTATTAGAAATTATCCTCAAGAGTTTATAAGAGTAAATCTATTTCTATTCTAAGAAATATATAAACATTTTAAACCATTTTAGTAAACCTGATGTGGTTGGTGAATGATAAAATGATTGAAGAAATGAAGGCTCAGTCTCCTCCAATCATATAGATTTATTAATTAATTTAAAGGAAATAATAAAAGATTTTATAATCTGATTTCTAATTGGAGGAAATACTTGGGAGTTTGCAACCAGAAGCAAGTAATCAGTGCTCCACTCTTCAAATATTTGTAAGTAATCAAAGGAACATGCCAGCAATCTCTGTTTCCAGATCAGACATTTGGATTATTTTAAATATAGAATTGTGTAAAAAATACCTCATTGGAAAAGCAAGTGTACCAGAAAATAGATCCAGGAAAGATAATTTAATTTGACTACATGAAAGTCATGATCAAAAACAACAACAAATAAACAAAAAAGAACTTTGGCAACAAATTTCAAGAAATTATTTATTCAGCCATTCTGGAGTGCTGATCAAACCATCCTGGAGAGTAATCTGAAATCATTCCTAAAGAATCATAAAACTGACCATACCCTTTGACCCAACATTATCTGCACAAATTTTATATCCCAAAGAAATCATAAAAAAGTGAAAAATATCACATGTTTAGAAATATTTATAATAGCTCTTTTGTAGTAGTAAATAATTAGAAAGTGAGGGAATACCCATCAATTGGGGAATGGTTGAACAAATTATGGTATATGAATGTTATGGAGTACTATTACTTTATTAGAAATTGAGCAGTTGGACTTCAAAGAAGCATGGAAAGGTTTACATGAACTGATGCTGAGTGAAGTGAGCAGAGCCAGAATGAAGTGAGTATCAGCTTTGTGAGATGATCAGCTTTGATGAATGTAACTTCTCTCAGCAGTTAAAAGATTAAAAAACAATTGTGAAAGACCTGCCATGGACAATGTCATCCTATTTAAAAGAAAATATTACATAGTTTGAATGGTATGTTCACTTTTTTAAGACTTCTTTTATGTTTTTCCTTCTTATCTCATAGGTTTTCTTCTTTCCCTTCAGTTACAATTTCTCTTTCACAACATGAACATTATGTAAATATTTTAAACATGAAGGTACAGTTTGTTTGCCAGCCATGGAGAAGGGGGGAGGGAAAGGAGACTGGCAGAAAAATGTGGAATTCATAAATTTGCAAATGGGTGAATGTTGAAAAACTTCCATTGAATATAATTGGAAAAATAAAATAAAATGGAATTAAAAATTATTCATAAAAACATTTTTGGTATCATAAACCAGAGGATAAAATAGTCATTGAATGAATCCAAAAAATCACCTCATGAAAGAGATTGCAAGATTAAACTCCAAGGAATATTGTAATAAAATTCCAGAATTATTAGAAAGGAAAAATAATTCAGAATATCAAAAAGTCAGAGCCAGGATTACATAGGATTTAGTAGTTTTAACAGTAAAGGATCAAAGGCTCTGGAATATGACATTCTAAAGGGCAAAGGCATTTGGATTACAACCAAGAATCAACTACCTATCAAGATAGAGCACTATGATTCAAGAGAAAAGATGGATATTCAATGAAAAAGGGAATGACCAGAACTGAACAAAAAATTCATATTCTAGTTATATAAATCAAGATACATATAAAGGTAAACAGGAGAGAAAAAAATAACTGATACAATAAGATTAAATTGTCTACCTTCCTACATGGGTAAATGACACTTGAAACTCTTTAGAATTTTATACATATTAGAACAGTTGAAAGAGCTATATTTAGAGAAAAGATATAGGAATAGGAGGATTTTGAAGTGATCCCATAAAAAATTAAGAAATAAAATATTTATACTAGCAGAAGACAAATGGTATGGACAGAATAGGATAAAATGCATTAGATTAAGAGGCATATAACAACAAATTATAATAGTAGCAAAGAAGAGAGAGGGTGAGCATTGATTAAGCTCAAAAGGGAATTATATATATATATATATATATATATATATATATGTATGTATAATATATATGCATACACATATATAATATATATGTATATATATATTCAGTTTTGTTTAGAAATTTAATTTACCCTCTAGAGAAATAGGAAAAGCAAGGGGATCAAAAGGAAAAGGGGAGATTGATGGAAGGGAGGCAGATGTAGGAAGGAGAAGGAGAAAAAAAGGAGAGGTAGAAAGAAGGACAGATTGAGAGAGGTGGTAGTCAGAAGCAAAACACTGATGGGGAGATATAGGGTAAAAATAGAATTGAGGGCAATACACAGTTAGGAAGCAAAAGATGTGAATGACATGTACTCTCCCACAAAAGAGAAGCAGATGGTGGATTAAAAATGGAATCCCAGAATATTCTGTTCATTGGAAATACATTTGAATCAGAGCAACACACACAGAGTAAACACAAAAGGTAGCAGAATATATTATTCTTCAGCAGAAGTAAAAAAAGGAGCAGAGGTAGCAATATTTATAGCAGATAAAAACAAACACAAAGAGATAAGGTAGAAAATAATAGCTTGATAAAAGGTAACATAGACAATGAAGCAATAGCAATTCTAAATATCTATCTATATCTATATCTATATCTATATCTATATCTATCTATCTATCTATCTATCTATCTATCTATATATATATATATATATATATATATAGATGTATCTAATGATATGTCACCTTTATTCTTAAAGTTAAATGAATCACAGAATGAAATAGACAACACCAATGTACCAGCAAGGAACCTCATTCCTTCAGAATTAGATAAATCCAAAGACAAAATGAATAAGAAACAAGTTAAGACAAGGAATAGAACTTTAAAAAAGTTAACCATGATAGACCTCTAAGGAAAATTACATGGTATTAAAAAGTACTATATATTTATCAGGAGTACATAGAAGCTTTATAAAAATTGACCATACACATCTTTCAATTATATGCATAAAGGAAGAAATAGTAACTACATTCATTTCAGATGATGATGATGATTCATTAAAAAGTAAATGTAAAAAAAAAAGACCATGGAAATATAACTTATTGGAAACTAAATAATCTAATCCTTAGAACGAAAGAGTCAAACAACAAGTCCTAGAAACAAATAATTTTACCAAATAAAATTAGAAAACCTACTAAAACTTATGGAATGCAGCCAAAGCAGTCTTTAAGAGAAACTTTATATCTTTATTTGTTTACATGAATAAAATAAAGAGGAAAACAATGAATTGAGTGTGCAACAAAAAAGCTAGAAAAAGAACAAATTAAAAATTCCCAATTAAATACCAAATTAGAAATTAAAGAAATCAAAGAAGTTAAGAAAAAATGAAAGTAACAAAACTATTGAACTAAAATATAAAACTGTGTTAGAAACAATAAAATAGAAAATTTATAATTAATTTGACTTAAGAAAAAGAAATTGTCAGTATCAGAAATGAAAAGGATAAATATACCATCAATGAGAAGGAAATTTCAACAACACAACCAAAGGTATGCCAATAAAATGAAACAAACACAAAAAAATTGCCCAGATTAACAGAAAATTCTTAAATAGCCTCATCTTAGAAAAAAAAAATAGAAGAAATAATCAATGAACTCCATAAGAAAAATCTCTAAGGTCAGATGAATTTGTAAGTGAATTCTACCCAGTATGCAAAGAAAACAATAATTCCTATTCTCTGTAGCCTATTTGGAAAAGTAGACAATAAGGAGTTGAAGTGAAATCCTTTTATGGCACAAATATGGTGATAAGTCTGGAAGAAGCAAAACAAAGAATAATATTATAATTCAATTTCCCTAATGAATATTGATGCAAAACCTTTAAATAAAGCAACAGTGAAGTGGCTGCAGCAAGTAATATCCAGGATAAGACATTGTGACCATTCAGGATTTTTCCCAGGAATGAAGGATTGGCTCAATATTAGAACAGCTAACAGCTTAATTGACTTTACTAATAACAAAACTATCAGAATTTATATGATAATCTCAATAGACAGTGAAAGTACTTTTGACAAAATGATTTGCTCATTACAGTACTAGAAACCATAGGAATAATTGGGATTTTTCTTAAAATGACAAGCACTATCTCTTTAAAAACTTCAACAAGCAGAGAAAATAGAGATGATCTAGAAGCATTACAAAGAAGAACAAGGAAGAAAAAGAGTTGCCATTCATCACCACTATTTATAATTTTAAATTTAACCAATGCTAGAAATTTTAGCTTTAGCGATGAGAAGAGAAAGAAATTAATTAGAATAGTCAATGAGGAAACAAAACTATCACTCTTTGCACATAATATGATGGTATATTTAAATAATCCTAGAGAATTTACTGATGAAATGCTACTGGAAATTACCAATAAAAAAAGAATCCTATGAAAATTATCAGCATCTCTGAACATTAACAGCAAAGTTCTACAGCAAAAGATAGTATGAGAAATTCTATTTAAAATAACCATGGAAAAAATAAAACACTAGGGGGTCTATCTGACAAGGTAAACCCAAAATAATGTCAATATAATTCCAAAACACTTTCTACAGACTTGGCAAATATAAACAACTGTAAAAATATTATTTTCCTCATGTATAGCCTTAAGAAATATAATAAAAATTCTAATTTTATCTAAATAAATATTCTTATTCAGTGCTATATCACTTAAGTTATCAAAAATTATTTTAAAGAGAAAAGATAACAAAATTCATAAGCAATTAAAAAATTAAGAATATCGAGGGAATTAATTTTTTTAAAAGAAAAAGTAAAAAATTCTCCTTTGTTACATGGATAAAGGAGTTCTCAGATGAAGAAATTAAAGCAATTAAATCAATACTCATATGAAAAATTGTTCTAAATCTTCATTGTTTAGGCAAAAACAAATTAAAACAACTCTGAAGTACTACCTCATACCTGTCAGTTTGGCCAATGTGACCAAAACGATAAATGATCAATGCTATAGGAGATGTGGGAAAACTAGGACACTAATGCATCTTTGGCGGAATTGTGAATTGATCCAATCTTTCTGGAGAACAATTTGGAATTATGCCCAAAGTACAATACCACTGTGCATACCCTTTGACCCAACAATACAACTACTCATCTCTATTCCAAAGAGATCATGAAAAAGGGTAACCCACATGTACAAAAATATTCATAACAGCTCTTTACTAGTGACAAATGGAAAGTGATGGAATGCCTATCAATTGGGGAATGACAGAACAAATTATGGCATATGAATGTAATAGAGCACGACTGTTCAATAATAAATTTTGAAAAATGGGATTTCAGAAAAATGTGCAAGGATTTAAATGAACTCATACTAAATGAAATGAGCAGAACCAGAAAAACTGTAGAAAAGCACACTAGCAACAGCATTGGGAGATAATCAACTATGATAGATTTATTCATTTTAATGATGCAATAATCTTAGACAATTCTAAAAGATTTGTGATAGAAAACACCATCCCTATCCAGAGAGGGAACTGGAGTTTAAATGGAAATCAAATCTTATTATCTTCAGTTTTTATGAGCTATCACATATTATGTCGAGTTCTCTTTGTTTTTTTTTCCTCTTATTTTGGATTTGATTCTTCATTCATAACAAAATTAATATCAATCTGTTTAGCAGAATTATATATGAAACAGCTATATTTGATTTCAGTCAGAAGGAGGGAGGAGGGAAGGGAGGGAGAACATGTAAAATAAAAACTGTAAAATGAAAAATGTAAAATAGAAAACTTTGCAAAAATTAAGTGAATACTTTTGTTGCATGATATTTGAAAAATGAATAAATAAAAATATTTTAAAGAATTCAAAGGAGTGGTAATTAGTTGGCAGAGTGGATAGAATACCAGCCCTGGAGTCAGGAGGACTTAAGTTCAAATCTGTCCTCAGACACTTGATAATTACCTAGTTGTGTGAACTTGGACAACTCACTTAAGCCCACTGCCTTACAAAAAAAAATGCAAAGGAAGGAGGCCTAAACATTTCAGATCTAAAACTGTATTATAAAGTGAAAAATTATCAAAACTATTTGGTATTGGATGGTAGATCAATGGAATTGATCAGATACTCATGACCCAGTAATATTTAACTATAGTAATTGGTTGTTGATGTTAAAAATAAAACTGACCATTTGAGAAAACCTGTTGGAAAAACTAGAAAAAAGTATTACAGAAACTAGGAAAAGTCAACATGTAAGTTTTTTTTTAACAAAGTAAGGTTGAAATGGGTACATGATTTAGCATAAAGTTTCATATCATAAGTCAATTAAGAAAGGAAGGAACAGTTTATCTCTCAGATATATGAAGGGAAAATTGCATGATCAAATAAGAGACTGAAAACATTATGAAAGAAAAGATGAATAATTATCAAAACATTAAGTTAAAAAGATTTAAAATCACTCCAATGAAAGCAAGATTTGAAAGAAAGCAAAAATAACAGATATTGTTATTTTAATTTTATTATTTTTATTTTTATTCTCATTTTGTACAAATGATTTTACTTGTTTAAGTGTAAATAAAATACCACTCCCCCACGAATATAGACTTGCTTGGGCAATAAAGTAAATGGGAGAGAAAAAAATTAAAATTAAAAAAATGATAGTAATAATTGTAGGTATGGCCAGGTTGCACAATGGACAAAGCACCAGCCCTGGATTCATGAGCACCCGAGCCCACATTCAGCCCAATAGACCCAAGAATCACCCAACTATGTGACATGCAAGCCACCCAATACCCACTGCCCTGCAAAAACCAAAAAGAAGGAAAAAAAAGAAAGATGCAAAATAAAATAAAATAGTAATCATAGTAAGGGTTGCTGGGTGGCAGACAGAGCATTGGCCCCTGTGCCAGGAGCACGTGGGTCCAAATCTGGCCTCAGACACCCAAAGATCACCATGCTATGTGGCCCCAGGCAGGCCACCCAGCCCCATTTGCCCTGCACTGTCTCCCAAAGGATAATAGTAAAAAATGCGCTTCAGTCTTTATTCCAACACCAAGAACTCTGTCATGGGTGTATTGCATTCTTTATGGTAAGTCCATCAAAAAAGTTGCTTCCATATTTTTTCCAGCATTGCCATTGCTGATCGCAACTCCCTCCTTTCTTATTTCTCCACTACCATGTAGTATATTTACTCTCTCCTTTCACTCTGACTCTGCTGTATGGTAGCTGAGTGGCACAGCAGACAGATCCCTGGTCATGGGGCCAAGAAGCTCTGAGCCCCCATACCACACCCTATGCCCAGAATCCACCTGGCCTTATGGTCCTGGACAGGCCTTCCAATCCCAGCCCCGTGCAAGAAGTAAAAAAGAAATTGTGTTATATATGACCACTCTTTCCCCATAGTCCATCCTGTCCTCCTTTATTCACATCCCCACCCCTTCCCCCTGCTCCCCCCTCCTTCTTACTCCAGATGCCTATACTCCATTGAGTATATATGCTGTTTCCTCTCCTAGTCACCTCTGATGAGAGCAAAGGTTCCCTCATTCCCCCTTAACTCCCCCTTTCCATCACATTGCAATAGCTCATTGTAATAAAAAAAATCTTTTTATACGAAATATCTTGGCCTATTCCCCCTCTCCTTTTTCTTTCTCCCATTACATTTCCCTTTTTTTCTATTGACCTCATTTTTAAACCATATTTTATCTTCGAATTCAGCTTTCTCCTGTGCTTCAACTATAAAAGCTCCCTCTATCTGCTCTATTAACTGAGAAGGTTCATATGAGTTTTATCAGTGTCATTTTTCTATGCAGGAATACATAAAGTTCATCATCATTAAGTCCTTCATATTTTCCCCCTCTCCTCCAATCTCCATGCTTCACCTGAGTCCTGTATCTGAAGATCAAACCTTCTGTTCAGCTCTGGCCATTCCAAAAGGAACCTTTGAAATTCCCGTTTCATTGAATGTCCGGATCTCTTCTGTCCAGACCCCAAGTGAGCTTCTCAGTGGGCAACTGCTTCGGGCGTCCCCAGATTCTCCCTCCCGGGGGATCAGCGAGGAGGGACTCAGACGGACACTGCTTCAGGAGGCATATGCTTTATTAGGTGTGGAGGGATCCCCCGAATAGCTCAGGAAGTTGGCTTATATGGGGAGTCTGTTCCGGGCTGTCATCCTAACCCGCCCCGAGGGCGGGACCTGCCACCCGATAGGAGCAAGTGACCTAGCCCAATCCCGGAAGGCCACGGCTCCTTCAAGAGGACCGTGTCATTCTAGGACTGGGCCAACCTCACTCCCGGGGAGGTCCCTATCCGCTCAGGCGTCTAGGACTGACCCCCGACAACTCCCCCTTTTTGTTTTAACATCAGTATGTCTGCCTTTAGTTGTTCTAAAGCCCAATGCCATATTTTAAACAGCAATGATATGAGACAAGGCAACAAACAACATATCGATGAGACCAAAACAATCAAACCTCCAACTATTAACAAATGGTGCAACCATTGCCCAAAATCCACATTATTGATCCAGTCAGGGAGCAATCCATGTTCCTTCTCCATATCTTCCTTATATTGATCAGTGATATTCCTTATATCACGTACAATCTGATCTAGCCTATCCAAATATTCACCCAAGTTGCGATGCTCATTTAGTGTCCTAATGGCCGAATCGAGCTGCTCACTGGCATTTTTAGCTAGTGCTGTCATACAGGCTGGTCGTTGGAGGGCGCGATGACACGGCAGGCCCTCCAAAATCATCTCAACCCTCACCAGGGTGGACAAGGCTTGTACTGCCGAGGTGAGTGCACCCAGCTCTATAGCCACTTCTCTATTTATTTGTTGCTGAAGCGTCCATGCCTGTGCAGTTGCCTGCATGAAATTCTGGAGGTCCCCCACCAGGATATGAATTTGATTAGTTATAGCAGAAATTTCTATTTGCTCTATCACAGAGACAACCAGTCCTATAATGTCCAGGGCGGATACCTTCACAGCTCTTTTTGGTCGTTTAAGGACGGCCACAAGATAATCTGAGTCTGCAAACGGCTCAGGAGTGTCTACCGGGAGAAAGGTAACCGGGGGAACTTGCATAAGGAATACCTTTGTATTATTGGAAACAATCTGGTCCTGTTTAAGGGTGTTGGTTAATGTCCCATTTGCACATTGTATCTTATATTGTCCGTCTCCCCAGGTGATGTTGGCGGTGGGACATATCAGGAACATGTCCGTATCTTGAACAGTCTGTGTCTTTAACGTGAACGTATTACAGTGTCCCCTTTCCTCTCCTTCAAAGCAAGTATACCCCTTGCCCCCAAACAATAACTCCCACCACCACCCTCGCAAGGTTGCATTATCAGTCAAAGGCTCGCTATTGTCTGTCATGTGAGTCACATTCCCAAATGCAGCAGCGGCTTTCCATAGGTGTAGCTGTACCCCAGTGGTCTTGTTGTCTAAGATGTGTGGTACTGGTGCAGCGAAATAAGGTCCTGGGAATCCGTCCAGAAAATACACCTGCGTTCCATTCAGCTGTGGTCCTCCTATGGCATGCCCTGTGGAACACACTTGAACCATATCAAACATATTTGGTGAGGGGGTGCAAGGTGGTAAGGGGGAGTGAGGGAGCTCATCTCCAAAGGAGAAACTGCCCGTGGCATTTAGCCTTTCCTTCAAGGAACAAGGGCCATGCGTTTTGTTGCTATAAATGGTATTGGTGTTATTGCAGCCTCCTCCCACAGCATAGTAATATGTATGGTTCCAGGCCCGGCCGACCTGGATGTGCATATGGGACACATTGTGGAAGATCATGTTGAAATGTAAATAGTCCCCGTGACCCAAGGAAGAGTGTGGTCCATGGGGAATTTCTCTTATAGTATCATTCCTTACTTGGGCACATAATGCATGTAGGCCTTTAGTAAGGCAGATGGGAAGATGCTTGGTCTGCCAAGTCATGGTTTTATTTAGACTATGGGTTTTCTCAGAGGCCCCTTCTTTATCTCTTCCCATCACTAATTGAGCAGAGCCGCTCATCTTCAACTCTATAGCGTCTCCTGACCAAGTTGCCGGGAGAGCCATGGGGAACCCTGGGACAACTGTCCAATAGGTATAATGGCCAACAGCACTAGCATTAGTCACTCGGAGATGGGAAATGGGGTGCCCAGCCGTGACCTGGAGGTTGCCTAGCAGCCCTAGAAAACACAACCACTTATCCATCCTCAGTGCCCTTTGAGTCCGGTTGTATCGCTTCCTCTTCTTCTGTCGGTGTCGTCTTCTCCTTGGTGGTGGAGTCCTCACATATCCTGGTCCACGGGATGGGCACCCAGCATGTCCTTTCACCTGCTTGGACACATAAAAATCCCTTTCCCCATACTACTACCTGGCTGGGGCCATACCAATGGCCCTCCTCATCTTTCCACCATACTGTGGCTGGTTTTTTCGTAGCCAATTTTTGTTGGTTGGTAGATAGGGGAGGAGACTCCACCTTTCTTAGCAACTGTTTCATGGCGGGGGTGACGCCGTGTTCATTATCAATCAAATAATTTCTGGTGTATACTGCCGTTGCTAATTGTGCCATGGTGAGCCTACCACGCACTCCCCCTTTTTGTTTTATGAGGGTGCGCTTCAGGGATTGATTGGCTCATTCAACAATGGCTTGACCCGTCGGATTGTGAGGGATGCCAGTGATATGTCTAATGCCAAATTGATCGCAAAACCGTGCGAAAGCTTTGGATGCATAAGCAAGGCCATTATCAGTTTTTAAAACTTGAGGCACCCCTTGGCTAGCAAAACAGTGAAGGCAATGGGCGATCACATGTCGTGTCGCTTCACCCGGTTGTAAGGTAGCCATGATGAAATTGGAAAATGTATCTACAGTAACATGGATTAAGCTAGCTTGAAAGTGTGTGACATCCATCTGCCAGATTTGATTAGGTGCCAGACCTCGCGGATTGACGGTCTGTCCGCTTGGAGCCGGCCAGAATGGTATGCACCCCCTGCATTGGCAGACAATGCGGCGGGCCTCTTCCTTAGAAATCCCATAGAGCCGGGCGAGTGTCTTAGCTGGCAGATGAAAGGTGCTGTGAACTGTAGAGGGATCTGTATACATAATAATGTCACTCTTTATATCTGGATCACTAAGGGCAGAATCTGCCACCTCATTTCCGTAATAAATAGGGCCGGAGGTGGACATATGGGACCTAACATGTAGCACATAGAGAGGCTCCGAGCGGCTTAAAAGCGCTCGTTGTGCTTGTTTTAACAAGTCTACCACTGTTGAGTGAGAAACAGTGAGGTCTGCAAGGGCTAAATGCTGTAGCATCAAATAACAATAATAACTATCTGTAATCAAGTCTATAGGCTCATGTGCACACATTTCTAGAGCCACTACTATGGCTTGCAGTTCATTTTTCTGGGCTGATGTATATGGTGTTTGCAAGACTTTAAGAACCTGTTTGTCTGGGATGTAAATGGAGGCCTTATGGTGTTTAGTAGCATCTGTGAAGACATTCGCCCCTTGCACAGGCTGTGAGACCACTGGGTTTGAAGGGTATTTTAACGGGAGTTGCAGCCATCCTCGTAATGAGGGTGGGGGGTGACCTTGAGAGGTAGAGTAGGTGGTCAATAGCGAGGCCCACCCCTCGGAATTCTGAGCCAATTGATTAAGGACATGTGGGTCCTCCTGAAGCAACAGCACTGGAAGCTTGCCAGTGATGGTGACGGCGGCCTCGGCCGTTTTTAAGAGGAGGAGGGCATCTTCCTCAATTCTATTGGGCACACTTTTTGTGGGCTTGGAGGGGTGCACCCATTGCAAGGGGCCTGCGACCTGAAAGACCACCCCAACTTTCCCTAACGAGGGATGCTGTAATAGAGTGGCATAGATTGGTGCTGCTGGATCCACTCTGCTGACGGTTGACGTTGTTGCCAACTCTTGTATCTGGGCAATTGCCTTCAGGGCTCTGGGGGACCACTGTCGGGGAGAGGTTAATTCCAAGGGACCTTTAAGGATATCATATAGCGGCTGCATTAATTCATTGGGGATAGGGACTATATTCCTTAGCCATTGGATGGAACCTATAAGCTTTTGGAAATCATTTAAGGTGTGTACTTGTTTGATATCAATTGAGGGAATTTTCTTCACCAGTTCACTGTGCACTTGATGCCCTAAATAGCTATAAGGGGCCTGTGTCTGTATCTTCTCAGGGGCCACCTGTAAGCCATATACCGCCAGAGCTTTAGTGACTTCCTTTAGAATCATACTAACAGTATCACGTTGTGGTGCGGCTATCAAGATGTCATCCATATAATGGATAATAATAGCTCCTGCGTATTCACGTCTAGTAGATTCTAAAATGCTGGCTACATATATCTGGCATACTGTGGGGCTATTGGCCATTCCTTGGGGGAGGACTTTAAACTGATATCGCTGAGAGGGCTCCTGATAGTTCATAGAAGGAACACTAAATGCAAAGTGTTTCCTATCTACTTGGCAAAGGGGAATGCTATAAAAGCAGTCTATTATATCTATTACAGCTAAAGGCCATGTCTTTGGAATCGATACTGGGGAAGGCAGTCCTGGCTGAGTAGCTCCCATAGGTTGCAGTGTGGCATTAACTTTTCTTAAATCTATTAACATTCTCCATTTTCCACTTTTCTTTTTAATTACAAAAACTGGAGAATTCCATGGGCTGGTGGACGGCTTTATGTGTCCAGCTACCAAGAGCCCCTGCACTATTTCCTTAAGGGCCTGCAATTTTTCCAATGTGAGGGGCCACTGATCCACCCAAACCGGAGCGTTGGTCTGCCACGTAAATGGTATAGGTTGCGGCCCTTCAGTGACCCCTAGCGGTTTAAAGCCAATTCAGTAGAGATGGTCACGCCCATGACTTGTAATATGTCTCTTCCCCATAAAGACATAGGAATGGGAAGTACCAGAGGCCGAAAAGTCCCTGCAACCTCATCATTTTTCCACTTTAGGAATCTCCGGGACTTTTTTGCTTGGGTTCCCCCTGAAACCCCAGTGATATCTTGGGGACTTTCCGAGAGTTCCCAATGCAGCTGCCAATCCTTCATGGCAATGACGGAGATGTCAGCACCTGTGTCAATCAGCCCTACAATCTCCTTTCCCTCCACTGATAGTTTTAAGGTGGGCCGACGGGCTGAAACAGCCTGGGTCCAGGCCACGAACGTATCATGCCTCTCCAGTTCTTTCCAATCTTTATCTATCCAGGGGAGAGAAATAGCAAGCGCAATAGGCTCACCCTTATTTAATTTCACTGGATAATGGTGGGGGTTTGTGACTGATATGGCTGTCTGACCTGGGCTCAGAAGTTGAGTATGGACAATAACTTGTGGGGAGTGTGCCGTCCCGATCACTAGGCGGTGGCAATCCCCAGGGAGAACCTTAATTGTAGTCGTTGTCCATGGACCCAGCTCCTCTCCCCCCCGGAAGTGATATGGTGGTCGAGGGATTTACTGAGCTGTCCCCGGGGGCCGGACCCCCGTATTCCCGGCCCCGCTTCCCATTTCCCTGCTGCCCTCCGGTTCGCTGATTCTGGTTCCTGTGCCTTTGTCTGCAGTTTTTTGCGATATGCCCAGGTTTGCCACATGCAAAGCATTTTAAATTACTCTTCTGAGGACTACGGCATTCAGATTGAAAATGACCAGGTTTGCTGCAACGGTAGCAATTTCCTTTTCCTTTCTCTTTTTGGGCCTTCGTGGAGGCTTGCAAAGCTTCGACAAGGAGGTTAATTGAAGTCTGCAGTGGCTCTTGGGGAGGGGACTCATCTAGAGCCTTATCTATAATTTCTTCCACTGTGGGGTCAGCAGGCAGAGTGGCTAATAAGCCCTTGGAGTGCGTGAACCCTCCCTTTATTAATTGAATAATCAGGGGCTGGGATGCCTGCCCTGTCCCAAACTTTCCTTCCATGGTATTCTGCACCCTGCTAATAAAATCAAGAGCTGACTCCCTTGGCCTTTGCTTCAGCTGCTGTAGCGGTGTAGCCGCTGCCTTGGCCAGCTTTTGTAAGGCGTTCAGGGCGGACAATTGGACTGTCCTGATGACTGGCTCAGCCAATTGTAATTGTGCATCTACCGTGGAGTAGTCACCATACCCGGTAATTTGGTTGGTAATAACATCAGAGTTATTGGGATCAATAAGGTCTGCCTGCTGCCTAGCCTCTCTCCGCCAGTACGTGGACCAAGCAGTGTAATGAGCTGGTTCTAACACCGCTTGCATAGTCTCATCCCAATCTGAAGGGAGCCAGGCAGCAATTTGAACGGAGGAGCTCAAGAGCCTCTTTACATAAGCCGATCCGGGCCCACAGTTTCTAACTGCCTCTCTCACATCTTTAACAAACTTATAAGGCACCGGACGACGAACCCTGACCTGTTGGCCATTTTCTACTTGCACAAACACTGGGAAGGCGGCAGCCGAGGAGGCAAGATAATCTAAGTCCTCCTCGTCCACATCTTCGCCCTCCTCTAAAGCCTTGTGGATGGCCTGCTGAACTGCCTGGAACTGAACTGGAGAACTGCCTCACTGGGTCCCTTTGTGGGTTCTTTCCCTCGAAAGTTTAGTTAGAGTCCTCAGTTTCAAGTTTTATCACAGAGCGCCTAAGACTGGATCACTTATTTTTGCCATTTTGGCTCTGCCCCTACTCCAGATATTGTTTTTTCAGCCAGTGTATTTGATAAAGAAATAATTGCTGGGGCAGGTAGGTGGTATAGTGGAGAAAACACTGGCCCTGGAGTCAGGAGTACCTGGGTTCAAATCCATTTTCAGACACTAGCTGTATGGCCTTGGGCAAGCCATTTAACCCATTTGCCTTGCAAAAACCTAAAAAAAAAAAGAATTGCTAAAATATATAGAGAACTGAAGAAAATTTTAAAGAATGTGGTCTGGAGACAATGTAGCAAAATGGAGGCAAAAATTCCTACAAGGGTTACCCCCAACCCATGGAAATCCCTTTGAGTAATAACTATAAGCAAATTATAGAGTGGCAGAACCCACAGAAACACTGAGTGAAAAAAAAATTCCCAACCTAAGAGAATTTGGAAGATCCATGGGAATGATCTGTTGCACTTGGATTTAGCAAGACCCACAGTGCAGTCTAGGCTAGCAGCCATGCCCAAGCAAACTAGTTCTGGCCATCCAGGAGTAGCCCACAGGGTACCTGAGTTCTTGGGCATCCTGTGTTCATGGCAGCAAAGGGCAGGTTCCATACCTCTCCATTCAGGGATTCCTAAAATCAACTTGGAAGGGCAATGAGAAATATTTGCCACACAAGAGTGCTGGAGCCCAGTCTAGCCCATTCCTCAGCAGAGCCCTGGTCCAGGGACCAGGAACAAGCTTGGTTAGCCATCCAGTCAGGCAGCTGCTTCCACAGTACATTATGGGAAGGGAGCTGAGGGATATTGCAGAGGTCTCTCTGCTATATATCCATGAGACAAGATTCTGTGACTTCTCCCTTGTTGGGATACAGGCTACAGTCGGGGACCCAGACTCAGAAAAAAGAGCTTTACTGCCAGAGAAGAATATTTCCAAGGTGGAGATGATTATTTGTGGTCAACTACAGATAAGATCACAGAGCAAAACAGCAGTCAGAGCCTCTCATAAGGCCTAGGAGGAATTAATATCCTAAAGTCAGCTGCAAAAACCCTCAAAAGCTTGGGACAGTGAATTCTCCATCCTGGAAGAAGAGCCTCACTTTAACAAAAACTCAGAATCAAATCATAGGATGGGAAAATGGGCAAACAAGAAAAAATCCAACCATAGAAAATTACTTTGATCCTAAGGAGGATCAAAATATATACTCAGAAGATAATGAAATCAAAGTTTCTGTATCCAAAGACTCCACGAAAAATATGAATTGGTCTCAGGCCATGGAAGAGCTAGAAAAAGATTTTGGAAATCAAGTAAAAGAGGTAAATGAAAAATTGGGAAGAGAAATGAAAGTGTAGCTGGGAAATAATGAAAACCAAGTCAGAAGCCTGATGAAGAAGATACAAAAAAACTTGAAGAAAACAAAAATTTTAAAAACTAGTTTAGGTCAAATGGAAAAGGTATTTCAAACAGTCAACAAGGAAAGAAAATGTTAAAAAGCAGAACTGGCCATATTGAAAAGGTCATACAAAAGTTCTTTGAAGAAAATCAAATATAGAATAGAGCTAAGGGAAGCTGATGACTTTATGAGAAATCAAGAAACAATAAAACAAAATTGAAAAAATGAAAAACTAGAAGAAAATGTGGAATGGTTCTTTGGAAAATGGATTTAGATGAGATAATATAAAAATTGTCAGATGCCTGAAAGTCATGACCAGGAAGAGAGCCTAGACTTCATTTTTCAAGAAATAATCAAGCAAAATTGCCCTGACATCCTCGAAAGCAGAGGTCAAAATTGAAATTGAGGTAATCCATCAATTACCTCCTGAAAGAGATCATAAAATGAAAACTTCCAGTGCTATTATAGTCAAATTCCAGAACTCCAAAGTCAAAGGGAAATTTTATAAGTAGTCAGAAAGAAACAATTCAAATATTATGGCATTATAGTCAGCATAATACAAGATTTACACATTTCTATTTTAAGAAACATAAAGTTTCTATATTAGTGTTTGGAATGTGATTTTCTGAAGGTCAAAGAGATTGGTGTACACCTGAAATTCAACTATCCAGCAAAACTGAACATATTATTTCAGGGCAAATGATGCACATTCAATAAAATAAGGGACTTTCAGACTTTCCTGTTGAAATGACCAGAATGGAACAGAAAGTTTGATCTTCAAGCAGAGGTCTCAGGTAAAGCATAGAGAGGGTGGAAAGGAAGGGCAAATTTTAAGGGATTTAATGATTTTGAACTGTATTTCTGTATGGGAAGTTAATATGGAAATGTCATATGAACCTTTTCATTTGTTAGAGCAATTAGAAAGAACATAAAAAACAAGTGAAAGGAGGGATCTGAGTATGAATGCATAATACATGTTAAAAATGACAGCAGAAAGAGTCATCAAGAAAATTCCCATTCAAAGTAACTTCAGACAATATAAAATAATTGGGAGTCTACCTGCCAAGGCAGACTCAAAAACTTTTTGAAATCAATTACAAAGCATTTCTCACAAAAATAAAAATCAGATTCAACTAACTGGGCAAATATCATCTGCTCATGAATAGGCTGAGCTAATATAATAAAAATGACAATTCTACCAAAACTAAACTATTTGTTTAGTGCCCTACCAATCAAAATCCCCCAAAATGACTTTAATGAGTTAGAAAAAAATTGTCAGCAAATTCATATGGAGAAATAAACAGTCAAGAATGGCCAGGGATTAAATTTTAAAAAGAAGTGCAAAGAAGGTATCTTAGCCCTATCAGATCTAAAATTATATTATAAACATCAGTCATCAAAAGTGTCTAGTATTGGCTAAGAAATTGTGGTGAATCAGTGCAATGGGCTAGGTGCAATATCAGGGAATGATTACAGTAATATGCTGTTTGATAAACCCAGAGAGTCCAGTTATTGGGATATAAACTCTTTCTTCGATAACTGTTGGGAAAATTGGAAGTTAGTATGGCAGAAACTTGGAATAGACTAACACTTCACACCCTATAACAAGATGCGATCAAAATGGATAAGGATTTAGACATAAAAAAACAATATTATAAGCAAACTAGGAGATCAAGAAATAGTTTACATGTCAGATCAATGGAAAGGGAAGCAGTTTATAACCAAGGAAGAGATAGAGAACATTATTAAAAACAAATCAGATAATTTTTATTACATTAAAGTAAAAAGCTTTTCCATTAATTCAAGCACTATAACCAAGGTCAAAAGAAATCTAGTAAACTGGGAAACAAACTTTTACAACTAATATTTCTAGCAAAGAGCTCATTTCTAAAATATAGAGAGAACTGATTCAAATTAAAAAAAGCCATTCCTCAACTGAAAAATTTGTCAAAGGATATGCAAATGCAATTTGCAGATGAGGAAATCATTGCTCTAAATTACTAGTTATTAGAGAAATGCAAATTAAAGCATCTCTGAAGTATCACTTCACTTCTCTCAGACTGATGATCAGAAAGGACAATGCTCAGTGTTGGAAGGGATGTGGGAAAACTGGGACACTAATACATTGTTGGTGGAGCTGTGACCTCATCCAATGTTTCTGGAGACTAATTTGGAATTGTGCCCAAAGAGCAATAAAAATGTGCATACTCATCCAGCAATACCACTACTGGGCCTTTACCCTGAAAAGATTATGAAAAAGGGTTAAAACATCACTTGAACAAAAATATTCATAACTGCCCTGTTTGTGATGACAGAGAATTGGAAATTGAGTGAATGTCCAACAATTGGGGAATAGCTGAACACATTGTGGTATATGTACTTAATAGAACACTATTATTCTAATAAAAACCAGGAGGGATGGGAATTCAGCCAAGCTTGCAAGGATTTGCATGAACTGATACTGAGCGAGATGAGCAGAACCAGAAGAACACTGGACATCCTAACAGCAACATGGGGGGGGGGGGTGATGATCAAACTAAATGGACTTGTTCATTCCATCAGTATAACAATCAGGTACAATGTTGGGGTATCTGTAATGGAGAACACTATCTGTATCCAGAGAAAAAATTGTGGAGTTTGACCAAAGACCAAAGACCTTTAATTAAACAAAATATTATCATGTAATTTTGTTATCTCTTATACTATTTTTTTTCCCTTGAGGACATGAGTTCTCTCATCACATTCAACTTAGATCAATGTATACCAAAGAAACAATGTAAAGACTAACAGACTGCCTTCTGTGGGATGTGGGAGGAAGGAAGTGAGATTAGGGGAAAATCATAAAATTCACAGTAAATAAATAACATATATATATATATATATATATATATATATATATATATATATATATCACAAAGAGTCAATGGGCAAGAAAGAAATGTACTGGGAGAAAGGGAAATGAGAGGTATAGAATGGGTTAAGTTATTTCATATAGAAGAAGCAAGAAAAAGCTTTTGCAATGGAGTGGCAGGGGGTAAGGTAACAGGCAGAGAATGAACCTTCATGCTCATTGGAAGTGACTCAGAATGGCAATCACACAAGCACACACACACAATGTATATAGTAATCTTTCTTGCGCTATAGAAAATAGGAGAGGAAAGGAATGAGGGAAAGGGGACAGGGAGAGTGTTTGTGGTATGTAGGGAGAAGAAGAGATGGAAGATTGTGGATAATGGCTGTCTGATACAAACTCATCTTTGTGGGGGAATAGCATGAAAGGAGAGAGAGGAGAGAGTAAATTGTGGTGGGGAGGAAAAGGATGAAGGATGCTAACAATAGCAGCTGTGAGAAAAATTATTGTAGCATTTTCTTTGATGGATCTAGGATAAAGAATGATATCCATCCCGAAGACAGAGCTGATGGCATCTAAATATAGATTGAAGCATACAGAGAGAGAGTGAGAGAAAGAGAGAGAGAGAGAGAGAGAGAGAGAGAGAGAGGAGAGAGAGAGAGAGAATACAAGTCATTCCCCACTTAATCAATTGTCAAAGAATATTAGCATGTTCTTTTAAGATGGAGAAAGTAAATTTATTATAAAGTCATATGAAAAATGCTTCAAATCACTTTTGATTAGAGAAATGCAAATCATATAACTTTGAGTTACCACCTCATACTTATCAGATTTATGAATATTATAAGAAAGCAAAAGGATAAAGTTGATGGGGATGTATGAAAACTAGAACACTAGTACACTGATGGTGGAATTGTAAACTCATCCAGCTGTTCCAGAGAGCAATTTGGAATTATGACTTAAGAATTATATAACTGTTCATATCCTTTGATCCAGGAATATCACAACTGGATCTGTAATCCTAAAGAAATCATAAAAAAGAAAAAGTACCCACTCTTACAAAATATTTATGACATCTCTTTCAGAGGTGTCAAAGAATTGGAATTGATAGACTGGCTATCATTTTATGGATGGCTGAAAATATGTGGCATGTGATCATTATGGAGTACTATTCCTCTATAAGAAATGATGAATAAGTAATTTTCAGGAAAAAAAAATCTGAGAATTTCTTGAACCAAATTGAGTAGAAGCAGAAGAACATTGTATATATATATATTAACAATACATTGTGTGATGATAAAAAAGGATATACCTAGATGTTCTCAGCAATACAGTAATGGGCAGTTCTAAAAGACTCATGATTGAATATGTCTTCCACATCCAAAGAAAGAACTATGAAATTTCAAAGTAGATCAAATGATACTATTTTAATTACTTTAAATTTTACTTTTTCTCCAATTTTTTTTTCTTTTTTGTTCTGATTCTCCCTTCAGAACATGGCTAATATGGAAACATTTTTAACATGAATTTGCATGTATAACCTGTATAAGATTGTTTGTTGTCTTGGGTAAAATGAAGGAAAGGAGGAATGGAGAAAAGTTTGGAACTTATTAAATGCAAATGAATGTTGAAAACTACATTTACATAATTTTTGAAAAAATAAACTCATCATAAGTTTAGAAAAAGCTAGAGACCATGGCATAATGAAGTGAAAAATGCACCTTTATTAAGAAAGACTTGAATTTGAATGCCACCTCAGACATGTACTAGTTGTGTCCTTGTATAAGTTACTTGACTTTTGCTTAAATGAGAGATCTGTACTCCAAGGTTCTTTCTGGCTTTAAATCCATAATCCTTTGACTTTCTCAATGTAGTTAATGACATAATGAACAGCACAGATATATGTTAGATACATAAAATAGTCAAAAGATATTACAAAAACAAGAATAGGAAATTTCATGTGTTAAAATTTATACAATTTATGATAGGTTAGCAATTATGAAATAACAGGAGTCTGCTGACATATGATGTTCATTTTATTTTATTTGTATCTTATTTTCTATTCTTACATTCTTGTTTATATTTTTAAAGCATGTACTTGGAAATGGAATGGTTTTTGTTACTCTCATTGTTTTTGGTCAGGGACTATGAGTTCTCTCTAATAATGTAGCACCACAATTGCTTTAAAAAGACTTTACTTGGCCACACACTCTAGTAGTTGATAAAGACAAAACAGAAATTAAAATAAATTTTGCATATGTTTTTACTCATTGCAAATACATACATATATAAAACACACATAAATATATTTGTATGTGTCTGGATATTTTTTTATCCATATATCCCTTTAACTGACATTTTTGCAGAAGGTCCATAATTGTAGAACACTGCAAATATTTTCAGATTTTTTTCCAGTAATAGACTGAGATCACTAAATAATTATTGCATGAATTCTTGAATAGAAGATTAAGAAAGAAACTTGAAGAAAACATAATTCATGGTCAAAGCTAAAGTAGAAAGTAAAAAGCAGCAATGTCTATTAAGAGAGAGGACTGATATATCCTTGACCAGAGTGTGAAAGGGAATTAGAGATAATATAACTGAAATTGACATTTATTACTGACAAAACTGACATTTGGTTACTGGAAGTTGTTGATCAAAAGCCTGGGGTAAAGCCAAAATTAATACTCAAATATTCTGACCCTCAGTCTGGACTTATTCCATAGGTATTGTACTGCAGAAAAATATTTAGAATGATGAAATTTCTTTATATTAACAATTATTCACTTAACTATAATTTAAATGTTATCTTTTTTAGAAAATCTACCAAAATGAATAATGTTCTTTAATGAAAGAAATTGCTACTGACTGGGTAAAAATTGGGACATCAATTCAGAAGAAAGCTTGTTGACTTCCTTCCTCAAAACCAAACAAACAAACAAAACATTCTTTGGGACATTTCAGAATAGGGGTTTTTTTTTTTGTTTTGTATTTAAATTACTCCCTGAGGCATGGGAGATAAGGATTCAGTCCAAATGTTAACAAATAGAATATATTACAAAATATTCTGAAAATATCTTGATTTCATCATAAAGTACAATATAGATTCATTGTAGTATAGTTTTAAATATTTGTACCTGATAAAGCCTATGGTCTTTTTAAAAGTCCAATGAGCAGAGAGCAGATGAATCTGAGTTGGTTGGTATAGGAATCATGGAATGTAATTTTTATTTTTAATAACAGTAAGCAAAATTATTGATCAGGAAGCAAAGAGAAATTTTTTTTAAATATCAAACAAATGTAAATACTTAGCTGACAGAAATACTGATGATAAGTGTAAATTATTCATAAAGATTTTTCAAAGATAAGCATAATTATTTTGTGTATTGGGATGATACTACTGTATTCCTACTTTCCCCAAGAATTGATCTAAGAAAAGGATAGCCTAGTAGGGACCTAATAGTAGGCCAGAAATGCCTGAAATGTCAACCATGGTTTTTTCTCTATATCTGGCACTTTCCATCTCTGTAAATCTATGTCTTTCTGTTGATATCTCTGTTACCTCTTATTAGCATTACAAAACTAAATACAATGAATTAAATAATATAAAGGGGAAGTTCCAACCATATGCTAGGCAAGGTTCTCAAATTATGAGAGTCAATTGGCTTCTGATATATATTGAAAGAAGAGTAGATTTTTAAATCCCAAGGGCATAAGTTCACTTATTGGAAAAAGAATTGAAATTGAACATATTACAATTGTTATTTTTCCTATCTTCTTTTTATGAATAAGCATTTTTAAAATTCACAAAATTTAAATGTTCTCATGATTTCCTTCTATTCTTTAATATTGCCAATAGACTCCAATTGAATAATAAATGGGGAGAAAGATTACCTGGTAATCAAAACATACTTTGCATATAAATTAAAATATAGATAGAAAAATAATTTACAATAAAACATCATGTAATATATATATATATATACATATAAATATGCTGAATAAAACATGACTAACATGCCATACTATGACATTTAAAAATAAAGTCCCAGACAAGATTTATATTTCACAAACAGTAGTTATCCCTGAGGATGTTTTCTGAAGATGCTGCCACCTGCTTCAACATTTCCATCTCCTGAGAGTCACTATTGCTTATTTTTATTTTGACTTGAAAATTAGCTTGGAGTTTCCAGATGCCCCAGCTACCTTAGAAAATGAAATGGATTCCAAAAGTATAAGACATGTTAGAAACAGATATTAACAGGTTTTTCAAATGATTGTTTTATTATTGCAAAATATCATTGAAACCCATGTAGAATAAATCAAAAATATATAGATTGTCTTTAATTATTATATATCAGTAAGTTTTCTTATTAACAATATTATTTCTTATTTGGGAGAAAATGTAAATTATCTACGTGTTTTCCATCTTTTGGTTTATCCTGCATGTACCAGATATTTTTTTTTAAATTTTGCTGTGTGTAAATCATTATTTTTGGACAGAGCTGTCCTTATTTCATTGTTAGAAATACTATGGTATAAGACTTTATACTAAACCAATTTTAAGTTGATTTTTAAAAAATATTTTCCAAATGTTTCATTCAAAATTTATGGATAGTCATTTTAACAAATATTTAGTAGGCACTAACAATTTGACAGGCACTGAGTGGTACACTGGGGCTATCATTTAACATAACTGCACCAAAAATGTCCCTTTCATCAAGAAACTTACCCATGAGGAAGAAAACATGTAAGTAAATAGGAAAATACAAATTCATTAGAAGAGAAGAAATGATCCATGTGTCTGCCACAGGAGGAAACATTTTAAGTTGTCTCTAAGGTAATATCATTTTGTTCTTTTTTCTATAACAAAAGACAAAAACTAATCAACCAATCATACAGTCATTTTAGTTTCATATTCTGGCTATGAGGTGATCCTGAATTTTCAAAAGGATAAATCTACACTGTTTGGGGACCCCATTCTAAGAATAAGTTATTCTCTTTATTGAATTTATTAAGGGAAAAAAATCTAATTTGTTTGAGCCCAGATCATTCTTCATATCTCATATAGTTGGGCACTAGAACTTCAGGACATATTTGAAAAGACTATTTTTCCATTCTATATGCTACTGCCTCCTGCTTATGAGAACAAATCCTTTCCCTCCCTTACTTTTGTTCTGGGAAATTTAATTCATTCAGGATTACCATTGCTACTAGAAAAGTTAGAACCAAGGTTTACCTAATGACTCTAGTATATTCTAGTGACAGTTTAAATCATAACTCCCTTTTTAAAGTACAAAGCTAGAGAGGAGAGTTGTTAATTATCTCAATTTTGGAATTTATTTGAATTTATTTAAATCAATTGAAATCTCTCTAAAAGTGAAATAGTCCTCTCACAGGAAATTATCTGCTTAATCAGAGAAAGAAATGAAGGACATCCATATTAACATTCTCATTAATAAGTTAAAACCTAAGTGATAAGGAAGTTACTTTATAGCATGATACAAATAATTTTTTGTTGAGGCATATAAAGAACTCTTAAAATTAATTTCAATGTGCACTAAAAGGGAAATATCATAAATCATGTAGTCAACTTCACTTTTTGAGTTCAAAATGACCATATTCAAAGGGATGATCCCTAATCCCATTGCTCCTTATGTATCAACATCTTGTTCAGAGAATGAATAGTACCCAAGGAGAACTCACAAAGCACCTCCCACTCAAATCTATAAATACTTCAATTTATGCTGACTTCTATTTGTAGGCACAGACAATGAAAGGAAAAGATCATTAATTAGGGGAAATTACTAGACTAGAAATGGCCAATATGAGAAATTCAGAGGGACAAAGAATAAAATAATTGTACCAACTGAAATCAGAATCAAAATAATAATAATAGCAATAATGAACAAAATGACCATGTTTGGCATTTCAAAATTTAGGAGACTTAGTACTGGTCAATTTTTTTATACATACATACATACAAATATATGTATGTAATCTATATATCTATATATCTATATCTATATCTATATCTATATATCTATATATCTATCTATCTATCTATCTATCTATATATATATATATATATATATATATAAAATAGTGTATATACACACATATCATTAATTCCTTTGCTTAACTTTCACACTCCATAACAAATTCAGTAGCACTCAAAGTCAGGAAATACTTATACTTTCAAAAAACAGACAAAGGATCAAAATTCATTTACAACGATGAAGAATTCAAAATGATACCCTGAGTCTTAATTCTGAGACCTTCTGCTAACTTTTTAAAAGTCTCCTCAAGTTTGTTGCAGTAGGCATTTGGTCTTTGATTAAAAGTTGGTGGTCTGGGGCAACTAGGTAGTACAGTAGATAGAGCACTGGTCCTGGAGTCAGGAGGCCCTGAGTTTGAATCCAATCTCTGACCCCTGATTAAGTAATAGCTTTGTGGCTCTGGACGAGGGATTTAACTAATTGCCCCATGCAAACAACAACAACAACAACAACAACAACAAGAAAATACTCGTACTCTATCTTTAACTGGGAAAATATTTTTTTTTATTAATTGCACATTGGGAGAAATGTGAAGATATATCTAGCATATGGCCCTGAAATTAGTACCTTGAAAAAAAAAAAGATTCACAGTAGCATGCCCAGGGTTTTGATAACAAAGAGAATCTACAAAGTTTATAGACCATGGGAAGTGTAGAGTCAATCTAGTAGTGTATAATTTTATCACCAAAAAATATCAGTATCACTGTCAGATTTTTCCCCTTTTCTTATATGTAACCTGTACAATCCTTTCCTGCATGTGTGATATGCCAGGTGTGTATGTGGGTCGCATGCTACCCTTAATATGTGTTCTTTTGTCATAGCCAGTCTTCCCAATGATATGTTCATATTTATGGGAAGGCTAGTTCTATATATCTATTGAAACAAATATTATGATAAGGTTTCTACTATGTTGTTTCATTACATGTCTTTTTTTGAACTCATTGTGCTATCTAATTGAGAAATTTGAATATCTTTTTTGTATTGTAGGCCCACACAGTAGGTTTTCCCCCTTGAGTAATTTTTTTCTAGACACCTCAATAAAAAAGTAATTATATCTTAAGTTCTATGACTAAAATAATATAAATTAAATCATAAAAAGCATCCAAAATCCAATTAAATTCCATGATAAATCTTGGCCCTAGGGAATACATTATGAAACACATTTTCCTCCTCCTGGTAGATATTAACAGTTGGTACAGCAGGTGCAAAATGTTGCACATCTTGTCACACATGTCAATTTTTTCATTGATTTTGCAAACCCTTTTTCTTTGTTTCATGGGAAGTTCTTATTGGGAGCAAGATTAAATCAGTTGATACCTATGTTACAAAAACATGAGGCATGATTTTTTTTTTTTAAATAGGAGTTCATACTGATATTCTGAATAGCTTCAACCACTGCTAAAATAATGAACAGGAAATTCTACATGGGAATGCAAAGGGATTTTTGCAGGACTGCAATAAACACTAACATTGTTAAATATATTCATGAAATTATACATTAGAATACATATACTTTGGTAATCCAACAAAATTAATATTTTTTATGTTTTTGCAAGGCAAATGTGGTTGTGTCTTGCCCAAGGCCACACAGCTAAGTAATTATTAAGTGTCTGAGGTCGGATTTGAACTTGGACTCCTGACTCCAGGGCCGGTGCTCTATCCACTGCGCCACCTAGCTGTCCCAAAATTAACACTTCTTATTAAAGCTATTAGCTATGATTCTCTAAGGTTAAATTCTGGTGCAATTATATACATATTATGTTACTTTCAGTGAGGTAAAATGGATTTGAAATACAAAATGCAATTTACTATAGGGTAAATTTTGCTGCAGTGAAGAATGATATAGTGAAACATGTTATGTCAGGAGTCAAGAGATCAGGATAATGTTACTGGCTCCTTTAATAGATATAGATATAGATATAGATATAGATATAGATATAGATATAGATATAGATATAGATATAGATATAGATAAAGATATAGATATAGATATACATATACATATACATATACATATACATATACATATACATATACATATACATATACATATACATATACATATACATATACATATAGATGACATTCAACCAATCACATCCCCTCTCTTAATTTCAGTTTCCTTAATGTATCATTAGGGGAATTGCATTAACTGATGTCTAAGTCCCTAAGAAACTCTAAAAAACTATTGTAATTACACTTATAGGAAAAATAGTCATTAAAAGTATATTGAAAATTTGGGCACAGCTAGGTGGCACAGTGGATAGAGCACCGGCCCTGGCGTCAGGAGTACCTGAGTTCAAATCCGGCCTCAGACATTTAATAATTACCCATGGTGT
This sequence comes from Macrotis lagotis, assembly GCF_037893015.1. Taxonomy (NCBI): domain Eukaryota; kingdom Metazoa; phylum Chordata; class Mammalia; order Peramelemorphia; family Peramelidae; genus Macrotis; species Macrotis lagotis. The sequence continues at coordinate 551,066,294 of NC_133658.1, forward strand.
GGCCTTGGGCAAGCAACTTAACCCCATTTGCCTTGCAAAAACCTAAAAAAACAGCGTGTTGAAAATTTTCTAAAATATCCTACAATATGTCCAGCATGTGAAAAGATATACAGATTTTTTTGAAAGTTTGTTGATATTACATAAAATATCCAACCATTCTAGAACAACCATCTTTCTTCAGGGAAGAGATTTCTTTATATAAAGACCATCAAAAATTATTTTGAAATATATGTGGGAAGAGTGACAGTGAAAAAAGTATAGATTTTTTACGGTGATTGTTATTTGGGCAATGAACAGTAGAACCAACATTGAAACCAGAGATCAGTGTCATTTGGTATACAAAAATCACAAGCCACAGGTCTTATAATATGACAGTACTATAGCATCAAACAAACTCATTTCTTCCATATGGGAAAACCAACTTTGAAGCATCTGCTTAAAAGTGAAATGATATTATGTGTCTATTCATGTACAATCAAGTAAAGTAATCTTTAGGAACTGAAAGCAATAAATACAAAGGATCTAAATCTATCTCAAAAGTGAAGAAACAAAAAAGAAAGACATTTTCATTTTAAACAGTTAGCCTAATTGAAGATTTTTAATTAAGGTGTTCTTACTTAACTGTCTGAGAAAAACATGGGTGAAAACTCAAGATAGGTAGCCCAGAGAGCTAGGACAACTGAATTAGACTGGATATAGACTATATTATCCCCATGCAGAAGAAGAAAAACAAAACAAAGCACACAGAAAACAAGAACAACAACAACAATCCCTTCTGAATCTAATGAATACTTAACAAAAATTATCTCGAGTGTATCTCTTTCCCTTAATCTTAATTCCTTATGCCCAAAATTACAAATTTGTAACCATGTTTATCAAAATATGTATGTGAAATGCTAACCTGACTGTTTCCTGCTGAGGGGAGGGGTCTGAAAAAGGGGCGGAGGGCTAGTTTGTAACTTGGAAAAATGTATGTGAATATGGCTAAAAATAAATAAACAAATTTAATAAAACAAACTTCATGATATAGTCTCAGTTATTAGTTCCTGACACTGTCTGCTAAGACAGCAGCTGAAAGAAACGTGAAGAAAAAAATCATTGTGATTCAACAAATCGCCACTATACTATGCAGAAAACTAGTTTGGGCAAGAGATAGCATTCCTTCGACATTGGGAATAGAAAAGTATCAGGCAATATCTTCTAAAATCTGTGATTTTGTTCAGGACAAAGATCTCTGACTATTTTGGCTATTACCATAAGAAAAAAATTATAATAATATATTTTTCCTTTTACTTAGCATATTTTGACCAATAGCTATTAGGCTTTCTGTATATTTTAATAAACTTTTCTGATTAAAACTGCAGTATTTTTCAGGGACTATGGACTTTTGAGAATCTGCCATGAATTGGTCACAATGTGATTGAAGTTATATACACATTTCACTTCCTAACACAGAATCTATGATCCCTTAAAAATGTTTCTAGTTACAGCCCATTTGAGTCTGTTCAATTAACCTCAATTCAAATTCCTCACTTCAGTGTAAATTAACTTTATTTTTTAAACATTACATCCAAGGGATACTATATTTTTTAGAAGCTAATATTAAACAGAAACAGCCTCATATTTCAAGGACTTTATATAAATTATGTACAAAATAACTTCTAGAGGAAGACAATACTAATAGCTATTTAGAGTTCAGATACAATGTAGGAAACAGTAACAATCTAGGTCTTAAGTTTAAAAAAAGACATTGAGACAGAAATAAGATAGGATTGCCTTCTACAAAACAAGAATATCTTAACCAAAAACAATCAGAGCAAGTTATCTAAAAGAAAGGGAATAAGATAATGTATTTTTGAATGACCTTTAATAATAATTGTGTTGAGTGCTTTGTTTTAGCTGCCTCCACAGTCACGATAAAAATATGACTAGTTATAATAAAATTAAATCTGTATTAATGGGGAAAATATCTTATTGAATTTTTCTCTGAAATTTTATTACTTCAAAACAATATAACTTTATTCTCCAAATTTTACTAGTACTTTGAAAAATTACAGACTTCTTTCATTTTGATGAGTTAAGATAATGCTACACAGTTAAATCTTTTGAACAGTAATCTGTGCATGTATCAAAGGGGATGATGCTGAGTGACATGCAATATTATCCCCTTTCAAAAAAAAAAGAAATTATCCTTAAGGAAGATGGCACAGTAAGAAAAATACAGCTTCTGAATGGATCAGGTACTTTAAGTCCTATATTTATTTCAATGGATGAACATTCAAGGAGAGTTAAATCATTATGGGGTAAACACTCCTTACTCATCAGAGGTATCAATATCAAAGAGAATTACAACCCTAACTTTGAAAAACACAGATCAATAGTATTTATGTTAAAATAGGACTTTTAAAATATTGTTAAATCTTTCAGAATTACATTTTAATCAGATTCAGCTTGCACTAAGGAGTTTTGTTTCATACTGCAGTCCATGAAGTAGATTTCTCCATTCTCCACTACTAGAAGGAAAATGTCTCTCTCTGTCTCTGTTTCTCTCTGTCTCTCTGTCCCTCTGTCTCTCAATCACTCTCTCACTCTCTCTGTCTGTCTCACTCACTTTCTCTCTCTCTGTCTCTCTATTATATATACAAATATGTATATATATATATATATATATACATATATATATATATATACATATAGATAGATGGATAGATAGATAGATATATACTTTCAATGTTAGCCTTTAGTTTGGGGGGTTTTTTTTGATTGTTTGCTAGTTTGTTTGTTTTGGTTATTTTTGCTTTTTTTTTAAACTGATGAGCTATGAATTATATTTGATAAAACCTAGGGTTTATAAAAAAACTTGAAGTCAGATTTGAAAGCAGGTATTTTTGTGATTCTGGATATGTCATGTAACATTTTCTATCATAGTTTCTTCAATTTTAAAATGGGGAACACCAATAAACCATACTTTCAGGATAGCTGTAAAGTTCAAATGAGATTATATAAATCACTTAGTGCTTTTTATAATTATAATATAATGTAAAATTATAAGATTGTTATTAAGTTCAAACAAGATAATATTTACAAAACACTTGTGCATGACAAATGCTTGTTCTTTTTTATTCTTCTTTACTTCCTTCATCTTTTCTTCCTTCTTTCCCAAAACTATGCTTTTTTAAAACCCCAGTCATCATTATTCTCATTACAAAGTAACAGTTTCCCTTATGTGCAATTTTTTTTCCTTTGACTTTTGGATATTCCAAATAATTCCATCTAAACCCATTAATTTTTATATTAAAATTTTGGCACAATTTACTTATTCTGATTTCCACAGTTTGTTCTCCTCTATACAGACATGCATCTAACAGGGAGAAATTAACCCAATTCTCAGGCCCTTTCCACTTCATGGCCACATTTGGGCTTTTCTAGTCAACAATACTGGAGTAATTTATAATTTCCCTCTCCTGTCCAGTTTTCATATGAGAAAATAGAAGCAAACAAGGCTAAGTGAATTGTCCAGGGTCAAGCTTGAATTGGAAAAATGGATTTCCTGACTCCAGACCCAGAACTCTATGCATTGTACCACCTAGATACTTTGGTCACTTTACAGATATTCATAATTTTTAGAAAGATATGAGACAGCATGTTTTTATTCCCTACCCTCTCATAGTGTTTTATTTCTTTTTTTCCCCATCCAATGTAAAAATCATCCCATCTGTATGCTAATTTGGCCAAAGACAAATTCAAATAGAATAATGAATACAGTTTATTTCATAACACAAGCCACTGAAAAGAATCATATAGGTAGACTTTAAAAAATAGTAAAATGTAGGGGTGTCTAGGTGGTGTAGTGGATAGAGCACTGGCCCTGGAGTCAGGAGTACCTGAGTTCAAATCCAGCCTCAGGCACTTAATAATTACCTAGCCATGTGGGCTTGGGCAAGCCACTTATCCCCATTGCTTTGAAAAATCAATCAATCAATCAATCAATCAATCAATCAATAAATAGAATTCAATTAGTTCAAATCAGTTTACAACTAATTTAAAGAAAGTGACTAAGTCATAAATAAGAGTTCTAAATAATAAAGTCCTTATGCAGTGACTTAAGGAGTAACTTTCATATATATATATATATATATATATATATGTGCATTGATTAAAGATGAATATGAAAGGGACAATTTTTTTCTCTCATTTCATTAGAAATTATTTCCAACCCCAAATCATCTCTTTAAAAAATGTTTAAAAGTAGAAGAAAATGTAAGCATTCAGCTAAACTAACAAATTGATGCATCAATCTTTTTATTGCATGCAATATTTCTTCTTCATAGGGAACTATCTTCCCAAATCAGTGAGGGACATGCATTTTTGCACCTTCTCTTCAAATAGACAATAAGGTATTTTAACTTAATAACATTTATATTCACATTTTCATTACTGCATTCAAATTTTCTTATTCTGATATTGTTTGTTTCTAATTGAATCACTACTTAAAATATTACAATGCTTTTCTGAATTCTTCATGTTCCATGTTTCTTGTGACAATGTTTAATCCATTAAATTGACATACCATATGTTTCATACATAGCTTGTTTCAGCATGCCCTAACTGATAAATATCTCTTTTGTTTTTAACTAATTGTTACTAAAAATAATTTTTCTATGAATAAAGTAACAGAATTCAACTTCTCAAAAAAGAACTGCTTAAGTAGAAAAAAGAAAAAATAGAACCCTATATCTCAGTGACATTGAATTAAAAATGTGATCTTATATTCTGAGTTCCACACCCAATATCAAATATCAAAAATAAAAGTTCTGCAAGCATAAAAATATTTATAAGATCACTTTTTGTGATATCAAAGTACTAGAGTCAAATCAGATACATACTGAATAGGAATCAATTTAAAGAAATCATTGTACAAGAATGAAGAAGATCTTACTGTTCTATAATAAAAGAATATTAGGAATGCAGAAAAGTGGAAATAAACATGATATGATACAAAATGCATAAATAGGGTTAGAAAAACAATATATGCAAAGAAGTTATATATATATATAATTTTCATATAAAGAGAAATATTGCAAGAATGTCTGAAGATCAAGGAAGATAATAGTAGACTTTTGCATAGGTGAACATTTTATGAATAAACAGATAAAGTCATATATTTCAAATATATAAAAAATATCTATTCCTTCAATTAAAAATGGTAAAAACATATGAATAGTAATTTTCAGCAGAAATGATCAAAACTATCTAAAGTCATGTGAGATAAATGCTTTAAATCATCATTGATTAGAAAAATGAATATTGAAGCACTCTTGATATATCATTTAATACCTATTACATTGGCTAAAATCAGTGAAAGGTAAAAGGACAAATATTAGTAGGGATGTGGATGATTTGGGGCACTAATTCATTGTTTTTGGAATTGCAAACTGAACTAACCATTTTGGAAATTCAACTAAAATAATGTGCATAGAGTTATTAACCTGTTATTACCAGTTATATTTAATAGATTTTCAGTTTCATGTGAAAATTACTTTTTTATTATAATGTGTTGTGAAAATACTTATTTTGTTCTTTAAATTAAGCATAAAACTAATATTTTTAATGAGGTATGCACTCTGATATCATGAGGACAGCTTTCTCAAAATATTCAGAACTGAAAATTATGAACAATGGATGTACATATATAAAAAGGAATGAACTTTCTCAAAATGTCAAGATAAGACAGGGGAAATGAGTGAGAAGTTAAATAAATGCAAAGCAAACTTAAAAGATACATCTGCTATAAGGTATTGGAACTAGAATTCAATCTCAAGTCTTTTGTGAGTGGTGAAACATAATTCAAAAATGTTGTGATGGTAGAGATATGAGAACATAGTTTCAGTGTTTAGCTTGGTTAAATATCTTTTAATGTGTTACTGTAGTTACTCTGTTCCAACAAAACAGTTGATCTGAGGATGTTTGTAGACAGTGGAGAAAGGTTAACAGCAAATGGAAGAAGAAAAAAAGTCCATAATGAAGAATTGGGGAAGGTCATAGAGAAAGAATAAATTTAAGGACACACATAGTAGATTGGGTCTTGGCAAAAAAAAAAAAAAAAAAAAAAAAAGAAATTTTTTCCTATGTCAGAGATAGAAAAAAGGAGCTAAGAGAGTTTTTAGGTACAAAATGGAAAAGAATAAGGAATATTATGTGACTGCTATTTCTCTGACCAACAATAAGTTCCACATTTGCTAAGTGACCATAGATTGGGAAGACTTTGAGGTCTTGAGAAAAAAAAAAAGAATTGTATTTAAATATGAGTGTGGATAGAAAAATCAATAAAATAAAAACATATATTTTTCTTTGCAACAGTTAGGGCCCTATTCAGTTTAATTAGACAGAAAGAATCTGTAGTGGAGCCAGTCTTCATGGTTATTTGATTTTTCTCTAAACTTGTTCATTAACTACAGAGAATAATTGTAAAAGAAAGATGGTAGTTTTTTTTCATCTGAGATTAGAGGTGAGGATAAGTGGGATACGATGACAGGGCGGTTTGAGATGTGTAAGAAGGGGAGAACAAGAAACATATGGTAAAGGTCTTTATTTTTTCCAGTGAAATATAAGACAAATTCCTCAGGTGAGACATATATAACGCTTTGGGAAATTTAAAGGAACAAGAGAAGGTTTGGAGTATATGTAGTATATGTTGGATGAAAGTGGAATAGCCAGTGGGTCATGAAGGAATAGGATGTTTCCATTACTCCATTGAAGTCTCAGTTAAGGTTAATAATTTCATAATCTTTTTGTCCTGGATACTTTGAATTTTGTTGTGCCCAATATTCAAAGTTTTAAAAAAAGCAAAATGTGCCTTTCATGACTTTATGTATTTAATTTTAATAATACACTCTTCTTATAATCTATGCTGAAATATATAACCTGTAATTTAATGTTACTATTTTTGTACTTCTTTTAAGAATCTGTTATTACTCTTTTTATGATTTTCTTAGATCTCATTCTTTATTCTTTGATTTCAAATTCTAATATTTTTTGGAATTCCAGCCAAGATGGTGGAGAGAAGACAGGTGCTGTGCTAAATCTCCTGGTTTCCCCTCAGAAATAATATGAAAGAAACTTCTTAACAGAAATTCATTTGCCAAAATCCAGAAAAAGAAGTAAGGAGAACATATACCAACAAGGTCTGTCTCAGGGGACTGTGGGTAAACTGTAGCAGAGAGAGAGACAGCAGGGGTGGGGTAAAGCCAAAGGACCAGCCTTAAACAGAGAGGCTTTGACTGTAGGAAACAGGTTCTGAGTCTGGAGAAGCTTTGGCTGGAGCAGCAGTCTGGGGAGCCCCAGTAGGGTTGGAGGGTGAGCTCCAGCCCAGAGACTTGCAGAGTGCAGCTGGACATTGATCCTCTGGGTTCAGGCCTTGAGCATCATACTTTCAGGGGAGTCCTCTTCCCAGAACAAACACAGTAACAGCTCTCTCCAACCCCCACCCCACAGATTCCGGCTTATTCAGCTCAGCTTCCTCAACAGAATAGGGAGATTAACATTTTCAACCCATGGCACAGCCCATATTGGTTAAGGATAATTAAGACATTTCTGATCCCCACCACCCCCTTCAGGCCTGGGGAAAAGTCTTCAAATCAAGGCCACAAATACTCCAGAGAAAGTAACAAGCAACCCCTACTGACTGCCCCACTTGCAGTTACTAAACCCACTGAGCAAAGCCTCTAGGGTTTTAAAAACCAAACCTCTATGAGCCAGCCCTCCCTAACCCCAATACAAGATCTTAGGAAAATGAAGAAAGGCCATCATGGGGGGGGACTAATTAAAAAGTTACTTGGAGCCACAGATCCCAAACATGAGAGATCTAGAACTTCTGATGAGAATATGAATTGTTCTCAAGACCATAAAAACTTCCTAGAAGAAATCAGGAAGGAGTTTAAAAATAAAATGGAAAAACTGGGAAAAGAAAATCAAGAGAAAACACCTAACAACAAGGAAACAAATCCTTGGAAAATAAATTTGGACAAATACAAAAAGAAACTAATTCTTTCAAATCCTCAATGTGGCAAAACCAAAAAGAAAATAATTGTCTCAAAACTAAACTTGCACACATGGAAAACTCCTTCAAAAACAGAATTGACCACATAGAAAAGGTGGTATAAAAGTAAATGAAGAAAATCCTTCTATTAAAAAATGGAAACTGTGGAAACTGATGATGTCATGAGATAACAAATACCTGTTAAACAAAACCAAAAAATCAAAAGGAATAGAAGATAATGTAAAAGATGTCATTAGGAAAACCACTGACCTGGAGAATAAAAGTAGTAGAGACAATCTAAGATTCACTGGGCTTCATGAAAAGTCTGAAGAGGAAAAATAATCCTGGACTTAATATTACAGGATTTAATGATGGAAAACTGACCTGATGGCATGGAACCAGAGGGCAAAAGATTTATTGAAAGAATACATTTATCCCCTCTGGAAAAGGATCCTAAAGTTGAAACACCAAGGAATACTATGGGCAAATTCCAGAGCTATCAGATGAAAGAAAAACCACTGCAAGCAGAAAGAAATAAACAATCCAGATACCCATGAGTCACAATAAGGAATACACAGGAACTGGCTGCAATAACATTAAGTGATTAAAGGGCCTGAATTAAATATTCTGGGAAACAAGATAGCCTGCAATGAAGCCAACAATCCACTATCCAGCAAAACTGAACCTTCTTTTCCAGGGGATAAGATAGACATTCAACAAAATAGACTTCCAACACTTTCTGATGAAAAAGCCAGAGTTAAATAGAAAATTTGGACCTCAAATAGGATGCAAGAGATACAGGAAAAGATAAAGAAAAGGGTAAGGAAGAAAAACCCTTATATCCAATAAGATGAAACTGGCTATATCAACACATGGGAGAAAGATTTAAATAATTCTCGAGAATTGTAATTCTATTACTTAAGCAGAAATGATGGACACTCATGACTTACATGTGACTCTGATAGAATGATTTAAAAGCAATATCTCCTTAAAAAGTTGGGACAGTAAAGAAATGTGAGGATGGAGGAGATTTAATAGTGTGAATCACATTATATAAAGAGGTACAAAAGACCTATTGCAATAGAGGGGAAGAAAGGAGGAGGTAGAGAACCACCTGAATCTTACTCTCATTAGATTAACCCTAAAGTTAACATACATACACTTGGTTAAAGGTGTGAAACTAAACTTATCTTTCAATTATTAAAAGGGGAATGGGGGAGGGGAGGGAAAGAGGAGCTAGAAGAAGGAAGAAGGGGCAAAGGAAAAGGGGGGAAATAAAGGGGAGGGGTAGATATGAGGGAGAAAGAACATTGTAGGTGGTATTTAAAAACAAAATACCCAGCAATATGGATAATGGGGAATAAAGGAGAAAAATAATAAACAGAGGGAAGATAGCATGGAGGGCAAAAAAAAGAGTTAGTAATTATAATTTCAAATGTGAATGGGATAAACTCTCCCACAAAAGATAATCAAATAGACTGGATTAAACCCAGATTCCCTACAATATGCTACTTACAAGAAACTCAGTTGAAGCACAGAGATATGTACAGAGTAAAGGTAAAAGGATGAAACAAAATATGTTTTGAATCAGCTGAAGATGAAAAAGCAGAGGTAGCAATCCTTATCTCAGACAAAGCAACTGCAAACATAGATAGCATTAAAAGAGATAAGGAAGTAACCTAAATTCTCCTAAAAGGTACAGTAGACAATAAAGTAATTTCAATACAAAATATGTGTGAACCCAATCATATAGCATCCAAATTCTTAGAGGAGAAGTTGAAATTGCTACTGGAAGACACAGCAAAACTCTGCTAGTGGGAGACCTCAACCTCCCACTCTTAGATGTAGGTAAATCTTTATTTTGGTACTAAAAGGTTTTATTTATTTTGAATTTCACATTTTTTTAACTCAGAGTACTTTCTTCCCTCCCCCCACGGAAGGAGATTTGCCAGGCTTTACATTATTTCCATGGTATACATTGATCCAAATTGAATGTGATGAGAAAGAAATCATATCCTTGGGAAAGAAATAAAGTATAGGAGGTAGAAAGATTAGACAATACTCTATCAGTATTTTTTTCTAAATTAAAGTTAATAGTCCTTGGTCTGTGTTCAAACTTCATGGTTGTTTCTCTGGATACAGAGGGTATTTTCCATTGCAGACAGCCCCCAAATTGTCCCCTGATTGTTGGCACTGATGGAATGAGCACATCCATCGAAGTTAACCATTGCCCCCATATTGCTGTTAGGGTGTACAGTGTTTTTCTGGCTCTGCTCATCTCACTCAGCATCAAGTCATGAAAATCCTTCCAGATTTCCCTGAATTTCCATGCCCCCTGGATTCTAATAGAACAATAGTGTTCCAGGACATATGTATACCACAGTTTACTAATCCATTCCCCAGTGGAAGGACATCTACATGATTTCCAATTCTATGCCACCACAAATAGGGCTGCTATGAATATTTTTGTACAAGTAATGTTTTTACCCTTTTTCATCATCTCTTCAGGATATAGACCCAGGAGTGGTATTGTTGTATCAATGGATATGCACACATTTGTTGCCTTTTTGGCATAGTTCCAAATTGATGTCTGGAAAGGTTGGATGAGTTCACAGCACTGTCAAAAATACAATAATGTTCCAGATTTTCAACAACCCTTCCAACAATGATCAATATCCTTTCTAGTCATAGTGGCTAGTCTGAGAGGTGTCAGGTGGTACCTCAGAGATGCTTTAATTCGCATTTCTCTAATAAGTAATGATTTAGAACAATTTTTCATATGACTATGGATTGCTTTGATTTCCTCATCTGTCCTTTTGTCAATTGGGGAATGCCATCTTTTAAAAAAAATTGACTCAGTTCTTTTATGTTTTAGAAATGAATCTTTTGTCAGAAACATTAGTTGCAAATATTCTTTCTCAGTTTACTGCATTTCTTTTGATGTTGGTTACAGTGTTTTTTTCTTTGCAAAAGTTATTTAATTTACTGTAATCAGAATCATCTAGTTTGTTTTTAGTGATGTTCACCATCTCTTCCTTAGTCATAAACTGCTTGCCTTTCCACAGATCTGACAAATAGACCTTGATCATCTAGTTGGCTTCTAATATTGTTTTGTATGTCTAAATCTTGTATCTATTTGGATCTTATCTTGGTATAGGGTGTGAGGTGTTGGTCTAATCTGAGTTTCTTCCATACTAACTTCCAATTTTCCCAGCAGTTTTTGTGGAAGAGAGAGAGACTTAATTCCAGTAACTGGACTCTTTGGGTTTATTAAGCAGAAGATTATGTCCAACAGTTTTTATCGAAGATAGAGTTTTTATCCCAATGTCTAGACTCTTTGGCTTTATTAAGCAGCAGATTACTACAATCAGTTCCTGCTATTGCACCTAGTCTATTCCACTGGTCCACCACTCTATTTCTTAGTCAATACCAGACAGTTTTGATGATTTAGGCTTTGTAATATAATTTTAGATCAGGAAAGGTAAAACCAACTTCTTTTCAAATCATTCTCATTTAATCTATGGAAATTCATGACTATTTTTCCTGCATTAATTTACTTGCAACTTTTTCTAGTTCGTTAAAGTAATTTTTTTTTGGAATTTTGATTGGTAGGGCATTAAACAGGTAGTTTAGTTTTGATAGAATTGCCATTTTTATTAGATTGGCTATACCTATTCATGAGCCATTGATGTTTGCCCAGTTATTTGAATCTGATTTAATTTGTGTCAGAAGTATTTTGTAATTGTTTTCAAAAAGTTTCTGAGTCTGCCTTGGCAAAGAAACTCCCAGGTATTTTATATTTTTTTTAGCTTTTTTGCAAAGCAAATGGGGTTAAGTGGCTTGACCAAGGCCTCACAGCTAGTAATTATTAAGTGTCTGAGACCGGATATGAACCCAGGTACTCCTGACTCCAGGGTCGGTGCTTTATCCACTATGCCACTTAGCCACCCCGCAGGTATTTTATATTGTCTGAGGTTACTTTTAATGGGATTTCTCTTTCCTGTTCTATCTGCTGTATCTTGCTAGTCATATATAGAAAGTTGAGTGTTTCTGAGGGTTTATTTTATATCCTGCAACATTGCTAAAATTTATAATTGTTTACAGTAGTTTTTTTGGATGATTTCTTGGTATTCTCTAGTTATATCATCATGTCACCTGCAAAGAATGAAATTTTTATCTCCTCCTTCCCCATTCTAATTCTTTCAATTACTTTTTCGTCTCTAATTGCTGAAGCTAACATTTCTAATATGATTTTGAGGAGTAGGGGTGATAACAGGCATTCTTGTTTCAGCCCTGATCTTATTGGGAATGCCCCTAGCCACCCCCCATTGAATATAATATTTATTGTTGACTTCAGATAGATATGGCTTATTATTCTAAGGAACAAACCATTTATTCTTATACTCTCTAGTGTTTTTATTAGGAATGGGTCCTGTATTTGGTCAAAAGTTTTTTCAGTATCTATTAACATAATCATATATGCTCTGATAGGTTTGTAGCTGATATAATTTTTTATAGTTTTCCTAATATTGTACCAAACCTGCATTCTTGGGATAAATCCTCTTTGGTCGAAATGCATTATCCCAGTGATAACTTGTAATCATTTTACTAAGCTTTTAAGCTTTTATTTAAGATATATTCATCAAGGAGATGGGTCTATAATTTTCTTTCTCTGTTTTAACCCATCCTGGTTTAGGTATCAGCACCATATTGGTGTCATAGAAAGAGTTAGACAGAGTTTATTCTAAAGAGTTTATATAGAATTTGGACCAATTGTTCCTTAAATGTTTGGTAGAATTCACTTGTGAATTCATCAAGGCCTGGAGATTTTTTCTTAGGGAGCTCAATGATGTATTCCTGCATTTCTTTTTCTGAGATAGGGTTGTTTGGATATTTAATATCCTCTTCATTATACCTGGGAATTTATATTTTTGTAAATTTTCATCCATTTCACTTAGACTATCAAATTTATTGACAGATTTGGGCAAAATAATTCTGAATTATTACTTTAATTTCCTCCTCATTGGTGGTGAGTTTACCTTTCTCATTTATGATACTAGCAATTTGGTTTTCTTCTTTAATTTTTTAATCAAATTGACCAGAGGTTTATCAGTTTTATTTTTTTCATAAAATCATCTCTTGGTTTTATTTATTAATTCAGTAGTATTTTTGGTTTCATTTTTATTAATTTCTCCTTTAATTTTTTAGAGTTTCTAATTTGGTATTTAATTGGGTGTTTTTAATTTGTTCTTTCTCTAATTTTTAGTTGCATATTCAGTTCATTGATTTCCTCTTCTCTGATTTATTCATGTAAGTATTTATTGATATAATATATCCCCTGACAACCCCATTTAGTAAATCCCATAGGTTTGGGTATGTTGTTTCATTGTTGTCATTACGTAGGATAAAATAATTAAGAAACTATTAATTCCAATTCCATATAAACTCCTTGACAAAATAGATAAGAATATATTTTCATTACCCTATTTCCTTAACACCAATACAGTGCTGATACCTAAACCAGGAAGACTCAAAACAGAGAATGAAAATTATGGATCTATCTTGCTAAGGAATATAGATATACAAGCCTTAAATAAAAGTCCTACCAAAGTGATTACAGCTTGTTTTCCCTAACATAATATACTACAAAGAAGCAAAGTTATTCCAAGAATGAAGGATTGTTTCAATATTGGGAGAACTGTTGGTATAAATTAACTATATCAATAACAAGGCTATAAGAAATTGTATGATCATATCAATAGATGCTGAATAATCCTTTGACAAAATACAACACCCATTCCTACCAAAAACAGTAGAGAGCATAGGAATAAATGGATTGTTCCTCAGAATGATAAGCAGTCTGAAACTATCAGCAAGCATTATATGCAATGGGTTTAGGCTAGAGACAGTACCAGTATGGTCAGGGATGAAATAAGGATGCCTGTTATCACCACTACTATTCAATATTGTGTTAGAAATTTTAGCTTCAGAAATAAGAGAAGAAAAAGAAATTGAAGGAATTAGAACTTGGAAGAAAAACACAAAACTCTCACTCTTTGCAGATAACATGATGGTATACCAAGAGTCCTAGATAAACCATATAAAAAACTGCTAGAAACAATTAACAACTTTAGCAAAGTTGCAGGATATAAAAATGAACCCTTAAAAACCTTCAGTATTTCTATATTACTAGCAAGATACAGCTAAAAGAGCTAGAAAGAGAAAATCAATTATAAATAACTCTTGACATTAAAAAATACATGGGAATCTACCTGTTAAGACAGACTCAGAAACTCTATGAAAACAGTTACAAAACACTTTTCATGCAAATAAAATCAGATTTAAAAACCTGGGCAAATATCAACTGATCATGGGTAGGCAGAGCTAATGCAATAAAAATGACAATTCTACTAAATTAATCTTATTTAATGCTCTACCAATCAAAATTCCAAAAAATACTTTAATGAGTTAGAAAAAATTGTAAGTAAATTAATATGGAGAAATAAAAAGTTGAGACTTTCAAGGGATTTAATGAAAAAAAGTGCAAAAGGAGGCAGCTTAGCCTTAACAGATCTAAAATTATATTATAAAGCATCAGTTATCAAAACTGTCTGGTATTGGCTAAGAAATAGACTGGTAGATCAGTGGAAAAATTTGGATCCAGTAGCAGGAAATGATTATAGTAATTTGCTGTTTGATAATCATTCTCTGATCTATAAAAACTGTTCAGATAATTGGAAGTTAGTATGAGAGAAACTTGTATTAGACCAACACCTTAGACCCTATACCAAAATAATGTCAAAATGGATACAGTATTTTGACATAAAAGACAATATCATAACAAAACTAGCAGATCAAGGAATACTTTAACTGTCAGATTGATGGAAAGGGCAGCAGTTTATGACCAAGGAAGAGATGGAAAATATCATTAAAAACAAATTAGGTAATTTTGATCACACTAAATAAAAACTTCTACACAGAAAAATCACTGTAACCCAGATCAAAAGAAATGCAGCTAATTTGAAACAGTTTTTACAATTAGTGTTCCTGACAAAGGACGCATTTCTAAAATATAGAGAGAGAATTGAGTCACAGTTATAAAAAAAAGCCATTCCCCAATTGTCAAATTGTCAAAAGTATATGCAGAGGCAATTTACAGATGAGGAAATCAAAGTGATCCACAGTCATAACTTATTAGAGAAATGTAAATTAAAGCATCCTTGAGGTACCACTTCACATGTACCAGACTGTCCAATATGGCCAGAAAGGAAAATGATCAATGTTGTAAGGGATATGAGAGATCTGGGACAATAATGCATTATTGGTGGAGGCATGAACACATCCGACATTTCTGGAAAGCTGTTTGGAATTTCCCCCAAATGACAATAAAAATGTGAATATACTTTGATCCAGTATACCACTACTGGGACTATCCTGGAGAGATCATGAAAATGGGTAAATAGTTCATTTGTACAAGAATATTCATTGTGGGGTGGCAAGGTGCCACAGTGGATAAAGAACCAGCCCTGGAGTCAGGAATACCTAGGTTCAAATCCAGTCTCAGACACTTAATAATTACGTAGCCGTGTAGCCTTGGGCAAGCCACTTAACCCCATTTGCTTTGCAAAAACATAAAAAATAATAACCAAACAAAAAAATCAGAATATTCATTGAAGCTCTGTTTTTGGTGGCAAAGAATTAGAAATTAAGTGAATGTCCATTAATTAAGAAATGGCTGAACAAACTGTCTTTGGAACACTATTGTTCTATTAGAAACCAGGAGTGATGGCAATTGAGTGAAGCCTGGAGGGATTTACATGAACTGATGGTGAACAAGATGAGTAGAACCAATACAACATTGTATGCCATAATAGCAATAAGGGTTTGATGATCAATCTTAATGGACTTGCCCATTACATCACTGCAAAAATCAGGGACAATGTTTTGGTATCTGCAATGGAGAATACCATCTGTATCCAGAGAAAGAATTGTCGAATTTGAATGAAGACCAAATACTATTATCTTTAATTTTAAAAAATCCATTATCTTATGTAATTTTTCTATCTTTTGTATTTTATATTTTTCCTTCACTATATGATTTCTCTCTCAACACATTCAACTTAGTTCAATGTATAACATAGAAAGAATGCAAAGACTAACAGACTCTTCTGTGGGCAGTGGGGGCAGGAAAACAAGATTATGGGACAAGTGTAAAATTCAAAAATAAGTAAAATTTTAAACAAATAAAAATTCTAATGTTTTTGTTCTTTTTGTTTTTTCCAGGAATTTTTATTGGACTTATGACTGATATGTCCCATCTTTTTTCCTATTTTTAATGTGTGCTCCTTTTTTTTGCAACATAATGTAATTAAGTGATTTGCCCAAAGTCACACAGCTAGGTAATTTTTTTAAGTGTCTATGGTTGGATTTGAACTTAGGTCCTCCTGACTCCAGGTCCAGTGCTCTATCCACTGTCCCTTCCCCCAGCTGCCCCTTTTTACCTGTTTTTCTTAACCATTCTCTGTATTCTTATTGCAGACAATGTCCAGAACTAGGGATTCATGAAATCAGCTTTGGTAATTGTTATTTCCAGCCCATGATAAAGAGTTTAAACTTCTAGACAGGGAAAAAAATTACAGAGATCTTTTTGCTAGAATTAAGAATCTATTGTTTTGCCTGTACTCTGGTCAGAGTTCCCATTCTGAGTGACAACCCCAGGGTAAGGAACAGTAGCATACCAGAGCTTGTTGTCACAGTGGAATAGGGACTCTGTGTACAGTTCAAAGGCAATGCAAACATTTTGTGGACAGCAATGGGTCAAACAACAAGTCAGGAGAGTAATAATCACTTCTCATTAAATTATACCATTTTGTAAGAATTGACATTTACACATCCCAAGAAATATGTTTGAAAACAAGTGCAATAAACCCCAGTACCCAGGAATGTTGTGCCATCCACAATGCAAAAAGAGCCCCACTTTAACAAAGATTTAAAACAAAGTCATAGGTTGGGAAAATGAACAAATAAGAAAAAAAATTTGCTAAAGAAAGATACTTGGCAGAGTAACATGATAAAAAAGAAGATCAGAAAATACATCTCAAAGATGACAAAGTCAAAACTTCTACATTCAAGGAAAAAAGAAAACTTCTACATTCACAAGAAAAATATGAATTGATCTTAGGACACAGAAAAACTACAAAAGGATTTTGAAAAATAACTAAGGAGTAGGAGGAGTTAAGATGGCAGGTTGGAGGTAGGAATTCACAGAAGCTCTTCCCCAGACCACAGCAAATGCCTTAAAATTATGACTTTACAAATTCTAGAGTGACAGAACCCACAGAAAGACTGAATGAAATAATTTTTTGGCCAATGACAATTTGAAAGATCTTCAGGAAGGGTCTCTTCCAACCAAATTTGGAAAGGGTCGTATCATATCTGGTGCAAGTTGTGCCAGAACAAACAGGTCCACCCATCCAGGAACAGTCTTCAGGGTAGTTGAATCCCTGGGGCCACCCAGGTCTGTGGTAGCACAGTTGGATTTCAGAATTATCAATCTAGGGATCACAAAGGACAATTTAAAAGGTCATTTGGAACACTATGCATCAGAAAGAGCATGAAGCCCAGGCCAGAATAGGCCTCAGCACAGCTCCAGACTGGGAAATTGCAGAGTCACCTAGCAGCTGTTTGTAGTGTTCAGGTCATAGAGGAAAGGGGTTGGGGGAGACTGCAGAAGTCTCTGTGCTATCTCTGTTGCTTTGCTCATATGCAAATCCAGGTCGCAGTCTGTGGACCCATACTGACATAGTGCAGCAGGAACCCTCCTCACACGTCCAGGGCACAGGGGATTATTTGTAATCATCTGCAGACAAGAACATAGGGCAGAAAAGTAGTCATGGCTTCTCATAAGACCAGGAGGCAACTGAAGACCCTGAGAAGGGTGTCTCAAAAAAGCTTGAGGAAAGTGCATTAAAATCAGGTCACAATTTGGGGAAATAAGCAAAAAACAGAAGAAAAAGGATATGATCAAAGACAATTACTTTGTCACTTGAAAGATCAAAATACATACTTGGATGATAAAAAAGACAAAACCTCTGTATGCAGAGCCTCCAAGAAAAATATGAATTGGTCTCAGACTATGGAAGAGCTCAGAAATGATCGTGAAAATCACATAGGGGTGGTAGAGGAAAAATTGAAAGAGAAATGAAAGTGAAGCAGGAAAATCATGAAAACCAAGCCAGAAACTTGGTGAAGGAGATACAAAAAAATGCTGAAGAAAACAACATGCTTAAGTCTTCAGTAGTAGATGGCCATTGCTCTTGCTATTTCCACTGCCATTTCTTCCAAGGATTCTTTGCCATATCTGGAAATCATTGCCAACTACAGCATTTTTATGAAAATATTTTTGTTGCTGTTGCTGTTGCTGTTGCTGTTGTTGTTGTTGTTGTTGTTGTTATTTTATTTTTTCTTCCATATACACATGTATTGTTTTAAGTTATAAAATTTTCTTTCATTCTCCCTTCCCACTCTCTTCCCCTCAAGGACAAAGAGTCAGGTTAGCATTGTACATACATAGTTTTTGTAAATGTTTACCAATTAGTCATTTTTGGTATGAGGACTAAGGATTAAGGGAAAGAAATATATAAGAAATAACTTTTATACAATGCTCATCAGATTCTGAAGGGTTGTTTTCTTGTTTTTGTTTTATAAAATGTTATTCCTCTGGGAGGGAATAACATTGTCCATAGCTAGTTTAATACAGTTGTCCTAGCTCTCTGAAATGCTGAGAGGAGCTGCTTCCATTTAAGGTAGATCATCTCACAATGTTATTCTTTCTGTGTACATTGTTCTCTTGGCACTGTTCCCTTCATTCAGCATCACATCCTTTAAGTCATTGAATGTTTCTCTAGAGTCTAACCATTTGTTTTTGAATAGAACAATAATTCCATAGCATTCGTGTATCCTACCTTGTTTAGCCATTCCCCAATTTGTGGGCATCCCCTCAATTTCAATTTTTTTTAACTAGAAAAAGTTACTCTAACTATTTTAGAACACATAGGACTTGTTTCATTTTTTATGATTTCTTCTCAAAATGGGGCTAGAATAAGAATTGCTGGGTCAAAGGAACAAATATTTTTTAATGTTCTTTGCACATTGTTCCATATTGCTCTCCAGAATGGTTGGATCCATTAACAACTCTACCAGCAGGGCATCAAAGTCCCAATTCTCCTACAACCTCTCCAACATTGATTATTTTGCCTTTTTCTCATCTTGGCCAATCTCATAGGTATGAGGTGATACCTCATTTCTGTTGCAATTTGCATATCTCTAATCAATAATGATTTAAAACATTTTTTCATATGATTCTATATAGCTTTGATTTCTTGATTTGAATACTGTCTATCATATGCTTTGACTATTTGTCATCTGGGGAATGACTTGTATTCTTATAAATATGATGCAGTTCTCTCAATATATTTATTTTTAATTTCTTAAAATTTATTTAAGGCAATAGGGTTAAGTGATTTGCCCAAGGTTACATAGCTAGGCAATTATTAAATGTCTGAGGCTAAATTTGAACTCATGTCCTCTTGACTTCAGGGATAGTGTACTATCCGCTATGCCACTTAGCTGGCCCCAGTTCTCTAAATATTTTAGAAATGAGACATTTATCAGAGTTGCTAGTTGTGAAAATTGTTTCCCAGCTTTGTGCTTTACTTTTTTTTTAATTAAAGATATTATTTGAGTTTTACAATTTTCCCCCAATCTTGCTTCCCTCCCCCCACCCCCACCCCACAGATAGCACTCTGTCAGTCTTTACCTTGTTTCCATGTTGTACTTTGATCCAAATTGGGTGTGATGAGAGAGAAATCATATCCTTAAAGAGAACAGAATTCTCAGAGGTAACCAGATCAGACAATAAGATACCTGTTTTTATTCCAAATGAAATGGAATATTCCTTGTACTTTGTTCAGACTCCACAGCTCCTTATCTGGATACAAATGGTACTCTCCTTTGCAGACAGCCCAAAATAGTTCCCAATTGTTGCACTGATGGAATGAGCAAGTCCTTCAAGTTTGAACATCATTCCCATGTTGCTGTTAGGGTGTACAGTGTTTTTCTGGTTCTGCTCATCTCACTCAGCATCAGTTCATGCAAATCCCTCAAGTTTTCCCTGAAATCCCGTCCCTCCTGGTTTCTAATAGAACAATAGTGTTCCATGGCATACATATACCACAATTTGCTAAGCCATTCCCCAATTGAAGGACATATACTGGATTTCCAATTCTTTGCCACCGCAAACAGGGCTGCTATAAATATTTTTGTACAAGTAATGTTTTTACCTTTTTTCATCATCTCTTCAGGGTATAGACCCAGTAGTGGTTTTGCTGGGTCAAAGGGTATGCACATTTTTGTTGCCCTTTAGGCATAGTTCCAAATAGCTCTCCAGAAGTGTTGGATGTGTTCACAGCTCCAACAACAGTGTAATAGTGGCCCAGATTTCCCACATCCCTACCAACAATGATCATTATCCTTCCTGGTCATACTGACCAATCTGAGAGTTGTGAGGTGGTACCTCAGAGAAGCTTTAATTTGCATTTCTCTAATAATTAATGATCTAGAGCATTTTTTATATGGCTATGGATTGCTTTGATCTCCTTATCTGTAAATTGCCTTTGCATACCCTTTGACCATTTGTCAATTGGGGAATGGCTTTTTGTTTTAAAAATATGTCTTAGTTCTCTGTATATTTTAGAAACGAGTCCTTTGTCAGAATCATTAGTTGTAAAGCTTGTTTCCCAATTTAGTACTTTTCATTTGTTCTTGATTACATTGGTTTTATCTCTGCAAAAGCTTTTTAATTTAATGTAATCTAAAACATCTAATTGTTTTTAGTGATGTTCTCCAACTCTTCCATAGTCATAAACTGTTCCCCTTTCCATAGATCTGAAAGGTAGACTAGTCCTTGATCTTCTAATTTGCTTATAGTATTGTTTTTTTATGTCTATGTCCTGTAACCATTTGGGTCTTATCTTGGTAAAGGGTATGACATGTTGGTCTAATCTAAGTTTATCCATATTATCCCAACATATTATCCAATTATCCCAACAGTTTTTATCAGAGGAAGTTTTTATCCCAATGGCCTGACTCATTGGGTTTGTCAAACAGCAGATTACTATAATCCTCTCCTGCTTTTAAACCTAGTCTATTCCACTGGTCCAGCACTCTATTTCTTATCCAATACCAAACAGTTTTGATGACTGATGCTTTATAAGATAATTTTAGATCGGGTAGTGCTAAGCCACCTTCGTTTGCATTTTTTTCATTAGGCTCCTGGCAATTCTTGACTTTTTATTTCTCCATATGAATTTACTTACAATTTTTTCTAACTCATTAAAGTAATTTTTTGGAATTTTAATTGGGAGGGCACTAAACAGATAGTTTAGTTTTGGTAGAATTGTCATTTTTATTATATTAGCTCTCCCTATCCATGAGCAGTTGATATTTGCCCAGTTATTTAAATCTAATTTAATTTGTGTGAGAAATGTGTTACAATTGTTTTCAAAAAGATTCTGAGTCTTTCTTGGCAAATAGACTCCCAAATATTTTATATTGTCTGAGGTTACTTTGAATGGGATTTCTCTTTCTAGTTCTTCCTGCTGTTTCTTGCTAGATATATATATATATATATATATATATATATATATATATATATATATATATATATATATATATATAGAAAAGTTGAAGATTTATGAGGGTTTATTTTATAACCTGCAACTTTGCTAAAATTGATAATTATTTCCAGTAGTTTTTTAGATGATTTCTGGGGATTCTCTAGGTAGACTATCATATCATCTGTGAAGAGTGACAGTTTTGTCTCTTCCTTCCCAATTCTAATTCCTTCAATTTATTTTTCTTCTCTAATTGCTGATGCTAACATTTCTAATACGATATTGAATAGTAGTGGTGATAATGGGCACCCTTGTTTGACCCCTGATCTTATTGGGAATATTGGGAATGCCTCTAGCCACTCCCCATCGAATATAATGCTCGTTGATGGTTTCAGCTAGATACTGCTAATTATTTTAAGGAAGAGTCCATTTATTCCTACACTCTCTAGTTTTTTTAATATGAATGGATGCTGTATTTTGTCAAAAGCTTTTTCAGCATCTATTGACATGATCATATGGTTTCTGATAGGTTTGTTGTTGATATAATTGAGTATACCAACAGTTTTCCTAATATTGAATCATCCCTGCATTCCTGGAATAAATCCTACTTGATCATAATGTATTATCCTAGTGATGACTTGTTGTAGTCCTTTTGCTAAGATTTTATTTAGGAATTTTGCATCTATATTCATCAGGGAAATAGGTCTATAATTTTCTTTCTTTGATTTAACTCTTCCTGGTTTAGGTAACAGTACCATATTCGTTTCATAGAAAGAGTTAGGCTGAGTTCCATCTTTCCCTATTTTTCCAAAGAGTGTATATAGGATTGGAACCAATTGTTCCTTAAATGTTTGCTAGAATTCACTTGTGAATCCATCAGGTCCTGGAGATTTTTTTTAGGGAGTTCAATAATGTCTTGTTGAATTTCTTTTTTCTGAGATAGGGTTGTTTAGGTATTTAATCTCTTCTTCATTTAACCTGGGAAACTTACATTTTTGTAAATATTCATCCATTTCACTTAGATTATCACATTTATTGGCATAGAGTTGGGCAAAATAATTTCAAATTATTACTTTAATTTCCTCCTCATTGGTGGTGAGGTCACCTTTTTCATTTATAATACTAGCAATTTGGTTTTCTTCTTTCTTTTCTTTAATGAAATTGACCAGAGATTTATCAATTTTATTAGTTTTTTCATAATACCAACTTTTGGTTTCATTTATTAATTCAATTTTTTTGTTTTTGATTTTATTAATTTCTCCTTGAATTTTTAGAATTTCTATTTTGGTATTTTAATGGGGATTTTTGATTTGTCCTTTCTCTAATTTTTTTAGTTGCATGTTTAGTTCATTGATTTCCTCTTTCTCCAATTTATTCATATAAGCATTATAGCTATAATATATCCCCCGAGAGAGTTGCTTTGAATGAATCCCATAAGTTTTGGTATGTTGTTTCATTATTATCACTATCTAGGATAAAATGGTTAATTCTTTCTATAATTTGTTTTTTGGTCCCCTCATTTTTTTAAATGATCTTTTTCAGTTTCCAATTTGCTCTGGGTCTATATCTCTGTGGCTCAGTATTGCATATGACTTTTATTGCATTGTGATCTGAGAAAGATGTATTTACTATTTCTGCCTTTCTGCAGTTGATCATTAGGTTTTTATGTCCTAGTACATGGTCAATTTTTGTATAAGTTCCATGTACTGCAGAGAAAAAAGGTATATTCCTTTCTATCCCCATTCAGTTTCCTCCATAAGTCTACCATATCTAATTCTTCTAACAATCTATTTACCTCCCTAATTTCTTTCTTGTTTGTTTTATGATTTGATTCATCTAGATCTGATAGCAGGAGGTTGAGGTCTCCCACTAGTAGAGTTTTGCTGTCTATGTCTTCCTATAATTCTTTCAGCTTCTCCTCTAAGAATCTGGGTGCTGTCCCACTGGGTGCATATATATTCAATATTGAAATGACTTTATTGTCTATGGAACCTTTTAGGAGGATAAAGATTCCTTCCTTATCTCTTTTAATGCTATCTATTTTTGCTGCTGGTTTGTCAGAGATAAGGTTTGCTACCCATGTTTTTTTTTTACTTCAGCTGAAGCAAAATATATTTTGCTCCAACCTTTTACCTTTACTCTATATGTATCTCTCTGCTCCAAATGAGTTTCTTGTAAGCAACATATTGTAGAATTCTGTTTTTAATCCACTCTGCTATTTGCTTATGTTTTAAGGGAGAGTTCATACCATTTATATTCAAGGGTTTGATTACTAATTCTTTATTGCCCTCTGTGCTACCTTCCCTCTGTTTGTATTTTTCCCCCTTTCCCCCGCCCTTTTATCCATATTCCCCAGTATTTTGTTTTGGAATACCACCCCCTTCAGTGTGTTTGTGCTTCTATATCACACCCTCCTCTTTTTTTCCCCTTTCCCTTTTTCCCCTTTCCCTTCACTTCCTTTTGTTAATTCCCCTTATTTCCTCCACTCCCCTTCCCTTTCTCCGTCCCCTGTCCCCTTTTCCCCTTTTAATACTTGAAAGGTTAGATGTTTTATAAATTAACTGAGTATGTGTAGGTTGAGTTTAAGCCAAGTCTGATTAGAAGAATATTCAGGTGTTTCTCCTCTGCTCCCTTCTTCCCCCCTATTACCATAGGTTTTTTGTACCTCTTAGTATAATGAGATTTGTGTCATTCAATCCCCTCCCTCCTCCCGTCTCTTTCCTGCCCCCCTTTTTTAGGGAGGTAGTGTATGTTTTTTAGATCATTCTATCTATGTCATACAAAATTCTGAGTGTCTGTCCCTTCTAATTCAGTATATTCTATTGAATAGAGTCAAAAATCCTAAAAGTTATTAGAGTCTTTCTCCCAAGTGGGGTTAAAGCCAGTTACATCTCCCATTAGATAGCAGTCTCATGGATAGGTCATGGATGTCCATCATTTCTGGCTAGGTATATTCTCTCTTTTATAGTTACATTTTTCAGGATTTATAAGAGTCTCTTCCTGCCCCCATGCTAGGATATTGCCAGTTTCAACTTACTGGATTGCATTTTTTCTCCTTTTACAGCCCCCACCTTTTTTTTTTACATTTTCATGTGTCTCTTGAACCTCCTATTTGATGTCCAAATTTTCTGCTTAGCTCTGGTCTTTTCATCAGAAATTTTTGGAATTATTCCATTTTGTTAAATGTCCATCTTTTTTTCCCCTGGAAGAGAAGGCTCAGCTTTGCAGGAAAGTAGATTCTTGACTGCATTCCAAGCTCTGGTGCTCTTCGAAATATCTCCTTCCAGGCCCTTCAATCCCTTAAAGTTGATGCAGCCAGGTCCTGCGTGATCCTTACTGTGGCTCCTTGATATTTAATTGTTTCTTTCTGGCTGCTTGCAGGATTTTCTCTTTTATCTGATAGTTCTGGAGTTTGGCCACAACATTCCTTGGTGTTTTCATTTTAGGATCTTTTTCTGGTGGGGATCGATGTACTCTTTTAATAACTACTTTGCCCTCTGATTCCAGGACATCAGGGAAGTTTTCCATTATTAGATCCTGTAATATTACGTCCAGGCTTTTTTTTCTTTTCAATGTTTTCAGGAAGTCCTATAATTTTCAGGCTTCCCCTCCTCGATCTATTCGCCAAGGTCAGTGATTTTGTTGATGAAATATTTTGCATTTCCTTCTATTTTTTCTATTTTTTGATTTTGTTTAACTGACTCTTGCTGTTTCATGGAGCGATTAGTTTCTGTAGACTCCGTTCTTTTTTTGAGGGAGGAGTTTTCTTCATTAACCTTTTGCAACTCCTTTTTCACTTGGTCAGTTCTACTTTTGAAAGAGCTTTCCATTTGACCAATGGAGGTTTTGAGAGAATTAATTTCTTTTTGCATTTGCTCATTTGAGGATCTGAAAGATTATTTTCTTTTTTGTGTTTGTCCAATTGTACTTTCTAAGGTTTTGTTTTCTTGTTGCAAGGTATTAATTGTCTCTCCCGTTTTTCAGCTCCTTCCTTATTTCTTCAAGGAATTCTTTCTGTGCTGGAGACCAGATTGTATTCTCCTCAGAGGTTCCAAGTCTCTCTGAGTTGGGGTCTTTCCCTTCCAGGAATTTTTCTATGGATCCACCTTTCCGCTGACCCTTCTTCATTATGCTAAGACCTTGAGTTGGGGGGAGGCTAGGGGCTTGGGATCACCAAAGGCTTTACTGAGTGCAGTTTCTCTGGCTGCCCAGTAGGAGGTGCTGGTTGCTTTCTCTGGAGTGTCTGTGACCATGGCTGAGAGGCCTTCCCCCTTTGCTTGAGGGAAAGAATTGGATCTATTGAATTCTTTTGCCTTCAATCAGTGATGGGCTTTACCCTGGCCTGAGGTCATTCCTCAGGCGGGCTGGTTCTTTTGCTCACACCTGGGCCTGAGGCAGAAGTAGTTTGCAATTGTTTGTTTTGGAGGAGGCCTCAGTGCAATGGAGGCGTGGACTCAGAGTTTTCAGACCTGAGGAGCCCAGGGATGGTGTCCTCAGCTCTCCTCCACCAGACCTCTCCCCGCATCCCCTTCCCCAAGCTCCAGGGGGAAAGCATCAACACCAGCGTTTCTGCTTCCCCGCGGACCCAAGCCCCCTCGTCCAGCCCCACTGTTGATCCAGCAGGTCCGGCTCCCAGGCCGTCAGACTCTGGGTTCCAATTCGGCTGATAATCTGGCTCATCCTGGTCTGATCTTCCCTTGGAGCCCAGACTCACCTGCCAGTACTCACCCATTGCTGCTGCGGGAGACAAATCCTGAGGTAAATGTTCCTCTCCTGGCTTTTCTTTCTGGGTTTCCTGGTTCGAATTTCTCTCAAGAGGTTTGTTTCATGTCATAGATGGGGAAGACATCAGGAGACTTTAGAACTGTGCCTGTGTTCTCTCCGCCATCTTAGCCACTGTGCTTTCCTTCTAATTTTGGCAGCATTTCTTTTATTTTTTCCCAAAACTTTTAAATTTAATATAGCCAAAATAATTCAGTGTTACAGTTTGTAATGGGCTCTAATTCTTGTTTAGTCACAAATTTAACCCCCTTTCCATAGACCTGATAGATAATTTATTGGCATATTAATTTATATTTTGTGGCACCCTTTATGTTAAATTCTGCACCCATTTAGAACTTATTTTGGGATAGTTTATGAGATGTGGGTCTATGCTAAGTTTTTGCCAAACTGTTTTTCAATTTTTCCCAACAATTTTTGTCATATAGTGAGTTATTATCTCAGAAGATGATGACTTTTGGTTTATTAAATAGGAGGCTGCTGTAGTTATTTACTGCAATTACTTTTCAAATTATCCTAATCCACTGATCCATTACTCTTAACTATTTTTAACCAATACGAGAAAATTTTGATGGCAACCACTTTGTAGTATATCTTTAGATCTGGTAGACCTAGGCCATCTTTACATTTTTTAGCACTTCCCTTGCTATATTTGACCTTATATTACTCCATTGTTACTACTGTTACAATTTTTCTAGCTTGATAAAATATGACCCAACCATGAGAAGTGACATTTTTCAATTATTTAGATCAGACTTTATTTGGGTGAGAAATACTTTATATTTGTGTTCATACATTTTCTGGATTTTTCTTTGGAGTTAGATTCCCAAATATTTAATGTTGTTTAGAGTTACTTTTAATGGTATTTCTCTTTCTATACCTTGCTTTTGGGCTTTGTTGTTCATATATAGAAAAACAGATGATTTATGTGGATTTATTCTATATCCTACTACTCTGCTGAATTTAATTGTTACTAGATCTTTTTAGATGATTTTTTCAGGTTCTCTAAGTATACCATCCTTTCATATAAAAGAAAGAAAGAAAATTTTGCTTCCTCATTGCCAATTCTCATTCCTTCAATTTCTTTTTCTTCTCTTATTGCTACAGCTAAGAATTGACTAGGAATGGTAATAAAGGGCATCCTTGTTTCACCCCTGAATTTTTTGGAAATGCTCTGAGTTTGTTCCCATTACATATATTTGTTGACAGTTTTTTGATGGAAACTATTATTTTAAAGAAAATTCCAGTTATTACTAAACTTTCTAGTGTTTTAAGGGAAAGATATATTTTATCAAAGGCTTTGTCAGAATCTATTAAGATAATCATATCATTTCTGTTGGTTTTGCTATTGATATTTTCATTTATGTTGAGACCATGTTTTCCTAGCTATATAAATCCTACCTGATCCTGGGTTATTATTCTAGTAATAACTGTCTCTAGTCTCATTGCAAATAATTATCTTAGAATTTTGTACCCATATTCATAATAATTCATAATTTTCTTTGCTTTGGTTCATCCTGGTTTAAGTATCAGCACCATGACTTTTCTAAAGTTGACAATTACTTCTAGTAGCTTTTTAGATGATTTTTTGGATTCTCAAGGTATGACATCATGTCATCTGCAAACACTGAGAGTTTTGTCTCTTCCTTCCAAATTCTATTTCCTTCAATTTATTTTTCTTCTCTTATTGCTGGAGCTAACATTTTTAATACAATATTGAATAGTAGTATGATCCTTGTTTCACCCTTGATCTTATTGGGGATGCTGCTAGCCTATTCCCATTTCATATAATTCTGGTGATGGTTTCAGATAGGTACTGCTTATTATTCTAAGTATCAATCCATTTATTCCTAAGCTCTCTAGTGTTTTAATATGAATGGGTGGTGTATTTTGTTAAAAGCTTCTCCAGCATCTATTGTTATAATTATATGATTTCAGATAGGTTAGTCATTGATATAATTAATTGTACTGATGGTTCTTCTAATACTGAACCTACCCTGCATTCCTGGGATAAATTCTACTTGATACTATTGTATTATACTAATGTATATAACCTGGTGTAATCATTTTGCTAATATTTTATTTGAGATTTTTCATCTATAATCATCAGAGAGATAGGTGTATAATTTTCTCTCTCTGTTTTAACTCTTCCTGGTTTAGGTATTAGCACCATCTTGGTGTCATAGAAAGAGTTAGGCAGAGTTCTGTCTTTACCAATTTTTCTAAAGAGTCTATTTAGAATTGGAAAGAATTGTTCCTTAAATGTTTGATAGAATCCATCTGGATTGGAGATATTTTTTCTTAAGGAGTTCAATAATGATTTGTTGAATTTCTTTTTCACTTAGATTATCAAAATTATTGGTATAGAGTTAGGCAAAATAATTCCAAATTATTACATGAATTTCCTGCACTTTGATTGTGAGTTCAACTTTTTCATTTGTGATACTAGCAATTTGCTTTTCTTCTTTCTGGTTTAAATCAAATTAACCATAGGTCTAATTATTGCTTTTTGAATAATCAAACTCAATTTTATTTATTAGTCCAATAGATTTCTTGCTTTTGATTTCATTAATTTCTCTTACATTTTTTGCATATCTAATTTGGTATTTATTTAGAGGCTTTTAATCATTCTTTCTCTACTTTTTTCAGTTGCAACTTTAGTTCATTGATTTCCTCTTTCTCTGATTTATTCATGTAAGCATTTAGAGATATATTATATGCCCTGACAGCTTCCTTGTCTGTATCCTGTAAGTTTTGGT
Organism: Macrotis lagotis; assembly: GCF_037893015.1. Taxonomy (NCBI): domain Eukaryota; kingdom Metazoa; phylum Chordata; class Mammalia; order Peramelemorphia; family Peramelidae; genus Macrotis; species Macrotis lagotis. The sequence goes on from NC_133658.1 coordinate 551,095,543, forward strand.
ATGTTATTTCATTATTGTCATTATCTAGGATGAAATAATTCTTTCTATAATTTGTTATTTGTTCCACTTATTCTTTAAAATGAAGTTATTTAGTTTCAATTAAGTTTTGAATCTCTATCTACCTGACCCAAGATGATAGAATTCTTTGTAAAACCATCTAGACCTGGAGACTTTTTCCTTAGAGAGTTAATGATGGTTTCTTAAATTTCTCATTCTGAAATGGTGTGATTTAAGTAATTTATTTCATCTTCTGCTTATTTGGGCAGTTCATATCTTTTAAATATTCATCCATTTCTCTCAAGTTATCCAATTTATTGGCATACTGTTTAGCAAAGTAACTCTGAATTATGTTTCTTATATTCCACTAAATGTTGGTTATTTCACCTTTTTTGTTTTTGATACTAATAATTTGGTTATCTTTTTTTTTCTTTTTTTTAAATCAGATTACTCTAAGGTTTGTCTCTTTTATTGGCTTTTTCATAAAATCATCTCTTAGTTTTATTTATGAATTCACTGGTTTTCTTCTTTTCACTTTTATTTATCTCTCCCTTGATTTTCAGAATTTCCAATTTAATATTTCATTGGGAGGTTCAAGTTATTATTTTTTAGCTTTTATAGTTGCATACCAATTCATTGGCCTCCTCTGTCTATTTTATTCAAAAAAAGTATTTAGAGATATAAAGTTCTCCCTCAAATCTTCCTGGGTTGCATCCCTTAAATTTTGGCATGATATCTCATAATAATCATTTCCTTAGTATAATTTATGATATTTCTATTATTTACTGTTTGATCCATCCATCATTTAAGATAAAGTTATTTAATTTCCAATTAGTTTTTGATTTATCATTCCATGATGCTTTATTACATGTAATTTTTAATGCATCATGGTCTGAGAAGTGTGTATTTATTCTTTCTACTTTTCTGTGTTATTTCTTGGTCAATTTTGGTATAGGTCCCATCTACAGCTGAGAAAGGGTGTATTCTTTTCTAGGCCAATTAAGTTTTTTTCAGAGGTCTATCATTTCTTAATTTTCAAAATTTCATCTCCTTTCTTAACTTCCTTCTTCTTTATTTTGTGGTTAGATTTATTTAATTCTGAGAGAAGGAGTTTGAGGTCCTCCATTATTAGAGTTTTTCTATCTTTGTCCCCCTATAGTTCATTGAACTTTTCCTCAAGTAATTTGGATGCTATACTACTAAATGCTTACATGTTTAGTAATGACATAGTGTAATTAACATTAGTGCCTTTTTGCAAGGTGTAGTTTGCCTCCTTTTCCCTTTCAATGAATTCAATTTCTGCTTTTAATTTATCTGAGACCAGGATTGCTCCCCCTGACTATTTTTACTACAGCTGGGGCATGATATCTTTCTCCAACTTTTAACCCTTATCTTATGTCTATCTTTCTACTTCAAAGATGTTTCTTGTAAATAACATGTTGTAGGATTCTGTTTGTTAATCCATTCTGCTATCCACTTCCATTTTATGGGATACTTCATCCCATTCACATTTGCAGTTAATATTAGTAATTCTGTATGTCTTTTCATGATATCTTTCTCCATTTATATTTTTCTCTTTCCTTTCCTCTTATTCCTTCTCATCAAAATTTTACTCCCTTTCCTCTTTAATTTTTCTTTTAAAATTAACTTTCAGAATTTTGGACTTTGAACAAAGCCCAAAGATTATTACCTCCAAACTAGAAAAAAGACATTATTTTATTATCTAATTTTACTATCTCATAATTTATTTTTCTTCCTTAAGAATATGATTTCTCTGTCATCACATTCAACTGAGATCAATGTATACGATGAAAACCATGTAAAGACTAACAGAATGCCTTCTGTAGGGGTGAGGGAGGGAAGCAAGAATAGGGGAAAATTGTAAAACTCAAAATAAATGAAATCTTTCTAAAAAAAGAAAAATAAGAAAATACAACTTTCAGTTTATTTTGCCATACCTTTGATTTCCCTGTTGTCAGTCCCTTCTTCTTTTATCTTTGCCTTTCCTTGTCCCCCTTTCCCTGTAGATTAGAAGAATTTTTTTTAGGTTTTTGCAAGGCAAATGGGGTTAAGTGGCTTGGCCAATGCCACAAAGCTAGGTAATCATTAAGTGTCTGAGGCTTGAATCCAGAGCTGGTGCTCTATCCATTGTGCAACCTAGACACCCCTAGAATAAATTTTTAATCCCAAATGGGAATGTATTATATTCCCTCTCTGAGTAAAATCTATTGAATAGAATTTAGTAAGAGTTAACACTCTCCCTTTTTTCCCTCTAAAATTATAAATCTTTGTGCCACTTCACTTGGTTTTCTTTATTGCTCTAGTACTATTGACCAGATATCATCAATCACACTTTGATTATTTGATTGATTGATGAACTCATATTATTATCAATGTATCATCACAGATTGTTTGCTTGATAGCTTAATAAGCAACATTGTCTCAAATCATATTAAATTATAATTATAATCACTTTTTTATCCTTACTCATTTTTCCTTTTTTCTTTTTTTTTAAATTTGTAGCAATAGGTTTAAGTGACTTGTCCAAGGATACGCAGCTAGGCAATTATTACATGTGTCTGAGCCCGGTTTTGAAATCAGATTCAAAGTCAGGTCCTCCTGACTCCAGGGCCAGTGCTCTATCCACTGTTCCACTTAGCTGCCCACCTCACCCACTTTTCAAGTACCCTCCAAAGCTCACAATCTTGCTAATGAGCCAAGATATCATCCAAAGCCAAATAATTTCTTGAACTATTTGTGGCCCTCCCCCCAGGCCTATTTTTCTCTCACCCTTTATCCCCACCACCACCACCTAGGGTACTTAACCCCTTGTTAAGTGAAGTATGCAATATGTCAAATCTTGATCTTCTTAACCTCAAGAACCTTTAAAGGTCTCTAAGTACTGGGAGACTCTGAACACCTCACCTGAGAACTTTACATTTGATTGAAAGTTGTGGGAGATATAGACTCAGGACCATCCAGGTTATGATGCCCTCATTAGAGTAAGGGGTATGTTTACTCAGCACAGCAGAATTAAAGTATATAAAAGGATAATGAGACACTTAAATTTAAAGTTAACAGCATTGTTTTTCATCAAAGCTTTTTGTATCAAACATAGTGATGTCATCTTGGATCTCTTCACTGGAGAGACAAAACTCAACCATACCCATATCCTTTAAGTCCAATCTCTTCAATTGTATCCACCCCTTTAATTATCCTAAGAGAAGTAAAATTCTAAAGAATTAGAAGTGCTACATCTTCTCTTTTGGTTGGATACAATTTGATGGTCTTGACCAACATCTATTTTGTTTTGTTTTGTTTTTTTCCTTCCCCTTTTCATTTATCTTTTAATGCAACTCTTCAGTCCCGTATTTGGTAATTGATTTCTCTGTTCAGTGCTGGTCTTTGTGTCAGGAAATCCTGGAAGTCCTCTATTTTGTTGAACATCCATCTTTTTTTTCCCTGACACTATATGTTGAATCCTGTACGGTAGTACATTCTGATATGTAATCTCAGGTTCTTTGCAGTACAATATATGGTATTCCATGTCTTCTGATCCTTCATTGTTGAAACTGGTACGTCCTGTGTAAGTCTGATAGTGTTCCCTTTGTATTTGAATTGTTTTATTTATGCTGCATGAAATACTCTCTCCTTTTTTTGAAAGTTCTGGAATTTGGTTATAACAGACCTAAGAGTTTTACCCTTATTGGAGGGGTTCTCTGGATTTTTTCAGTAGTTATTGTTTTCTTGTTGAAGGAGATTTGGGCAATTTTCTCTTAGAATTTCGCACATGAAGTTTTCCAGGTTCTTTTTTTGATCTAGAATTTCTGGTAATCTATGATTCATATATTGTCTCTCCTGAATCTGTTTTCTATGTCATTCATTTTTCCTAAGAGGTAATTTAAGGAGAGTACCTTACTTTTTTTTTTCAATTTGTTCAGTCCTTTGAATTTTGTTTGATGGAATCTTGTAGTCTCATAGATTCATTGGTTTCAATTTTTTCAATTATAAATTTTAGGGTTTCATTTTCTTCATTTACCTTTTGTGTTTCCTTTATGAAGATTGTGAATTCTCTGGTCAATTTTTCATAATTTTCCTGTAGGATTTTCATGTATTTTTTACATTTTCTTCTTCTTCTCTACTTTTGGTTTTTAAATTCCTTTTTGTGATCTTTAATGAACATTTGTATTTGAGTCCAATTTATAGACTGTTTGGATACTGCCCCTGTGAGTGAGTTTTCACTGATTTATTCTTCAGATATGGCACTGCTGTCATTTTTGTCTGTAAAACAGTTTACTATAGGGGATACTCTTTTAGTTTTTCTTCTCATCTTTGTTCTTTTAAGCTCTGTTCTTGGGTTATAGGGAATATAGAGCCAAGCTTTTTTATTTTATTTTTTTTTGCTGAGCCTTAGGTTTGATCCATGGCTTATTGCTGGCCAAAATGCTGCCTATGAATTCCAGGCCTTACCTTTGAAGAGATTTTTTTCCTTCTTTATATCTATGTTCTGACTTAGCAGAGGTTCATTCCTGACTTAGTCCTGTCTTTACCCTGGTGATCTGAGAGTTCAGACTTTTCTTGTGGTTCGAATTCTCCCTGCTAACTTGGTATCTAGCTACCAGGACCTGTATTGCTCTGTGGCTAAGAGCCTCTTGCTAGATTTCCCTACTCTCCTACTTCCTGAGTTTTACATTCCATTTTGTCCTAAAGAGATAGACTTTCACTAAAGATCCTCTATGATGTCTAATGCTGAAAATTTCTTTCAATCTTCTCTTTTTCTTGGTGGAATCTATGGACTGAATGTCAGAGTAGAGGTTTCATTTATCTTTGGTAGGGTGGTCTCATGTGCCATATTGGCTCTGCCCTGGAAGTCCCTCCTATTCTATCAATAAAGCCAACCAGAAATATAACCTTATCTTTTTTTAGGTACATTGATGATAAGGGTTTCCAGGTCTTCATAAAATTTTTCTTTAACTTCATCAGTGTTCATCATATATGGAGCATAGGAATTGACAACGTGGGCATGGCATTTTCCTGGAAAGGGTAATCTCATTGTTATAAACCTCTTATTCATTCCTTTTTGTAGGCATTGAAGAATGCTGGCTAGATTAGTTTTGATTACAAAATTTACTGATAAGACTGAGACAGCTAAGTTGGACATCAAAACTGGAAAGCAGCCCTGAAAAGAGCTTGGCAGTCCTCACACCAAGGTACTAGTCTTTCTTGAACACACTCTACATTACTATGGCTAGCAATAACAACTATGGGAAAAATAGTGAAGCAACTTCTCTGGGGTTATGACAAAGAATTAAACCCATTCCTGAGACAAAGTCAATGGTATCAAAACACAGGCTGAAGTACACTTATTTTTCCTCATGTCATTTTTACTGAGATTTCTCTATCATTTTGGGGATTATGGATATTGTGTTTACTTCCACAGCAAAATTATATTATTAATATAAAAATAAATTTTAAAAATCATGAAAAAAGTATGTATAAGAGAAACAGCCTGGAAGGAGATGTTTGGTAGAGCAAGTAGAGTATGGACCTGTATTGAGGACGATGAATTCAAATCCAGTCTCAAACATTTACTATCTTTGTGATTATGAGCATTCACTAATTTCTGCCTGTCTTGGATTCCTCAACTTGGAGGAGCCATAATAATTGCACCTTCCTCACCAAAAAGAAATAATTGGAGTATATGAAAATCAAGATTAGGGAAAGAACTTAAACTTCATTTTGAAAGAAATTTTCCAGAAGAATTGACATGATATTTTAGAATGAATCCACTGGTCACTTATTGAAATATTTCCCAAAAGAAAATCTCTAAGGAATAGCCAAATTCCAGAATTCCCAAGTCAAAGAGAAAATATTGCAAGTAGGCAGATAGAAATAATTCAAATATTGAGGAGATATAGTCAGGATTACACAGGACTCAGGACAGTCTGAATTATAGGCTTATAGGGCTTGGATTATGATATTACAGAAAGAAAAAAAATGTATTAAAACCAAGAATCAACTGCCCAATAAAACTGAACATCATCTTTCAGGAAGAAAAATGATGGACATTCAAAGAAATAAGAAACTTTCATACTTTCTTGTTGTAATAACCGGAGCTGAATACAAAGTTTGATCCTCAAGTATGGAATTCAGCATAAAAAGTGTAGATGGGAATAATTATGAGGGATTTAGTGATGTTGAACTTTTCGCATTCCTGCAAGGGACAATGATACTGATAACTCCTATGAGCCTTCTCATTTATTAGAGCAATTAAAAGGATCATGTATAGAAAAGGCACAGAAGGGAGCTAAATATAAAGGTATAATATATTATAAAGATGGACTCAATGAGACTGAAATGAATGTATTGGGGGATCAGAAAAGGAGAGGAAGAATGGGTTAAGATTTCAAGTAAATGAGGCAAAGAAAAACTTTTGCAATAGAGTGGAAGAGATGAACATGAGGGGAAAAGGGCAAGTTTGTATTCTCATCAGAAGTGGCTCAGAGAAGAAATAACATACCCACTCAATAGAGTATTGAAATCTATCTTATCCTAGAGGAAAAAAGGAGAGGAAAGGGATGAGACAAAAGGGACAGAGGGAAAGGAGGGGGATGTAGGTGACAGAAGAGAGGGAAAATGATGAGAGGGGTAATCCGATACAACACAGTTTTGAGGAGGGACATAATAGAATAATGGGAGTGGAAAGGAGTAGGATAGAGGGAGATTCAGCTACCAGTAGCCACTGTGGGAAAGAAAAAAACATTGAAGCACCTTCTCTGATGGACCTATGATAAAGAATGCTTTCCCTCCCAGAGATAGCACTGATAGTATCTGAAGAGACTGAAATACAATTTTTTTCTCTCACTTTATTTTTCTTGATGTTTCTCTATCTTTGTGGGGGAAGGGGAGACTATGTTTGCTTTTATAGCAAGACTTTAAAAGTAATGTGAAAATAAATAAATTAATTAATTGTTAAAAAATCTTTAAATCTCTAACAATTAGAAAAATGCAAATTAAAGTCCCTCTAAGGCACTACCTCACGACTTCCATAATAACCAAAATGAAAGAGACAAGTTGGAAGAAATGAGGGAAAAGGTGCCCTCTAAGATACTGCTGGTGGAATTGTGAACAGATTCGACTATTTCATAGGACAATTGCGATATATGACCAAAGAACCATAAAACTATAAATACTCTTTGATCCAATAACACCATTACTAGGACTATATCCCAAAGAAATACAGGGAAGAGAGGAGGAAGAGGAGAAGCAGGAGAAGGAGGAGGAGCAGGAGGAGGAGGAGGGAGTGGGGAAGAAGGGTAGAAGGTAGAGAAGAGGAGAAGAAGAAAGAGGAGAAGAAGAAAGAGAAGGAAAGAAGATAACAAAGAAGAGGAAGAAGAATAAGAACAACAATAACCAATTTGTACACATTAATTTGTAGTCATTTTTTTGTGGTGGCTTAGAATTGAAAATTGACAGGATTCCCATCAATGGAAGGATGACTAGACATACTGTGTTGTATGATTGTAATGAAATATTATTGTGCTATAAGAAATGATGAGCAGGATTTTCTCAGAACAAAACCTGGAAAACCTTGCATGAACTGATACAAAGTAAAGTGAGCAGAACAAGGATATGATTGTACACAGTAATAGCAATATTTAATGTTGTACTGTGAATGACTTAGATATTTTCTGCAATAAAATAATTTAACACAATTTCTAAGGACTTGGGAGAAAAACTGATGTGAATGTGAATATAGGGTAAATCATAATAGTTATCATGTTCTTTCTTTTTTCTTTTGGCAGTCTTCTTTTCCAAAATGACCAATATGGAAATGCTTTACATGACAGCACTTGTATAACCTTTATCAGATTGCTTACTCTCTAAGGGAAGGGATGGCAGAAGGAGAAAGAGAATTTGGAACTCAAAATTATTTTAAAGTTTAAAATGTTTTTGATTTAATTGAGGAGATAAAAGAAATTATCTCAAAATAAAAAAAAATTTAAAAAGAATATATTCATCTAATATTTCTCCTTCTTTGATAATAGTTCTGATGTCTGCAGTTGAATAAAATAATAATGTTCAAATTAAGTTTGCTTCACCATCCATCACAAAGAACCCTATTTAGTCATGTTCAAAGTGAAGAAAAAATTATACATGGCCTCAAACCCTTGAGAATGGTTCCTTTAAAGGTGGATAAAGATCTAATAAAGTGAACAAACCAAAAGTAAATCCTTCAGAATCTGATGAATACTGCATTCACTTTTTAAAAAATATCTCTTATGTATTTCTTTCCCTTAATCATAATTATTCATACTGAAAATGATTAATCTGTAAACATTCTTAAAACTAATGTGTATGTACAATATTAACCTGACTATTCATCAATGAGGGGAGGGGGTTGGGGAGGGAGGGGGTAAGGAAATTTTGTAACTTAAAAATATACAAATATACATGGGCATATGAATGAATGCTGAAAAATGTTCATAAGATGTATTTGGAAAAATAAACGTCAAAAAAAAAAAAGATTCCACACAGTGAAAGTATCAAATATAAACCAAAAACATAAGACCAAATGTGATCTGAATTTGCATGGTTATGTTAAGGAAAGGGAAGAAATTGAGAATGACTTTAGATTTCCATATTCAAGTATAAACATTGCAGAAAAATAATCAAGATTCATAACAATCTCAAATTCTATGTCAAGTTTTATGCTGTTTTTATAAAACAGAATATGATACTAGGATAAATGAAAAATACAAGTCAGGCAAATATGAACTGGAAAGGATGTTTTCCCTTTTTAATTCTAGTCAGAAGATAGGTATTGTTTTCTGAATAACTCCATTATAGAATGGAAGAAGCAAGGGGATCCAATTAATACATAACAAATGAAGAAAGTATGAAAAAAGGGAGGAGCATACCAAAATATGCCATAGTGAAATATGTTCCATTATTGACTACATCAAGTACCTTAGACAGAAGAAAATCTTTAATTAATAGTCTGGCCTTACAAGGCCAAATGTGCATCCTATGAATAGCAATAGGTGGCGTGGGGGTGAGGTTCTCAGATTAAAAAACAATTGATAACTGAGAAAAGGACTACAGACTAGAGAAATGTTTAAATACTTGAGAAAGTCAGTAGGTTGCCACAAGAGTCAGATATCATAGCCTTATTTACATGTGAGATGTGAATCAGACATAAAGAACAAAATTTCAGATGAAGATTTGTCATGATCACACAAGGAAGCTTTTCAATTTTTAAACCTATGTTTTGGTAATTGTTCCATACATACATGGATGGCAGGTAGGTAGTTCACTGGATGGTGTGCTAGATTTATTATCAGGAAGAACTGAATTCAAATCATTTTTAACTTATTCTGTCTATGACCCTGGTCAAGTCACTTCATTATCTTCTGCTTCAGTTTGCTAATTTCCATAATGAAGGCAATATTAGCCCATATATCGTAGGATTGTTGTGAAAATCAAATGAAATTCTTTATGGGAAGCAAAGTGCTAGGTAATACATTAAAGCACCAGTTCTGGAGTCAGAAGGACCTGGTTTCAAATGTCTCCAGAGAAGAAAGTGAAGATAGTGACATAGCACAGCATTCTTCATTCAAATCCAATTCACATTTATGTAATAGCATCACCTTACTGATGTTACAGTCCTCTTCAATATCAAGATTATAATTGGCAGCTATTGTTATATTGTTGTTTTTGTACTACATGTAATAGTAGTTGTTGCTGTTTGAGTTGCAACTTTGACTAGCTTCTTTTTAAAGCAGTGATTCATATTTTCTGAATTACCTGTAAAGATAGTTTTCAACATTCATTTTTGCAAGATTTTGAGTAACACATTCTTCATCTCCTTCTCATCCCTACCCTTCATTGATGAGTATTCTGTACATGTTCAACTATATTAAACATATTTTCCTATTTGTCATGATGAACATGAAGACTCAGAACAAATAAAGGAAAAACATGGGAAGGAAAAAATAATTTTTTTTAAAAAATGAAAATATTATGATTTGGTCTGCATTCACATTCACCAGTTCTTCTCTGGATTTCAATAGTATTTTTCATTGAAATGTAGTAGACTTGTCTTTGATCATTGTACTGATGAGTAAAGCTAAGGCTTTCAGAGTTGTTCATCACTCAATGTTACTATGAATGTGTATAATATTGTCCTGGTTCTACTCACTTCACTCAGACTTAGTCAATGTATGTGTTTCCTCTTTTGAAATCTACCTAATCATAACATCTTATAGAATCGTAGTGATCCATCTTATTCATATACCACAGTTTATTCAGCAATATCCCAATTGACAGACATTCCCTCAATGTCCAATTTTTTGCCACTATAAAATGAACTGCTATAAATATTTAAATAAGCATGGGTCCCCCCCCCTTTTTAATGATCCCTTTGGTATCTAGACAAAGTAATGGTATCAATGGATCAAAAGATTTCACATTTAAAAGATCTTTGGACCCAAATCAAAATTATAAAGCAATGATTCTTAACATTTATTGTATCATGCTTCACTATGACAGTCTAATGAAGCCTATATATTCTTTCTCAGATTTTTCGAAAATGCACATTGTTTACCAAAACTACAATTACTTATTAAGGTGCTGAAACAAAAGTTCAAAATATGTTGAAAAGGAGAAGAAGATTTCTAATCCCCATGTTAATGGACTCTAGTTGTATCTCAAAAGAAGGCAGACTTTTTAGTGTTTCTGTATTTAACCTTAATCAATTTGTGTTTTAATGAAAAATCACAAATAATAAAAGGAGAATTTAATTTATAAAATGTCACAGTGCAAGAATTTGTTTCAGTGGGGAAATGAAGTTTATGAAAAATCTCCTCTCCAAATCAAAGATTGCAAAACTTAGCCTTTTCCCCATCCATGTTTTACAGATACCCTTATGAAAATTAGTGAAGCATTCAAATACAGGCTGCCGAGACAACTGCAAAGTATTTGCCCCAGATTATTTCCACTATCTACTGCCTTCACATATTCATAGACTGCCAAATTAAGTTGGAGAAAATTATGAAAGCATGTTAATTGGATCTACTACAAATTCATATCATAATTCCAATTCGGGCCTTTTGTTGTCAAAACAATATCTTTACACTAATCGCAGATGATTTTTCAAATGTTTATACCGCAAAAAACCATCCATCGTTTCACTGCCTTCACCTTTTCCGCTGAGAATCTTGCCTAAAAATCAACTGAAAAAATGAGCTATTCACAAATATCTTCTACATCCTACTCAATTCACCTCACTAAGATGCTTCTGTCATTTTCTCCTCCCTTTTCCTTATTTCACTTGAAAAGGAAACTCTGTCCCTTGGCAAGGCAAACCCCTTTACATGAACAAATAATCCTGCTCCATCTCATTTTCGTCAGAAAATGGCATCCTTTATCATGTACATTCTCCTATTTATGTTTATTCTGTCTCTGAATACTGGCCCTTGTCTACTCCATCATAACAAAACTAACTCCCTGTAAACTATTATCCTCTATCATTTTTAAATTTTGCATCTAAATTTCTATTATTGTTATTATTATTATTTCCTTTTTTCACATTGCAATAGTCTTTTAGTAAAAGTAAACATAATCCCCTCCCACGACAAAGAAAGAGAAACCCCAAGAAAAATAAAGTGAGGGGCAAAATATGTGTACTGCATTCTATTTAGATACCATCAGCTCTGTCTTTGGGAAAGATAGTGTCCTTTATCATGAGTCCATCAGAGAAATTGCTTCAATATTTTTCCCACAGTTGCAAGTGTTAGCTGCATTTTTCTCCATTCTATTCCTCCCCACTCCAATTTATTCTATTCTCTCTCTCTCTCTCCTTTTACAATAACCCTCCTCAAAACTGTGTTCTGACTACTCACTCTCATGATCTTCCCTCTTTTGTATCACCTACACTCACACTCCCTCTCACCTTTATCCTATCTCATTTCTCTCCTATTTTACTCTAGACGGATTTCTGTATGCAGTTGACTGTATTCTTCTCTGAACCTTCCAGTGAGAGTCCAAGTTCACTCATTGCCTGTTATCTTATACTGCTACAACTCCATTGGAAAAGCATTTATTGTCTCTTTTATGTAAAATAACTTAGTCCATTCTATAACTCTCCTTTCCATATCTCCAAGTGCATTCCTTTATTGTCCATTAAATCCATTTTTTATTTTCTCCTGTGGCTCTTTATATATATATATATGTGTGTGTGTGTGTGTGTGTGTGTGTGTGTGTGTGTGTGTGTGTGTGTATGGTTTTTTTTAAATTTTCATTCATTTGTACATGCATATTTGCAAGTAAGAAAATTTTCATCCACCATTCCTTCCCACCCCCTTCTCCTCAGCAGGGAACTCACTAGGTTAGCATTTTACATAACATATTTTGTTAAACATATTTGCAAATTAGTAATTTTTGGCAGGAGGAATTAAGATTACAGGAAAGAGATACATAAGAGATACTCTTTATAATGTATTCATCAGATTGAGTAGGGAAGCTTTTTTCCCCATGTGTTTTGTTTTGTTTTGCTTTTCTTCCTCTGATTGGGGATGATATGTATGATATGGACTCATAACCAGTCTAATACTGTTGTCCAGTTGGACAATAGGGAGGTATTGTGACTTTAATAAGGTTGTTCATCTCATAATGTTGTTGATGTGTGCATTGTTCTCTTAACTCTTCTCCCTTTACTCAGCATTAGATCCTGTAAGTCATTCCATGCTTCTCTAGAGTCCAAACATTTTTGGTTTCTTATAGAACAATAATATTCCATCGTATTCATGTACCATAACTTGTTTAGTCATTGCTCAATTGATGGGCATCCCCTCAATTTCCAATTCTTTGCCACTACAAAAAAACCTGCTATGAATATTTTGGAACATGTAAAACTTATCCCATTTTTTTATGATTTCTTTTGGATGTAGTCCTAGAATTGGAATTGCTGGGTCAAAGGTTATGAACAGATTTACTACTCCTTGGGCAGAATTCCATATTTCTTTTCAGAAAGGTTGGATACATTCAAAACTCTACCAGCAATGCCTCAATGTCCCAATCCTCCCACAACCTCTCCAACATTGATCATCTTCCCTTTTTCTTATCTGGTCTCATCTGATAGGCATGAGATGATACTTCATTGTTGTTTTCATCTGCATTTCTTTACTCAATAGGGATTAAGAGCATTTTTTTCATATGATTATATATAATATATATATATAAGTTTTAATTTCTTCATTTGAAAAATGTCTGTTCATATCCTTTGACCACTTAAAAATTGGTAAATTACTTGTGACCTTATAAATTTGATGCAATTCTCTATATATTTTAGAAATGTGACTTTTATCAGAACTACTGATTGTGGAGATTGTTTCCCAGTTTTTCACTTTTCTTCCAATTTACACAGCATTGATTTTGTTAGTGCAAAAACTTTTTTAATTTAATATAGTCAAAATCATTCATTTTGCCATTTATTATGCTCTAATTCTTGTTTGATTAAAAATTTATCCCTTTTCCATAAATCAGAAAATACAGCAATATTTATACTATTAATTTATCTTTGGTATCACTCTTTATGTCTATATCCTGTACCCATTTTGACCATATTTTGGTATAGGGTGTGAGTTGTGGATCTATGCCTAGTTTTTGTCAAACTATTTCCAGTTTAACCAACAATTTTTGTCAAATGAGTGAGTTCTTATCTCAGAGGATGATGTCTTTGTGGTTGTCAAATAGCAGATTTCTGTAGTCATTAACTGCAGTTCCTTTTGAAGCTATTCTAACACACTGATCCATTATTCTATTCCTTAACCAGTACCAGGCAGTTATGATACTGCTGCTTTATAGTATAGTTTGAGATATGATAAAGCTAGGTCACATTCCTTTACATTGTTTTTCATCAGTTCCCTTGCTGTTCTTGCTCTTTTGTTGTTCCAGATGAATTTTGTTACAATTATTTTTCTAGGTCAGTAAAGTATTTATTTGGTAGCTTGATTGGTATGGCACTGAATGCGTAATTTAATTTGGGTAGAATTCTCATTTTTATTATGTTAGCTTGACCTAACCATGAGCACTTGACATTTTTCCAGTTGTGTTCATAAAGTCCCTGGGTTTATTTTGGGATTTAGATTCCCAAGTATTTAATGTTATCTACACTTATTTTTAATGGAATTTCGCATTCTATATCATGTTTTCAGGCTTGTTGTTCATATATAGAAATGCTGATGATTTATGCGGGTTTCTTTTATATCCTGCTACTTTGCTGAATTTGTTAATTGTTTCAAGGAGTTTTTTTAGATGATTTTCTTGGATTCTCTAGGTATACCATCCTATCATCTACAAAGATTAAAAGCTTTGCTTCTTCATTGCCTATTCTGATTCCTTCAATTACTTTTTCTTCCCTTATTGCTCCTGCTGAAATTTCCAATACCATATTGAATAGGAATGGTGATAAGGGGCAACCTTGTTCCACCCCTGAATTTATTGGAAATGCTCAGAGTTTATTCTCATTAAATATAATATTTATTGATGATTTTATATAAATATTATCTATTATTTTAAGGAAAACTCCATTTATGGTGACTAGGTGGCACAGTGGATAAAGCACTGGTCCTGGAGTCAGGAGTTCCTTGAGTTCAAATCTGGCCTCAGACACTTAATAATTACCTGTGTGGCCTTGGGCAAGCCACTTAATCCTATTGCCTTGCAAAAAAGAAAAAAAACAATAAAACTCCTTTTACCTCTCAAATCTCTAGTGTTTCTATAAGGAATGGATGTTGCATTTTATTAAAGGTTTTTTCAGCATCTATTGAGAAACTCATATGATTTATGTGGGTTTTACTATTGATCTGTTTAATTATGTTGAATGTTTTCCTAATGTTCCACCATCCCTATCTGTGTGGTATAAATATAACCTGATCATGGTGTATTTTCCTGGTAATAACTTGCTATAGTCTGACTGCAAAAAACTTTAAGATTTTTGCATCAATATTCATTAGGGATATTGGTCTATAATTTTCTTTGTCTGTTTTGGTTCTTCCTGGTTTAGGTATCAGCACGATGGCATGGTGGTGTCATAAAAGCATTTGGGTAGAACTCTTTCCTCTCCTACTTTTTACAATAGTTTATCTAGTCTAGGAATTAATTGCTACTTAAATATTTTTTAGAATTCACTTGTAAATTCATCTGGATCTGGAAACTTTTTCTTAGGGAGTTTATTGATGGTTTCTTCCATTTTTTTTTTCAAAAAGGATCTTAATTAAGCAATTTATTTCTTCTTATGTTAATCTAGGCAGTTTGCATTTTTGTAAATATTCATCTATTTCACTCAAGTTGTCCAATTTATTGGCTCAGCAAAGTAGTTCTGAATTATCGCTTTAATTTACTCCTCATTGGTGGGTAGTTAACTCTTTCCATTTTTGATACTGGCAATTTGGTTATCTTGTTTATTTTTTTTAAATCACATTAACCAAAAGTTTGTCCATTTTATTGGCTTTTTCATAAAACCAACTATTAGTTTTATGTATGAGATCAATTGTTTTCTTCCTTTACATTTTATTAATCTCTCATATGGTTTTAAGAACTTCTAATTTGGTATTTATTTGGGGTTGTTTAATTTGTTCTTTTTCTAGTTTTATTAGTTGCATATCCAATTCATTGTCTCCACTTTCTTTACCTTATTCATATAGGCATTTAGAGTTATAAAGTATGTCTTCAGAACTTTGTTGGCTGCATCCCATAAATTTTGGTATGATGTATTATTATTATCATTTTCTTGGATATAATTATTGATTATTTCTATTATTTGATGTTTGATCCACCCATTATTTAAGGTAAAGTTCTTTAATTTCCAATTAGTTCTTGGTTTATCTTTTCTTGATCCTTTATTACATGCAATTTTTATTGCATCATGGTCTGAGAAGTGTGTATTTATTGCTTGTGCCTTTCTGCATTTGAATTTAAGTTGTTTTTTTTTTTCCCTTAGTACATGATCAGTTTTGGTGAAGGTGCCATGTACTGCCAAGAAAAAGGTATATTCTTTTCTCTCCCCATTAAGTTTTCTCCAGGTCTATCATATCTAAGCTTTCTAAGATTTCATTCACCTTCTTAATTTCCTTCTTGTTTATTTTTTTGTTATATTTATCTAATTCTGAGAGAGAGAGAGAGAGAGAGAGAGAGAGAGAGAGAGAGAGAGAGATGTCCACCACTATTAAATTTTTGCTATTTCTCCTTGTAATTCATTCAGCTTTTCCTCTAGGGAAAAGCTATACCACTAGATGCATACATGCTTAGTAATGATATAACTTCTTTATCAATGCTGCCTTTTAAGATGATGTAGTTTCCTTCCTTATCCCTTTCAATGAAATCAATTTTTGCTTTAACTTTGAGATTAGATTCATTCCTCAAGATTTTTTTTTTTTACTTTGACTGAGGCATTATATATTTGGCTCCAAATTTTTACCTTTATTCTGCATGTATCTCTTTGCTTCAAATGTGTTTCTTGTAAGATTCTGTTTTTTAATCCATCCTGCTATCCATGTATCCATGTGTGCTATCCATTCTGTTTTAAGAAATAATTCATCCCTTATCATTTACAGTTAAGGTTATTAATTCTATATTTTCTTCCATGCTCTCTTTCTCCACTTGCATTCATCTCTTTCTTTTTCTCTTATTCCTCCTCACCAAAATTTTACTTCCTTTTTCCTTTGACCTTTCCTTCCCTTTTATTAGTCCCTTCTTCCCCAAACTTTCCCATTCCTTGACTCCCCTCCTTCCCTGTAGATTAACTTTGAATTTTAAACCCAAGTGCGGATGTATCTTATTCCCTCCCTGGGCCAAATCTATTGTATATAATTTACTCAGCATTCACATTCTCCCTTCTTTCCCTCTAAGATTATAAATCTCTGTGCTTCTTTCCCTTCATGCTCTAATATTTTTTATTAGGTATCATCAAACACAATTTGATTAGTTGCTTGAAAATTTCCTATTTTTATCAATATACCATCACAGATTGTTTACTTGATTGCTTGAGTAGCATCATTGTCTCAAATGGCATCAAATTGCAATTATAATCATTTTTTTAAACCTTACCCCCTTTTCAAGTGTCTTTCAAGAGCTAAAGTATTATCAAAAGTTATATCATTTCTTGAACTATTTTTGCCCCTCTCCCCAGGCTTATTTTCTTTCACACATTACACCCTCCCCCATCATACAGGGTACTTAATACCTTGTTAAGTGAACCAAGGCCACTTGTCTTTACTCCTTCCCCACTCCTCATCCAGGGTACTTAAACCCTTTTAAGGTGAAGTCCCTGATGTTGATCCAATTAACTGTAAGAATCTTGAAGATCTCTAAGTCCAGGGAGACTCTAGAGGTCTCACTGAGAACTTTAAAAATGATTGTAAGTAACAGAGACATTGTCTCAGATCCTTATTAGACAAGGTGCTTTGCACCTTATTATTAAGGTGAATCATAGTATAATGAGACACTTAAGTTGAAGTTAACACTCCTCCTTTTTTCCCAAGGCTTTTTATCTCAAACATAGGGATGTGATCTTGGACCCCTTCAATTGAGGGACAAGACCCAATTGTATCCCCAGCTTTTAGGTTCATTTTCTTCAATTATATCCTACCCTTTAATTTTCCTTAGAGAAGTAAAGTTCTAAAGAATTAGAATTGTTATATCTTCCCTTTTAGGGACCAACATTTGTTTAAATCAATTTTGCTTTTTCAGTTCCCTTTTTTTTGTTTACTTTTTTTTAATGTAACTTTTCAGTCATATATTTAATGATTGAATTATCTGTTCAGTCTGTTCTGGTCTTTGTGTCAGGAAGTTCTGGAAATCCTGTATTTCACTGAACATCTATCTTTTTCCTGACAGTATATGCTAAGTTTTTGCAGGGGAGTACATTCTGGTTTGAAATCCCGGTCCTTAGCTCTCTGAAATATGTTATTCTAATTCTTTAGATCCTTCAATGTTGAGATTAAAATATCCTGTGTTAGTCTGGATTCTGTTCCCTTTGTATTTTAATTGTTTTTTTCTGCTATTTGCAATATTCTCTCTTTTATTTGAGGATTCTAGAATATGGCTATTATAGCCATTGGAGCTTTTGTCCTGGTGTCTCTTTCTGGAGGGGTTCTATGGATTCTTTATATTGTTATCTTGTTACCTTGATCTAGTAGGTTGGGGTGGTTTTCTCTTATAATTTCCTGCATCATGTTTTCCAAGTTCTTCTGTTGGTCCAGGCTTTCTAGTAGTCCAAAAATTCATAGATTTTCTCTCTTGGATCTATTTTTCCCAGGTCATTTATTTTCCCTGGATGATAATTTACATCTTTTTCAAATTTTTCAGCATTTTTTTTTATTTTGTTTGATGGAATCTTGTACTCTTGTAAATTCATTAGTTTCTAACTACTCAATTCTAATTTTTAGAATTTTATTTTCTTCAATTATTTTCAGTTGGTCATTTTTACTTTTAATGGAACTGATTTCTTTGATCAATATATCACTAATTTCCTGCATGACTTTCATTTCTTTTTTCACTTTGCTTCTTTCTCCCTTCTTTGCTTTTTAAATTCTTTTTTAAGCTCTTCCATGAGCTTTTCAATTTGAGTGCAATATATAGACTGCTTTGATGCATTTCCTTTGAGTAATTTTTACTTTCTTCTTCAGACATGGTGTTGCTGTCATCTTTATCTGTGAAGTATCTTTCTATAATGTGCACTCTTTTAGTTTCTTTTTGCATTTCTTGTTGTAGTTTTGCTTCTGGGCTTTATGGCATATAGATTCAAGGTTTTATTTTGCTCAGGTTGGGGTCTGATCCCTGGTTTGTTGTTGGTCAAGATGTTGCCTGTGCAGTCCAGGTCTTGCTTTGCAGAGGTTTACCTCATTATCTTCAGGTTTTGACTTAACAGAGGATTGTTCCCAACCTAAGCCTTTACCCCTGTTCAGTGTTTGTTTGAGACCTGGATTCCTCTGTGGCTAAAAGCTTCCTTCTGGCTTTCCCTGCTCTCACGCCTCCTGGAATCTACTTCCCCCTTTGCCCAAAGAGAGAGGCATTCACAGATCTTCCAGGATATCTACAGATGTAAACTTCTTTTAATCTTCTTTTTTTCTTGGTGGGATCTGTAATGTCAATGTCAGAGTACAGGCTTCATTTATATTTGACAGGGAAAGACACCAGGAGTAGGTTATGTTTGTGTCACCATCTTGGCTGTACCCCAAAAGTCTATCTAACTCCATTTTTGTAATATGTTATATGCATATATTCAGTTACCTCTTGTGCCTTGTCTACTGGTGCTCCTTCATACTGCCCAAATAAATGAGAAAGTTCATCTGAGTTATCAGTATCTCCTTCCCATGCAGGAATATGAACAGTTCAACATCATTAAATCCTTCATAATTTGTCCTTCCCATCCACCCGAATCTATGATTCACCTGAGTGCTTTAATTGAAGATCAAACTTTGTGTTCAACTCTGATCATTTCAATATGATCAATGTGAAAGTGTGAAAGTTCACTAGTTCATTGAATGCCCATCTTTTCCCATGAAAATGTATGTTCACTTTTTCTGAGTAGTTTATTTTTGGTTATAATCTAAACTCTTTTGCCTTCTGGAATATCATAATCCAAGCCATAGGTGATGTTAATGTAAAAATCTGCTAAATACAATGTAATTCTGACTGTGGCTTCACAATATTTAAATTGTTTCTTTCTGGCTGTTTCTCCATGATATGAGAGTCCTGGAATTTGACTATAATATTCCTGGTAGCTTTTGTTTTGGGATATTTTTCAGTAGGTTTTCAGTGGATTGCCCCAATTTCTATTTTACCCTCTGTTTCCAGGATATCAGGACAATTTTTCTGGAGAATTTCTTTTAAAATGAAGTCTGAGGGGTGGCTAAGTGGCACAGTGGATAAAGCACTAGCCCTGGAATCAGGAGTACCTGACTTCAAATCCAGTCTCAGATGCTTAATAATTACCTAGCTGTGTGGATTTGGGCAAGCCACTTAACCCCATTTGCCTTGCAAAAACCTAAAAAAAAAATAAAATGAAGTCTAGACTCTATTTCTGGTTATGAATTTCAGGTAGTCTGGTAATTTTAAAATTATCTCTCTTGAATTTGTTTTCCATGTAAGTTATTTTTCCAATGAGATATTTCACATTTTTTCATCTAGGTTTTCATTCGTTTAGTTGTGTTTTATTGTTTCTTGATTTCTGTCAATGTCAACAGTATCCTTTAGGTCCATTCTACAGATGAAGGGATTATTTTCCTCAAAGAACTTTTTAATCTTCTTTTCCATCTTAACAATTCCATTTTATACAGCTTTCTTCCCCCTCATTGACCTTTTGGACTGATTTTTCCTTTTTATGAAAACCATTTAAGGTGTTTTATTCTTCAATATTTTTTGTATCTCCTTCACCAAGCTGCTGCTTTGGTTTTCTTGATTTTCCTAAATCACTCTCATTTCTATTCCCAATTTTACCTCTACCTCCTTTACTTGATTTTCAAAATTTTTTTTTGAGCTCTTCCATAGCCTAGATAAAATTCATATTTTCTGGGACTCTTTGAATATAGAAGCTTTGACTTTTTTATCTTTTGAGTGTATATTTTGATCTTCCATGGGATCAAAGTAATTGTCTATGATCATATTTTTTTCTTCTGTTGTTTACTTATTTAACTCTTTGTTAAGATGGGGCTCTGCTTCCAGTCTGGAGGCTTTCACAAGCTTTTTAGGTCTTTTTCACCTGCTTTCAGCAACACTCCCCACCAAGGACCTCAACTCTTTCAAAGTGTTATGAGAGACTCTCACTGCTCTCATGGTCTGTTCTCTGGTCTCAGATGATCACAAGTGCTTCACTCTGCCCTGGAACTGTGAGGATGGTCCTTATTCCATTATGATAGTAAAGCTCCCGTTTCTTAGACTGTCATCTGGGTCTCAGCAAAGCAACAGATCTTGCCTCAGAGATACATAAACCTCTGTAGTCTCCCCTGATCCCCTTACCATCTGTGAGCAGACTGCTCTGGAAGCAGTTGCCAGGTGACTACCTGCTGGGTGGCTCCACAGACCTGCTTGAGCTTCCCAGGTTGAGGTCTTGGCCGGTGTCTCTACTGGACTGGGCTCCACGCTCACTCTGGTATGGCAGTTTTCCCACTGATCTTCCAAGTTTTCTTTAGCAATCCCTGCATGGAGAGATCAGGAACTCGACTCCTCTGTCAAAGACTCAGGAAATCCCAGGGCTCTACATGCCCCACAGGCTGATCCAGGATGGCTGGAGCCTAATGAAGGCCAGGATGCACTGTGATCCTTTTCAACCCTGGTGTAACAGGTCTTTACAACAGATCTTCCAAGTTGTCTTGGATCAGAAAATTGTTTCACTCAATCTTTCTGTGGGTTCTACCACTCTAGAATTTGAGTAGAGTCATTATATAAAGGCATGTGTACTAGTCTGGAAGAAAGCTGCCTGGATCTTGTGCCTTCACTCCACTGCCTTGTCTTGGCCACTGTGTCTAAATTCTTAAGACCATCCTCCTTAAGCTCCTTCTTAAGAAGACTCCATTAAGATGGAGGAGAGAAGTCAGGTACTGTTTTAAGCTTCCCTGGCTTTACATCAGAGCAGGTATGAATCAAGCCTCTTAACATATTTTGAATCAACAGAACACACAAAAAGGGGAACATCCGCTGTTATGGGTGGAATCTGGATGTGCCCAGGGCAGAGAGTAGAGAGCCAATGCAAAGGCAGCAGAGTGAGGCAGAAAATTAACTTGAGAACTGTGGTTTTGGGAGCAGAAGCCTTTGTTGTGTGCATGGTGGGCACACTGGGGGTTGCTCAAGACACCCATTTGACCAAATAGGGTTGTCTGTATAGCCTGAATAACTTGCCCCTGAAACACTAACTCCTACTTCCTTTTCCCCTCCACCCCATGGTGCCAGTGAATCTCCAGGATTACTATGGGAAGGCTTGAATTTCTCCAGTACTAACACAGAAACAGCTCCAAGTGTTCACAACTTTCCCCAAGGCCTTGATGTGGACAGCAGAATGTCCCTAGCATTGACTATCTATAGAATTTCTCTGGTGTTTCTAGCCCTGACAGCCTAGTGCAGTGACAGGGTGGCAGCAACCCAGATCGAGCCCCGGGCTTAGGAATTGGGCTACTGACAACTCCAACACAATCTATAGAAACCTTCAGACTTTCCTTACTGATAGGTTCACTGAATAACCTGGATTTCCTCACCCCAGCAGACAAGGTATCTTGGTCTCTTAGTATCAAAGGGTAGCTAACATCCCAAAATAAAAAGGCTAGCACCAAGTTACCTTGGAGATAAGGATACTAGCTCATATATGAAAGAGAGAAGATAGAAGCTATATGTGAACCGTCAGAGGAGAATATGAATTGGCCTTCAGAGCAGAAAAGCTTCTTAGAAGAGAACAGAAAGGAGTTTAAAAATCAAATGGAAAAATGGGGGGAAAAGTGTAAGAAAATATTACCACCTTGCAAGAGAAAATTAACATCTTACTACAAAAAAAAAATGACAGAAGAAAACAAATCCTTTAAAAATGAAATTGGACAAATGCAAAAAGAAAATTATTCTCTCATTTCACAGAAGCCTATGAATTGATGCTGAGTAAGATGAAGAGAGCCAATGTTCTTACATTGTACACAATAACCACACCATAACCTCCAAATGAGTGGAGGCATGAGTTGTGCGATTATGTATATTAAAGTAAGTGGCAAATTGTACAAAGCATCTTTCTCATTTGCTTTCATCAAAATCATTTCATTCCATTGCTTGATTTATAGGAAAAATGATTGTTGGAAATGATTTGACTTCTGTTGGAGTCTCTTAGCCTTAAATGGCTTAGTTTTCTCCTATAACGAGGCACCACAGCACAACAATGCCAAACAAGCAACAGCATGTGATATGTGATGACAGAGTATGGCAACCCTATATATTTAAAACCTATTTCATAATGGATTAGCTGTCAGTACTGTCTTTCCTTTTGGGAAAATGAAAAATAAAATAAAAACAGAACTCTTTTGAGTTTCAAAAAAGACCAAAGATTTTTATTTTCAAATTTTAAAAAAAGTTGTCTTATGAAATATCATAAGTGAGCTATTTCTAATATTTACCTTCTTCCTTGTGGATATTTTTTCCTCTAAATACTTTCAATTTTGATCTATGTATATCATGGGAACAAATATAAAGACTATATCAGATTGCCTTCTGTTGTGGGGAATAGGAAGGAAAGGGAAAGGGGGGGAATTGTAAAATTCCAAACCTTGCAAAAAGATGATAGATCAAAACTACTGTTTTGTATATAATTGGGAAACAAATAAATATTTATATAATTAAATAAAAGAAATTAATTTCCTTATTAAAAAATTTAGCAAATGAAAAAAGATACCAAATCCATTAACCAAATGGAATAGGTGATGAAATAGTTGAATGCAAAAAATTTCTCTCTCAACAATAAACTGTGATCTGTGGTAGCTACTTCATGAGAAACCAAGACTTGGTTAAATAATTTTCTAAAAAGTGAAAAAGTAAATAAAAATGTAAAATATCTCATTGATAAAACAATTTACCTGCTAAATTGATCCAGGAGGGACAATTTAAGAACCTGAAAACTTTGATCCAACAGAGAGTCTGAACTCCATTCTTAAGGATATAGCAAGGGAGAACTGACCTGATATCCTAGAAGAAGAGGGAAAATTAGTCATTGAAAGAATACATTAATCCACTCCTGAAAGGGATGCCTAAATGAAAATGCCCAGGACTATTTTGAGTGGGGAAAAAATCCTGCAAGCAGTCAGAAAGAAGCAATTCAAAAATGCAGGAATTATACTCATGGTTAGATAGGACCTGGCTGCATCAACATTACAGGATTGAAAGGCTTAGAAAATGATATTCTGGAGAGTAAGGGATCATGGATTATAAGGAAGAATTGGACATCCAGAAAAACTGGACATTTAATAATGCTAGGTGATTTTCAATTTTACCTGGATATTCAAGAGATACATTAAAAGACAAACAGGGTAAAAGAAAAAAAGGGCTATCCAATAAGGTTTAACTGATTAAATTCCCACCTGGGATGAAGATTCTCATAATTTGAGAGAATTGTAAATCTACTAGATGGAATATACTTTGGTTGAAGGTAGGTACATTCATGGTAAGTATGTAATTTTCATTGAATGCTTTGTAAAAAGAATATTTCATTAAAAAGAGGGAAAGTTTAAAGAGATGGAAGGGGAGGTTGAATGGAGTAAATTATATCACAGGAAAAAGGGCATAGGACCTACTGAAATATTGGGAAAGAAGGGAGGAGGCAAGAACTGCTTGAAATTTGCTCTTATCAGATTTGACTCAAAAAGGGGTTAAAACATAACACTTAGAGTTTTGAAGTTTATTTTACCTTTTGATTATTAGAAAGGGAACAGAGAGCAAGGAAGGAAAGATTGATAGAAGGGAGGGAAGGAAAAAGGGGGAAAAAGAAACAGGAAAGAAAAGAGAGGGTAGTGGAAAGAAAGGGATAAACACTGAAGAAGATGGTATTCAGAAGCAAAACATTGGAAAGTAGGGATAAGTTGAAGGAAGGGAAAAATGCAAATAGTGGGGAGGTGGCAAGGAGGATATAGTTAGCAATTATAATTGTGAATGTGAATGGGATGAGCTCTCCCATAAAATAGAAGGTGATAGCAGGGCAGATTAAAACCAGAATCCAACAATATGCTGTATACAAGAAACACATTTGAAGCTGAAAGATACAAACAGAGGAAAAGTAATATGCTGGAGGAGAATATATTAGGCTTCAGCTAAGGTGAAAAATGCAGTGGTAGCAATCCTTATTTCAGACAAAGCAGCTTCAAATATAAATCTCATTAAAGAGATAAGGAAGGACACCATAGCTGTCTAAACAATACCATAGATAATTAAATAATTTAAGTAATAAACATGTTTGGGCAAAGCAGTATAGCATTCAAATTTTTAAAGGAGAAGCTACATGAGTTGCAGGAAGACATAGACAGCAAAACACTGCTGGTGAGGGTCCTCAACCTCCCTCTCTCAGAATTATGTAAATCTATACAGAAAATAAAGAAGAAGGAAATTAAGGAGGTAAATCGAATGTGAGAAAACTTAGATATGATAAGACTCTGGAGAAAATTGAATAGGGAATATCAAGGAATGTGCACTATTTTTCCTATGGTATGCGGCACTTGACAAAAAATTGACCATGTATTTGGGCATAAGACTTTGTAATCAAATGCAGAGTGGCAGAAATATTGAATGCATACATTTCAGACAAGGAAGCAATAAAAATCATGTACAATAAAAAACCATGGAGAGATAAACCTAAAACTAATTGGAAACTAAATAACCTAATTTTAAAGAATTAATGGATGAAAAGGCAAATTATTGAAAGAATCAATGATTTCATCCAAAACAATGACAATAATAGGACAGCAAAGCAAAACCTATGGGATATAACCAAAATAGCTAAGGGAAATGTTATATCTCCAAATGCTTTCATGAATAAAATAAAGAGGAGATCAATGGACAGAGCGTGCAACTAAAAATGTTAGAGAAATAAACAATAATCTGTTGATTCTGTTTAGGAATGTCAAATGAATGTAGAAAATTGGAAAACAATTCTGACAGTTAATGCTTCTGACAAAAGATTTATTTCTAATACAGAGCTGAGTAAAATTTATAAAAAAATAAGCCATTAGGCAATTGATAAATGGTCAAAGTATATAAAAAGACTAAGAAGTTCATTATAATTGATCAACACACAATGCTTCTGTTAATATGTGCAATGTTCTGCTAGTTCTGCTCACTTCATTAAGCATTAGTTCATGTAAATCTTTTCAGATTCATGCAAGTCTTTCCAAACTATTCTTAAATCTGGCCACTCATGATTTCTTCCAGAACAATAATACTCAATCACATTCATCTTCTATAAATTGTTCAGCCATTCTCCAAGTGATAGATATCCCCTCAGTTTCCAAATCTTTGCAACTACCAAAAGATATATTTTAATTGTTTTTGTATATAGATATAGATATAGATATAGATATAGATATAGATATAGATATAGATATAGATATAGATATAGATATAGATACATAGATATATAGATATATAGATATAGATATATATAGATATAGATATAGATATAGATATAGATATAGATATAGATATAGATATAGATATAGATATAGATATAGATATAGATAGATATAGATAATTCCCCATTCTATTGTTCTCCCAATGTTATATTGTAACAGATTATTTTATTCTTTCAGTTATTGTATCTCCTTTTCCATTTAACCTTTTCTAGTATTTAAGATGTTTATTTTTTCTTTTTTTTTGTCTTTTTTTACCCTATTTTGTCAGTTCTTCTTTTAAGTTCCTCTTTCTTTTTGCTGGATTTATGTGCCTTTTTTATCATTTGGTCTACTCTCCTTTTTACTACAAGAAGTCCTTTGGTATCAAAGAGGCTCTCATCAACCACTCAAATGAGTGGAGTCACGAGTTGCAGTTATGTATATTAAAGTAAGAGGCATAGTGTACAATTTATCTTTCTCATTTGCCATTTATCAGAATTATTTCATTCCATGGCCTGATTTATAGGAAACAGGATTACTGGAAATGATCTGAATTCTGTTGGAGTTTCTTATTCTTAAATGGTTTAGTTTTCTTCTATAATGAGGCAGCACAGTACAGCAACAATGACAAAGAGCACCCACATGTGGCATATGTTGAATGAATATGGCAACCCAATATATTCAAAACCTATCTCACAATGGATAAGCTGTCAGTACTATCTTTCCTTCAGGAAAACGAAAAATAAAATAAAATCAGGACTCTTTTGAGGTGTTATAATTGGAATAAGTACACTTTAAAAGCTTTATTGAGGGTCCATTGGAAAGCAAATATGGTGGCAGTACCTGTGATAATTCCATCTCCAATAGAATATATTAAAGCTACTATAGATAAAAAGTTCCTGGTTGGATTTTGGGATCTAGGAGGCAGTCTAAATTGAGGTGAACCATAATCT
Organism: Macrotis lagotis; assembly: GCF_037893015.1. Lineage (NCBI taxonomy): Eukaryota > Metazoa > Chordata > Mammalia > Peramelemorphia > Peramelidae > Macrotis > Macrotis lagotis. The sequence goes on from NC_133658.1 coordinate 551,122,619, forward strand.
GTCACAGCCCCCTGCCTCTCTGCACCTCCTCAATGCTCCTGGCTGAGTGTCCATGGCCTAAAGCATTAACTTTGATAACAGAGTATTCATATTTAGGGATTTTACTGGATACCCCAGTATGAGTAATGTAATAAATGCTCAGTTCTATTTTGTTGGTGTTTTGAACTGAAGACATGATTAAGAGGGACAGCAGGGGGTGATCCTATTGTACCAATAGAGATGAAATGCTTGGACCAGGAAAGGATGGGCCAGAACGAAAGCATTTGCCAAGAATATTTTCATTACTTAAGCTTGAAAGGTAGAGATTTGAAGATGATCAGATATTGCTGTAATTCTGTGAGTAATAATCAGGTCATTCCCATCTGGTGATTTTATTCTTAAGACCCATTTCTAGGAAACCAAAGTCTTTGGGTTCTTGGGGAGAATGGTTGCAAACTGAAACAAAGGAATTGACAGAAGGGCAATACCTGGAATGGAGCCTGCAGCTTAATTTGACTCAACACTGGAAACCTCATCCAGCTCAGAAATGGAAATGATTGACAGATTGATAGGTTTCTCTATTTTGTAGGTGGGAGTGCATAGCATTTCTTACATGACAGAGTGACTTGTCTATTTAATTACCATAACAATTTGTAAGAGGCTGGCATGATAACATGTTACTTGACCCCTGAATGGTGAATGTCCCAACTTCAAGGGTCAAATAGAGTTCCGAAAATTGAGATTGAACAAAAACAGGTGTGTGATGCCCTTAGTTGTCTGTAGTTGCCCACATGCTACATTGACCAATTGAATCTCATTTCTGAAGGGGATTGGGAATTGAAGCCAACAGTATCACCCTGATGAGTAAGTCACAATTCAAAATTGGAAGATTTGAGAGGAAAGACTATATTGACAATTAACCCATCAAAAGAGAGATAAATGCATTTCTACTGCTCCCAATTCATATTCAGAAGGTCTGAGAGGAAAGATCATACTGATGATTAGCCTATATAGAGTCAGATTAACAGGATAAACCTCATAGTCATGTTCTGCCACCAAATGTCAAATGCTTACCCAGAGTTAATGGTGTACTGTAAGATCTTGCTGATACACCAGGAAGGAAAGTCAAGGAAAGTCTGGAGGGAAAGTCAATACTGATGATGAGTCTGTTTTTTAGAGTTAACATTATTCAATATTTTCTGCATTCTTTTTGAATTGATATTTTATTTTTCCACATAAAAGTTACGAAAATGTTTCAACATTCATCCATATGCAAACGCATATTTTAATTTATATAATCTCCTTCCACACTCCCTTCCCATTCCCCTCCCCTTAGTGAAAAAATTAGTAAGATGAATATTGTATATTGTGTTAAAGATATTCACACATTGGTCGTTTTAGATATAAGGAATTAGGATTAAGGGAAACAATATATAATAGAAATTTTTAGGAAGTGAATGTAGTGTTCAACAGATTCTGAAGGGTATTTTTTTTCCTTTTTTTGGTTTTGTTTTGTTTTGTCTTTTTTTCCTCTGTATGGGGATAACACTGTCCACAGCTGGTCTAAAACAATAGTCCTAGGTCTCTGACCTGCTGAGAGCAGCTGCATCTAATTAGGCTTGATGATCTCACATCATTGTTGTTAATGTCTATATTTCTCTCTTGGTTCTGTTCCCTTTGCTCAGCATCAGATGCTGTAATTCATTCCATACTTCTCTAGAGTCTGACCATTTATGGTTTCTTATAGAACAATAGTATTCTACATTATTCATGTACCATAACTTGTTTTCAGCAGTTCATATAAAATTGGAATTAATTATTCCATAAATGTTTGTTAGAATTTACTTGAAAATGCATCTGAACATGGAAAATTTTCTAATTGAGCACATTGATAACTTGTTCAATTTTTTTTCTAAAATATTGTTATGTTGATATTTGATCCTCTCATCTGTATATATAAACAAAATGAATTTGTTTTGCAAATATTCATCTATGTCATTTAACTTGTCAGTTTTACTGGCATATAATTATGCAAAATCACTACTAATGATGCCTTTCACTTTATTTTTGTTTTTTTGTATATTCAGCTTTTTTTCATTTTTGAGACAGGGATTTTTGGCTTCCTTTCAGAAATTAAAATAAAGGCAATATTTCTTTTTATTTATTACTCCTAGTTTTATTAATTTCAGTTTTTAACCATTAATTTGTATTTATTTCTCTTGAATTTCAAGATTTCTGTTTCATTATTTAATTGGAGATTTTCACTCTGTTTCCTTTTTATTTTAGTTGATTTCTCAATTCATTAATCTGTTCTATCTCTCTTTCCCTGAAGTGAGCATTTAGAGGGATAAATTTTCTTTAAGTATTTCTTTGGCAACAAACCACAGATTTTGATTTATGATTTCATTTCTGCTCTTGCTATTGATAAATTATTGCTCATATTGTTTATACTCTGATTCACATGTTCTTTAAGAATAGATTAACCAATTTACAATTAATTTTTAATCTCTCCTTCCATGTTCCTTAATTGAGTGCAAATTTAATTTATTTTTGGTCTGAAGAGGGTGCATTTATTTAATATTTCTTTTTAAAAATTTTCTTCATGAACTTTTTGTTTTCTAATATCAAGTTAATTTTTTCTGATTGTACCACTCCTAGATGAGAAAGATACACTCCATTTGATTACCATTCAGTTTTCTCTAGAATTATTCCATGTTTGTTTCCCAAAATTACATCAAATCTTTTTCTTTACTTTTATTAGATATATCTAGGTCTGTGGGAAAACTAATTAGTATTATTTTTAAAAGATCTTTTTGGAGTATAGGGTGCATTCAGATAAGAGTAGTACTCCTGTTGTAAGGACTGCAGAGTCCTTTTTCTGGCCTGCTTCGAACTCCACTGAAGCACCTAATTCTCACTTCAGGAGGAATGAAGTTGCAGCACATATAGCAGTTGCAAACATTGGCAAACTGTTTGGACAGGTAGGCTGAATCAGGTTGAGGGTAACCAAGGAGTCTCAAACTCATCAGTGAGTTGGGAGAGGGGATATCTACTTCAACCATGTGAAGTCTTCCACTAGTACAAAGGGTAAATGTGAACAATTCATTCCAATGAACAAATTGTTTGTTAGTTATTGTAGATGCCACGACCATCCATTGCATCTTAGAGTCATTACTAATTGTCTTGACTCTGTCTTACACTGAACCATGATAACTTTGGAAGATATAGTGAGGCCCCTAACTCCATGCCCCTCTGTCCCATTTAAATTCAATTTAGGTATGAATCAAAATACATCACCCATACCAATTACCATTCCTAATTCAAAGTCCCATGGCAACAGGTAATTGACAGAGCAACAGAAGTGCATATACCAGATATACAGATGCGGATATACTGTAGTCATAACCCTGTATACAGGGGACCCAGACCATGGGGTCTGAAAGCATCAATGGATTTCACTTTCTGGGTGTCAGAATAGCCCTTTTAAAGATTACACTGGTTACCTCTGGGAATGAGAAAAGGGTCAGAAAAGGTGTCCTAAATATTCTTTGCTTACCCATCTGATTACCATGGCAGCTAGGGATCCCACCCTATAGTCAAATCATGCAAATATATGCACACAAAGAATATTCCACATAATATAAAACATGAAATGTGTGCACACACTCATAGATAACACAAGGTCCAATAGACCTGAAGGACAAATAGTTGTTGCAAGAGAACTAACAGGTATGATATTCAAATAGCAGCACCAAGTGAAATAAGACTGAAAAATAAAGTCCAGAGCTGGACACACCTTTTTGTGGAGTGGTCATAGTGAAGGGGAAGGGGTACCATGAAATTAAGGTAGGTTTTGCAATAAAAAATAAGCTAGTCAGCAAGCTTTTAAGACTACCAAAATAATGAATGACAAGTTCATGAGAATATATTTGCCAGTAGCAGGAAGACACCACTCTACCATCATCACATATTCTCTCACCATAGTGAATCCTGATGAAGTCAAATAAAAATTTATGAAGACCTAGAAACTCTTATCATCATTGAAACAAAAGAAGGCAAACATGTAATTTTTTTGGTCTAATATTAGATTAGGCTCAGGTTGCCAGATATGGCAGAGAGGTCTTGGGAGGAATGAAGTTGGAAACATCAACAACAATGTTCACCTATTACTGAGGACTTGTGCATTATCACAACTTTCTCATCACAAACACTGCCTTGTATTTACCTAAACCCAATAAAACTTTCTAGACACACTCTTTGAACAAACATTGACAAATAAAAGACTATGTAATTGTAAGAAGATACAGACAGAATATGAGAGTGATGAAGGCAATATGTGGTACAGAGTGGACTAATCACATCATTCTTTCAAAGCTAAGTGTTCACATTTTACTGAAACTGAACACCAACAGTAAAATGACTACCTCAAGATTTTCTTTTTATTGATATTTTATTTTTCCAAATACATTATGAAAGTTTTTTATCATTCATCCATATGCATATTTATGTTTTTAAGTTACAAAATTTCCCTTCACTATCCCTTCCTCATCGCTCCACCACAGGTTAATATTGTACATAAACATGTGTGTTAAACATGTTGACAAATTAGTAATTTTTGATATAAGAAATAAGGATTAAGGTAAAGAAATACACAATAAATATAAATTTTTTAAAAGAGAAGCAGTGTTCATCAAATTCTGAAGACTTTATTTTTTTGTTTTGTTTTTCTTCCTCTGAATAGGGATAACATTGTCCTTTATTGATCTAATAGGGCTGTCCTAGCTTTCTAAACTGCTGAAAGGAGCTGCATCCATCAAGGTTGATCATCTCAAAATGCTGTTGTCAATGTGTACATTGTTCTTTTTGTCCAGCTCCCTTCGCTCCACATCAGATCATGTTATTCATTCCATGTTCCTCTAGCATACAGACATTTATGATTTCTTATAGAACAATTTTATTCCATAACATCTATGTACCATAATATGTTTGGATCGCCAATTGTTTGGGCATCCCCACAATTTTCACTTTATTGCCATAGGAAAAAAAAATTAACTGTTATGAAGATTTGGGAACATGTAGGACTTTCCCCAGTTTTTATTATTTCTTCTGGTTATAGGCCTAGAATTGGAATTGCTGGGTCAAAACATATGAACAGTTTTATTGTTCTTTGGGTATAGTTTCATATTTCTCTCCAGAATGGTTGGATCCATTCACAAATCCACGAACAATTAATTAATGTACCAATCCTCCCACAACCTCTCCAACACTGACAATATCCCTGTTTTTGCCAGCTTAGTCAATCTGATTGATATGAGGTGATACCTCATAGTTTTTTTAATTTGTACTTCTCTAATCAAAATTGATTTGGAGCATTTTTCATATGATTATATATAGATTTGGTTTCTTCATTTGAAATCCTTATATTCTTATTCTTTGAACATTTATCAATTGAGGAATAACTTTAACCTTATAAATATGATGTAATTCTCTATAAAATTTGGAAATGAAACCATTATCAGAACTACTAGTTGTGGATTGTTTCCCAGATTTCTGATTTCCTTCTAATTTTGATGGCATTGATTTAAAATAGTCAAAAACATTCATTTTTCAGTTTATAATATACTTTATTTCTAATTGTTTATTTATAAATTTGTCCCCTTTGCATAGATCTGTTGGATAGAGTACTTCTTGTTCTGAGAGATCTATTAATTTATCTACAGTGTTACCCTTTATGTCTAAATCCTGTAACTATTTTGACCTTATTTTGGTATAAGGGTGTTCCTCAAGATTTAATGTCAAGTGATTAGAGTGTTGTTGCAAAATTGAAGGAAAAGTTAAGCCAACGCACAGTTGGCAAGAGTAGAGCAGAAATGGAGTGAGCAATTTCCATAGATTAGGTGTATAACACAGCATTTGCTCTTCTGGGTCAGAATGTTCAGAAATATCAAGACTGTTTTGAAGAAAATGATGGGGAAATACAGAAAAATGAGAGCTCCACAGGATTTACCAGCAAGATAGTTCATCCATTTCTAAAAAGGAAGCAATTAATTCCATCAAAAGTAAAGTGCTGGGGCAGCTATGTGGCACAGTGAACAGAACACCAGCCCTGGAATCAGAGGGAACTAAGTTCAAATCTAACCTCAGCTTCTTAATTCCCTGTGTGACCTTGGACAACTCATTTGACCTTAAATAAATAATTTTAAAAAAATAACATAAAAAAGTAAAGCACAAGTAAAACTTGGAGAGATGCAGGACTCTTGATTCAGTAAGAAGGCAAATAAAATTCAATTTTATGTGAATAATAAAAATGTAAATAATGCCTCAAAGACTATGGACCAATGGGATATGGTGTATCACAACTCCTCAGTGATGATGGAGTCACATTCATGAGCCATGATCCTAGAGAGAAATGGGCTGAATGCTTTCACAGTGTTCTTATCAGACCATCAATTAACACAGAAATCACTGACCTCAAGTCAATGTCCTGAAGTCAATCTATAAGTTGCCCCTGAAGAAGAGATTTTGTAAGTCATTAAATTCCATTTATGTGGCAAAGCACTTGGTACTAAATCTATTCCAGCTCAGAAACACGAGGTGAGGGGTTCTTGCTCATCCAAAAGCTGAACGAAATTTTCCAGCTAATAAGACTTGAAGAGTTTATTCCCCAGGGATTCAAGGATGCCTCCATTGTTCAACTCTATAAAGGTAAAGGGAATTGAATGTCCTTTGACAATCATGGAAATGCTTCTATTTTTTGCCAATTGTTATTTTATTTCATTTTTACAATATTTGTTATGAAAGTTTTTCAATACTCATCTACCTACATATTCATATTTATGTTACATTATTTCCTTCCCCCCTCTCTCCCCTCAGTAGTAAACAGTCTGATGAACACTGTACATATACATTTATGTTTAACACGTTTAAAGATTAGTCATTTTCTGTATAAGGAATTAGGACCAAAGGAAAAGAAACAAACCATGAGATAGGAAGGAAAAACAAGGGAAATTTTAAAAGAAAGTGAATGTAGGGGGCGGAGCCAAGATGGCGACATGAAGGGATGGAGTCTTAGGAGCTCTCTGATAAAAACTCATAAACTAAGGACTCTAACTAAACTTTTGAGAGACAGAACCCACAAAGGGACCCAGTGAGGCAGTGCTCCTACTTAAAGTAACCTGGAAAAGAGCAGAAAGGCTCTGCTCCCGGGGTCGGAGGGGTGGCCCGCCAGAGGGGTGGTGCACCAGAGCCAAAGAACTTCAGCCACCAGGAAACAGCCTCAGGGCGCTGGGAGCTGTGGCTCACAGCAGCGGGGGTCTCCTGAGCTGCACCCCGGGGAGCACCAGCACAAAGTGGGAGGAACAGTGGGGGACCTCTGCCAGAGCAAGCATGTGGAGCCCAGCCCTCAGGGCACACAGCCAGCAGCTTGGTCTTTCAGCAGCCCAAATCCAGGAAACAGAAGCAGGCAGAGCTGGTAAGCAGGAGCCCCCAGGGCATGAGCCCATTGAGCTGAGGGAGGGGAGTGAAGAGAGAGAGAGACTGCCGAGCTCTGTCCTCTACCTCTGGAACAGGACTCTGGGGCTCTGACCACATTCAGATCCTGATCCCAGTCTAGGCCCCCCCCCAATAGAACAACAGGGTCCCCCCACCTCAGCCCAAGAAGGATCAGAATACTCAGTGTAAAGATGAGAAAGCACAAGCTCCTACATCTAAAGACTCCAAGAAAAACATAAATTGGGCTCAGGCTATGATAGAGCTCAAAAAAGACTTTGAAAATCAAATGAGGGAGTTGGAAGAAAAACTGGGAAAAGAAAGGAGAGAGATGCAGGAAAAACATGAAAATGAAGTCAGCAGCTTAGTCAAGGAAATCCAAAAAAATGCTGAAGAAAATAGCATGCTAAAAAACAGCTTAGGTCAAATGGATAAAACAGTTAAAAAAGTTATGGAGGAGAAGAATGCTTTAAAAAGCAAAATTGGCCAGATGGAAAAAGAGATAAGAAAACTCTCTGAGGAGAACAAATCCTTCAGACAAAGAATAGAATTCAGGGAGATTGATGAATTTAACAGAAATCAGGAATCAATACTTCAAAACCAAAAAAATTAAAAATTAGAAGAAAATGTGAAATATCTCATTGAAAAAACAACTGATATGGAAAACAGACTTAGGAAAGATAATTTGAAAATTATTGGAATACCTGAAAGTCATGATCAGGAAAAGAGCCTTGACATCATTTTCAAAGAATTACTACAGGAAAATTGCCCTGATATTCTAGAAGCAGAGGGCAAAATAGAAATGGAGAGAATCCACCGATCCCCCAGAGAAAGAGATCCCAAAAAACCAACCCCTAGGAATATTATAGCCAAGTTCCAGAACTCCCAAGTCAAAGAGAAAATATTACAAGCAGCTAGAAGGGCACAGTTCAAATATCGTGGATCTGCAGTCAGGATCACTCAGGACTTAGCAGCATCTACATTGGAAGCTCGTAGGGCTTGGAATACAATATACTGGAAGGCAAAAGAGCTTAGAATGCAGCCAAGAATGAACTACCAAGCAAGGCTGAATGTCCTCTTCCAGGGAAAAAGATGGACTTTCAATGAACCAGGGGAATTTCAAAGGTTCCTTTTGGAATGGCCAGAGCTGAACAGAAGGTTTGATCTTCAGATACAGGACTCAGGCAAAGCATGGAGATTGGAGGAGAGGGGGGGGAAATATGAGGGACTTAATGAGGATGAACTGCATGTATAGAAAAATGATACTGATAATATTCATATGAACCATCTCAGTCAATAGAGCGGGTAGAGGGAGCTTTTATAGTTGAAGCACAGGAGAAAGGTGAATTTGAAGATAAAATATGGTGTAAAAATGGAGTCAATAGGAAAAAAAGGGAAATGAAAAGGGAGAAAGAAAAAGGAGAGGGGGAATAGTCCAAAATATTTCACATAATAAGATTTTTTTTTTATTACAATGAGCTATTGCAATGATATGGAAGGGGGGAGGCAAGGGGGAATGAGGGAACCTTTGCTCTCATCAGATATGGCTAGGAGAGGAAACAGCAAATATACTCAATGGGGTATAGACATCTGGAGTAAGAAGGAGGGGGGAGCAGGGGAAGGGGTGGGGATGTGAATAAAGGAGGAGAGGATGGACCATGGGGGGACAGTGTTCAGATATAAAACATTTTCATTTTTACTTCTTGCAAGGGGCTGGGATTGGATAGCCTGCCCAGGACCATAGGGCCAGGTGGATTCTGGGCCTAAGGGGTGGTATGGGGGCTCAGGGCTTCTTGGCCGCAGGACCAGGGATCTGTCTGCTGCACCACTCAGTGACCCTACAGCAGAGTCAGAGTGAAAGGAGAGAGAAAATATAGTACACAGTAGTAGAGAAATAAGAAAGGAGGGAGTTGCGATCAGCAATGGCAACATTGGAAAAATATGGAAGTAACTTTTGTGATGGACTTATTGTAAAGAATGTGATCCACTCACTACAGAGTTGATGGTGTTGGAACAAAGACTGAAGCACATTTTTTGTTATTTTGATTTGGGGGAGGGTGCAGGGCAAGTGGGGCTGGGTGGCCTGCCTGGAGCCACATAGCAGAATGATCTTTGGGTGTCTGAGGCCGGATTCAGACCCAGGTGCTCCTGGCTCAAGGGCCAATGCTCTGTCTGCCACCCAGCCACCCCTACTATTATTACTATTTTATTTTATTTGGGGTCTTTTTTTTTTTTCTTTCTTCTTTTTGGTTTTTGCAGGGCAATGGGGATCCGGTGGCTTGCATGTCACATGGCTGGGTGATTGTTGCGTTTACAAGGCTGGATATCGACTCGGGTGCTCTTGGCTCCAGGGCTGGTGCTTTGCCCATTGCGCCACCTGGCCATACCTACAATTATTATTATTATTTTTTTTAATTTTAATTTTTTTTCTCTCCCCTTTGCTTTTTTGCCCAAGCAAGTCTATCTATATTCATGGGGGGAGGGGTATTTTGTTTACTTGTAAACAAGTATATTTTATTAATGTAAAAACAAAAACATTTGTACAAAATGAGAATAAAAAATAGAAAATAAAAAATAAAACATTAAAAAAAGTGAATGTAATGTCTACTCATATTATGAACCCTTGTCTTATTTAGCTTGTTTATTTTTTTTTCTTTGTTTGAAGTGGATAGCATTGTCACTAACAAATCTCCCATGGTTGTCCAAGAGCTTTGAATGACTGAGAGGAGCTGCATCCATCAAGGCTGATCAAGCCACAATGCTGTTGTTAATGTGTACAGTGTTCTCTTTCTTATGTCTCTTAGCTCAAAATCAGTTCTCATAATTTCCTTGTGTCTCTACAATATGATCTTTCATGGTTTCCTAAAGACCAATAGTATTTCATAACATTCACAAGATATGTCTTGTTCAGTCATTCCCCTATTGATGGGTATCCCCTCAATTTCCATTTTTTTGCCACTAAAAATAGAACTGCTAAAAATATTTTAGAACATGTGGAACTTTTCCCATATTTTATGATTTCTACTGGATATAGGTCTACTATTGATATTGCTGGGTCAAAGGGCATGAATAGTTTTATTGTTCTTTGGGTATAGTTCCATATTACTCTCCAGAATAATTGGATTATTTCACAACTCCACCAACAATGCATTAATGTGCCAATCTTCTGACTACCTCTCCAATATTGACCATTTTCCCTTTTTACCACCTTAGTCAATCTGATGGGTGTGAGATGTCCCATAGTTGTTTTAATATGCATTTCTCTATTTATACTTGTTTGAATATGCATTTCTCTTATCAGTAATGATTCTTATTTTTCATATGATTTTATATAGTTTTAATATTTTTGTTTGAAAACTTCAAGTTCATATCTTTTCACCATTTATCAATTGGGAAATGACTTATAACCTTATATATTTCATTCAATTATTTATGTTAGAAATGAGACCTTTATCAGAGCTCTTAACTGTGAAAATTGTTGCCCAGTTTTCTGTTTTCCTTCTAATCTTGGAATTGTTGATTTTATTAGTGCAAAAGCTATTTATCTTTATTTCATTTAAATCATGCATTTTGCAATTATAATGTACTCTACTTCTTGCTGGTCATAAATTTATCCCTTTTCCAAAGATCCAAGAGTGTCTCTCTTGATGTGTTAATTGGTCTCTATTTGTCTAAATCCTATAGGTATTATCACCTTGCCTAGATAGATAGTATAAGATATGGGTCTATGCCTGGTTTTTGCCATATTATTTTCCAGTTTTCCCCCCAATTTTTTTTTTTAGGTTTTTGCAAGGCAAATGGGGTTAAGTGGCTTGCCCAAGGCCACACAGCTAGGTAATTAGTAAGTGTCTGAAACCGGATTTGAACCCAGGTACTCCTGACTCCAAGGCTGGTGCTTTATCCACTACACCACCTAGCCACTCCATCCCCCAATTTTTTTTGCAAGGTATTGGGGTTAAGTGACATGCCCTAGGTCACACAGCTAGGTAATTATTAAGTGTCTGAATCCAGTTTTAAACTCAGGTACTCCTGACTCCAGGGCCAGTGCTCTATCCACTGCATTCCCCACAATTTTTGTCAAATGATGAGTTCTTATCCCTGAAGTTAATGTCTTTGGCTCATCAAACAATAATTTCCTATAGTCATTTACTGTTTTTTTTTAACATTTCCTATTGTAATCCACTGTTCCTTTATTTCTTAACCAATGTTAAGGCAATGTTGATGACTGCCCCATTATAGTTAGTTTTAGAACTGGTAGGGTAAGGTCAGTTTCCTTAATATTTTTCTTTCATCAGTTCCTTTGATATTTTTGACCTCTTATAGCTCCATATTAATTTTGTTACTATTTTTTCTATCTCTGTAAAATAGTTATTTGGTTGTTTGTTTGTCAAGACATTAAATATGTAATACAATTTTTGTAGAATTGTCATTTATATTATAGTAGCTCAACCTAAACCATGAACAATGAACAGTTTTCCAATTTTTTTAGATCTGATTTTATTTGTATGAAAAATACTTTGTAATTTTGTTCATACAGTTTTGAGCGGTTATCTTGGGAGGTAGATTTTAAGAGTTTGGTATTGTCTGTAGTTACTTTGAATGTAATAACTCATTCTATCTCTTTTCCTTGGACTTTTTTGTTCATATACAGAAATAGTGTTTATTTCTGTGATATATGATGTTTGATGATATGGTGATTTATATCCTGATACTTTATTGTTTGTTAATTTTTTCAAGTAATTTTTTAGATGATTTTCTTGGGTTCTTTAAATATAGCATCAAATCATCTATGAAGAGTGAAAACTTTGCTTTCTCATTGCCAATTCTGATTCCTTCAAATTCCTTTTCTTCTCCTATTACTAAAGCTACCATTTCTATTATTATTTGGAATGTTAATGGTGAAAATGGCCTTCCTTGCTTCACCTCTGATCTTTTTGGAAATAGTCCTAGTTTATTCCTATTACATATGATATTTCTTGATGGTTTTGATAGATATTATTTATTATTTTAAAGGAAATGTCATTCATTACTATACTTTCTAGTCATTTTTTTTCTTTTTGCATGTTTCTTTATTTTTAGGGGTTTTTTTTTTTTTTGCAAAGCAATGTGGTTAAGTGGCTTGCCCAAGGCCACACAGCTAGATAATCATTAAGTGTATGAGGGAGTATTTGAACTCAGGTACTCCTGACTACAGGGCCAGTGCTCTATTCACTGAACCACATAACCACACCTTTTGCATGTTTCTTGCAAGACAATGGGATTAAATGAATTGTCCAAGGTCAAACAACTAAGTATTAGGTGTCTGAGGCAGGATTTATGGTCACATCCTCCTGTCTACAGGACTGGTGCTCTATTGAATCAATTGAACCTCAATCAAAGGTTCATTTATTGATTATTTGATTAATTGATAAGCAGCCTTGCCTCAAAATCACTGTTTCCTTCCCTCTTCTGTATTTTAAAAAATATACTTCTCAAGCATCATGAATCAATAATCACTTTATTCCTTAACCACTTTTTCTGTACCATCATGAGCCAATCTTCATGAGCCAAAGAATCATGCAAAGCCAAATCATTTCATGATCCATTTCTATCTTCCCCCAAGAATACCCCCCCATTATAGCCAAAGAATTAAGGTAAGCAAAATATTGTCATGATGTTTTCATTTCCAATCCCTCTAAATATACTCTCTTTTTCTATCTCTATAGTACTTGAACCATAGTCCTACATTCCTCCCCAATCAAAGTTTCAAGGACACTCTTCCCCACTTTCCCCCATACTCCCCCACTCCCTTTAGCACCCCAATTTTCAGCATGCAGCTTACTTCTCAATGGGGCTGGAGTGGGGTGGGAGGAAGGGAGGTAATTTGAAACTCAAGGTTTTCAAAGTAAATGTTGAGACAGGATACTTCCGAATCTCCTTATGATCAACTCTCTATATTGATTTTCACCTTCTGACCCTATGATACTACAAACAACTAATACAAATATCCAATAAATGTGAATTACTTATAAAAATATTTTGCTTACTGTACTGTAAAAACTGGGACACCCTGAAGGTCTCTCTTAAGAACTTTAAAATTCATTCTAAGCTATGGTTGATACTGGTACAGGATTGTCTTCATCAGAGAAAATGCTGAGGTCTATGAGCAAGACAGAATCGAATTTGTCAAAAATAAATTAGACACATAGATTTAGAGTAAACACCTCCACGTTTCACTTGTAATTTTTAAAACATTTTGAAAATTTAAAAATATGCAAAAGTAAGTTTTATTTTTTGCTTCCAAAATATTGTGTTTCAAATTATCTCACTTCCTCCTACCGCACTCCACCCTCATTGAGAATTAAGTTTCATGCTGAAAATTGAAAATGGGTAGCCAACGGAAACACATTTTTACAATTGTCACGTTTTAAAGATAAGCATAACCTCCCCTCCCCACTAAGAAAGAAAACCTCAAGAAAAATGAATTGACAGGAAAATAAATGTGCTTCAGTCTGTATTCAGACACTGTCAGTTCTTTCTTTGGGATGAAAAACATTCTTTACTATAAGCCCATCAGAGAAATTGCTTCAGTATTTTTCCCACAGTTGCTATTGATAGTTATGTTTCCTCCCATCTCCATTTATTATATTCTCTCTCTTCTGGCACTCTGTACCTTCTCAATAGTGGGTTGTATCTCACAGTGCTCTCCCAAGACCTTCCCTATCTTCTGTCACCTAAATTTCCCCCACCTCTTCTCACAATTTCCCCTTTTTCCCATCCCTTTCCTCTCCTATTTTCCTCCAGGGTAAGATAGATTTCTATTCTCAATTGATTGTGTATGTTATTTCTCTCTGAGCCAATTCCAATGAGAGTAAAGGATCGCTCACTCCACCTCATCTTACCTGTGTTACACTCCATTTAAAAGCTTTTCAACCAAGAAAACAATGTACACTTTAACAATAACATTGTGAGTTGCTCAAGCTTTATGGAAGCAGTTTCTCTCAGCAGTAAAGAGATCTAGGACAACCATATTAGACTGGCTATGGACAATGCTTTCCCTATTCAGAGGAGGGAAAACAAAAAAAACACATATACACAAAAATAAAGAATAAAAATAACCTTCAGAATCTGATGGGCACTTTATAAAAAATAATCTATTATATATCTCTTTTCTTTAGTCCTAATTCCTCATATTGAAAATGACTGACCTATAAAGGTGTTTATCAGAAATGTGTAAGTACAATGTTACCCTGAGGGTTCACAGCTGAGGGGAGAGGGGTGGGAAGAGAGTGTGGAAGGAAATTTTGTAACTTAAAAATATACATATGCATATGGATGCACATTGAAAAAATTTTATAACATGGATTTGCGAAAGTAAAATATCAATTAAAAAGATTTTCCTGGTCTCTTTTTTTTTGTTTATTTATTTTTGTAAGGTTATGGACTTAAGTTACTTGTCCAAGGTCACACAACTAAAATAATTATTAAGTATCTGAAGCTAGATTTGAACTTTTGTACTCCTGACTCCAGGACTGGTACTCTATCCACTGTGTCACTTAGCAGTTCGCTTCCTATTCTCTTTTATGAGAAATAACTAGCTCCTTTTACCTCAACTTTTCCTATCCCAGTACATTCCTTTCTCACTCATTAACTTCATTTTTTAAAAATATAGTATACCTTCAACTCATTCCAATGTCTTACCCATATATGCACCTTCTAACTACCTTAATAAATGAAAAAGTTCATATGATACATATCTGTATCATCTTCCCATGCTGGAATACAAGCAATTCAACATAATTAAATCCCTTATAATTTGACATTCCTGCTCACTCTCTCCCTGTTTCCCCTGAGTCCCATACTTAAAGAACAAACTTTCTGTTTAACGGGTGTTTTCATCAGGAAAGTTTGAATGTCCCCTATTTCGCTGAAAAGCAATATATGTACTTCTGACCAAGATGGTGGAGAGAAGACAGGCACTGTAACAGGTACTCTCTCCTTCCCCTCAAAAATAACATGATAGAAAGCTCTTAACAGAAATTCAATCCACAAAATCTAGAAAGACAAGTTATGAGTATAACAAATAACAACAAGGTCTGTCTCAGGACCACAAGTGAACCTAGAGATGAGAGAAGAGGATCAGCACCAGGATGGCAGCTGGGGTAAGACAAAGGGCCAGTCTCAGACATAGAGACTTCAGTGAGTTGCAAGTGTAAGATCCAGCTTTAGCTGTGGAGTATTTGGCTGGGGGAAAGGAACTATGGGAGGGTGAGTTTCAGCACAGAGTCTCAGAGTACCATACTTTCAGCAGAACCCTTTGCCCAGCACAAACAATAAACAACCTCCCACCCACACCTCCTCAGGGCAACAGAGTTCACTCAAAAGAAACAGTTTAACTCCCTCTCCCAAAGCCCAGCCCAGTGTTCAAGTTCAACTCAGACCCTGCTGCTGAGGAACTCATTCCAGAGAAAGCTTCTAGAATACCCTACTGGCTGGCCTTGGAATTACTAAGCCAAGTGAACAAAGCCTCTAACATCTTTAAAAGCAAACCCCTGAGAGCCAGCTCACCCTCCCTAACACAAAATGAAAAAATATCAGAGAAAAGCGGGGGGCCCATGGAGAAATACATAGAAGAGACAGATTGCAATCCAGGAGATCTAGCACTACTGAAGAGAATATGAATCTCCAGGCCAGAAAGACTTCCTTGAAGAAATCAGGAAGAAGTTTAAAAATCAATTGGAAAAATTGGAAAAAGAAATGCAAGAGAAAATTAACATGTTGCAAGGGACAATTAACAGCATGCAACAAGAAAGTAAATCCTTGGAAAATATAATTGGACAAATACAAAATGTGAATAACAGTCTCAGATCTTCAATTGGGCAAGTGCAAAAAGAAAATAATTCTCTCAAATGATCAGTTGGGCAAATGCAAAAAACGTAATGATTCTCTCAAAACTACATTTGGGCAAATGGAAAAGTCCTTCAAAAACTGAATGGACAAACTGGAAAAGGAGTTGCAAAAGATAAAAGAATAAAAATCTTCTCATCTAAAAAAATAAGGGAATTGGTGGAAAGTAATGACCTCATGAGACAACAAGATTGTGTTAAACAAAACCAAAAGATGGAAAAAATATGAAAAAATGTAAAATACCTCATCAGCAAAACCACTGACATCGAGAATAGGTCAAGATGGGAGAATCTGAGAATTATTGGCCTTCCTGAAAACACTGAAGAGAAACAAAGCCAGGACATAATATTACAGGATTTAGTGATGGAAAATTGTCCTAATATTATGGAACCAAAGGGCAAAATAGTTATTGAAAGAACACATCAATCCCCTCAAGAAAGGGATTCTAAAAGGAAAACACCAAGGAATGCTGTGGTCAAATTCCAGGACTATCAGATAAAATTAAAAATCCTACAAGCAGCCAGAAAGAAAAAACTTAGAGAACCAACAGCCACAGCAGGGATTATGCAGGACCTGACTGAATCAACATTAAGGGATTGAAAGGCCTGGAATGAGATATTCCAAAGAGCAAGGGAGCTTGGAATGCAGCCAAGAATCCACTAGACATAAAAACTGAGCATTCTCTCCCAAGAAAAAAAGATAGACATTTAATGAAATGGGAGACTTCCAAGATTACACAATGAAAAGCCCAGAGCCAAATAGAATATTTAGACATCAGACAGGAGGCTCAAGAGTCACATAAAAAGGTAAAAAATATCTACTATACAATAAGATGAAATTGGCTATATACCCACTTGGGAGAAAGAGTCTCAAAACTCTTGAGAATTGTAACTCTATTAGAGAGAATATACATAGTCAGAAGTTATGGACACTCATAACTTTTCTGTGACTCAGATGCAATGATTTAAAAGCAATACCTGCTTAAAAAGGGGAGCAGTAAAGAGAAGGGAGGTTGGAGGGAGACTGAATGGGGTAAATCTGATTACATCAAGAGTTACAAAAGACCTATTGTACTTGAGGGGAAGAAGGGAGGAGGTGAAAACTACCTGAATCTTCATCTCATCAGACTTGGCTTAAAGTTAACTTATATGCTTAATCAAGTTAAGAAACTTGTCTTACCTTTCAATTATTATTATTTTTTTTTAGTTTTTTGCAAGGTAAATGGGGTTAAGTGGCTTGCCCAAGGCCACACAGATAGGTAATTATTAAGTGTCTGAGACTGGATTTGAACCCAGGTACTCCTGACTCCAAGGCTGGTGCTTTATCCACTATGCCACCTAGCCACCCCTTACTTTTCAATTATTAAAAGGGGAAAAGGGGAAAGGGGGAGGGGGAGGGGGAGGGGGAGAAAAAAGGGGAATTAACAGAAGGAAGGGGAAAAGGGAAAGGGGGAAAAGTGGGGAGGGGGTTGATAGAAGAGGGAAAACACAATGAAGGTGGAGGTATTAAGAAACAAAACAATTGGGGTGGCTAGGTGGTGCAGTGGATAAAGCAAATCCAGTCTCAGACACTTAATAATTACCTAGCTGTGTGGCCTTGGGCAAGCCACTTAACCCCATTTGCCTTGCAAAAAAAATAACCTAAAAAAATACTGGGGGAATATGGATAAGGGAGAAAAAGGCAGAGGATGCAAACAGAAGGAAGATAGCATGGAGGGCAATAATGAGTTTCTAATTATATCTTCAAATGTGAATGGTATGAAAGCTGCCTTAAAACATAAGTGGATAGCAGAGTGGATTAAAAACCAGAATCCTACAATAATCTGCTTACAAGAAATTCATTTTAAGCAGAGAGATGCATATAGCATAAAGGTAAAAGGTTGGCACAAACTATATTTTGCTTCAACTAAAGTGAAAGAAGCAGGGATAGCAATCCTTTTCTCAGACAAAGCAGTTACAAAAATAGATAGCATTTAAAGAGGTAAGGAAGGAAACTATATCCTGCTAAAAGGTAACATAGACAATAAAATATTTTCAGTACTAAATATGCATGCACTGAATGGGACAGCATCCAGATTCTTAGAGTAAAAGTTGAAAGAGCTACAGAAAGACATACAGTAAAACTCTACAGGTGGGAGACCTCAACCTCTTGCTCTCAGATTTAGAAAAATCAAATCATGAAACAAAACAAGAGGGAATTTAAGCACGTAAATAGATTGTTAGAAAATTCAGATATGATAGACCCTCTGGAGGAAATTGAATGAGGATAGGAAGGAATATACTTACTTTTTCTATAGTACATGTCACTTACTCAAACATTGACCATGTACTAGGACATAAAAACCTAATGATCAATTGCAGAAAGGCAGAAATACTGAATACATATTTCCCAGATCATAATGCAATAAGAATCATATGAGGAGTGGAGCAGGGTGATATAGACCCAGAAGAAATTGGAAACTAAACAGTCTCATATTTTAAAGGTTGAGTCGATCAAGCAACAAATTATAAAAAGAATTAATTCTTTCATGCTATATAATGAAAATAATGATACAACATATTCAAACCTAAAGGATTCACTCAAGGCAGCTGTGGGTGGAAATATTATATCTTTAAATGCTTACATGAATAAATTAGAGAAGGAAGAAAATAATGAACTAAATATTCAACTGAAAAATTAGAGAAGGAGCAAAGTAAAAACCCGCAATTAAATACCAAGTGAGAAATTCTAAAAAATAAAGGAGAAATTAATAAAATTGAAAGCAAGAAAACTATTGAACTAGTAAATAAAACCAATAGCTGATTTTATGAAAAAATCAATAAATTGATATAATTCTGGTCAATTTGATTAAAAAAAGAAAGAAGAAAACCAAATTATTAGTATCATCAATGAAAAAGATGAACTCACAACCAATGAGGAAGAAATTAAAGTAATAATTCAGAATTATTTTGCCCAACTCTATGCCAATAAATTTTACAATCTAAGTGAAATGGATAAATATTTACAAACTTGCCCAGACTAAATGAAGAGGAAACTAAAAACCTAAATAAACTTATATCAGTAAAAGATATTTGGCAAGCCATTATTGAACTCCCTAAAAAAAATCTCCATGGCCAGATGGATTCACAAGTGTATTTTATCAAACATTTAAGGAAAAATCTGTCCTAATTCTGTACAAATTCTTTGGAAATATAGGTGAAGACAGAACTCTGCTAAACTCTTTCTATGACACCAATATGGTGCTGATAACTAAACCAGGAAGAGGTAAAACAGAGAAAGAAAAGTATTGACTTATCTCCCTGGTGAAAATAGATGCAAAATTCTTAAATAAAATTTTACCAAAATTATTACATCAACTTCTCATGAGGATAATACATTTTGATCAAGTAGGATTTATCCCAGGAATGCAGGGTTAGTTCAATATTAGGAAAACTGTTAGTATACTCAATTATATCAATAACATAACTATCAGAAATCATATTATCATATCAATAGATGCTGAAAAGGCTTTTGACTAAATACAGCATCAATTCCTAATAAAAACAATAGAGAGTGTAGGAAAAAATGATTTGTTACTTAGAATAATAAGCAATGTCTTTCTGAAAGCAACAACAAGCATTATATAAAATTTGGATAGACTTGAGGTATTTCCAGTAAAATCAGGGATGAAACAAGGATGACTATTATCACCACTAGTATTTAATATTGTATTAGAAATGGTAGTCTCAGCAATAAGCAAAGAAAGAGAAATTGAAGGAATTAGGATAGGGAAGGAGGAGAAAAAATCTCACTCTTCATAGATGACATGATAGTATACCTAGAGAATCCCAAAAAGTCATCTAAAAAACTACTAGAAATATTTAGCAAATTTAATAATGTAGCAGCATTAAACCCTCATAAATCCTCAACATTTCTGTATATGACTAGCAATACACAGCAGAATGACCTGGAAAGAGAAATCCCATTCAAAGTAACCTCAGACAAAAAAAAAATATCTGGGAGTTTACCTGCCAAGGCAGACTCAAAAATTTTTTGAAAATAATCACAAACCTCTCCTCATGAAGGGAAGCTAGGTGGCATAAAAGGGAGTGGCTATGAGGTGCAGTGGATAGAGCACCAGCCCTGGAGTCAGGAGTACCTGAGTTCAAATCTGCTCTCAGACACTTAATAATTACCTAGCCATGTGACCTTGGGCAAGCCGCTTAACCCCATCACCTTGCAAAAAACCTAACAAAAACCTTCTCCTCATGAAAATAAAATCAGATTTAATTACCAGGGCAAATATCACCTGTTCATGGATAGGTCGAGCTAACATTCAAAAATTCCAATTCTTCCAAAACTAAACTACTTGTTTAGCACCCTACCAATCTAAATTTCAAAAAATTACTTTAATGAGCTCCAAAAAGTTGTAAGTAAATTTATATGGAGAAATAAAATTCAAGAATTTCTAGGGATTCAATGGAAAAAAAAAGGGCAAATGAAGGCAGCTCAGCCTTACCAGATCTAAAATTATATTATAAAGCATCAGTCCTCAAAAATGTTTGGTATTGGCTAAGAAACAGAGTCATCGATCAGTGGAATAGATTAGGTGAAATAGCAGGAAATGATTATTGTAATCTGCTGTTTGATAAACCCAAAGAGACCAGCTATTCAGATAAAAACTCTCCCTTGGATGAAAACTGGTGGGATAATTGGAAGTTAATATGGAAGAAACTCAGATCAGACCAACACCTCATTCCCTATACCAAGATAAGTTTCAAATGGATACTGGATTTAGACATAAAAACACATTAGTATAAGCAAACTAGAAGATCAAGGAGTAGTTTCCCTGTCAGATCAATGGAAAGGGAAACAGTGTTTGATCAAGGAAGAGATAGAAATCATCATTCAAAACAAATTAAATAATTTTGTCTACATTAAATTAAAAAAGCTTTTGCACAAACAAAATCACTGTAATCAAGATCAAAAGAAATTTAATAAATTGGGAAAAATTTTTGCAACTAGTATTTCTGACAAAGGAATCATTTCTAAAATATACAGAGAACTGTGTCAAAGTTTCAAAAAAAACAAGTGATTACCCAATTGAAAAATGGTCAAAAGATATGGAAAGGCAATTTTCAGCTGAGGAAATCAAAGCAATACATAGTCATATGAAAAATTGCTCCAAATCATTACTTACTAGAGTATTGCAAACCATCTCTGAGACACCACCTCAAACCTCTCAGACTGGCCAATATGACTATAAAGGAAAATGATCCATGCTGGAATACATGTGAGAAATCTAGGACACTAATACATTGTTGGTGTACACTAATACATAGTTGGATAAGCTGTGAACTCCCTAAGGAAAATTCTCCATGGCTAGATGAACCCAGCAATTTGACTCAGCAATAGCACTACTGGGTCTGTACCCTGAAGAGACTATGAAAAAGGTAAAAACATCACTTGTACAAAAATATTTATAGCAGCCTTGGTGGCAAAAAATAAGAAGAAATTGAGTGAATGCCCATCAATTGAACATGGCTTAATAAATTGTGATATATGTATACGATGGACCACTATTGTTCTTTTTGAAACGAGGAGGTATGGCAATTCAGGGAAGTCTGAAAGGAATTGCATGAACTGATGATGAATGAGATAAGCAGAACCACAAAAACATTGTATATCCTAACAGCAACATGAGGTTGACGATCAACCTTGATGGACTTGCTCATCCTTTCAGTGAAACAACCAGGGACAAATCTGGGCTATCTACAATGGAGAATACCATCTGTATCCAGAGAAAGATTTATGAACTTTGAACAAAGAACAAAGACTATTACTGTCAAATTAGGAAAAAAAAATTATTTTATTATGTAATTTTACTATCTCATTCTCTATTTTTCTTCCTTAAGGTTATGATTTCTCTGTCATCACATTCAACTAAGATCAATGTATAAAATGGAACCAATATAAAGACTAACAGAATGCCTTGCTTGGGGGCTGGGGGGAGGGAATAGGGGAAAAATGTAAAACAAAATGAATAAAACATTTCTTAAAAAAACAAGAAAAAGGGGCGGCTAGGTGGCATAGTGAATAAAGCACCGGCCCTGGAGTCAGGAGTACCTGGGTTCAAATCTGGTCTCAGACACTTAATAATTACCTAGCTTTGTGACCTTGGGCAAGCCACTTAACCCCATTTGCCTTGCAAAAAACCTAAAAAAAAAAAAACCAAGAAAAGTAAAATATCCAATAAATGAGTATGTTTAGATTTGCTGGATAGTTGATTAATTCAGGATAGATAATTAATTAATTAATTAATTAATTCAGGCTCTTTTGCCTCCTAGAATATCTTATTCCAAGTCGTGGGAGCCCTTAATGTAGAAACTGTTCAATCCTGTGTAATTTTGTCTGAAGCTTGATGATATTTGATATTTTTCCCCCTCTGGCTACTTCTAATATTTTTGCCTCAAATAAGGAGATCTGAAATTTGACTATAATAATCTTAGTAGTTTTCTTTTTTGGGATCTCAGGAGGTGATCAGTGAATTCTCTCAATTTCTATATTAGCATCTGCTTCTAGGATATCAGTGCAACTTTTCTAGAGAATTTCTTGAAAGATCAAGTATAGGTTCTTTATTTGTTCATGATGTTTAGGTAGTCCAGGAATTTTTAAAATCTCTCTTGTGTAGAGCCAAGATGACAGCATGATGGCAGGAATTTCAGGAAACCTGTGTACCTAAAATCTTCAAAAGCTGTAAAATTCTGATTCTAGCCAAAATTTTAGAGTACAGAACCTACAAATATACTGAGTGATACAATTTTCCAATCCAAGACTAATTAGAAGATCCGTGGGAAAGGTCTGATTCATAAGAACCAGAGGTTTTAAAGAGCCACAGAACAGCTGACCTGGAGCAAACCAGTTAATCCTTTCAAGAACAGTCTGCAGGACTCCTGGGTCCATGTTAGAGGGTGAGGTTTCCAGGTTTCTTGACCCAGTGATCACCAGGGTGTACTTGAAGCAATATTGAGAGAATTCTGTGACATCAGAGTGATCACAGAGCTGTGGCTTGCACCAGCCTTGGAACTTCTCTGCAGTGGGAACCTGATGAGCCACTTAGCACTTCCAGAATGCACAGGCCAAAAATATTAAGGGGGTGGGGAGAAACTGAAGAGGTATTTCTGTTTGCCCAAATTGAGGTCCAGGTTTCAGTCTGGGGCCCCTACTGCTATAGAGGAGCAGGTACCCTCCTCACAGCTCCAGGGCAGAGCAGAGATCATCCACAGACCAGTGTACAATCAAGAGATCAGTCAGAGCCTCTCATAAGACCTTGGAGGAATTAAGGTCACTGTGGGGTATTCCAAAAACTCCACAAAGCCTTGGAAGTGTAGTAAATGAGTAAAATACTGAGAAAATGAGCAAATATTAGGAAAATAAGATTATAGGAAATTTCTTTGGTCCCATGGGAAATTGAAGATGACAAAGTCTAAGCTTCTCTATATAAAGCATCCAAGAGAAATAGAAAATGATCTCAGTCTATGAAACAGCTCAGAAAAATTGAAAAACAATAAAGGAGGTGGAGGAAAAATTGGGAGGAGAAATAGGAGTGATGCAGAAAAATTATGAAAACCAAATCAGCAGCTTGGTGAAAGGAATACAATAAAGTACTGAAGAAAATAATGTGTTAAAAGCCAGTTTAGGCCAAATACAAAACGCAAAACAAAATAGGAAAATGAGGAGAAGAATGCCTTAAAAAGCAGAATTGACTAACTGGAAAAGGAGATTAAAAAGCTCTCTGAAGAAAATAACTCCTGGAGAACTTCCAGTCAAGATGGTGAGAGAAGACAGGCATGGTGTTAAGTGCTCCTGATTCCACTCAAAGATAACATGAAAGAAACCTCTTAGCAAAAATTCAATGGATAAAACCCAGAAAGCGAAACTAGGAGAACATCTAGCTATAATGTCAGTCTCAGGGGACCATGGTTGAACCAGGAGTGGAGACCAGAGGATCAGCGCAACAACATCTGGGGCAAGCCAGAAGACTTGGCATTAGGCACAGAAGCTTTACCTGAAGAATCTTTGGTAAGGGGCTTTGGGGAGGTGGAAGGAGGAGCCACAGGTTCCAGCACATAGATTTTCAGAGCATGCCTGGAAAAGGACCTGATGGGCTGGGACCTTAGCACCATACATTCAGTTGAATCCTCTACCCAAAACAAATGGTAAACAGCCCCCACCCCCTCAGGCTTAGGTGTGGGCTACAGAGTTCACTCAAATAAAAGGGACATTAACTCCCTCCCTCAGGATTTAGCCCATTGTTCAAGGTCAACTCAGACCCTGCTACTGAGGACCTCAAACACTCCAGAGGAAGCAACCATAGCCCCTAAGCCAAGTGGACAAAGTCTCTAGAATCTTCAAAAGCAAGCCTCTAAGAGCCAGCCCCACAACCTCCCAATACAAGATCTTAAGCAGATGAAGGCAGGCCAGTGAAAGGGGGGGCCATGGAGAATTAATTAGAAGAAATAGATTCTAATGCAGAGAGACCTAGAACTTCTGAGGAGAATATGAATTAGGCTTCAGCCCAGAAAGACTTCCCTGAAAAAATCGGGAAGATTTAAAAATCAACTGGAAAAATTGGGTAAAGAAACTCGAGAGGAAATTAACATGTGGCAAGAAAAAATTAAGAACTAGCAACAAGAAAACAAATCCATGGAAAATAAAATTGGACAAATACAAAAAGAGAATAATTCTCTCAAATCTTCAATAGGGAAATTGGAAAAAAAGGAAATGATTCTCTCAAAACTACACTTGGGCAAATGGAAAACTCCTTAAAAAATAGAATTGACCCACTGAAAAGGAGTTTCAAAAGGTAAAGGAAGAAAATTTTTCTCTAAACAAAAGAATGGAATCAGGAGAAACTAATGACTTCATAAGACAAGATTCTTCAAAACAAAACCAAAAGATAAAAAAATAGAACAAATGTAAAATACCTTATCAGCAAAATCACTGAGCTCAAGAATAGCTAAAGAAGGGACACCCTGAGAACTCTTGGTCTTCCATAAAAAAGTAATTGAAGAGAAAAAATGTCCTGGATTTAATATTAGGGATTTAAAGATGGAAAACTGCTCCAATATCATGGAACCAGATGGCAAATACATATTGAAGGAATACATTGATCCCCTCTGGAAAAAGATCCTAAAATGAAAACACCAAGTAATGTTGTGGCCAAATTACAGTACTATCACATAAAATAGATAATCCTGTAAGTAGCCAGAAAGAAACAATTTGAAAACCAAGGAGCCACAGTAAGGATTATACATGACCTGGATGTGTCAACATTAAGGGATCAAAGGGCCTAGAATGAGATATTCTAAAGAAAAAGGGAGCTTGCAATGCAGCCAAGAATCCACTAGACAGCAGAACTGAACCTTCTCTTCCAGGGGAAAAGATGGTCATTTAATGAAGTGGGATACTTCCAACATTTTCTGATGAAAAGACCATTGATAAATAGAAAATTTGGACATCAAACAGGAAGCTCAAGAGACACATGAAAAGATAAAACATAAAGGGGGAATAAAGAAAAAACTGGTATCCAATAAGATCAAAATGGTTATATCTCCACATGGGAGAAAGATTCTCATAACTCTTGAGAATTATAACTCTATTTGAGAGAACAAACTTAAACAGAAGTGATGGTCACTCATGACTTATCTCACAGGCTGTAGTCCAATAAGATGATACTGGCTTAATTGCTGCCTGGAGGAAAGGTTCTAATAACTCATGAGAATTGAGAGAGAATGTCTTTAGCTAGAAGTGATGGACACTCATAACTTTTATATAACTGAGATAAAATGATTTAAAAAAATAGGTAATTAAAAAGACAGACAGTAAGGAAACAGGAGGATGGAGGAGATTGAATTAGGTAAATCTCATTACATTAAGAGGGACAAAAGACCTATTCTAATAGAGGGGCAGAAGGGAGGTGGTGAGGACCATGTGAATTTTCATCTCATCAGACTTGGCTTAAAGTTAACTTATATACACTCGGGTAAATTAAGAAACTTATTTTAACTTTCAAGTATTAAAATGGGAAAAAGAAAGAGGGAGGGGGGAAGGGAAACTAACTGAAGGAAGGTAAGGAAGAATGAGAAAAGTGAAAGGGTAGAACAAAGGAGAGGGGGTTGATATAGGAGGGCAAACACACTGAAGGTGGGGTTTTCAGAAAGAAAACACTGGGGAATATGAATAAAGGGAAAAAAAGGGGCTAAATACAAACAGAGGGAAGATATCATGGAACACAGTACAGTGTTAACAATTATAACTTTGAATATTAATGGGATGAACTCTCCAATAAAATGTAAGTGAACAGTAGAGTGGTTTAAAAACCAGAATCCTACAATATGCTTCTTAAAAGAAACTCATTTGAAACAGAAAGTTACTCTTACTCTTTGCAGATGACATGATGATATACCTAGGGAATACAAAAAATTCATCTAAAAATGTACTGGAAATAATTAGCAACTCTAGAAAAGTGGCAAGATGTAAAATAAACCCTCATAAATCCTCAAAATTTCTATATATGACTAGCAAGACACAGCAGAAAGAGCTAGAAAGAGAAATCCCATTGAAAGTAACCTCAGACAATGTAGACAATGGGAGCCTATCTGCCAAGCTAGATTCAGAAACTTTTTGAAAATAGTTACAAACCTCTTCTCACACAAATAAGATCAGACTTAAATAACTGGTCAAACATCAACTGTTCATGTATAGGTTGAGATAATATAATGGAAAAATGACAATTCTCCCCAAAATAAATAAACTATTTGTTTAATGCCCTTTCAATCAAAATTGCAAAAAAATTAATTTAATGAGCTCGAAAAAATTGTAACTAAATTCATATGGAGAAATAAAAATTCAAGAATTTCCAGGGATTTAATGAAAATAGTTCAAAAGAAGTTGGCTTAGCCTCACCAGATCTAAAATTATATTATAAATTAACAGTCATCAAAACGGTCTAGTGTTGTCTAAGAAATAAAGTGGTGGATCAGTGGAATAGACTACGTGCAATAGCAGGAAAGGAAGAGTCCAGGTATTGGGATAAAAACTCTCTCTTCGATAAAACGTCTTGGGAAAATTGAAAGACAGTATGGAAGAAACTTGGATTAGACCAAAACCACACACCATAAAACAACATAAGATCAAAATGGACACAGGATTTAGATATAAAAAGCAATATTATAAGTAAACTAGAAAAACAGGGAGTAGTATACAACTCAAAATAAATAAAATCTTTCTTAATAAAATAACTCCTTCACATGCAGAGTGGAATTAAAGTATGCTGATTACTTTGTGGGAAATCAGGAAGAAATAAAATTCTTCCAAAAAAAGCCAAAAATAAGAAGAAAATGTGAAACATCTCATTGGAAAAATAACCAATCTTTTTTTTTTTTTAGTTTTTTTTTGGCAAGGCAAACGGGGTTAAGTGGCTTGCCCAAGGTCACACAGCTAGGTAATTATTAAGTGTCAGAGACCAGATTTGAACCCAGGTACTCCTGACTCCAGGGCTGGTGCTTTATCCACTACGCCACCTAGCCACCCCTAAAAATAACCAATCTTAAAAACAGATCCAGAAGAAATAATTTAAAAATTACTGGGCTTCCCAAAGTCATGACCCAGAAAAGAGCCTAAATTTCATTTTTCAAGACAATAATACAGCAAAATTGCCCCAAGATCCTAGAAACAGAGAGTAAAATAGAAATCAGGGGAAATCACTGGTCACCTCCCGAAAGAGATCCTCCCCCCTCCAAAAAAAATCTTTCAGGAATATTATAGCCAAATATAAAAACTCACAAGTCAAACAGAAAATACTAAAAGATGCCATAAACAAACAATTCAACTAACATGGCTCCATAGTCAGTATTACACATGATTTGTCAATGTCTTCATTAAGGGCTTATAGGGATTGGATTACGATATTCTACAAGGCAAAATATCTTGGTTTACAACCAATAGCCAGCTATCCAGGAAACTGAACATCATTATCAGGGGGAAGGATGAACTTTCAATGAAACAGGAGACTTTCAAAGTTTCCTTTTAAAACAACCAGAGATGAACAGGAAGTTTGATCTTCAAGGACCGGACTCTGGTGAACCAAAGATGGGGTAAATGAGAAGCACTAGCTATGAGGAATTTAATGATATTGAACTATTTGTATCCCTGCATGGGAAGAAGATACTGATAACTCATATGAACTTTTTCATTTCTAAGAGCTGTTAGAAAGAACATGTATAGATGGCACAGGAAGGAAAAGAATATAATGGTATAATATAGTAAAAAGATAGAATCAATGGGGGATAAAGGAAAGTACTGGGAAGAAGAGAAAGAAGAAGAAGGAGCTGTGATATTTCACATGAGTCAAGAAAAAGCTTTTTCAATGGGGTGGAATGGGCTAAGTGGGGGGGGGATGAGTGAGTATTCATTCTCATCATAAATGGCTCATAGACGAAGTTAACATACACACGTAGTGGGGTACAGAAATACATCTTACCTTAGAAAAAAATTAGAAGAATGGGATGGGATAAAGTGGAATGGGGGGAAGGAAGGTGGGAATAGGTGATACAAGAGAGGGAAGATTATGGGAGAGGGTACTCATATACAACACACTTTTGACAGGGACAGGATGAAAGGAGAGAGAGAATAGAATAAATAGAGTGTAGGGAAATACAGCTAATAATAGCAACTGTGGGGAAAATATTGAAGCAACTTCTCTAGTGGACTTATGATAAAGAATGCAACTCACCCCAGAGGCAGAGACATGGGAATCTGAAAATAGACTGAAGTACATTTTTTTCTCTCTCTCTCTCAATATTCTTGAGCTTTCTCATCTTTTTTTTGGGGGGGAGGGCATGCTTACTCTTATAACAAAATAATTGTAATAATATAAAATAATAAACAAAAAGTTCTACCAGTTTTACCTCTGGAAAAAAAACAAACTATCTAGATGCTTTTCCAAAGTATCTAACTTGCAAATGTTTGTATTAGTTTGTGGACTTTCTGTGGTAACTTGTAAACTATTTGTGCAAACTTTGAATGAATGAAAAATGTAAGCCTTTCTTTAAAAAAACAACTGTTTCAAATGAAGAATGGAGCTAAAAGAAGCTACTGATTTTGTGAGAAATTAAAAAGCAATAAATCAATAACAAATGATTGAAAAATTGGAACAAAATGTGAAATATCTCACTGGAAAAACAATTGATCTAGAAAAGAAATCCAGAAGAGATAATTTAAAGTTATTGGGCTACCTGAAAGCCATTATCATTTTTCAAGAAACAATCTAGCAAAATTGCCCTGAGATCCTAGAAGCAGAGTGCAGAATAGACATTGAGGAAATCTTCTTTGAAAAATATCCCCCCCCAAATAAATCCCTGGAATATTATTGCCAAATTCCACAATTCCTCAGTCAGTGAGAAAATACTGGTAGCTGCCTGAAAGATACAATTCAATTATCATGGCTCTACAGCCAGAATTACACAGGATTTGACAGCATCTACATTAAGGGCTCATGGGGCTTGAAATATGATATTCCAGAATGCAAAAGAGTTTGGATTACAACCAAGTATCAACTACTCAGCATAACTGAAGTTCTTCTTTCAGGGGAAAAGACAGACTTCCAATAAAACAGACACTTTCCTATCGAAACAACCAGAGTTGAGCAGAGTTTGATCTCCAAGTGCAGGACTCAGGTGAAGCACAGAGAGGGTGGAATCAAAGGGCAAATTAAATGATGCTGAAGTGAGTGTACTTCTATATGGGAAGGTGATACTGATACCTCAAATGAACCTTCTCATTTATAAGAGCAGTTAGAAAGAACACATATGGACAAATCACAGAAGGGTGTTGAAAATAATGGTATAATATAGTATAAAGATGGAGTCAATGGATGATAAAGGAAAATATTGGATGAAGGGAAATTAGAGGTAGTATAGGCTAAGATATTTCACATAAAAAGTAAAGAAAAAACTTTTGCAATAGACTGGAAGGAGAGAAAGTAAGGGGAATGAGTAAGCCTTCATTCTCATCAGAAATGACTCAGTGAAGAAATAAAATACACATTTAATATGATACAGAAATATACTGTACTCTAGAGAAAAAATGAGAGGAAAGGGAAGGGGGAAGTAGTTCATAGAAGAGAGGGAAGATAATGGAAAATTAACCAGATACAACATACTTCTAAGCAGAGACAGGGTGATAGGAGGGAGGAAATAGAATAAATAGGAATGGGGAGGAATAGAATGGAGGGAAATACAATTAGTAAAAGTGATTGTGGGTTGGAAATAGGGAGACAAACACTAAAGATGGTGGTATTCAGAAACAAAATACTGAGGAATACGGATGAAGTGACAAAAGGGGAAAAATTTGAAAGAGAAGGAAGATAGCATGGAGGGCAGTTAGTAATTATAGTAGTTATAGTAATTATAACTTAGTAATTATAACTTTGAATCTGAATGGGATGAACTCTCCCTTAAAATGTATGTGAATAACAGAGTGGATTAAAAAACAGACTCCTAACACATGATGCTTACAAGAAACTCATTTGAAGCAGATATATATAATAAAGGTAAAATGTTGTAACAAAATATATTGTTTTTGTTTCACTTGAAGTGAAAAAATCAGGGGTAGCAACAATTCTTATTTCAGCCCATTTTTCTGAAAAAAAATAGATCCCATACGAAAATATAAGGAAGGAGACTATACGCTCCTATAGGTACCAGAGACAAAAAAGAAATTTCAATACTAAACATTTATACACCAAGTGGTATAGAATCCAAATTCATAGAAGGGAAGTTGAATGCATTACAGGAAGATGCAGACAGCAAAACTCTACTGGTGGGAGACCTCAACCTCCCACTCTCACATTTAGATAAATCTAACTAAAAATAAACTTGAAGGAAGTTAAGGAGGTAAAAATTTTGTTAGAATACCTAGACATGATGGCCCTATGGAGTAAATTCAATGGGGATAGAGAGGGACATACTTTTTTTTTTTCCGAAGTACATGGAACTTGCAGAAAAAGTGACCATGTACTAGGCCATACACACCTAATAAATGCAAAAAGGCAGAAACAGTCAATACATTTTTCTCAGACCATAATGCTATAAAAATCACATTCAATAATGGGTCAGGGAGAAATAGATCTAAAACTAATTAGAAAGGAAATAACCTCACTTTTAAAGGATGAGTGGATCAAACAACAATTTATAGAAAGAAATAATCACTTCATTCTAGATAATGACAATAATGAGAAAACATAAGCATACCAAAATTTATGGGATGCAGCCAAGGCAATTGTCAGGGTATATGTTATGTCTTTAAATGATTATATGAATAAATTGGCTAAAGAAGAGATCAATGAGCTAAACAAGCGACCAAAAAAATGGAGAAAGGAAAAATTAAAAATTCCCAATTAAATACCAAATTAGTAATTCTAAAATTTAAAGGATACATTAATAAAATTGAAAGCAAGAAAACTATTAACATAATAAATAATACCAGAGTTGGTTTTATAAAAAACAATAAAATTGATAAACCTCTGGTCAATTTGATTAAAAAAAGAAAGAAGGAAACCAAATTGCTAGTATCAGAAATGAAAAAGGTGAACTCACCACCAATGAGGAGGAAATTAAAGTAATAATTCAGAATTATTTTGACCAGCTCTAGGCAATGCATTTGGTAATCTAAGTGAAATGGACAAATGCTTACAAAAATATAAGTTGCACAGGATAAATGAAGAGGAAATCAAATACTTAAATAACCCTGTCAAAGATAAAGAAATTCAACAAGCCATTATTGAAATCCCTAAGAAAAATTCCCTAGGACCAGATGAACTTACAAATGATTCTGTCAAACATTTAGGGAACATTAGGTTCAAAAATAGGTGAAGAAAGAATTCTGCCTAACTTTTTATATTGCTTCAATATGGTGCTGATACTTAATCCAGGAAGAGTTAAAGCAGAAGAAACATAGTTTTAGACCTATCTCCCTGATAAATGTAGATGTAAAAAATCTTAGATAAAATCTTTGCAACATGATTACCAGCTATCACTATGATAATACATTATGACCAAGTATGATTTATGCCAGAAATGCAGAGTTGGTTCAATATTAGGAAAACTGTTAATATAATTAATTATAACAAGAACAAACCTATCAGACATCATAAAATTATATCAATAGATGCTGAAAAAGCTTATTCTTATTAAAAGACTATTCTTACTAAAATCACTAGAGAGCATAGGAATAAATTGATTGTTCCTTATTATAAGCAATATCTATCTGAAACCATCAACAAGCATTATATGCAATGCTGATAGGCTTAGAGACATTCCCAATAAGATCAGGGGTGAATCTAGGATGCCATTATCACCACTACTATTCAATATTGTATTAGTAATGTTAGCTTCAGCAATAAGAGAAGAAAAAGAAATTGAAGGAATTAGAACTGGGAAAGAAGAGACAAAACTCTCACTCTTTGCAGGTGACATGATGGTATGTCTAGAGAATTCCAAAAGTTCATCTTAAAATCTACTAGATCTAATTAGCAACTTTAGCAATGTCATAGGATATAAAATAAACTCTCATAAATTCTCAACTTTTCCTTATACGACTAGCAAAATACAGTAGAAAGGGGTATGAAAAGGAATCACATTCAAAGTAACATTAGAAAATATAAAATACCTGTGAGTCTACCTGTCATAGTAGAATCAGAAACTTTTGAAAATAATCACAAAACATTTCTCACACAAATAAATCAGATTAAATAATTGGGCAAATATCAAATGATCATGGACAGTTTGAATTAATGTAATAAAAATTACAGTTCACCCAAAATTAAACCTTTTATTTTGTGTCCTACCAATCAAAATTCCAAAAAATTTTGTTAATGAGTTTGAAAAAATTATATATAGATTCATATGGAGAAATCTAAAAATGAAGAATTTCCAGGGATTTAATGAAAAAAATTCAAAAGAAGGGGGCTTAGCCTTACCAGATCTAAAATTATGCTATAAAGCATCAGTCATCAAAACTATCTGGTATTGGATAAGAAACAGAGTGGATGAGTGGAATTGAGTAGGTGCAATAGCAGGAAATGATTATAGTAATATGCTGTTTGATAAAGCCAAACAGCACAGTTCTAGGATAAAAATTCTATCTTGGATAAAAAAAAAACTTTTTTGTGAAAATTTTAAGTTACTACAGAAGAAACTTGTATTAGACCAACACCTCACATTCTATACCAAGATAAGGTCAAAATGGATACAGTATTTAGACATAAAAAATATTACTTGTAAACTAGAGGATCAAGGAATGCTTTCCCTATTAGACCTATGGAATCAGAATAAGTTTATGACAATGGAAACAATGTAGAACAACATTAAAAGTAAATGATTATTTTGGTTACATTAAATTAAAAAGGTTTTGCAAAGACAAAATCACTGTAATCAAGATCAAAAGAAATGTAGTAAATTGGAAAACAATTTATACTACTAGTGTTTCTGATGAAGGAATTACTTCTTTTTTATTAAAGAATTTATTTAAGTTTTAAACTTTTTCCCCCCAATTTTACTGCCCTCCCCCACCCTCTCCAACAGAAAGCAATTTGTCAGTCTTTACTTTGTTTCCATGTTGTACATTGATTCAAATTGAGTGTGATGGGAGAGAAATCATATTCTTAAGGAAGAAATAAAAAGTATAAGAGATAACAAGATCAAACAATAAGATATCTGTTTCTTTCCCTAAATTAAAGGGAATAATCCTTGAACTTTGTTCAAACTCCAAGGCACTTTATCTATATAAAGATGATATTCTCCTTTGCAGATAGCCCCAAATTGTGCCTGATTGTTGTACTGATGGGAACAGTAAGTCCATCAAGGTTGATCATCACCCCCTTGTTGCTGTTAGGGTATACAGTGTTTTTCTAGTTCTACTCATCTCACTCAGCAACAGTTCATGCAAATCCCTCCAGGCTTCCCTGAATTCCAATCCTTCCTTCTTTATAATAGAACTATAGTGTTCCATGACATACATATACCACAGTTTGCTAAGTTATTCCCCATTTGAAGGACATTTACTTGATTTCCAATTCTTTGCCAACACAAACAGGGCTACTATGATTATTTTTGTACAAGTGATGTTTTTACCATTTTTCATCATCTCTTCAGGGTATAGACCCAGTAGTGGTATTTCTGGGTCAAAGGGTATGCTCATTTTTGTTTCCCTTTGGGCATGGCTCCAAAGTTCTCTCCAGAAAGACTGTGTGAGTTCACAGCTCCACCAACAATGTAATAGTGCCTCAGATTTCCCACAACCCTTCCAACAATGATCATTTTCCTTTCTGGTCATATTGGCCAGTCTGAGAGGTGTGAGTTGGTAGCTCAGAGAAGCTTTGATTTGCATTTCTCTAATAATTAATGGTTTAGAGTAATTTATCATATGGTTATGGATTTCTTTGATCTCCTCATTTGTAAATTGCCTTTGCATATACTTTGACCTTTTATCCACTGGGGAATGGTTTTTTTCTTTAAAAATATGACTCAGTTCTCTGTATATTTTTGAAATGAATTCTTTGTCAGAATCATTACTTGTAAAGAATTTTTTCCCAATTTGCTACATTTCTTTTGATCTTGGTTACAGTCTTTTATCTGTGTAAAACCTTTTTAATTTAATGTAATCGAAATCATCTAGTAGGTTTTTGATGATGTTGTCCATCTATTCCTTAGTCATAATAATAATTAGTCACTTTCACTTATAGTATTTTTTTATGTCTAAA
The DNA here is from genome assembly GCF_037893015.1 of Macrotis lagotis. Lineage (NCBI taxonomy): Eukaryota > Metazoa > Chordata > Mammalia > Peramelemorphia > Peramelidae > Macrotis > Macrotis lagotis. The sequence goes on from NC_133658.1 coordinate 551,157,774, forward strand.
ATGCGTATGCATTTAGATCTTATCTTGGTAAAGGGTGTGAGGTTTTGGTCCAATCTAAGTTTCTTCTATACTAACTTCTAATTTTCCCAGCAGTTTTAATCAAAGAGTTTTTTATTCCACTAGCTGGACTCTTTGGGTTTATCAAATACCAGATTACTATAATCTTTACCTGCTATTGCACCTATCTATTACACTGGTCCACCACTTGATTTCTTAGCAAATACGTAGCAGTTTTGATGACTGGTATTTTATATTGTAATTTTAGATCAGGTAGGGCTAATCCCCCTTATTTTGCAATTTTTTTTATATCACTGGAAATTCTTGACTTTTTATTTCTCCATATGAATTCAATTATAACATTTTCTAACTCATTAAAGTCATTTTTTTGACTTTTGATTGGTAGGGCACTAAAAAGGAAATTTATTTTTGTTAGAATTGTCATTTTTATCATATAAGCTCTACCTATACATGACCAGCTGATATTTGCCCATTTATTTAAATCTGATTTAATTTGTGTGAGAAGAGTTTTATAATTGTTTTCAAAAAGTTCTGAGTCTTTCTTGGCAAAGAGACTCCCAGGTATTTTACTTTGAATGGGATTTCTCTTTCTAGGCTCTTTCTTCTGTATCTTGATATATATATATATATATATATATATATATATATATGTATATATATATATATATATATATACATATATATATATACATATATATATGTATATATATATGTATGTATATGTATATGTATATGTATATGTATATGTATATGTATATGTATATGTATATGTATATGTATATGTATATGTATATGTATATGTATATGTATACATATAGAAAAGTTGACGGTTTATAAGGGTTTATTTTATATCCTGCAACATTGGTAAAATTGCTAATTGTTTCCAGGTAGTTTTTTTTGGATGATTTCTTAGGATTCTCTAGTAGACCATCATGTCCTCTGCAATGAGTGAGAGATTTGTCTCTTCCTTCCCAATTCTAATTCCTTCAATTTCTTTTTTTTCTCTAATTGCTGAAGCTAACATTTCTAATGCAATATTGAATAGTAGTGGTGATAGTGGGCATCCATGTTTCACACCTGATCTTATTGGGAATGCCTCTAGCCATTCTCCATTGAATTTAATGTTTGTTGATGGTTTCAGACAGAAACTACTATTTATTCTAAGAAACAGTCCATTTGTTCCTATATTCTTTAATGGTTTTAGTAGGAACAGGTGCTGTATTTTGTCAAAAGCTTGTGCAGCATCTATTGATATGATCATATAATTTCTGATAGATTTGTTGTTGATACAATTGATTATACTAACAGTTTTCCTAATATAGAACCAACCCTGTATTCCTGGTATAAATCCTACTTGATCATAATGTATTATCATGATGATAAATTGTTGTAATCATTTTGCTAAAATTTTATTTAACATTTTTGCATCTATATTCATCAGTGAGATAGGTCTATAATATTCTTTCCCTGTATTAAATCTTCCTGGTTTAGGTATCAGCACCATATTGGTTTCATAGAAAAAGTTAGGCTGAGTTTCATCTTTCCCTTTTCTTCCAAAGTCTTTATCTAGAATTGGCCCCAATTTTTCCTTAAATGATTCATAGAATTCACTTGTGGATCCATCAGTCCCTCGAGATTTTTTTTTAGTGAGTTCAATGATGGCTGGTTGAAATTTTTTTCTGTGATAAAGTTGTTTAGGTATGTAATCTCTTCTTCATTTAACCTGGGCAACTTTTTTTGTAAATATTCATTCATTTTTAATTAGATTAGTAAATTTATTTACAGAGTTGGGCAAAATAATTCTGAATTATTTAATTTCCTCCTTATTGGTGGTGAGGTCATCTCTTTCATTTATGATACTAGTAAACTGGCTTTCTTCTTCTTTTTTTTAATCAAATTGACCAGAGCTTTATCAATTTTATTGATTTTTCATAAAACCAAGTTTTGGTTTTATTCATCAATTCAATTGTTACTTTTGCTTTTGAATTTCTTAATTTCTCCTTTAATTTTTAGAATTTCTAATTTGGTATTTAATTATGGATTTTTAATTTGTCCATTCTCTAATGTTTTTTAGTTGCATATTTGGTTCTTTGATTTCCTCTTTCTCCGATTTATTCTTGAAAGCATTTGAAAGTTGTATAATATATCCCCGAGAGCCACTTTAAGTGAATCCCATAGGTTTTTACATGTTGTTTCATTATTGTCATTATCTAGGATAAAATGATTAATTCTGCCTATAATTAGTGGGGTTTTTGTTCCTCTTGGTTCTGTGTCTCTATCTCCTTTTATTCACTATGTATTCACTATTTCTGCCTTTCTGCAGTAGATCATTAGGTTATTATATCCCAGTACATGGTCAATTTTTGTATAAATGCCATATACTGCAGAGAAAAAAGCATATTCCTTTCTATTCCCATTCAATTTCCTCCAAAAATGTACCATATTTACTTTCTGCTAACAATCTATTTACCTCCTTAACTTCTTTCTTATTTTACTATTTGATTTATATAGATATAAGTGGGAGGTTGAGGTCTCCCACTAGTAGAGTTTTCCGGACTATTTCTTCCTGCATTTCTTTCAGCTTCTCCTCTAAGAGTTTGGATGCTATCTCATTGGGTTCATATATATTCAGTATTGAAATAACTTTATTTTCTATGGTATCTTTCAGGAGGATAAACTTTCCTTCCTTATCTCTTTCAACACTACCTATTTTTGCAACTGCTTTAACTGAGATAAGGATTGCTACCCCTGCTTTTTCACTTCTGCTCAAGCAAAATGCATTTTGCTCCAACCTTTTACCTTTATTCTATATGTATCTCTCTTCTTCAAATAAGTTTCTTGTAAGGAGCATAGTGTAGGATTCTGGTTTTTAATTCACTTTGCTATTCACTTATGTTTTAAGGTTCCCATTCACATTCAAAGTTATGATTACTAATTATTATTGCCCTCCATACTGTTTCCCTCTGTATGTATTTTCCCCCTTTCCTCCCCCTTTATCCATACTCCCCATTATTTTGTTTCTGAATTCCACCCCTTTCAGTGTGTTTTCCCTCCTTTATCCGCCCCTTCTCTTTATTTCCCCTTTCCCTTTTCCTCTTTTCCCTTCCTTTCCTTTTGTTAGTTCCCCTTTTTCCCCTTCCCCCTTTCTCCATGCTCCCTCCCCTTTTCCCTTTTTAGTACTTGAATGGTTAGATTTTTTTTAAGCTAACGAACTATGTGGGTAAGTTTGAGCCAAACCTGATGAGAAGAGGATTCAGGTTTTTCTCCTTTCTTCCCTTCTTCCCCTCTATTACCATAGGTATTTTGTACCTCTTAGTATAATGAGATTTACCCCCATTCAATCCCCTCCCTCCTCCCATCTCTTTCTTGTTACCCTTTTTAAAATGGTTTTAAAATCATTCTCTCTGAGTAATAGAAAATTCTGACTATCTTATCTCTCACTTCTGTCTAAGGGCATTCTATCTAATAGAACTAAAATTCTTGAGGGTTGTTAGTGTCTTTCCCCCCAATTGGTTGTTGTAGCCAGTTCCATCCCATTGGATAAAAGTCTCATGGACAAGTCCTGAATGTCCATCACTTCTGGCTAGGTATATTTTCTCTGTTAGAATTACAGTTCTCAAGAGTTATGTGAATCTTTTTTCCATGCTGGGATATAGCCAGGCTCAACTTATTGGATACCAGTTTTTTTTTTCCCTTTATTCCCCTGCTTTTTTAAAAACCTTTTCATGTGTCTCTTGAACCTCCTGTTTGATGTCCAAATTTTCTATCTAGCTCTTGTCTTTTCATCAGGAATTTTTGGAATTCTTCCATTTCATTAAATGTTCATCTTTTCACCTGAAAGAGAAGGCTCAACTTTGTGGGATAGTGGATTCTTGGCTGCATTCCAAGCTCCCTTGCACTTTGGAATATCTCATTCCAGACCCTTCAATCTCTTAATTTTGATGCAGCCAGGTATTGCGTAATCCTTACTGTGGCTCCTTGTTATTTAAATTATTTCCTAGTTTTCCTGATCTATACCCCAGGGAGCACTGGACACAACTTGGAGAATCACCAGTGGACCTCTGCCAGAGTGAGCATGTGAAGCCCAGCCCTCAGGGTACATAGTGCACAGCAGCCACAGCAGCCCAGATCCAGAAGCTGGAAGCATGCAGAGCTGGTAAGCAGGAAACCCCAGTGCATGAGTGCTGATCTTAGGGAGGGAAGTGAAGAGAGACTGCTGAAGTCTTTCCTCTGTCCCTGGAACAGGACTCTGGGTATCTGACCACATTCAGATCCTGATCACAGTCTAGGACTACCGTAGAACAGCAGGACACACCCCACCTCAGCCCAGTGGCAGAGGTGTGCACTTATGGTCATTCACAGACCAGGAGGGAAGACAGAGCCTCACACATGGAGATCCCTGTGAGGGTATCCCACTAATACTCAAAACCTCAGGAAGCACACCAAAACCAGGCTCAGGCTGGGGAAATGAATAAGCAGAGAAAAAAGAGGAACACCATTGAGAAATACTTTGCCTATGATCCCAAGAAGGATCAAAATACTTAGTCTGGAGATCAGGAAGTATATGCTCCTGCATCTAAAGATTCCAAGAAAAGCCAAAGTTGGGCTCAGGCTATGAAAAAGCACAAAAAAGGACTTTAAAAATCAAGTGAGGGAGATAGTAGAAAATTGGGAAAAGAAATGAGAGAGATGCAGGAAATACATGAAAATGAAGAAATGAAGTCAGCAGCTTAGTCACGATCCAAAAAAAAAATGCTGAAAAAAATAGCATGTTAAAAACCAGCATAGGTGAAATGGATAAAAGAGTTCAAAAAGTTATTGAGGAGAAGAAAACCTTAAAAAGCAGAATTGGCCAAATTGAAAAAGAGATAAAAATCTCTTTGAGGAAAATAAATCTTTCAGACAAAGAATGGCACTGAGGGAGGTTGCTGATTTTACGAGAAATTAGGACACAATATTTCAAAACCAAAAGAATGAAAAATTAGAAGAAAATGTGAAACATTTCTCTGAAAAAACAAGTGATATGGAAAACAGATTTATGAAAGATAATTTAAAAATTATTGTAATACCTGAGTGTCATGACCAGGAAAAGAGCCTTGGCATCATTTTCAAAGAAGTACTACAGGAAAATTGCCCTAATATACTAGAAGCAGAGGGCAAAATAGAAATGGAGAGAATCCACTTATCTCCCTGAGAAAGAAAGCCAAAAAAACCCAATCCCCAGGAAGATTATAGCCAAGTTCAAAAACTCCCAAGTCAAAGAGAAATTATTACAAGCAGCGAGAAGGACACAATTCAAATATGGTGGAGCTGCAGTCAGGATCACACAGGACTTAGCAGCAACTACATTAAAGACTTGTAGGATTTAGAATATAACTTCCTGGAAAGCAAAAGTGCTTGCAATGCAAACAAGAATCAACTACCCAGCAAAACAGAACAACCCCTTCCAGGAAAAAAAGATGGACTTTCAATGAACACGGGCAATTTCAAATGTTCTTATTAAAATGTCCAGAGCTCAACAGAAGGTTTGATCTTCAAATACAGGACTCAGGTGAGGCATAGAGAGTGGAGGAGAAGGGGAAAATATGAGGGACTTGATGATAATGAACCTGTATTCCAGTATGGAAAAATGATACTGATAATATTCATATGAGCCCTTTCATTTAATAGAGCAGGTAGAAGGAGCTTTTATAGGTGAAGCACAGGAGAAAGCTGAATTTGAAGATATAATGTGGAGTAAAAAAATTGAGTCAATAGATAAAAGGAAAACGTAATGGGAGAAAGAAAAAGAGAGGATGAAAGGCTAAGATATTTCATATAATAAGATTTTTCTTCATAACAATGAGCTATTGAAATTATATGGAAGGGTGGAAGGCAAGGGCAAATGAAGGAATCTTTGCTCTCATCAGAGGTGGCTTGGAGAGGAAACAGCATATATACATACATATATATATATATATATATATATATATATATATATATATATATATATATCCAATGGGGTATAGACAGACATCTGGAGTAAGAAAGAAAGAAGGGGGACAGGGGGAAGGGGGGATGTGAGTGATGGAGGAGAGGATGGACCATGGAGGGAGAGAGAGTGGTCAGAAATAACACATTTTCTTTTCTTACAAGTTGCAAGGGGCTGGTATTGGATGGCCTGTCTGGGGCCATTGGGCCATGTGGATGCTGGGTTGAAGGGGTGGTATGTAGGCTTGGGGCCTCTTGGCCCCAGGGCCGGGGATTTGTCTGCTGCACCACTCAACTACCCTACAGAAGAGAGAGAATGAAAGGAGAGATAAAATATATTATATGGTATTGGAGAAGTACAAATGGAGGGAGTTGAGATCAGCAATGCCATCATATGAAATATGAAAATGACCATATGAAAATAACTTTGGTGATGGACTTATCATAAAGCATATGATCCACCTGCAACAGAGCTGGTGGTGTTGGAACACAGACTGAAGCACATTTTGTATTATTATTATTATTTGGAGGGAGAGTGGCAGGGCAAATGGGGCTGGGTGGCCTGCCTGGGGCCACATAGCTTCTTGGTTGTTGGGTATCTGAGGACGGATTTGGACCTGGGTGCTCATGACTCAAGGGCCAGTACTCTGCCACCTGGCTGCCATTATTATTATTAGTAGTAGTAGTAGAAGTAGTAGTAGTAGTAGTAGTAGTAGTAGTAATATTTTATTTTATTTTGGGTCTTTTGTTTTTGGTTTTTGCAGGGCAATGTGGTCTGGTTGTCTTGCACAGGGTGACATATATGGGTCATTGTTCGGTGCCTAGCGCCAGAATTGGGCTCGGCTGCTCCTGGCTCCAGGGCTGCTTCTCCATCCACTGGCCCACCTCATCATACCTACAATTATTATTATTATTGCTTTTAATTTTAATATTAATTTTTTCTCACCCTTTAACTTCATCACTCATGCAGGTCTATATTTTTTTGGGGGGGTATTATGTTTACTCTTAAACAAGAATATTTTAGTAATGTATAAAAACATTATTTGTACAAAATGAGAATAAATAAATGAGAAACTGTAAAAACAATAAAATATAAAGAAAAATAAAAATAAATAAATTGTTTCCTTCTGGCTGCTTGCAGGATTTTCTCTTTTATCTAATAGTTCTGGAATTTGGGCACAACATTCCTTAGTGTTTTTATTTTAGGATCTCTTTCTAGAGAGGATTGATGTATTCTTTCAATAACTACTTTGCCCTCTTGTTCCATGATATCAGGGCAAATTTTCCTTCACTATATTCTGTAATATTAAGACCAGGCTTTTTTTCTCTCTTCGGTGTTTTCAGGAACTCCAATAATTCTCAGGTTGCACTTTCTCTATCTATTCTCAAGTTCAGTGCTTTTGCTCATGAGGTATTTTACATTTTCTTCTATTTTTTCTATTTTTTTAATTTTGTTTAGCAGGTTCTTGTGTCTCATGAAGTCATTAGTTTCTGCATACTCCATTGTTTTTTTTTTTAGGGAGGAGTTTTCTTCATTTACCTTTTGCAACTCCTTTTCCACTTGGTCAATTCTACTTTTGAAAGAGCTTTCCATTTAACAATTGAGGTTTTGAGAAAAATATTTTCTTTTTGCATTTGCCCAGTTGAGGATCTGAGAGAATTATTCTTTGTCTTTGTCCAATTCAGGATCTTAGAGATTTAATCTCATTTTGTATTTGTTCAATTGAAAATCTGAGAGAATTATTCTCATTTTGTATTTGTCCAATTCTATTTTCCAAGGATTTGTTTTCTTGTTGCAAGGTGTTTGACTTCTCTTGGGTTTCTTTTCCCAAATTTTTTAATTGATTTTTAAACTCTTTCCTTATTTCTTCAAGGAAGTCTTTCTATGCTGAAGACCAGATCATATTCTCCTCAGAGGTTCTAGGTCTCTCTGAATTAGGAACTTTTCCTTCCAAGAAGTTTTCTATCAACTTTTCCACTGATCTTTCTTCATTTTGCTAAGACCTTCAGTTGGTTAGGGGCTGGTTCACAGAGGTTTGGTGTTGGGATCCCTAGAGGGTTTATTCACTGAGTCTAATTTCCCTGGTTGTCCAATAGGAGGCGCTGGTTGTTTTCTCTGGAGTGTCTGTGACCTTGATTGAGACCTACTCCCTTAACCTGAAGGGAAACATTGAAGCTCTTCAATCCTTTTCCATTCAATCAATGGTGGGCATTACCCTGGGGTAAGATCAGTCCTCTTGCTATTGTCAGCTTTGTTGGTTCTTCTGCTCACATACAAGTGCCTGGGGCAGAAATGGTCTGTAATTGTTTTTGTTCTGGAAAGAGGCCTCAGCCACAGTGGAGGTGTTCCTCAGACCAGAGGATCCCAGGGATGGTGTTCACAGCTATCCTGCACCAGAACTCTACCCCCAGCCCTGTTGGCAAGCTCCAGAGGGTCAGCACCAACACCAGTGCCTTTGCTCCCTAGTCGACCCAAGTCCCCATGGTCTAGGCCCACTGCTGGTTAAGCAGGTCTGGCACTTGGGCCCTCAGTCACCCAGGGCTCCAATCCAGCAGCAAATCAGGCTGATCTACAGCTAATCCACCCTTTGTGCCAAGTCTCACCCACTGCTATGGGAAACAAATCCTGAGGTAGATGTTCTTTCTCCTGGTTTTTCTTTCTGGGTTTTGTGGGTCAGATTTCTCTTAAGAGGTTTGATTCATATCAAAGATGGGGAAAGATCAGGAGACTTTAGAACTGTGCCTGTCTTCTCTCCACCATCTTGGCTAAAAGTCCCAAAGTAAAGGACTTATGTCTAATATATAGAGAACTGGGTCATTTTTTTAAAAAAACAAGCCATTCCCAAATTGAAATATGGTCAAAGGATATGCAAAGTCATTTTAAACATGAGGAAATCAAAGTGATCCATAGTCATATGAAAAATTGCTCTAAATCACTATTTATTAGAGAAATGCAAATGAAAAATTGCTCTAAATCACTATTTATTAGAGAAATGCAAATTAAAGTATCTCTGTGTTACTACTTCATACCTCTCATACTGGCCAATATGACCATAAAGGACAATGATCAATGTTGTAAGGAATGTGGGAACTCTGGGACACTAATGCATTGTTGGTAAAGCTGTGAACTCATCCCACCTTTCTGGAGAGCAATTTGGAACTACACCCAAAGGGCAAGAAAAATGTGCATACCCTTTGATCCAGCAATACCACTACTGGGTATGTACTCTGAAGAGCTTATGAAAAAGAGTTAAAACATCACTTGTATAAAATTATTCATATAAGCCCTGCTTGTGGTGGCAAATGATTGGAAAGTGAACAAATATCCATCAATTGGGGCAAGGCTGAGCAAATTGTGGCATATGTTCGTTATGGAATACTATTGTTCTGTTATAAACCAGAAGGGATGGGAATTCAGGGATGCCTGGATGATTTGTATTTACTGATGTGGAAAAAGATAAGCAGAACCAGAAGAACATTACACCATAATAGCAACATGGGGGTGATGATCAAATTTAATGGATTTGTTCATTTTATCAGTGCAAAGAATCAGGTACAATTTTGAGATATCTATGATAGAGATTATCATCTCTTTCTAGAGAAAGAATTGTAGAGTTTGTACAAAGACTATTTAATTTAAATAAAAATCCTGTTAAGTTATTATGTAATTTTGCTATATCTTATATTTTATTTTTTCCTTAAAACATGATTTCTCTCTTATCACATTCAACTTAGAACAATGGTTTGTCTCTCATCATGTTCAACTTAGACCAATGTAAAGACTAGCACATTGTTTTCTGTTGGGGGGAGGGTAGCTAGATCAGGGGAAAAATTGTAAAATTCAAAATAAATTAATAAATTAAATCAAAAAATAAAGCAACAGTGAGAAAAGATACGAAGTAACTTCACTGGTGTCCTTATGATAAAGAAGGCAACCCATCCTGGAGACAGAGCCAATGGAATCTGAGCATAATCTGAAGTACACTTTTCCCCTCTTCACTTCATTTCTCATGAGGTTACTCTTTCTTGGGGGAGGGGTTTTATATTTATTTTCACAACAAGATCATTGCAATGATAATAAACAAATAAACCATAAAAAATAAAACATCTGTCTTGTATCTGTTTTCCATTTTCTTTGCTTTGCCAGTGAGTTATGGCACATTTTTTCTAGTTTTTCATTCTTTTTATTTTGTTTTATTATTTCTTCATTTTTCAGGTAGTTTTCAACTTCCCTTGACTCCATTTTCTATTTGAAAGAGTTATTATCTTCAGAGTGCTTTTGTATCTCCTGTTCCATTTGGTCAATTATCCTTTATAAGGTATTCTTCTCAATGATTTTTGGGATTATTTTATTTGACACAAATTGCCTTTTTTAGGATGTTATATTCCTCATTTTTTTGTAATTCCTTCACCAATCTGCTGACTTGGTTTGCATGGCTTTCCTGCTAGGCTCTCATTTCTCTTCCCAAATTTTCCTCTGCCTCCCTTACGTGATTTTCAATATCTCTTTTGTGCTCTTCCTTAAACACAGAAATTCATATTTTTCTTGGAGACTTGTATGCAAAAGCTTTGACTTTATTTTTATTATCTTTTGAGTGTGTATTTTGATCCTTCATATAACCAAAGAAATTATCTATGGTTGTTTTTTCCCTTCTGCTGTTGACTCATCTCTCCAGCTTATAACTTGATTTTAACTCTTTGTTGAGATAAACCTCTGCTCCACGATGGAGGAAGTACTGTCTGAAACTTTTAAGAGTTTTTTCAGTTACTTTCAGGGACATACCCTAGGGACCTCAATTCCTCCACAGTCTTCTGAGAGGCTTTGAGTTTTTTCTTGTCCTGTGCTCTCATTTATGGATGAATACAAGCACTTCTTTCTGTCCTGGAGATATGAACCATTTTGGAGAATGCGAGGGATGAATATAGCATGAGAAAAGACCAAAAGAAATCATTGTAGCTATATTGTTTGCCTGCCCAAATAATTTGAAATTAAAAAATATTAATAGGAACAGGAGGATTACTATTCATGGCAGAGATTCCAAGTGGAGTTCTCGTCTCACCTGATAAGCCTCCAAAGACATTAAAGTTCAACTACTAGGAAAAAGAAGTGTACAGGCCTGACCTCCATTTTTTCAATCTGACAGTTTTGCTTTAGCACTCTAAAAGAAAACCTGTAGGAAGGAGGAAACTAAAGTTCCCTCCTTCCCACCCTTCCTTCCCCCATTGTAGCATAGCAAAATATCTGATAGTTCATACATGTGCAGTCATGTAACACATTTCCATACTAGTCATAATGTGAAAAAAGAGTCAGAACAAAATTGAGAAATCTTGAAAAGGTTAAAACAAATAAAAAAACCAATGTTTTGATCTGTATTCAGATTACACAGTTATTTCTTTGAATGTAGAAGTCAAAGAGGAGGAAGAAGAAGTACAGAATGAGAAGGTATCAAGAGATCAGCCTGGAGATAATGAACCCTGACCTTTAGATTGAAAGTTGGTCATTGGTATCATTATGTCAGTTTCAAGGGACATAGAGAAGAGTGGAAGTAATTTGGATAGGTTGCTCATTGTCCTTCACTCTCAAAGAATACCAAAATGATATCTTTATGTTAGAGTCATGTTCAGGTATGTCTGACTGGCTGATTCTGAGCTGATAAGCTTAGAATGTTCTATCACAGGTCAGGTACAAATACACCATGCAAACATTTGGGATGGATTCTTTTAATTTATGCATCTTGCACAGGGGTTTTTCTTAAAAGGGTGCATCATATTGAAGTGCCCTGTGCCACATTTCCAATGCCTAGTAATCCAATGTGCTGGTGAATATTTCATTGTGGTTGTTTTTGCCATTCTTTCTTGTCCCAGAACATTTTGAAGACTCGAAAGATGTCCTTATATATCCTAACTTCCCAACTGACTACCAGACTGATGACAGTAAAAACAGCAACAATGACAGTAGTGATGACAGTTTTGAAGAGACAGCAAGAAGTATCAAAGCAGATGTGATCACAGTACTAATAATTATGATGATTACCCCAATGATGCCCACAGAAATAACTGTGTCAAACTCCAAGAACAAGGATTGTAGTAGAATACAGCTACACAATATCTTTAGAGAAAAGTTTAAAAACTATAGAATTGAAAGAGATTGAAGAAGAGCACAACAGAAAGATCATGATATCTTTAGACTTCACCTTGGATGATGGAGCCATATGTATCTGCTTCAAGTGACCCAGAAAACAGTGAAGTAAAGGGAGTTCTGATGGAGCATCTTTGTATCTTATTTGTCCTCTCCCCCACCCCATTTGTCCCATGTCGATTGGAAGACTTGGAAGATGATCTTTTTCATCTCAGTCTCCCACCAAGCTACCAGATATGGAGAAATAGGAAGTGAGTCCATGTAGAATGGGTGGAACAGAGTACTAATCCAGCTGCAGTTCCTCTTCTGGTATTTACCTGTGTGGGTTGAGCTGGACATCACCTAGTGCCACATTTTAATAGCCAGAGGAACCCTCAGGTATTCAATGTGTACTCAACACTCTAGGGTATGGCAATGATCAGCAGAGATGCATAGTGACATGAACAGAAGCATGAGTACATTGTACACTCTAATAGCAATATTGTTCAGTGAAGCTCTCTGAATGACTTAGCTATTCTCAGTAATACAATGATAAAAGATAATTACAATGTTGATTGGATGAAGCATAACCCTGAAACATTCTATCTGCATCCAGAAAAATATTGAATACTGAATAGTGCCTGAAGCATGCTATTTTGACTCATTTTTTGTTTTAGTCACATCATCTTGTACAAAAATGGCAAAAATGGAAATGTTTAACATTATAAAAAGAATAAATTGTTTTGATTTGTGGTTATTGCTTATTGTAAATACCAATGGTGAAATTTTAACAATCAAAAGGAAACTCTAGAATACCCCTTTAAGTAGCACTGAGGAATCATATAGTCCAATGTATTTGGAGATATCAAGTTGTAATTGGAGCAAGTGTCAGGATCAATTCTTTTTAAAGCTTATGCAAACAGAATTTGCCCATTGTCTAGAATACAAACAACACTTTTAAGTAAAAAGGTTCCAGAAGGTTCAGTTTACAAATTTTCTCTTATTCTTCCTTTTATTTTAACTTTATTTTATTTTCCCCCAGTTAAATGCAAAAAGCAAGTTTCAACAGTCATTTTTTAACTCTGAATTCTGACTTGCCTACCTTCTTCCAATCCCAATCCTACTCATTGAGAAACCAAGTTATTAGATAAAGGTTTAGTCATGATAACTCTTACCACAATAATCACACTGTAAAATTAAACATAACATGCATACAAAAATGAAATCTTAAGAAAAATAAAAGTATCCTTCAATCTGTAATCAGACATCATAAAAATGGAAAGTATTCTTTACTTTAAGTCCTTCATACTTCTCTTTGGTCATAGCATTGCTCAGAAAAGATAAGTCATTCACAGCTGATCAAACAACATTGCTGTTACTTTGCAAATAGTGCATTTCCCAATTCATATGTTCATGAATGTTGTTTTTTTTTTTTACCAAGAGCATACTGCTCATCATTTCTTATAACAGAATTTTATTTCATCATAATCACACATGACAATTTTTTCAGTCATTCCCCAATTGATGGGCATCCCCTCATTTAAAGCTCTCTTTCACAAGAAAAGAATTGTTATAAATATTCTTATGTTTCCTATTTTTTGGCTCTTTTATAATATAGACCTGTGAGTGACCTTGGCAGGTGAAAGTTAGGCAAGGTTGTATAGGCCTTTGGGAATAGTTCCAAACTACTCTTCAGATTTGTTGAATCCTTTCACGATTCCAACAACAGTGCATTAATATCTCATTTTTACTACTCCCCCTCCATTGTCATTTTCTCTTTCTATTCTATTAGCCAAGCCAACAGGCATAAGGTATTGTTTCATAAATGTTCCAACTCTCATTTCTCTTGTCAATAGTGAGTTGGTAAATGTTTTTTTTATGATTTAATTAGATGGTATTGATATTTGTTCATATCTTTTAGAACATATGAAAACTGTTCATTTATTTTAATCATGTATCAATTGAGGAATTTTTTTATAAATGCATCTCAATTATGTATGTTTGATAAATGAGGCCTTTATCAGAGAAACTTGGTTCAATAAATTTTGCCACAGTTGTTATTGCTAACTTATTTCCCACCATTCTATTCACCTAACCCAATTTCTTCTTCTTTTTTTTGCAAGGCAGATGGAGTTAAATGGCTTGCCCAAGGCCACACAGCTAGCTAATTGTTATGTGACTGAGGCCGGATTTGAACTCAGGCATTCCTGACTCTAGGGCGGGGGCTCTATCCACTGTGCCACCTAGTGCCACCTAGCCACCCCTCCAGTTTGTTCTTTTCACACTCTCCTTTGACCCTTTCTCTTTCTTCACTCTGTCCCTTCTCAAAAGTCCTTGATCACACTCTCCCATGATCTTCCTTCCCTTCTCTCACCAGCATCCTTCTCCCCTCCCCCATTCCCCTTTTCCATCCCTTTCCATTCCTATTTTTCTGTAGAGTTAGCTAGATTTCTATACCAAATGGAGTGTTTATGCTTTTCCCTTTTAGACCAAACTCTGAAGAGAGTAAAGGCTCACTAATTCCCCCTCACTTTCCCTTCAACCATTGCATTATAAAACCTTTTCCTTGCTTCTTTTGTGTGAAATAACTTAGCCCATTCTACCTTTACTTTCTCTTTTTCTAGTACATTCCTTTCTCACCCACTAACTCCATCTTCTTATTATCTTCAAATTCAACTCCCTCCTGTGACTTGTTTATATATGTTCCTTCCAACTGCCCAAATAAATGAGAAATTTCATATGAGTTAGCAGTATCATCTTCCTATGCAATATACAAACAGTTCATCATCAAGTCCCTTATAATTTCCCCTTCCTGTTCACACCCTCTATGCTTCAACTGAGTCTTGGACTTGAAGGTCAAATTTTCTGTTCAGCTGTGGACATTTCATCAGAAACATTTGAAAGTCCCTTATTTCATTAAAAATTCATCTTTTACCCTCAAAGAATATGTTTAAGTTTACTGGGTAGTATATTCTTGGTTATAATACAAGCCCTTTTGCCTTGCAAGCTCTTTTCTATCTTAATGTAGAAGTTCCTAAATCTTGTGTTATCTTGATTGTAGTTCCACAATATTTGAATTGTTTTTGTCTGGCTTGTAGTATTTTCTCCTTGATTTGACTATACTATTCGAGGCAGTTTATATCTGGAAATCTCTTTCAGGGGGTGATCAGTGAATTCTTTCAATTTCTACTTTGCCTTTTACTTCTAGGATAACAGGACAAATTCCCTGGAGAATTTCTTGGAAAATGAAATCTAATGAAATCTTTTGAAAAACTGAAAAACAAGATCTTTTTTTGGTCAGGATGTTCAGGTAGTTCAATAATTTTTAAATTATCTCTTCTGAATCTTTCCAGATAAGTTGTTTTTCCAATGAGATATTTCACATTTTCTTCTAGTTTTTCATTGTTTTGGTTTTATTTTATTTTCATGCTAGATTTTTTATTGTTTTTAGAACCTTTTGTAGAAACATTGATTCTGAGGCTCATTTCTGCATATCAGTAAAGAAAAAAAAAACTCTGAGTTTGATATACAAGTTTAATATACAAGCTGCCTTTCTCATAGTATATGTTACCACACATAGAACTTGCAGGCTGTTGTTCTTTATTGTTGTCTTCTCTCTAACAGAGCTTACCAATTTTCTTTCCCTACCAATGGGGAACACAGTCTATATATCAGAATTTTTTGATTGCACTTTTTGCAAGGCAGTGGGGTTAAGTGTTTGAGGCCGGACACTTAATAATTAACTTAAAGTAAGTCTTTCCTTACTCCAGGGCCAGTGTTCTATCATCTAGCTGACACATAAAAAGAGGAATCAGGATTGCTTGTGAATGTCTCAGAGAAAATGTGTCAGCATAAAAACCCAAACTGCACCAGTAATACTCTCAGAAATCCTTTTAGGAAGCCAGCAGGAATCATGGGACAATTCCCTGAGTTTATTTGACAGAGTGGGGCATACCCACAAAGTGAACCATCTTACTGTCCAGTTATTGTCTCTCACTAAGACTCTGCAAGATAATTCAGTCCATCTTAACTGAATCCAATTCATCCATGAAATGCCGAAATTTTCCCATTAGAACTTTGATGACTTCACTCACCAGGACCTTGGGGAGCAAGACACCTGTTGATTCCACTGAGAATATATAGTGATCCCATACTTGTGCCAGTCGCACTATCTTCTTAAATTTTCATGCTGACATATTTCTCGACTAAAAGTATCCAATCGAGGGTTGGCTACTGTAGCTACTTTTTTCCCTCTGATATCTTTCACATCAGTGACACCAGGTGAAAAGCATCGACTCAGCTCCTCAGCTGCTTCCCCCTCTACTGGCTGGAATAGAGTAATATCTGGCAATAATCTGTAACTGGCAGTGGCTACAGGAGAAAATTTTGCATGATCTTTGCCAATGCCTTTGACACAACACATGAGTAGGTCAAGCTCTTGGCCAGGACGTAGCTGAGCAATGAGGATATCATTGTGCAGAGGACGTATGATGGCTTCTGGGAAAACATCTGCTTGGTTTCCCAGGGTTATACATGTCATATGTTTTGTGTACACTTTATGATTGAGATAGAATTCATTGGGATCAGAGGATTCTTTGGCAGCTTGAGCATTACGAGTACACTTGACCTTCAACTGGAATTGCAATGTGTCTATCTCAGTACCATCTTCATCACCTTGGTTCCGGTACTCAAAAAGTCAGGGATCAGCACAAATGGGAATGAGACCCAATCGATGGGCCAGTATCTCATCCTGCACAATGGATGTATTGTTGTACACAAAGACTTTCTCCACAGCCATGGTTGGAACCTCAGCTAACAAAATCCTCCAGAAGGCTTTGGCGATGGCAGCATCAATTCCAACCATATCCAACTCCAGGGAGCTCTCATCCATGTGCACCACGTCCATGCAGAATCCCTTCTCGAAGTGGCTCTGGTCTCACGCATCATCATAGCCACAGTAATTCCCCAGAAAGTCCGTGGTGTGGATGTTTAGGACCCCAAACTCCCCGAGCACCACACAGATCCATATCTCCTCCACAGCTCTGGAGGCTGCCATCTTCCGGTTTTATTTTATTTTCAAAGTCATCACCTTTTTGTTCTCTTCTATAGTTTAAGGAATTATTTTCATCAGTGAGCTTCCATATCTTCTTTTGCATTTGTCTAATTCTGTTTTTTTAAGTGCTTCTTGTACTTATTGGCTTTTTAAGGCTTCTTTTTTTCCATTTGGCCCAGTCTGGTTTTTAAGATCTTATTTTCTTCATTATTTTTGTGTATCTCCTTCACCAAACTACTGATTTTCAAGATTCTCACATATCCTTCTCATTTCTCTTCCAAATTTTTCCTCTGTCCCCCTTACTTGTTTTTCCACAATTCATTTAGAGTTATTCTATAATCTGAACCCAATTCATATTTGTCTTGGAGGCTTTAGATGTAGATGCTTTGAATTTGTTGTATTCTTCTGAGTGTTTGTTTTGATCTTCCATATGAATAAAGTGACATCCTATAGCTGGATTTTTTGTCTTTTGTTTGCTCATTTGCCCAACCTATGACTTTTTAACTCTTGATTTTAACTCTTGATTAAGGTAGGATTCTGTTCCCAGAGTAAAGGTTGCAATGTCTCAAGTTTTTGAAGGATTTTTGCAGCTTTTTTTGAAAAATACTTCTAGAGACCTGCAAGTTTTTCAATACTTCCTTATGAATCCTAATTTGGGCTCTTCTTTGTGGATGACCTCAATCAATCCTTTCTGACCTGGAACTGTGAAGTGTTTGGTCTCATCTGCAATAGTAAGTTCTGTTCTCCTTCTTATTATCCTCTTCCTGGGAGCAGAGTCCCAGGCTGTGAATCAGATCTGAGTATGGGCAAAGCAACAGAGTCCTGCTTTAGAGATAGCAAAGAGACTCCTGTATTCTGCAGCTACTTCTGCTAATCCAATGACTTCTGGGTCCTGTTCCTGAACTACTCAGGCCTACACAAGACAGGACTCTACTCTTGCCCCAGTATGGCATAATTTTCCTGCTTCCTTTCCAAGCTGCCTTTGACTATGAGGCTTAGAAACTACACTGCTGAATTCCGGCCAAGATGGCAGAGAGAAGATAGGCACAGTTCTAAAGTCTCCTGATCTCTTCCCCATCTATCACATGAAACAAAAAAAAAGAAAGAAGAAAACAAAATTGCTAGTATTATAAATGAAAAAGGTGAACTCACCAGCAATGAGGAGGAAATTAAAGTAATAATTTGAAATTATTTTGGCCAACTTTATGCCAATAAATTTGATAATCTAAGTGAAATGGATGAATATTTACAAAAATATAAGTTGCCCAGGTTAAATGAAGAAGAGATTAAATACCTGAACAACCCTATGTCAGAAAAAGAAATTCAACAAGCCATTAGTGAACTCCCTAAAAAAAATCTCCATGGTCTGATGGATTCACAAGTGAATTCCCCCAAACATTTAAGGAACAATTGGTTCCAGTCCTATATAAACTCTTTGGAAAAATAGGGAAACATGGAACTCTGCCTAACTCTTACTATGAAACCAATATGGTACTGTTACCTAAACCAGGAAGAGTTAAAACAGAGAAAGAAAATTATAGACCTATTTCCCTGATGAATATAGATGCAAAAATCCTAAATAAAATCTTAGCAAAACGACTACAAGTCGTCACTAGAATAATACATTATGATCAAGTAGAATTTATTCCAGGAATGAAGGGTTGGTTCAATATTAGGAAAACTGTTAGTATACTCAATTATATCAATAACAAACCTATCAGAAACCATATGATCATATCAATAGATGCTGAAAAAGCTTTTGACAAAATACAGCATCCATTCCTATTAAAAACACTAGAGAGTGTAGGAATAAATGGACTGTTCCTTAAAATAATTAGCAGTATCTATCTGAAACCATCAATAAGCATTATACTCAATGGGGAGAGGCTAGAGTCATTCCCAATAAGATCAGGGGTTAAACAAGGGTGCCCATTATCACCACTACTATTCAATATTGGATTAGAAATGTTAGCATCAGCAATTAGAGAAGAAAAATAAATTAAAGGAATTAGAATTGGGAAGGAAGAGACAAAACTCTCACTATTGTCAGATGACATGATGATCTACCTAGAGAATCCCAAGAAATCATCTAAAAAACTACTGGAAACAATTAGCAATTTTAGCAAAGTTGCAGGTTATAAAATAAACCCCCCATAAATCCTCAACTTTCCTATATATGACTAGCAAGAAACAGCAGGAAGAGCTAGAAAGAGAAATTCCATTCAAAGTAACCTCAGACTGTGTAAAATACTTGGGAGTCTATTTGCCAAGACAGACTCAGAATCTTTTTGAAAACAATTATAAAACACTTCTCACACAAATTAAATCAGATTTAAAAAACTGGGCAAATATCAACTGCTCATGGATAGGTAGAGCTAATATAATAAAAATGACAATTCTATCAAAACTAAGCTATCTGTTTAGTGCCCTACCAATCAAAATTCCAAAAAATTGCTTAAATTAGCTAGAAAAAATTGTAAGTAAATTCATATGGAGAAATAAAAAGTCAAGAATTGCCAGGAGCTTAATGGAAAAAAAAATGCAAATGAAGGTGGCTTAGCACTACTCGATCTAAAATTATATTATAACGCATCAGTCATCAAAACTGTTTGGTATTGGCTAAGAAATAGAGTGGTGGACCAGTGGAATAGACTAGGTGTAAAAGCAGGAGAGGATTATAGTAATCTGCTGTTTGATAAACCCAAAGAGTCAGGCCACCAGGATAAAAACTCCCTCTTTGATAAAAATTTCTGGGATAATTGGAAGTTAGTATGGAAGAAACTTAGATTAGACCCATACCTCACACCCTTTACCAAGATAAGATCCAAATGGTTACAGGACATAGACATAAAAAACAATACTATAAGCAAATTAGAAGATCAAGGACTAGTCTACCTGTCAGACCTATGGAAAGGGGAACAGTTTATGACTAAGAAAGAGTTGGAGAACATCATTAAAAACCAATTAGATGATTTCGATTACATTAAATTAAAAAGTTTTTGCACAGATAAAACCAATGTAATCAAGATGAAATGAAAAGTAGTAAATTGGGAAACGATCTTTACAACTAATGATTCTGACAAAGAACTCATTTCTAAAATATACAGAGAACTGAGTCATATTTTTAAAACAAAAAGCCATTCACCAATTGACAAAAGGTCAAAGGATATGCAAAGGGAATTTACAGATTAGGAGATCAAAGCAATCCATAGCCATATGAAAAAATTCTCTAAATTATTAGTTATTAGAGAAATGCAAATTAAAGCTTCGCTGAGGTACCACCTCACACCTCTTAGATTGGCCAGTTTGACCAGGAAGGATAATAATCATTGTTGGAAGGGATGTGGGATATCTGGGACACTATTAACTGTTGGTGGAGCTGTGAGCTCATCCAACCCTTCTGGAGAGCTATTTGGAACTATGCCCAAAGGGCAACAAAAATGTGCATACCCTTTGACCCAGCAATACCACTACTGGGTTTATACCCTGAAGAGATGAGGAAAAAGGGTAAAAACATTACTTGTACAAAAATATTTAAAGCAGCCCTGTTTGTGGTTGCAAAGAATTGGAAATCCAGTAAATGTCCTTCAATTGGGGAATGGCTTAGCATACTGTGGTATATGTATGTTATGGAACACTATTGTTCTATTAGAAACCAGGAGGGATGGGATTTCAGGGAAACCTGGAGGGATTTGCATGAACTGATGCTGAGTGAGATGAGCAGAACCAGAAAAACACTGTACACCCTAACAGCAACATGGGAGTGATGTTCAACCTTGAAGGACTTGCTCATTCCATCAGCGCAACAATTGGGAACAATTTTTGGCTGTCTGCAAAGGAGAGTACCATCTGTATCCAGATAAGGAGCTGTGGAGTTTGAAAAAAGTACAAGGATTATTCCCTTTAATTCGGAATAAAAAAAAACCCAGATGTCTTATGGTTTGATCTGGTTACTTCTGCGAATTCTGTTCTCTTTAAGGATATGATTTCTCTCTCATCACACCCAATTTGGATCGAGGTACAACATGGAAACAAAGAAAAGACTGACAGTGTGGTGCTATCTGTGGGGTGGGGGTGGGGGGAGGGAAGCAAGATTGGGGGAAAACTGTAAAACTTAAATAATATCTTTAATAAAAATTTAAAAAAAAGAAACTAAACTGCTGCCACCGACCAAGTCACCCTGCTTCCTGTTCCTGAATGGCTAGGATTGGTTTGTTCTGGTGTGGCCTGTGCAGGTCTAAACTCCAAACTTTTGCTCTATTCTTATGCAAAGTCATACTCCTATCTTTTTTTAGCAGACATACAATGGTATTTCTTATTATGAATCTCTTGACTGACAAATATTTTATCAAAGGGTTCTTTTTGCTAATAGTATCATGTTTTATTTTGTGTTTATGCTCCTTTCTATAAGTTTATATTATTTGTTTTTTTCCAATCGTAATCCAATGTTTAACTTTAATGGTCATTTTCTTTCCTATTTTTTTACAGTTATTTTCTCTGTTGCATCATTGCAAACTATAAAAGGTAATAATATTAAATTGACTAAACATCCCTACTTAAGTTAGTTAAGGTAATTGCAATGATTCTTCCATCTTTAAAGTACATTTTGGTAACCCTGATATCATTTAGCTGTCACTTGGGACAGAATACAATATTTTATTTAGGTACTGAATTCATTTCAATGAGATTGCTATTAAGAAATTCATCTCTAAATAATGTTGATGGGGAACATCATATAGTTTCACAGCTCAGTTTACTGAATTATTACAAATCATATTGGAGAGATATGAAAGATAAATAGGAAGTGTGGTAAAGTATAAAAATAATCATTCCTTAAAAGTTTGTGGAATATAGTTCAGCAAAAGGAATGAATGTTTATAACCATTTAAAGCAACATTAAGGCTGATGTCAAGTAACCATAAATAACTCAGGCAATTGATAAAGATCTGAGGGAAGTTTTTGCTCTATCAACATTGTTCCATTCCTGCCAAAATTAATTCGGAATTGGATTTCACATGAATCAATGGGACATACTCAACCATAAAGGAAGTGAATTTATTAAAATGATTTCCAATACATCACATCCTATCATATTAGGATGTAATAGATCATGTTGTGCTTCATTGGGTCATATAATATCACGTTGAATATAACTTCAAGGCTTTCTAATGTCCAATAATTTATCAAAAAATAAAATGAGAATCATTTACTATTGAGTACTCAATAAGACTCCTCTGACCAAAGCAAAGGTAATATATGTTCTTAAGTCATTTTGCTTAGATATTCTCATCAAATGTTTGGACTAATACATCAAAGAATGTGTGCGGTATTCGATAGAATCTGTGGAGTCAATTCCAGCCCCTGATGAATACTAGCTATGGGAATTAGTAAAGCAAATTAATTTATAGTGCTTGCACAACTCACAACATCTTAAAGATATGAAGGAGGTGCTAATTCAAATGATTGATAGGTTTATCCAGGTATTTTTAATATACTAATCAAATCACAGGATAAGGACAACAATAATTTATACAATGGATATTACTTAATAATTGGTGAAATTTATATAGCATTTTAGTTTAGCAAAGTTCTTTTCATACTAATTTATTCCTTATAACATTCTTTTTCCCCTTTATTTATTTTGACTTTTGTACAAATGATGCTTTTTTTATACATTACTGAAATATTCTCTTTTAAGAGTAAGCATAATACCCCTTTCCCCAAAAAAGATATAGACCCTCATGAGCAATAAAGAGAAAAAAATTTAAATTAAAATTAAAAAAATTTAAATTTATATTTAAAAATAAAAATAAAAAATAGGGGCAGCTAGGTGGCACAGTGGACAGAACACCAGCCCTGGAGCCAGGGCACTCAAGGGCAAATCCTGACTCAGACACCCAACAATCACCCAGCCCTATGACCCTGGGCAAGCCATACTAACTCCATTGCCCAGCACAAACCAAAACAAAAAAACCAAAATAAAATAAAATAATAATAACAATAATAATAATAGAAGGTGCAGCAAGGTGATGCAGTAGACAGAGCACCATCCCTGGAGTCAGGAGCAACTGGGTTGAAATCCAGCTTCAGACACAATCACCAAGCTGTGTGGCCCTGAGTAAGTCAGCCAACCCCACTTGTCCTGCAATGCCCCCAGAGAATAATGATAATGATAATGATAATGGTAATGGTAATAATAATAATAATAATAATAATAATAATAATAATAAAATGTACTTCAGTCTGTGATCCAACACTACCAGCTCTGTCATGGGTAGTACACATCCTTTATGATAAGTCTATCACAAAAGCTACTTCCATATTTTTCCACTGTTGCCATTGTTGATTATACCTCCCTCGAATTCATACTTCCCCACTACCATATACTATATTTTCACTCTCCTTTCACTCTGTCCCTTTTCTTAAATGTGCTGTAGGGTAGCTGAGTGGTGCAGCACACTGATCATCAACCCTGGGTCCAAGAGACCCCAAGGCCACATACCACCCCTAAGACCCAGCAACCACCAGGCCCTGTGGTCCCAGACAAGCCATCCAAACCCAGCCCCTTATGAGAAGTAAAAAAGAAAATATATTATATCTGACCACTCTGTTCCATGGTCCACCCTCTCCTCTATCACTCACATCCCTCCGTCCCCCTTTGCCCCTTCTCTCCTTCTTACTCCAGATGTCTATACTCCATTAAGTATATACACTGTATCCTCTCCAAGTCACCTCTAATGAGAGTGAAGGTTCCCTCATTCCCCCTCACCTTTCCCCCTTCCATATCATTGCAATAGCACATTGCAATAAAAAAATCTTATTATATGAAATATCTTAGCCTATTCCACCTCTCCTTTCTCTTGGACCCATTACATTTTCTAGCTATTTACTACATTTTTGCAATATATTATCTCTTCAAATTCAGCTCTCCCCTGTGCTTCATCTATGAAGGCTCCTTCTACTGGCTCTACTAAACGAGAAGGTTCATATAAGTATTATCAGTATCATTTTTCTACAGAAGAATATATGTAGTTCATTGTCATTATGTACCTCATATTTTCCCCTTCTCCTCCACTCTCTATGCTTCACCTGAGTCCTGTATTTGAAGATCAAACCTTCTGTTCAGCTCTGGCCATTTTCAAAATAACATTTGAATTTCCCCTGGTTCATTGAAAGTTCATTTTTTGCCCTGGAAGAGGATGTTCAGTTTTGCTTGGTACTTGATTTTCAGTTGCATTCCAAGCTCTTTTGTCTTCCAGAATATTATATTCTAAGCCCTATGAGACTTTAATGTATTTGCTGCTAAGTCCTGTGTGATCCTCATTGCAGCTCCATGATATTTGAATTATGTCCTTCTGGCTGCTTGTAAAATTTTCTCTTTGACTTTGAAGTTCTGGAAATGGGCCATAATATTCCTGGGGGTTCGAATTTTTTTGGATTTCTTTCCAGTGGAGATCAGTGGATTTTCTCAATTTCTATTTTCCCTCTACTTCTAGGATATCTGGGCAATTTTCCTGCAGTAATCCTTTAAAAATGATATCAATGCTCTTTCCCTGATCATGACATTCAGGTATCCTAATAATTTTTAAATTATCTTTCCTGAATCTATTTTCCAGATCAGTTGTTTTTTCAATGACACGTTTCACATTTTCTTCTAATTTTTCATTCTTTTGGTTTTGAAGTATTGTCTTTATTTCTAGTAAAGTTAGCAGCTTCCTTTAGTTCCATTCTACATCTGAAGAATTTGTTTTCCTCACAAAGTTTTTTATTTCTTTTTCCATCTGCCAATTCTGCTTTTTAAAGCATTTCTTCTCCTCAATAACTTTTTGAACTGTTTTATCCATTTGACTTATGCTGGATTGTAACATGTTATTTTCTTCAACATTTTTTGGATCTCCTTGACTAAGCTGCTGACTTCATTTTCATGGTTTTACTGCATTTCTCTCAATTCTTTTCACAATTTTTCTTCTATCTTCCTCACTTGATTTTCAAAATCTTTTTTGAGCTCTGTCATGGCCTGAGCCCAATTTCTGTTTTTCTTGCTGTCTTTAGATGCAGTAGCTTGTGCTTCCTCATCTTCAGATTGAGTATTTTCATCCTTCTTGGCGCTGATCCTCAATGGTGCTCCTCCTTTTTCTGTTTACTCATTTTGCCAGACTGTGTCTGGCTTTTGGGGTGTTCCTGAGCTTTTGAGTATTATTGAGACACCCCCCCCACAAGGATCTCAATGAAGCTATGTCTTTCCTCCTGGTCTGTGGATGACCACATGCAAACCCCTCTGCCATAGGGCTGAGATGGGGGGCGGCTGCTATTCTATGGGGGGGCCTAGACTGTGATTAGTATTTGATTGTGATCAGAGCCCCAGAGTCCTGTTCCAGCTACAGAGGACAGACCATGGAAGTCTCTCTCCACTCCCTTACCTAGGCTGAGCACTCAAGGCTTAGTTGCCTGGGGCTCCTGTTTACCAGGAGTCTGTTTTAGGTTCCTGGATTTGGGCTGCCATTGTAACAGTGCTTGCTGAGTTCCCTGAGGCTTCCCGTGCTTGTTCTGGCAGATGCCCCCACCCCCCACTGATCTTCCAAGTTGTGCCTGGTTCTCCTCCTGGTGTAGGTGAAGAAACCACCCTGCTGCTGTGAGCTGCAGCTTCCAGGCACCCTAGGGCTTCCTCCAGGAGGCTGAAGTTGTTTCACTCTCGCAGGCCTCCCCCTAATCCCTTGGAGCTGAGCATTTCCACTATTTTCAAAGTTACTCTGTGCTGGAAAATTGTCTCACTGGATCCCTCAGTGGATTCTGTATGTCGAAAATTTAGGTAGAGTCCTTATTTTATGAGATTTGAAATATTATAGAGACAGAGCACCTAAGACAGCCTCTTCTCCTGTCACCATATTGTCTCCGCCCATCCCATAACATTCTTCATAGGGAAGTGGTATCCGTATAAAGATTATGATCATTTGTATTTTGTAGATACAACAGTTGTGACTTAAAGATCTTGATTTATTTGCCCATTGACACTTATTTAGGGACTGTCTCAAGCAGGCCTATGCTTTATAATTGAAAATTTAATTTAACTCTGAAATCCAAATGGAAGACAAACCTGAATTTGTAAGCATGCACTTAATTTTCACACATATATGAAAGTATATTGTGTAAATGAAACTATAATAGAAATTCCTCAAAGTTCTGTTTCAACAAATATATTTCCCATATTATTACATTAGAAATATTGGAGAGTATGAGATATTTTAAAACTAACATGATCCAACAACTGATTATCTAGATAGACAGTTTTATTCAGCAAAAGCAGATATTACTTCTTGATTTATGGCACAAGCATTGTGATGCTATTTTGGAGAGAAAAAAATTAATTTGGTTCTGAGTAAACACTTCTATCATTGGAACAGGACACACAAAATTCAGTCATTAGATCTGGGTTTTATTGGGGGCAGAGGGGATAAATAGAAGGGTTGGAATCCAAATTAAAATGAGTAAAAACCCAGATATTGCAAATCCAAAATAAAATGATAAAAAAACCAGATATTACAAATCTGTGGAACATGAATATGTTCTCATAACCCTTCTGCTATTGTTTAATAAACTGCCATGTACAATAGTTATGAGTATATATATATATACACATATACATATATAAATATATTTGTATATATGTATATACATGTATGTATATATATATATATATATATTTACATAGATTCATTCCAGAAGATATTTATGATTTATGAAATGCTTTATATCTTTTTCTGAAGTGAAATAAGAAACAATAACAAACAAGAGATTATGGTATACAAAGTGAAATTTGACGAATTCCACCTGTTCCCCTTCCCCAAATTTGGTTGGTAATTAATGAAAATGGTACTTAAATTGCCAATATTTAATTACACCCCTATTAGCTAAATAAATTAATGTCATTTTCACCTTATAACAGGATTTTAGCATTGGTATCCTGGCCTCCCTCCAAAAGAGATAATTACATCATGACCACCTAAATTCCCCCTGTGGTTTCAAGCTGATGAGTTATTTTTCACTGCTCTGCATTGTTAATAGGAACAATCCTTTTACAACCCCCCTTGGAGGTCAGTCTCAGGAATAGGTTAAATGAAAGACCAAGATTATACAGTTTATAATGTGCCTTAAGATTCTTCAGAATGAAAGGCCCTGGGTACAAAAAAAAAGTCCAATTAATATAAGTTCCTTGAATTAGAAGTTCCCTTTAAAGGACAATGAGCATGATGTATAAAACAGCAGCAAATTTTAAGAATACATTAGTGGTTAAATGTTAAATTGTTTCCCCCTCACCTTAATTATTTTGCTTTGTCTCAGTGGAGCAAGCAAGCCGGTGTGTTAGTGACAGTGAGCTACTCTTGTGTTCTGACTTTGCGTTAATTGCGAATTTCTTTCATTTAGGTTTTCAATCTTCTGACTCAATAGAATTGGTGAAGTTTGTTCTGTTTTACATGCATACACCCAACATGACATGAGAAGCATTTACATTTTGCAAAGAAAATCTATTTCTCATATGATTTCAAATTCCTGGCACTACACTTAAGCATATTTTGTTTTGCTTTGTTTTTCTTCTTTTCTGGTTGGCTGATATGTTGAGACTCTTCTCTTTGTAGAATAAATGAGGACACTTATTTATGGAGAAAGGGAAACTTGACTTTATAAAGAGGCTCTGATTTTGATTTCCTTCTTAGATTATAGTCATCGTTTCATTTGATTTTCTTTTACTAATCATAGTTATTTCCTTCTCCTCCCCATGAGAACCCTGGTCATAGACATATTTATATTCTATTTCTTAGAAACTTTCTTTGTGATGTTAGAGTGTAATAACATTGGTAGTGAACTATTTCTGTCAAATACCTTTACCCCTTAGTAATGGTCCCTGTCATTTCCGGTGCCCACTGTCAATTTTATGTTAACCATTGCCCTGCTGGCTTATCTGCTTGAAAAATGACACAAACCCAAAATTCTAGACTGATTTTTATGTTTACAAAATTTGCAGTGTACACATTAGGTAAATTGAATTAATTCTTATTTCCTTTGCAGGTCATTTCTAGAAAATTAGTTTTTCAACTAGTGAAGAGAAGAAAATGTGAATCTATCTCATATATAAACATATGTATGTGTGTTCATTTGTAAAAATACATATGAATATATATGTATATATATATATGTATATATATATATATATATATATATATATATATATATATAATATATACATTTGCAAGGTCATGCTCAGATGGCATTTATGATGATGGAACTATGATGAGTTCCTTAAAAAAAACTTTTAAAAGACTGGTCTTGGATTCATAATATGTTTTTTATTAACTATATGACTTTGACAACTTGGTGCAGTGGATAGAACACTTGGAATCAGGAGGATGGGAGTTTGAATTCAGTCACTGATACTTAGTAGCTGTTTGACATTGGGCAAGCTACTTAACTCTGACTGTCCAGCATCCAGGGCCATCTCCAGTCTTCCTGATTCATATCTGGTCACTGAACCAGATGTGCTCTGGAGGAGAAAGTGAGGCTAGTGACTTAGCACAGACACCCCTCACTCAAACCCAGTTCATGTGCTTGTCATGGCATCACCTCTCTGATTTTATGCTTTTCTTCAAAAATGTAGGACAATTCATATACTTCACTTGAGTGTGTTGTTTCATCTCTCAAATGAGAAGTCTTGGACTAGATGACTTCTAACAACCCTTCAGACTTTGATTCTAAGATTTTTCTTTCCAAAGGCAAAAAATAATAAATTTATTGCCTTTTTGCATTTTAAGAAGGAATTTGCTTCTCAACATAAATTTAGAATAAAATAACACAACGAAAACAAGAAAATATGTTGAACTTAAATTAGAAATATTATAGCTGTACTTCTACCTCTTATGCTTGTAATTTGTCCTCTGTGCTTCAGTTTCCTCATCTATCATATAAGAATAATTATAGCACTCTCTATTAGAGAAGCTATGAAGAGCAAATGAGATGATTTATGTTGAGATTTGAAAATGTACTGTTGTCATTAATATAATGAACCACTGTTATCATTACTATTATATATATAATAGTACATATCAAATGAAATTTACATTGTAATATCTAAAATATCTAGCGATTGCAAAGTAATATTTTCCAAAACAACTGGGAAAGAACAAACCAGGATATGAAAATATCCTATGAAGTAAGTTGCTATTTCATTTAGTGGGAGCTCATGCTAAAAAATGAGACTGGTTTCAGTTTGACAGAACCTTGAAATATACTGTTGTTGATAATATACTAGTGCTTTAAATGGTCTCATTGAATGATTCAGTCATACTGATAATAGATTTCTCTTTTCCAAACTGGTATTTTTGCATTCCATGTGTTTGGTATGACAGTTAAAGAAAATAAGAAAAAGAACTGAAAACTTACATCCATCTAAAACAATTTTAGGAAAGGATCTGATCAAAAACTTCCAAGTCAAACAGGTCCCATCATGCAGTTCCTGGAAGTAAATCATTTTTATATATAGTTGCATAGGTACAGATATAAGTATGTGTGTGCATATATTTTAGTTGTTCATGTATATATTTCCAAATGATTCATTTCCACCCTCTCCACAGCACCTAAGATACTTCATAAAATTTCCTATATAAATTCTCATAGGAAATACATAGCCACAGCTTGTATTTTCATTTTTAGAAAAAGAAAATTATAAATGCTTCTTTGAATACATGGAAGTTGTCAACATTTAGAAAAATCTAAGTCAAAATAAGATTTCCCTGAAGGAGAGACTTCTAGAGAGGCAAGATCTTCGGAATTATTGTGTAAAATATTTTTTTCTAGTACAAAGCAACTAGCCTTGGGGAAGAAAAAACAAACACAAATGAACATGAATTTTTTTTGTCCATTTAGAAACCCAATGAAGAATAAAATGTTGTATAAAGTACACTACCTTAAGAAAAGTAGTAAAATCTTACTTAACATCACATGAAAAATAAATGTGCAGTCAAGAGTAAAAGAAGTTTCATGTCCCCCACAATATTTTCTTCACTGGAGCCCTCTGTGTAATATTTCCATTTAAGTCATTTACTCCCTAAGTAAAACTTTTCTTAAATACTTTTTATTGTCATTAATTTAGGTACTGCAAAAAAAAGTGAGATATCTGACTTTTCTTAAGGAAGATTTTATTTCTCAGTTTTGGAATTTGGCTATAATATTCCTGGAAGTTTATTTTGGGACATCTTTCAGGTGTGACCAGTAAATTCTCTTGATTTGTATTTTACCCTCAGCTTCTAGGATCTCAGGGAAATTTTGCTATATTATTTCTTGAAAAATGAAGTCTAGGCTATTCTCCTGGTTGTGGTTTTCAGATAGCCCAATAATTTTTAAATTATTCCTTCTGGATCTGTTTTTGAGGTCTGTTGTTTTTCAAATGAGATATTTCACATTTTCTTCTAAAAGCTGCCAGAAACAAACAATTCAACTACCAAGGCTCTGTAGTAATGATAACAGAGGAGCTGGCAGCATTCTACATCAAAGGCACGTAGGGACTGGAATATGATATTCTGGAAGGAAAAAGATCTTGGTTTACAATCAAGAATCAACTATCCAGCAAAACTGAACATCCTCTTTCAGGGGAAAAGATGGATTTTCAATGAAATGGGATACTTTCAAATTTTCCTATTGAGACTACCAGAACTGAATGGAAAGTTTGATCTCCAAGTACAGGACTCTGGTGAACCATAGAGGGGAGTGGAAGAGAGGGATTAACTATGAGGAACTTTATGATGTTGAACTCTTTGTATTCCTGCACAGGAAGAAGGTATTGATAACTCATATGAACTTTCTCATTTATAAGAGCTGTTAGAAGGAGCATATATCAACCATACATAGGAAGCAGTGGAATATAATGGTATGATGTGGTAAAGGGATGGAGTCAATAGGTGATGGGGAAAAGTACTGGGAGGAAGGAAAAGGAGATGAAGAAGAAGCTAAGAGATTTAACATAAGAGTCAAGAAAAAGCTTTTTCAATTTAGTGGGGGGGGAGGCAAAGGGATATGAGTGAGCCTTCATTCTCATCAAAAATGGCTCAGGAAGGAAATGACATACACACTTCATTGTGAATAATATGAAAATATGAGTAACCTATATAGCATTACTTGCTTTCCATGGATTGGGGAAAAGAAGGGTGAAAGGAAGAACACTTTGCAAAAGTGAATCTTGAAATTTACCTTTACATATAACTGATGAAAAAATTAAAAATTAAAATTTGAAATAGTATTGATATTTTTACTTTAAATAAACACAAATTTAAGTAGTTTCATCTTTTTATTTAAAATTATGCATTCAATAGCATATAGTAACTGCAAATGTTAAATTTGTTTAGACTCGTGAAGGCCTGAATCATACCAAAATATATTGGTTTTCTTTTGGAGAAGATATCTTTTCATACTTTGAAAATTGAGGAGTGGGGCAATTCTCTCTCTCTCTCTCTCTCTCTCTCTCTCTCTCTCTCTCTCTCTCCATATATATATATATATATATATATATGTATATATATATATATATATATATATATATATATATATATATACTCAGAAACATCATATTCCAGTGACCTAGGAAGCAAAAGAGAAAATGCTCACTTGAGAAAGGATAACAGAGAAATAAAAGTTTGTTTCTAACACTCAGCCTCAAGGCAGCTTTACTAGCTACATATCTTTAAAGTGCAGTTTGGAGCTCACCATCAACAAGCATTATATTCAATGGGGAGAGGCTAGAGACATTCCCAATAAGATCAGGTGTGCAACAAGGATGCCCACTATCATCACTACTATTCAATATTGTATTAGAAATGTTAGCTTCAGCAATTAGAGAAGAAAAAGAAATTGAAGGCATTAGAATTGGGAAGGAAGAGACAAAACTCTCACTCTTTGCAGATGACATGATGGTGTACCTAGAGAATCTCAAGAAATCATCCAAAAACTACTGGAAACAATTAGAAAATATAACAAAGTTACAGGATATAAAATCAAATCTCATAAATCCTCAACTTTTCTATATATAACTAGCAAGATACAACAGGAAGAGCTAGAAAGAGGAAATCCCATTCAAAGTAACTTCAGACAATATAAAATACCTGGAAGTCTATTTGCCAAGGCAGACTCAGAAACTTTTTGAAAACAAGTACAGAACACTTCTCACACAAATTAAATCAGACTTAAATAACTGAACAAATATCAACTCCTCATAGATGGGTCAAGCTAATAAAATAAAAATGATAATTCTACTTGCTAAGCATAGTACCTGTCAAAGTTCCAAAAAAAAAAATACTTTAATGGGTTAGAAAAGTGGTAAGTAAATTCATGTGGAGAAATACAAAGTCAAGAATTTCCAGGGATTCAATGAGAAAAAGTGGAAAATAATGTGGCTTAGCCCTACCTGATCTAAAATTATATTACAAATCATCAGTCATCAAAATTGTCTTGTATTGGCTGAGAAATAGAGGTGTGGACCCATGGAATAGACTAGATGCAATAGCAGGAAATGATTATAGCAATATGCTGTTTGATAAGCCCAAAGAGTACAGCTAGTGGCATAAAAACTCTCTCTTCAGTAAACACTTCTGGGAAAATTGGAAGTTAGTATGGAAAAAATTTAGATTAGACCAACACCCCACACCCTATACCAAGATAAGGTCCACATGGATACAGGATTGAGATATTAAAAAAATATTATAAGCAAACTAGAGCATCAAGGAGTAGTTTACCTGTTAGATCTATGGGAAGGGAAGCAATTTATTACTAATGGAAGTGATGGTGAACATCACTAAAAACAGACTAGATGATTTTGATTACGTTAAATGAAAAAGTTTCTTCACAGACAAAACCACTGTAACCAAGTTCAAAAGATATGTAGTAAAGTGGGAAACAATGTTTAGAACTAATGTTTCTGACAAAGGACTCATTTCTAAAATATACAGAACTGGGTCAATTTATTTAGAAAGCCATTTCCCAATTGTCAAATGGTCAAAGGATATGCAAAGGCAATTTACAGATGAGGAGATCAAAGCAATCCATAGTCATATGAAAAATTGCTCTAAATCATTACTTATTAGAGAAATGCAAATCAAAGTTTCTCTGAGATACCACCTCATACCTCTCAGACTGTCCAATATGACCAGAAAAGAAATTGTTCTTTGCTGGAAGGCTTGTGGGAAATCTGTGACACTATTACATTGCTGGTGAAGTTGTGAAGTCATCCGACCTTTCTGGAGGGCAATTTGGAACTACATCCAAGGGGAAATAAAATTGCGATACCCTTTGATCCAGCAAAGCACTACTGGATCTATACCTTGAATACATGATGAAAAAGGGTAAAAATATCATTTGTACAAAAATAATCATAGCAGCCCTGTTTGTGGTGTCAAAGAATTGGAAATCAAGTAAATGTCTTTCAATTGCGGAATAGCTTAGCAAACTGTGATATATGTATATTATGGAACACTATTGTACTATTAGAAAGGAAGAGGGAAGGGAATTCAGGGAAACCTGTACAGACTTGCATTAACTGATGCTGAGTTAGATGAATAGAACCAGAAAAACTTTGTACACCCTAACAGGACCATGGAGGAGATGATCAACCTTGATCAGACTTGCTCCTTCCATCAGTGCAACAATCAGGGACAATTTGGGGCTGTCTGCAATGGAGAATACCATAGGTATCCAGAGAAAAAACTTTGTAGTTTGAACAAAGACCAAGGACTATTACTTTTGATTTAGAAAAAAAAATACATGACATCTTATTGTCTAATATTGCTATCTCTTCTATTTTATTTTTCTTCCTTAAGGATATGCTTTCTCTCTCATTGCTATTTAATTGAATACCATGGAAACAATGTAAAGACTGGCAAATAGACTGTGGTGGTGGGGGAAGGGAAGAAAGATTAAGGGAATAAATATAATCTTTTAAAAAATACACAACCATAGGTATCAGACTCAGGGGAAGGTGATATTAGATCTAGGTCTTTAAGTATGTGTGAGACATCAGACTAATCTTAGGAAAGGCTTGATGACCTTTTTGGATCATGGATTTTATTGCAGTCTGGTATAGTTTATTGACCCCTTTTTCAGAATGACTTATTATGGATAAAATAAGTCACACAAATTTATAATTACTCATATGTTAAGAAAATACATAGATCTCCTGAAAGCTAAACATATACCCCCTTAGAACCATATGAACTTCAGGTTTGAAAGTCCTTCCTTAGGTTTTAGTGCAAATAAGATAATTAGTGGTGGAATAAACAATATTAAGATTCGTAACAGTAAACAATAATTTGTTTTACAGGTATTACAAATAGTTCAATTTTGTTACATGGGGTCAGTCGCCAAATACTAAATTCATGAATCCCTGGTCTTAGGTTTTAATAAAGGATCCAGTGGTGGGATTCCAAAAAATTAATAACCCAACCTCTGCCCTAATGACTTAAGTTTTAAGTATACAAAAATATATACCAAATGATTGGTGGGGAATTTTATTTATTTTATGAATTTAATATTCAAATAAGAATAATATAATAGATACACAAAACTAGATAATGTTATATAATTTACAGTAAGCAAACATATCCTTATGGAGTGAAAGCAGTCAAGTGACCACAGCAGCTAATGTTGGAAGATATGCAGAATGAAAATTCATTCAATTTGTGGGAAATCTGGGACATTCTTACATTGTTGGTGAAGTTGTTTGATAATGCTGTTTGATAAACCCAAAGAGTCAAGTTATTGGGATAAAAACTCTCTCTATTCCATTCTAACTTTTTTTTCTTCTACTTCCATAGATTCTGAAAGGGGGATAAGACAAGCCTTGAAATCCATATTTCTATTGATTCATTGTGTCCCAGCTTTGTATTGGTTTCATCATGGAGAATTTTGGATGTAACACAAAGCAGAAACAAAAGACAACTCGTCATCCCATCAGTTGTTTGGCATTTTTTTTGTTTTTATATATTTGTTTACTGAAGTAGCAAAACTGAGGGAATTAAAATGTATTTCTTCAAAGATATAATAGGTTTTAAGAAATTAATAAATAAATGTTACAAATATAGTTCCATCTTCTTTTTAACCTATTGTCAGATTGAAGATAGAAAACGATATTGTGCAGATGAATGTTAAAAAAAATAAAAATGTAAATTTGTAATTTCCAATTGAGTGACTATCCAGGAACCCACCTTTGAAAGAACTGTGATTACAAATGTCATTTTAACAATCGGTTCACCAATCTCAGCATAAAATTAGATATCAATTCTTTTGAACCAGTGAAAACTGGCTGAATCCCCCCACTGGAAAGATGTACTAAGAAGGATGTACTGCTGTGGAAAAATGAGACCAGGATTGGGTCAAGTACTTGGGAAGCTTGCACACAGATGTGGCTGGAAGAGTAGTCATGATGGAGTATCTGGAATGACAGGAATGCAACTAAGCAACCTAACAATGGTAACAGAGATAGTAAAATTGGATTTCCTAGGAGGCATAAAAAAGAAAGATAAAGAGAATTATCAGAGAGGTATAGAAACTTCATTGATTCATTGCAGCAAATCACTTATGTGGCCAAAGTAATGATGCCTTAAATATCTTCCAAGGAATGTGAAGAAAATGAACACTCCTTTTCTCCCTCCACTTTTCCCTCTTCAGTTGGAAGTAACTGGAGTCTATCTTTGAATTTATTTTTTTATTCTCTTGCCAATCGCCTTCCCCCCCCTTTACTTCTCTTAAATATTTGTTTTAGATAGCTATGGGAATGTCTTTTTATATGCTTGCATTTGAGTAAAGAGCTGTGAAGGGAGGGGGACGGTGGTGCAGGGTAAACATATATTAAATTTCTTAGTTTTTATAACCCGATTTAATCCTCATTATAGTTATAGGGGAAAAATATAGAGCAATTAATTCTCCCCAATGTTATTACAGATGTTCACTATGGACCTATCTTAAGGAAAGGAGAAAAGTGGAAGAGGATACTGCTTCCTTAGTTTCCATGATTCCTCCTAGGGGACCAAGGTTATAGAAAATTAAGATTTCTGTATGCAGTAGGGGAAAACAGTCTTGTCAATGAATTTTCATTAACATTAGGTCCCAGTAAAAAGTGAATTGGACAAATAGAGTTGGGGTATTAGCATTTTTTTTACAATCATACTATATCTTAGAGATATTTGACTTACAATAGTTTTGCAATAGCCTCAATGTTTTTTAGAACCCCTCCAAGTACAGAAAATTTTTGTTTGTTTTCTTTTCTTTTGTTTTTGACCTTTAATATGCATATCCTAGGAATGTTGTAAATGACTGAATAGGACTGCTTTGTTTTGTCTTATGTGCAGAGTTTAGCAAGACCACCTAAGAAACACTTAGAAAATGGTGATAGAATTTAAATGAAAGGAGCCTTCCTTTCAAGTTGATTTGTATTTGGCTTATCAATGAATTTAATTTTTATAATGATGATTCTGAACATATTACCAGGAAAACTATTTCAGACTAAGGAAGAAGCATTGCTTCCCTCTCTTTAACCTAGTTTCTAAATCAACAATTGCCACTTAGCTATCTTTTTTTGTTTCTTATTGATTTATGCCATATGGTCAAGTTTTAATGGTGGTAAACTGCAATGAACTTTAGCAACCAATTGATATAGGCTACAATATAACTAACTTTTAAAAGTACTCAATCCATACTATTGTAATAACATACAGAATAATCCCCTGGGACTTTCAGGTGATGAATAGGATTATATGGTTTCAGCAATTAGATGTTCCATACACTGTCTCTTTGTTGTATTAGAATACTTTAGAAATGTTGCATATTTGAATCCTGATTCACCAGTACATTTTTTTTTATTAAATACTGCAATCTACGTGGAAGTACATTTGGAAGTAAGTTATTTAAAATATATCTTTCCCTTATAGTTTGTATTATTTATTTCATCTTTCTACCATTGCAATGTATGTTTAATCTTTTCCAACTAATCTTTTTCAAATAAGTGAAGAATTTACTTTTTTCTTATATTTTCTGTAACACCATAGTTGGTCAGAGTAAATCTTTACAAAAAAATAATCTGTTTTTAAACTATTTGTCCCACTTTTTTTTTTCTTCAAATAGATTAATATTCTAGACTTTATTCATTCTATTCCCTGGGTAGCATAGGTTTAAAATTCCAACAATATGCAACAATAAAACATTCAAAATTTAAAAGAAACTTTCTTTTTCAATTTCAATTTATTTTTATTAAAGATATTATTTGACTTTTGAGTTGTACATTTTTCCCCAATTTTGATTCTCTCCCCCCTCCCCCCTCCCCCCACATAAAGCACACTGTTAGTCTGTACTTTGTTTCCATGTTGTACCTTGATGCAAATTGGGTGTGATGAGAGAGAAATCATATCCTTAAAGAGAAGAGAAGTCTAAGAGGTAACAAGATCAGACAACAAGCGATCTGTTTTTTTTCCCTAAATTAAAGGGAATAGGCCTTGCACTTTGTTCAAACTCCACAGCTCCTTATCTGGATACAGATGTTACTCTCCTTTGCAGACAGCCCAAAATTGTTCCCAATTGTTGCACTAAGGAATGAGCAAGTCCTTCAAGGTTGAACATCACTCCCATGTTGCTGTTAGGGTGTACAGTGTTTTTCTGGTTCTGCTCATCTCACTCAGGATCAGTTCATGAAAATCCCTCCAGGTTTCCCTGAAATCCCATACCTCCTGGTTTCTAATAGAACAATGGGGTTCCATGATATACATATACCACAGTTTGCTAAGCCATTCCCCAATTGAAGGACATTTACTGGATTTCAAATTCTTTGCCACCACAAACAGGGCTGCTATAAATGTTTTTGTACAAATAATGTTTTTACCCTTTTCCCTCATCTTTTCAGGGTATAAACCCAGTAATGGTATTGCTGGGTCAAAGGGTATGCACATTTTTTTTGCTCTTTGGGCATAATTCCAAATAGATCTCCAGAAGTGTTGGATGAGTTCACAGCTCCACCAACAGTGTAATAGTGTCCCAGATTTCCCACATCCCTTCCAAAAATGATCATTATCCTTCCTGGTCATACTGGCCAATCTGAGAGGTGTGAGCTGGTACCTCAGAGAAGCTTTAATTTGCATTTCTTTAATAATTAATGATTTAGAGCATTTTTTCATATGATAATGGATTGCTTTATTCTCCTAATTTGTAAATTGAGTTTGCATGTCCTTTGACCCTTGGTCAAATGGGGAATGGCTTTTTGTTTTAAAAATATGACTCAATTCTCTGTATATTTTAGAAATAAGTCCTTTGTCAGAACCATAAGTTGTAAAGATTGTTTCCAATTTACTACATTTCTTTTGATCTTGGTTACATTGGTTTTATCTGCGCAAAACCTTTTTAATTTAATGTAATTGAAATCAGCTAATTGCATTTTGGTGATGTTCTCCCACTCTTCCTTAGTCATAAACTGATCTTCTTTCCATAGATCTGACAGTCTCATCCTTGATCTTCTAATTGGCTTATAGTTTTGTTTATTAGGTCTATGTCCTGTAACCATTTGGATCTTATTTTGGTAAAGGGTGTGAGGTCTTGGTCTAATCTAAGTTTCTTCCATACTAACTTCCAATTTTCCCAGCAATTTTTATCAAAGAAGGAGTTTTTATCCCAGTGGCCAGACTATTTGGGTTTATCAAACAGCAGATAACTGTAATCATCTCCTACCTTTTACACCTAGTCTATTCCACTGGTCCACCACTCTATTTCTTAGCTAATACCAAACAGTTTTGATGACTGATGCTTTATAATATAATTTTAGATCAGGTAGGGCTAAGCCACCTTCTTTTACACTTTCTTCATTAAGCTCCTGGCAATTCTTGACTTTTTATTTCTCCATATGAATTTACTTACAATTTTTTCTAGCTCATTAAAGTACTTTTTTGGAATTTTGATTGGTAGGGCACTAAACAGATACTTTAGTTTTGGTAGAATTGTCATTTATATTATATTAGCTCTACCTATCCATGAGCAGTTGATATTTTCCCAGTTATTTAAATCTAATTTAATTTGTGTGAGAAGTGTTTTATAATTGTTTTCAAAAAGATTCTGAGTCTGTCTTGGCAAATATACTCCCAAATATTTTATATTGTCTGAGGTTACTTTGAATGGGATTTGTCTTTCTAGCACTTCCTGCTGTTTCTTGCTAGACATATATAGAATAGTTGAGGATTTATGAGGGTTTATTTTATAACCTGAAACTTTGCTAAAATTGCTAATTGTTTCCAGTAGGTTTTTAGATGATTTCTTGGGATTCTCTAGGTAGACCATCATGTCATCTGCAGAGAGTGAGAGTTTTGTCTCTTCCTTCCCAATTCTAATTCCTTTAATTTCTTTATCTTCTCTAATTGCTGATGTTAACATTTCTAGTACAATATTGAATAGTAGTGGTGATAATGGGCACACTTGTTTCACCCCTGATCTTATTGGGAATACCTCTAGCCTCTCCCCATTGAAAATAATGCTTGATGGTTTCAGATAGATACTGCTAATTATTTTAAGGAACAGTCCATTTATTCCTGCACTTTCTAGTGTTTTTA
Source organism: Macrotis lagotis (assembly GCF_037893015.1). Classification (NCBI taxonomy): domain Eukaryota; kingdom Metazoa; phylum Chordata; class Mammalia; order Peramelemorphia; family Peramelidae; genus Macrotis; species Macrotis lagotis. The sequence goes on from NC_133658.1 coordinate 551,197,546, forward strand.
ATAGGAATGGATGCTGTATTTTGTCAAAAGCTTTTTCAGCATCTATTCATATGATCATATGATTTCTGATGGGTTTGTTGTTGATATAATTGAGTACACTAAAAGTTTTCCTAATACTGAACCAACCCTGAATTCCTGGAATAAATCCTACTTGATCATAATGTATTATCCTATTGATGACTTGTAATCATTTTGCTGAGAGATTTTATTTAGAATTTTTGCATCTGTATTGATCAGGGAGATAGGTCTATAATTTTCTTTCTCTGTTTTAACTCTTCCTGGTTTAGGTAACAGTACCATATTGGTTTCATACAAAGAGTTAGGTAGAGTTCCATCTTTCCCTATTTTTCCAAAGAGTTTATATAGTATTGGAACCAATTGTGCCTTAAATGTTTGGTAGAATTCACTTGTGAATCCATCAAGCCCTGGAGATTTTTTTAGGGAATTCAGTAATGGCTTGTTGAATTTGTTTTCCTGAGATAGGGTTGTTTAGGTATTTAATCTCTTTTTCATTTAACCTGGGTAACTTATATTTTTGTAAATATTCATTCATTTCACTCAGATTATCAAATTTATTGGCATAGAGTTGGGCAAAATAATTTTTAATTACTACTTTAATTTCATCCTCATTGGTGGTGAGTTCACCTTTTTCATTTATGATACTAGCAATTTGGTTTACTTCTTTCTGTTTTTTAATCAAATTGACCATAGGAATATCAATTTTATTAGTCATAATACCAACCTTTGGTTTTATTTATTAATTCAATAGTTTTTTGCTTTCAATTTTATTAATTTCTCCATTAACTTTTAGAATTTCTAATTTGGCAGTAAATTGGGGATTTTGGATTGTTCTTTCTCTAATTTTTTTAGTTGCATATTTAGTTCATTGATTTCCTCTTTCTCCAATTTATTCATATAAGCATTTAGAGCTATCATATATCCCCTGATAGCTGCTTTGAATGAATCCCATAGGTTTTGGTATGTTGTTTCATTATTATCATTATCTAGGATAAAATGGTTAATTCTGCCTATAATTTGTTTTATGGTGCACTCATTTTTTAAAATGGGGTTATTCAGTTTCCAATATGTTCTGGGTGTATATCTCCTTTGCCCAGTATTGCATATGACTTTTATTGCATTGTGATCTGAGAAAGATGTATTCACTATTTCTGCCTTTCTGCAGTTGATCATTAGGTTTTTATATCCTAGTACATGGTCAATTTTTGTATAAGTTCCATGTCCTGCAGAGAAAAATGTATATTCCTTTCTATCCCCATTCAGTTTCCTCCATAACTCTACCATATCTAATTTTTCTAACAAAGAATTTACCTCCCTAATTTCTTTCTTGTTTGTTTTATGATTTGATGTATTTAGATCTGATAGTGGGAATTTGAGGTCTCCCACTAGTAGAGTTTTGCTGTCTATGTGTTCCTGTAATGCTTTCAGGTCTCCTCTAAGAATTTGGGTGCTGTCCCACTGGGTGCATATATATTCAATATTGAAATGACTTTATTCTCTATGGTACCTTTTAGGAGGATAAAGTTTCCTTCCTTATCTCTTTTAACACTATCTATTTTTGCTGCTGCTTTGTCTGAGATAAGGATTGCTACCCCTCCTTTTTTTACTTCAGCTGAAGTAAAATATATTTTTCTCCAACCTTTTACCTTTACTCTATATGTATCTCTCTGCTCCAAATGAGTTTCTTGTAAGCAACATATTGTAGGATTCTGGTTTTTACTCCACTCTGCTATTTGCTTATATTTTAACGGATAGTTCATCCCATTCACATTCAAGGTTATGATTATTAATTCTTTATTGCCCTCTGTGCTATTTTCCCCTCTGTATTTTCCCCCCTTTCCCCTCTTTTATCCATATTCCCCAGACTTTTGTTTCTGAAAACCACCCCTTCAATGTGTTTGCCCTCCTATATCACACCCTGCCCTTTCTTTCCCTTCCCTTCCTTTTGTTATTTCCCCTTAAATCCCCCACTCCCCTTCCCTTTCTCCATCCCCCCTCCCCTATTGCCCTTTTAATACTTGAAAGGTTAGATATTTTATAAGTTAACTGAGTATGTGTGGGTTGACTTTAAGCCAAGTCTGATGAGAAGAAGATTCACGTGTTTCTCCTCTGCTTCCTTCTTCCCCACTATTACCATAGGTTTTTTGTGTAATGAGATTTACCCCATTCAATACCCTCCCTCCTCCCATCTCTTTCCTGTTCCCCTTTTTAGGACAGTATTTTTTTTTAGTTCCTGCTATCTAAGTCATATAAAATTCCAAGTGTCTGTCCTTTCTAGTTCTGCATATTCTATCGAATAGAGTCAAAATTCCTGAGAGTTATTAGTCTTTCTCCCAAGTGGGGTTAAAGCCAGTTACATCCCATTAGATAGTAGTCTCATGGATAGGTCATGAAAGTCCATCATTTCTGGCTAGGTGTATTCTCTCTGTTAGAGTTACATTTCTCAAGGTTTATGAGAATATTCTTTTTTTACCCCCATGCTTGGATATAGCCAGTATCAACTTACTGGGTTGCATGTTTTTCATTTTACAGCCCCCCCTTTTTTAACCTTTTCATGTGTCTCTTGAACCTCCTGGTTTATGTCCAAATTTTCTGTTTAGCTCTGGTCTTTTCATCAGAAAATTTTGTAATTCTACCATTTTGTTAAATGTCCATCTTTTACCCTGGAAGAGAAGGTTCACATTTGCAGGAAAGTAGATCCTTGGCTGCATTCCAAGCTCCCATGCTCTTCAAAATATCTCATTCCAGGCCCTTTGATCCCTTAAAGTTGATGCAGCCAGGTCCTGCATGATCCTTACTGTGCCTCCTTGATATTTAAATTGTTTCTTTCTGGCTGCTTGCAGGATTTTCTCTTTTATCTGATTGTTCTGCAGTTTGGCCACAACATTCCTTTGTGTTTTCATTTTAGGATCTTTTTCTGGTGGGGATCGATGTACTCTTTCAATAACTACTTTGCCCTCTGATTCCATGATATCAGGACAGTTTTCCATCACTAGATCCTGTAATATTAAGTCCAGGCTTTTTTTCTCTTCAGTGTTTTCAGGAAGTCCTATAATTTTCAGGTTTCCCTCCTCAATCTATTCTCAAGGTCAGTGATTTTGTTGATGAGGTATTTTGCATTTGATTCTATTTTTTCTATTTTTTTGATTTTGCTTCACTGACTCTTGCTGTCTTGTGGAGTCATTAGTTTCTGTACACTCCATTATTTTGTGGGGGAGGAGTTTTCTTCATTAACCTTTTGTAATTCTTATTCCAATTGGTTAATTCTACTTTTGAAAGTGCTTTCCATTTGACCAATTGAGGTTTTGAGAGAATTAATTTCTTTTTTCATTTGCTCATTTGAGGATCTGAGAGAATTATTTTCATTTTGTAATTGTCCAATTGTAGATCTGAGAGATTTATTCTCCTTTTGTGTTTGTCCATTTGTACTTTCTACGGTTTTGTTTTCCTGTTGCAAGGTAGTAATTGTCTCTCCCAAATTTTTAAGCTCTTTCCTTATTTCTTCAAGGAAGTCGTTCTTTGCTGGAGACCAGACTGTATTCTCCTCAGAGGTTCCAGGTCAATCTGAGTTGGGGTCTTTCCCTTCCAGGAATTTTTCTATGGATCCATCTTTCTGCTGACCCTTCTTCATTATGCTAAGACCTTGAGTTTGGGGGAGGCTGGTTCACCTTGGCTTGAGATCGCTAAAAGCTTTACTGAGCTTGAGATCGCTAAAAGCTTTACTGAGTGCAGTTTCTCTGGCTGGCCAGTAGGAGGTTCTGGTTGCCCTCTCTGGAGTGTCTGTGACCCTGGTTGTGAGCCTTTCTCCCTTTGCCTGAAGGCTGGAATTGGAACTATTGAATTATTTTCCCTTCAATCAATGGTGGGCTTTACCCTGGCCTAAGGTCATTCCTCAGCTGGGCTGGTTCTTCTGCTCACACACCTGGTCCTGAGGCAGAAGTTGTTTGCCTTTGTTTGGGGAGAGGCCTCTATGCAATGGAGGCCTGCCCTCAGGGATGGTGTCTACAGCTCTCCTGCACCAGAACACTTCCCCCAGCCTGGTTCAGGAGCTCCAGAGGGACAGCACCAACACCAGCACCTCTGCTTCCCTACCGACCCAAGCCCCTTTCATCCAGCCCCACAGCTGATCCAGCAGGTCCGGCTCTTGGTCTCTCAGACTCCCAGTTCCAATTCATCTGTTAATCTGGCTGATTGGGGGCTGATCCTCCCTCTGAGCCCAGACTCACCCACCCTGATTCATCCAAGGCTGCTGCTGGAGACAAATCCTGTGTTAGCTCTTCTTTCTCCTGGCTTTTCTTTCTGGGTTTTCTGGATCGGATTTCTTTTAAGAGCTTTGTTTCATGTGATATATTGGGAAGAGTTCAGGAGACTTTAGAACTGTGCCTGTTTTCTCTCTGCCATTTTAGCTGGAAGTCTAAAAGAAACTTTCAATTACATGAGGGCTAAATATTTTTTGGAAAGATGTGTACTGAGGTCACTATGATTTGATTTATTTAGGGCAAGATTCATGAAAATGATAAGACTCAGAATGGAAAGCCATAAGGACTATCTAGAGAACAAGTAGTCTTCCTTTCAGTGTAACCAAGGGATACAATATGTTTCCCATTAACCATCGAAAGCGACTAGAATAGCATGGGATGGGTAGAGGTTTAATATGTATGACTAATGAACGTATACATAAAGGAAAGGATTACTTTTGCATTTTGGTTGTGTTGGAAAAGGTTATACAAAATAATTTCCTTCACTTTTTATAATTTTTGTCTTTTCCAGGACTTGTCCAGGAAGACATTTTTGTGAATTTAAATAAGCAATCAAAACAAAAGCATTATAAAAGTCTATTGTACTCTATTTTTTCAATCAATCAGCATGGACAGTACATTGTATTTTATAAATTGTTTATATTCATTAGCAAAATATTACAAAATAATTGATATAAGTATGTAGAGGTTCACTGAATGATTTAAAGTTCCCATAATATTTAATTTATAAAAATACTGTGAGATAGGGACTACAAAATATATTAGGGATAAAGAACTAATGACTCCAAAAAGTTAAGTTGTTATAGAAAAGTATGTAGATGTGTTCAAGCTGAAACTTGAACCCACACCTTTAACTTTGAGACTTTGAGACCAGAGTCTTCACACTGTACAAAGTAGTAAATGCCCTCAATAACATAAATTCAAAATAAAAAGTTCCCCAAAATCATACTTCTCATACAAACTGATATTCAATTAATAGTATGAAAATATAATATCTACTCAGTTCAATTTCAAAAGCATTTGCTAAATACATAAATGGACTTTATCACAGTTCTCTTTCTCCAATTTACAACTGTTTTTTCCATTTCTTTTCCTTTTCTGCCAGTTCTTCTTAACATTGGGAGTGATCAAAGAATCAATTATGCAATTTTAATATTCATAAAATAAAAGAAAAACTAATACTTGGGATTTGGCAGAGAATATTCTCTAACCTCACTGGCTTCTTCTATACATATTTTTCCCCCAACTTTTCATGTTGTAAGTTGTCTTTGACTCATCAATTTAATACACAGTTCTCTTTCCAGAGCAATTTCCTAAAGTATTTCTGAACACAGCTGCAAAATAGATACAATCTTCACCTGTCTCAAAAAGTTATAGCCTAGGGTAAAGTGACTGTTTATTATTAAAAAAAATAGTATTCTTTATTTCTAACTGTATCTATCAGGAGTCCTATTCCCATTATATATAAAATTTAAAAATGAAGTAGTTCTAGAGAAGAAGAAACTAGAAATTGAGGGAGACTTCAAAAGGTTACCCATGATTAGTGATGCTTAAAATGAAGCCTGATTGAAACAAAGGCATTTAGAAGACAGACAGGAAGAATAGCATAATGTGTCTTGAGAATCTCAGTGCTTTAAAGTGTTAAGAAGGAGTAAAAAAAGACATAATTATAATAAAAATATCTTTTTGGTATTGGAATTAAAAAGGGAAATAGAAGCTTGGAGAAAAGGAATATATTGATAAACGAATAAATGTATAGTCTTCATAATTGGAATATAGTATATTTATAATAAATACTTCCTCATTATTTCAATCCATCCATAGAATCTATCTTTGACCTGTGAACTCTGACATGCCTAGGTGTTTTCAATTTGGACTCTAGCTTCTTTCACTTATCTATCTAGTTTTTAATAATTTCAACACATTATTTTGGTGATTTCTTGAAATATTAGATTGAAAATTCTTTTGGAGCTAGTTTTCAGGGAGTCTGAGGATTCATAAATTGTTTTTTCATAACTTTATTTTTAAAGTAGTATATTTGATAGTCACTACAAATATTCTAATTTTACAATCTTTTTATTTTGTTTTTTATTTACCATTGTCTTTTTAAATCTTTGTTTTCAATTTTCAATTCTTATTTTAGGAACTTAATCACTTTTGTTCCATACTTCCTATGTTCCCCCCAATCAACTTTATTTTTTTTATTTGAAAATTTTTCTTGATTTACTTCTTTCATATACTTTTAAATTCTTTGTAAACAATTTATTCTCACTTTCTATTATTCTGTTTATACTTCATTTATCATTATTCTTTCCTTCTCACTTTATTTTCTGAACATATCTTAAAGAAATTTATTATAATTTTTTATGATTTATCATTTCTTTACTTATGCATCCAGTTAAGTTCCTAGACAGAGATTTTGACCCAGAACAAAATTATTTCTTCCCTTTCTCATAGTTTTGAATGTTCAGATTTTGATTTTATATTACTTTCCATTTGGATTCTGATGTCTCAATTCAGGATAAGATACTTGTTTCCTTGATCCTACCCTTTTAACAATGGTAGCTTGGTAGAGGGATCTGGTCTTTGACCAAGAATTAGTATTAAAAATATTAAATATTTCCTTACACACCACAAGAAATTAAAAACTGCATTTCACAAAAGCTGTGGAAATATAAATTAAAAATTCATTTGAAAGTAAACAATCTAATTCTAAAAGCTGAATCTGTCATAAAACAAATCAAGGAAAGAATGAATAATTTCGTTTAAGTGAAGACAAATGAGATAAAATTTAAAATTTTGACATGCAGCCAAAGAAGTATAAGTGGGAGAATTTATAACTTTAAATATTTACATCAATGAAATAAAGAAAGAACAGATTAATGAAATGGACAAGCAATTAAACAAGACAGAAAAGGACAGACTAAAACTTCCGAATTTAAGAGTTAATTGCAAATATTGAAAGTTAATAGAAATTAATAAAAATTGATATTAAAAATAAAAACATAAAGCCAATAAAAATTAGGAATTAGTTTTTTGGAAAATATTAAAATATTTAAACCACTTTTATAATTGATTTAAAAAAGAAAGAAGAAACCCAAATTACCAGTATCAAAACTGAAATGAGAGAAAGAACATTCCATGAAAGATTATGAAATTAAAGGAATTATTAGGAACTAATTTGCCCAACTATATGCAAATAAGTCTAATAATTTATGTTAAATGGATGCATATTTATGAAAAACATAAACTATCCACATTAGCATGAGTTGTTAGAATACCCTAACTTAGAAAATGAAATTAAACAAGCTATAAATGAACTCCCAGAAGAAACAAAAATTGTCTAGACCAGAAAGATTCACAACTAAAATATTTGAGGCAAAATTAATCTCAATACTATTTGAACTGTTTGTGAAAAGTCAAAGAAAAGTTATCAAATTCAATTTAGGAGACAACTATGATTCTGAAATCTAAGCAGAGAAATAAAACCATGGATCAATTTCCTGACTGAAAGAAGATGCTGAAATCTATATAAACTTTAGAAAAGAGAATTCAGTAATATATGACAATCCTTATATTCTGATCATGTGGGATATAGACAAGGAATATAGGGCTGGTTCAATGTTAGGAAAAATATTAACATAATTGATCACTGATCAATAACAAATACAAAATAGTCATATGATTATGTCAGTAGATGATGAAAAACTTTTGAAAAAATACTACATTCATTACTATTAAAAACATAAGAAGGAATAGGAATATAACTTTCTTCAATCACCAAGCATTAACTCTAAAGGTGTTAAGCTAGAAGTTTTCTGATTTAGAACAGGGAGAAACATAAGGGGTAAGAAAAGAGTTATGGAAGGGAGGGCAGATTGCCAAAGACTGGTCAGAAATGAGAGAGAAAGGATAAATGGGAAAACAGGATGGTGAAAAATACATAGCTAGTAATCATAATTGATTTAATGTATGAACTCACCACAAAATGGAAGTAGACAGCAGAGTAGATTAAAATGCAGTTCCCTGCAATATAGTTTATAAGAAACATTTTTTAAGTAGAGAGAGGTACAGAAACATAAAGTAAATAAGATTACAACGTAGTTACTATGAAAAAGGTTTTGTATGACTTCACATACATAATTTGTAAAATAATCTTTCCTTTTCAGTAGATAAAGCAGGGACTTGAGAGAGGAAACTTGGAAGTCAAATTTGAAGAAAATATGAATGTATAAAAGAAGGAAAGAAAAAGTACAAAACAGTGTAATTGAAAGTTTTGAAAATTAAAATATAAATATATTCAAATTATTCTAGCAAAATACATGTAAAATGTTTTAATTATAAAATATTTCAATTTTAAAATATTTGAATTATACAAATTATATAAAATTATAAAAATTTATAATTCAAATATTTACATGTATTTTGCTCAAACTTGAATATATTATTGAATATGTATCATGGAAGCATGAATTGAAAATATAATGTGGAAATAAAGATCCAAAAAATTGTATAAATAGAATTTGTTTAAAGTTAAGCTATGAAAGGTATTAATGTTTATAATATCTCATAATATTTTATAGAATCATTTCTATGCCAGTCAAACTACCAAAGGGTCACTTGTTTGAAACACAGAGAATATTACAAATTCATTTAAAGAACTTAAAATGTCAGGAATGTATAGTGGGAAAAGGTCTAACAATAGGAGATCTCAAACTGTAGTACAAAGTAGTAATGACGAAAACAAATTTTAAAAAAGTTATTGAGTTTACAATATTGAAAAGTCAATGTAAGAGAGTAGGTGAGAGCCAGAAATAATTATATACCATCTACAGACTTTGAAAAATACTTGAATGAAAGATATTTTGGTACAGATTAAATCTTCAGTAGTTGGAGAACACATATACAAAAAAAATTGGATTTAGAGTCAGAAATGCATGATTTTGCATCATATCCATATTAATATCAATACAAGTCTGAGTCACTTAAATTTTTCTGCATTAGTTGTCACATTTGTAAACTAGAGACAATAAAAGCATATAGCTCATAAAATTGTTGTGATGATAAAATGATTTAACATGACTAAATGTTTTGCAAAACTTGAAATATTAGTTAATCATTATTATTAATCTAAATGTGTTCAGAAAGCCAAAAGAGAATGTAGATGAATTACATTTAGTCTAACATTTCATAGTATATGCCACAGTAAATTCCAAATCAATATATGACTTAAATATGTAAATTCATCTCATAAACAAATCAGATGAACATAGAAAAGATATCCCTCAAAACTGCAAATATGAGAAGTTGAAAATTACATAAGAAATAAAGATGATTATAAAAACTAAACAACTTCAGTTGTGTAAACTTAAAAAGCTTTTCATACAAACAATAGAGATAATTAAAATTATAGCTAAAGAGTTAAATGCTATAAAATATTTTCAGCATTTGTCTAAAAACAGATGATCTCAAATGTGTATGTATATATGCAACATTTTTTCATACACATATTCATATGAGTGTACATATCTATAATAAATATTATATTAATATAGGACAAATTATTCTATTAACAACATGGAATATAATTAATAGGTATTATGAAAAGTTAGAGATCAGTAAATTCCAAAGTTTGAAGGTTAACCTTCTTTAACTATTTTATAGGGCCTATATGAGATAAGAATATTTTTTATATTTTTAAATGCAAGAAAAGGTTTTTAAATATAAATCAGCACTCTTAGTTGTTCAAAAACAGGAAGCATTTTTTTCAACTCTTGAAATTGATAAATATTCAAAATAGGTGAATTACTAATTTTCAAATTATTTGATCACTAACTAAAGTTATTTCTAGATTTCACCTACCTATTTATCAGATGATAAGATTATCAATGATGCCAAAAAAGAAGAGAAAAGAATATGTGCCTTTAGGACAACAAGAATACTTATTCACTGTTAGTAAAGTTCTAAATTGATACAAACATTCTAAAAAGCAATTTGAAACTCTACCCCAAGTGATATTAAGCCAACTTTTGATACAGCTGTATTACCCAAATGCCTAGTCACAGAGTGTATAGCTGTGATATTTTTCCAGAGTTGGAAATGATTCATCTTTGTATAAAAATGTTTTGAGTAGTTTTTTTAATTAAAAATAATTGGAAGCAAATGGATGCCATCAATTGGGATATTAAATTTATTTATGGTATATGAATATTAAGAATTATCATGTATAAAAAATGATGAAGGGTCTGCTAGGTGCTGTAATAGATAATGTGCTGGACCTGGAGTCGGGAAGACTTGAGTTCAAACCTGACTCAAACACTTATTAGATGTTAACAGTTGGCAACTGTTTGCCTCAGATTGCCTCAGTTTCTCCATCTATAAAGTGAGCTGAAAAAGGAAATGGTAAAAGATGATCTAAAATGTTAACATGAAGAGTTGGACATGCCTGAAATGATTAAAAAAATGAGAAATGATGAAATAGATTGGTGTGTAGCATCATAGAATACATTTCTAAACAGTTACAGAATAAAATAGAATCAGGAAAATAATGTGGGTGTAATAACAGCATTAAAAGCAATTTTGAAAGCAAAATGCTTTAACCAATTCAATAACAAATCGTGATTCCAGAAGTTAGATCATTTTTGTCATTTTGGGAAACCTGTTTGATGGGGGGAGCGAAATAGAGAGCAGCTGGGGAGGGATAGTTATGATGAGAAAAAGAAAAGAAAGACAATGGCATCAATAGAATTTTTATAATCAACAACAGAGAGCAAAACATTTAGAAGGTGGTAAAAAAGGAAAGGACAAAGTTCATGTTGGTTTTGTTAGTTGTTGTTTTTAATATAAATTTTAAAAGCGATTTAAGACATCTTAGTTTCATACATAATTTCCCTATTCTTATATTGAAATTAATGTGTTTTAATGTTAATTAATAAAAAAATCCAAAAATGAGAGAAAAGAGATATAGCATGAATTTGAAAGATTATTCTTTTCATTGTGTGAGCAGAAGAGATTAACAACCATTGCATGAAAAAGTTCTCTTTCAAAAACTTTTAGGGAAAACATGGTGTCATTGCAAAAGGAAGTAACAAGCTTATTTTTATATTTTTCTCTAATCTTGGTGAAGTTTTTTTCTTCATTTCTTCATTTCCTGTGAGTAATGTAAGTAAAGGAAATGTTTTTGTTCAAGAAAATGGGACATTTTAAAATTAAGTCATTTTCCTTTCAGTAGTATTTCAGAACTGCTTTCCTTACTAATTTACTGAAAAGAATAAATTGCTTCATGTCAATTCACATTTCTAAATAGTTCTGAAATTGAAGGATTTTATTTCCTTTTTGGTCTTAATATAATATTTTCAGGGTTTTTTGTCATTCTTTGTAAGTCTTTCAGTTTGCAGGGAGAATTTTTCTTTTTCAACCCAGTAAAGTGGCTATATTGGTCACCACAACTTCTTGAATTCTACTGGCATCATCTCATAGGAATTTCAGAAAAGTTGATAGAATTTTAAGTTTTTATTTTTAGACTTCCTTCCCATTTGTAGACCTGTGAGATCCTTCCTGTGAGATTTAAAATGATGGAACAACCTAACTGAGGAGGTAATTGCACACTACCCATTTATTTCAGAAATAGCACATTAAATTGGTCCTGGTTCAAATCATATAGTGAAATACTGTATGGTTAGAGGAGAAGCAGATATTAATGATGTGGGACAATCTTGCAATAATAAAAAGTCAACTTTAGTGATTCTCTCTCTAGGATCTCTTGGCAAGTCATTTTCTTCAAGAGAGTGGAGCTTCTAAAACAAGTAAATGATAGAGAATGAACAATCATATTCTTGAAAATTGATAATAGTGAAATCACAGAACATATACTGCAAGAATGTATTTTATAAGGATCCAGTTGATATGTGTCTTATTATATTGATTTAAAAGTACTTATATTAAAAAGTGATAGTTTGATACAGTTCATCATACAATTTAATACATTTGATATCAAACTTTCTTTCTGAATGACACTACAGGTTGGTTCCATGTCTCTCATTTCTATAGATTAGGAATTTAAAGCAGTTACAGTGAGATTATGATTTCTTAAGAAATATATAATTAATTGCAGATCTGTAAGTAGAACACAGATTTCCATTGTCCTTTCTTCTACAATAAACTTCTTAAAGACTCATCAAAATTACTAATCACTGCCTTGGTAAAATTAAAATAGAAATATCCTACATAAAAAACAGAGCTATACTGGAATCACTCTCCAAATTCTATTTATGTTTTCTTTAAAAGGCATTGATTTTTATAGAAATATAGAAAGCTATATTCTGTTCAGGCTCACCACCAAAAGCCAAAGTAAAAAAAAAAAACCCAAACATGTTTCTGATTTTTTTTAAACATTTTTGGTGGGGAGGCTAGGTGGCACTGTGGATAGCGTACCAGTCCTGGAGTCACAAGTACCTGAATTCAAATCTGACCTCAGACAATTAATAATTACCTGTGTGACCTTGGTCAAGCCACTTAAACCTATTGCCTTGTAAAAACCTAACAAAATAAAAATAAAATAAAAACATATTTTCCTGGGTGGAGCCAAGATAGTGACATGGAGACATTTCTCAGGAGCTCTCCTCCAATATATTTCTAGAGTCTTAAAATTATGAACCTAACTAAATATTTGAGAGACAGAATGCACAGAAAGATTCAGTGTGGCAATTCTCCAGCCCAAAGTAACCTGGAAGATTATGGGATGGCTCTGTTCCATGGAGTTGGAGGGGGCAGCAGAGGAGCAAGAATAATTATGGGAGTGAAGGAGTTCCAGTCTTCTGGAAATAGCTCATGGGGCACCTGGGTCCCTGGGAGCACTGCCTCATGGTAGCAGATGCACTTTCATGACCTGCCAACCCAGGAACCACCAAGCACACCTTGGAAGATCAGCAGGGAAACCTTGGCCAGAATAAGTGGGAAAGCAGCTTGACCCTCAATGCAGCCCAGATCATAGGAAATGGAATCAGGTCCATGGAGCTGCCCAGCAGGGAGCCACCTGGTAACTGCTTCTAGAGCACTCAGCCCATGGAAGGAAAGGGGGTGGGGGGAGACTGTTGAGGTCTCTCCTCTGTCCCTGGGACAGGACTATGATGCTTTATCCATATTCAGACCCGGGTTTCAGTCTGGGGTCTCCCCTTGCCATTGGGCAAGGACCTTCCTCACAGCTCCAGGAAATAGGAGTGTGGTTGTGGTCATCTACACACCAAAATACAGGCCAGGAAATCAGTCAGAGCCTCCCATATGACCTTGAAGTACATGAAGCCCCTATAACAGGAAAAAGGGAACCTGATTATAGACAATTACTTTGGTCCCATGGAGGATCAAAATGCACACTCAAAAGATGACAAAGTCCAAGCCTCTGTATCCAAAGCCTCCAAGAAAAATAAGAGTTGGGCTCAGGCTATGAAAGAGTTCAAAAAAGATTTAGAAAATCAATAAGTGAGGTAGATGAAAAATTGGGATGAGAAATGAGAGAGCTGCAGGAGAAACATGAAAATGAAGTCAGCAGCTTAGTCAAGGAGTTCCAAAAAAAAAATGCTGAAGAAAATAACATGTTAAAACCCAGTTCAGGTCAAATGGATAAAACAGTTCAAAATGTTATTGAGGAGAAGAATGTTTTTAAAGCAGAATTGGTCAGATGGAAAAGAAGATAAGGAAGCTCTCTGAGGAAAACAAATCCTTCAAATGTAGAATGGAGCTAAAAGAGGCTGATTACTTTGCAAGAAATCAAGACATAATAATTCAACACCCAAAGAATAGAAAACTAGAAGAAATACCTAAGTGAAAAACTAGAAGAAATATCTTATGGAAAAAATAATGGATCAATAAAATAAATTGAGGAGAGACAATTTAAAAATTATTGGTCTACATGAAAGTCATAATCAGGAAAAGAGATGACTTCATTTTTAAAGAATTTCTCCAAGAAAATTGCCCTGCTATCCTAGAATCAGAGGGAAAAATAGAAATTGAGAGAATTCACAGATCTTTAGAAAGAGATCTAAAAAAATAAGCCCCAGGAATATTATATTCAGAATATAATTCCAGAGCTCCCAAGTCAAAGAGAAAATACTACACGCAGCCAGAAACAATTCAAATATCATAGAATTACAGTCAGGATCACACAAGACTTAGCAGCATCCACATTAAGGGCTCTAGACCTTGGAATATAATATTCTGGAAGGCAAAAAAGCTTGAAATGCAACTGAGAATCAACCACTCAGTAAAACTGAACATCATATTCCAGGGGAAAAGATGGCCGTTCAATGAAATAAGGGAATTTCAAATATTCCTGTTGAAACAGTCAGAGCTAAACAGAAACTTTGATCTTCAAGTGCAGGACTCAGGTGAGGTATAGTGGGGGATGGAAAGAGCAAATTATGGGGGATTTTATGATATTGAACTGCATGTATTCCTGCATGGGAAGATGATACTCAAAGTACTCATATGAACCTTCTCATTTATTTGAGTAGTTAGAAGGAATATAAATAAACAAGGCACAGGAGGGAGTTGAATTTCAAGGTAAAATATAATGTAAAAATGGAGTTGGTGGGTGAAAAGGAAATGTACTGGGAGAAGGTAAAGGAGAGCTAGAATGGGCTAAAATAGTTCATGTAAACGAATCAAGAAAAAAAAACTTTTGCAATGGAGTGCAAGGGGGAAAAGTGAGGGGAAATGAGTGAGCCTTCATTCTCATTGGAAATGGCTCAGAGAGGAAACAATGATTATATTTAATACAGAATAAAAATCTAGAGGTAAAAGGAGAGAAAGGGGATGGGAGAAAGGGGATGTGGGGAAGGGATATATAGGTGATAGAGGAGATGGAAGATCATGGGAGAGGATAGTCAGATACAACTTATTTTATTCTATTCTATTTCAATTTTTACTTTTTTGTGAGGGGGTGGGATTGGATAGTCTGTCTGGTACCATGGGGCATTGTGGTGGCTGGGTCTCTTGGGTGGTATGGAGGTTTGGGAATGTCCTGGCCCCAGGGCTGGTGTTTTGTCCACTGCACCAATTGGCTGCCCCCCAGCACACTTTTGAAGAGAAAGTAAAAGGAGAGAGGAAATTTAATAAATGGGGAGGAATGGATGAAGGGTATTACAATTAGCAGTAAGAACTGTAAAAATATGAATTTAATTTCTCTGATTGACTTATTTATTTTTTTTTTATTTTGTATTGTTTTTGCAGGACAAGGAGGTTAAGTCTCTTACCTAAGTTCACACAGGTAGGTGATTATTAATTATCTGAGGTCACATTTGAACTCATATCCGCCCGACTCCAGGGCCAGTGCTCAATCCACTGCACCACCTAGCCGCCCTTCTCTGATAGACTTATGATAAAGAATGTGATCCACCTCTGAGACAGAACTGACAGTATCTGAACACAGATTGAATCACATTTTTTCCCCCTGTGTTTCACTTTATTTTTCCTGCTTTTTTATTTTATTGGGGGGGATTATGTTTACTCTTAGAACAAGACTATTTTAGTAATATATAAATAAAGATGTAAATTAAAATTATATATATATATATATATACATATATATATTCCTTTCATAAGAAAAGAGATCCTTAGCTACAGCAAATGACAGATATTTTGTGCTCCATTTTAAAATAATATTTTACGACTGGTAAGTCTAAATAGTAGTACTCCTTGAACATAATTTCTTTCTGCTGCATTTAACTATGGATAATATTTTAAAGAACTAGGTTGAATTTCAATTTGTAAATAAATCTTAAATGTTTTTCAGGACTCTGGGAGTTCAACAAAATAATAATTTCAAATTTGACTGAAAAATACTAACACTTGAATTGTGTCAACTTTATGCAAGAAAATCATAAGAATTCCATATACTGCAAGTCAACTTATCATTTTTGTTTAGCAGCATATATTATTCCTTAAGCACAATATTTCATCCTCTGGGAAGAGAAACTAGAACATGATATAGGCAAAAGCAAAAGAGTCTTATATTGTAATTGAACTAGAAAGCAAATGACAAGATGCGTACTCTAGAGTCAACTTATTTTTCTTTCATTTCCCAAAAAAGTAATATTCAACCTAGAAAAAACCATGTTTTTTAAAGTGAGCAAAAACTGTTCCAGCAAAGAGAGAGAGAATATTTTGATTCCTCCACATATGTCAATATGAATATGAATATCAATTTCTACATCTACAGCTACATCTATATGTACATCTACATCTATATCTATACCTACATCTATATCTATATCTACATCTACATCTATATCTACATCTTCATCTATATCTATATCTGTATCTGTACCTGTACCTGTATCTGTATGTATGTATGTATGTATGTATGTATCTATCTATCTATCTATCTATCTATCTATCTATCTTCCTGTAGTTAAGTTAGTGTCACAGACATACCTTTATTGGTAGAAAATATGAGACTATGAGACTATTAGCTATAGATTTAATAAGATAATTCTTTTCTATTGTATATTAACATGCGAGAGAATTCTAAGAAATCACTCTCATTAGAAGAGGAACAATAGCAAATGAGAACAAATACAATTTAGTATTGGGGTGCTCTGACATGAAGTGGTTTCTTTGGGTGTTTCTGTAAAGCTGAATGTAGGCAGGCAATTAAGTAAAAATACCATTATTTCTAAATGGAAATAGGAAATGAGTGTAATGCTTACTATTATCAGAGGAACAGGAAATGAAAAATATAGCAACTATGGCAAAGTAGGCTCTAAAACTGTTTCTAGCCACTAATCACTAGATAGGGAAAGGACCAGAGTTTCACTTTTACTGAGTAGAAGAACAAATTTTGTCTAAAAGAAGTGGAAATGTTGTATCAGATGGATATTTATTCACTCAAAAGAAATCATGTAGGACAGCTAGGTGTCACAGTGGATAGAACACTGGTCCTGGAATCAGGAGGACCTGTGTTCAAATCCAGCATCAGAAACTTAATATTTGCCTGGCTGTGTGGCCTTAGGCTAGTCCCTTAACCCCATTGCCTTAAAAAAAATCATGCTAAATAGAAAAGGAAGTGCAGTAAGGAATGAGGAGGACCTACTAGGTTGAATCAATAAAGAGCGTTAGAAATGAAAAAGAATTACAAGAATTAAAAAAAAAAAAACACCCTCAAACTTGAAGACACCAAGTGCAGTTGCAGGAAAAAAAAAAACAACCTACGTTCATATTCAGCCACATCTGGACACAATGCCTGCCTGTGACTTATACTGACTGTGTGACCATAGGCAAATTACGAAAGCTATTCATTCCTAACGTAACTATCTTAGCCTAATAATTGCAGAAAAGATGCTAATCAGTATTTTTCAGCTGTTCAGGAAGGTACTCAATTGCTTAATAAATGTAGGATCTTGAAAAACTAATTTTACTCAGAATTCTAGGTTTTCTCATCTATATAATGGGCAAATAATATCTCCACTATCTACTTCCTAGGGCTGTAATGAAAAAAAGTGACTTATAAACCTTAGAACTGCTTCTATAAATTAGTGATGCCCTATTATTTTCCCATACTATCAAACTCTTCATGATTCTATTTGGGATTTTTTTTTGGCAAAGTTAATGGAATGGTTTGTCATTTCTTAGATGTCTGAGGTTGTATTTGAGCTCAAATCTGACTTCTTGTCCAGAACACTGATTTTTCCATACCATTTAACTGCCATATAAATTGCTAGTAATTACTATTTCTATATATTTTATAACTCAGGTTATATTCGAGTTTCAGCTTTGAATAATTCAAACTCCTGAAATAAATGTTAAATAAAAATTCTTCTGGGGTCCTCAAGAGATTCAAATGTCAATACTTTCTTGTCTCTTCATTCTTTTCTAAAGCAATAGTAAACTTATAAACTAAATTATTCAGTGGAATGTTGCATCTGAACAGAACACATTAATTGTGATTATCTGGATATGTTGCTTAGTGAATTGAACTCATAAAATCAAGGCCACTGGCTTAGTGATGATACAGTTACTTTCATGCAAAGAAAAGTTACATTCCATTGACACATCATCCATCTACTTTGGGCTAATCATTTCACAAATGCCTGTAGAGTAGAGTAGATTATATATGGACACTGCTGAGAAAAATCAATAAACGATGCTATTGGAAAAACAACTGAAATCTCATACCTTGTAGGATGTGTTTCTTTATGTTTATTTGTAAGTAGTGACAACAAATTAAGGTTATTATTTTTATAAGAGTGTATGAGTTGAATAAATGGTGATTCTTACTAACTTTTTATAACATATATGAAATAAGCAGGTGACATTAAAATAGGTGTCTATTTTGGGGGATGGAGAAAAATAAAAGTATAGCTATATTTTATTTGAATTTTATTGCTCTGTTTATTTTACATCTTTTTAATTCTTATTATTTTATAGATGAAAATATTGTGTATATATGTATATATGTACATATGTACATATATGTATATACATATGTATACATGTATTTGAGTGAATATTTCCCAGAACCAGCTTTTGCTGTTTGTTTTTTTTAAAGGAAAAAAGTGCAATTCAGTAATTTAATCAACTCACCAAATAAATTTGGTAGTATATGATTTGCACTATACTTGTGGCTCTTTACATTTCTAAAGAATAGGAATTGCACTTTCTGTCACCTTCTTTGTGAGCAGAAGCAGTCATTATAATAATATACAATTTACATATTTGTAGTGATTCTTTCTATTATTTTTCTTATTCTGTTACATTGCATCTCTTCATTTATCTCTCCATAATTCTCTGTACTTTTCAAATTTATCATTTCCTGCTGTTACATAGTTTTACATAAAATTCATGGACCACAGTTGTATCTCAATTCCCTAATTGATGGGCAGGACATTTCCATTGCTTTTTCTCTTTTTAGTGCTACAAAAATCATACTATAAATATTCTGGTAATTCTAGCATTTCTTTCTTGACTTCCTATTCATACATGTAGAACTTTCTCATAAGTGTAAAGACATTTTAAATACTTTCCAACTATAATGGGAGCTACTATATTTCCTTGAACATAAAAGGTACTTAATAAGTGTGTGTTTATTGATTAACTGAAAATTATTTTTAGAATGTTTTGGGGAGTTGGAACCTAGATGGCACAGTGAAAGCAGGAACTCCCTCAAATTCTTCCCCAAACCACTCTGAATACCTTCAAATATTGACTAACGAAATTCTCAAGTGGATGAACACACAAAAAAAACTGAATGCAATCATTTTCTAGACCAAGACAACTTGGGGATATCAGCAGGAAAAATCTATTTTACCAGGGTAAGAGAGGATCTACACCTAGTCTAGCTGTGCTGGAACAAATTGATTCTAGTCATTCAAGGAACAACCTATAGTATGCCTGGGGCCCTGGGGTACACCTGGCATCTGGGACCTTGGCAGTAGTGGCAGTTTACAGAACCCCCAGCCCAGGGATTCAAAGGACAGTTGGGAAGTTCAGCAAGAAGACTTCTCTATCAGAGTGTACAGACAGCCCAGTCTAGTGTAAGTCTCAGGGCAGACCCAGCCCCAGGGGACCAGGAATAGGTCTGGTGAGTCACCTGTCTGGGAGTCACACAGCACTTGCTTCCATAGAGTTCTTCCCATGGATAGTAAGGGATTAGGGGAGAGGACAGAAATCTCTTTGGTATCTCTGAGACAGTATTATACTCAGATCCAGTATACAGTCTGGGACGCCAGTCTCATGAAAGGAAAATAATTTTTCCTTTACTGTCATAGAGGAGAAGGGTCCTTCTCATGATTCCAAGGCAGAAAGAAAGTTTTATGGTCATCCATAGACTAGAGCATAGGCTAGTCAGAGCCTCTCATAAGATCATGGTGGAACTGATGTCCCTGGGGAGTGGTGAGGGTCTCTTTAAAAATAGCTGCAAAAACCCTCAAAAACATGGGATAGTACATCTTCTACTATGAGAGCAGAGCCCCACCTTAACAAAAAATTAAAATCAAGTGATGGGTTAGAGAAATGAATAAATAAGATGGGGAAAATATCTGACCATAGACAATTTCTTTCATTCTATGGAGGATCAAAATACTGTATTTTCCCAAGTATAAGAAGTACCTTAATTTTGAATTGGTATCACACTATTGAAGAACTCAAAAAAATATTTTGAAAATCAAATAAGAGAGGAAGAGGAAAAATTGGGAAGAGAAATAAGAGTGATGTGGGAAAATAATGACGACCAAATCAGCAGCTTGGTGTAGAAATTATAAAAAATACTGAAGAAAATAACGTTGTAAAAACAAGTTTGGAACCAAGAAAACAATGTACACATTAACAAAAACATTCTGAGATGATCAACCCTTATTTGATGCAACTGCTCTCAGCAGTTCAGAGAACTAAAACAACTAACTCTACTAGATTGACTATGGACAATGTTACCCTGATCCGGTGGAAGAAAAAGATAAGAAAACAAAAGAAAAAAATTCTTCAGAATCTGATGAACATTACATTAACTTAAAAAATGTCTTATGAATTTATTTCCCTTAACCCAAATTCCTCATACTTGAAATGACTAATCTATAAACATATTTTGCACAAATGTGCATTCGCTGCTGAGGGGAGGGGTGTGGGAAGGATTGTTTGAAGGAAATTTTAAAACTAAAAAATATACATGGTCATATGGATAAATGTTGAAATACTTTCATAACATGTATTTGGGAAAATATAATATCAATTAAAAAAAGAAAGAATATATTCCAGTTACAATGAAAATAATAAAAAGAATTTGGGTAAAATGTTAAAAGTTGACCAAATAGTTAAAGAGGAGAAGAATGTCTTAAAAATCAGAGTTGACTAGATGTAAAAGGAGATACAAAAATTATGAAGAAAATAATTCCTTCAAAGGTTGAATGGAACTTAAGGGAATCTGATGACTTTGTGAGAAATCAAGAAAAAATAAAACAAAGTCAAAAGAATGAAAAAAATAGAAAAAATGTGAAATATCTCATTGGAAAAGCAACTGACATGAAACACAGATGAAGAAGAGATAATATAAAAATTATTAGAACATCTGTAACTCATGACCAAGAAAGAACATAAAGAAAACCCTAGGCATCATTATTCAAAAAATAATCCAGGAAAATTGTAGAAGATAAAATAGAAATTGAAGGAATCCAGTAATCACCTCCTGAAAGAGATACCAAAATGAAAACAACCAAGAATATTTTAGACACATTTCAGAATTCCCAAGTCAAAGAGAAAATATTACAAACAGTTAGAAGGAAACAATTCAGAGTAGTTAGAAGGAACATATATAGACAAGGTACAGGAGGAAGTTGAAATTGAACGAATGATATATTTTAAAATGAAGTTAATGGACAAGAAAGGAATGTGTTGGGAATCAGGGAAAAGAGGTAGAATGGGGTAAGTTATTTCACATAACTGAGGGAAGGAAAACTTGTTTGCAATGGAATGGAAAAGGGGTAAAGTGAGGGGGAGTGAGTAAACATTTACTCTCACTGGAAATGAATCAGAGAGGAAATAACATACACACTTAATTGGTTATAGAAATGTATCCTACCCTAGAGAAAAATAAGAGAGGAATGCAATGGGAGAACGGGGACAGTGGGAAGTGAAGGTGGGGTGTAGGTGATGGAAGAGAGGAAAGATCATGTAAGAGATAATCAAATACAACACACTTTTGAGGAGGGGCAGGGTGAAAGGAGAGAAAGAAAAGAATAAATCAGGGTGAAGAGGAATAGGATCGAGAAAAATACAGCTAGCAATAGCAACTGTGGGAAAAAATATTAAAGTGATATCTCTGGTGGACTTATGATAAATAATGTTGTCCACCCCAAAGAAAGAGATGATGGTGTCTGAATACAGAATGAAGCACATTCTTTTATTTTTTTCCCACTTTGTTTATCTTGAAGTTTCTCTTTCTTTGTGTTAGGAAGGTTATGTTTATCTGTACAATATGACTATTTTAGCAATGTGCTTTCTGGCTACACATTTTTAACTTCCAGCAAGTTACTGGTTTGTTCAATGGAGTTTGGAAGGAGGAAGGGTGAGAATTTGAGAATTTGGAAATCACAGTTTTGTTAGTAAGTGTTGAGACTTCCTTTAGCATGTAACTGGGTTAAAAATGTAAAAATTAAAATTAAATAAAATAAATAAAATAAAAAAGAATATTTTGACTAATTCCGTAATCTAAAAAATATATAAATATATAAGTGTTACTTTCCCACCCAACTCATCAAAAATGGACTATTTGTGTCTTTCCAAAATATTCAAAATTCAAGGTACTTTATTTTTACTTGTAGTAGACACAATTCATTTTTGTTGGTAATAAAGCCACTGTGAAATAAAGAAGATAATCCTTGACTCTCACACAGTTAGTTTTTTTTGTATACACTCTTCTTTCTTTTTCTTTTTCTTTAAAATATTTTCTTTATTTGTTTTTTCAAGTTATATGCAAGGGCAGTTTTTACCAATCATTATTTAATAAAATTTTGAGTTTCACATTTTTATCCTTCCCTCCCTTTTCTTCCCCCTCTTCCTTATAAAAAACAATCTGATATAGGCTTTACTTTTATAATCATATTGATAATATTGTTAGAGAATAATCAGATCAAAATGGAAGGAAAAATACATCAGGGAGAAAAAAATTAAATAATACATGACAACTTTTAAAAATGGAAAATAATATTTTTTTATTTGCTTTTAAAGTACTCATTTCCTTTTATGGATATGGATGATATTTTCTTTTACAAGTCTATTAAAATTGACTTTTATTTTTTGTACTGCTAAAATGAATAAGTCCATCATAATTGATAACCATCCCATATTGTTGTTAGTGTTCTTAACATTTTTCTGGTTCTATTTATTTCAGTCAGCATCAATTCTTGGAAGTCTTTATAGGCTTTTCTAAATCTCATCCCTCATGATGTCTTAAAGAACACTGGTGTTTCATCATAAACATACATACATACACAAATATATATGCATAATTACATACATATATGAAAATATATATGTATGTATCAATGTACCACAATTTGTTCATCCATTCAACCATTATTAGGCATCCCCTCAATTTCCAGTTCCTTGCCACTACAGAAAGAGCTGTTATGAATATTTTTGTACTTGTGGGATTTTTATCCTTTTTCATTATCTCTTTATTGTACAGACCCAGTAGTCCTAATGCTGGATCAAAAGGGATGGATATTTTTATTGCCCATTGGGCATAATTTCAAATTGTTCTCCAGGAATGTGGAATCAGCTCACAAACCCATCAAAAATATAATTAGTGTCCCAGTTTTTTCATAGCCCCCTCCAACACTAATTATTTTCTTTTCTAGGAGAGGAGTGAGATGATACTTCAGAGACATTCTGATTTATATTTCTCTAACAAATGATGATTTAGAGCAGTTTTTAATACAGATATAGAATGCTTTGATGTCTTTGAGAATTGCTTTTCCATGTCCACTGACCATTTATCAATTGGGGAAAGTCTTGTTCTTTTATAAATTCATCTCAGGTCTCCATATTTTAGAAATGAGCCCTTCATTAGAGACACTAGTTGCAAATTTTTTTCCCCAATTTGCTACATTCCCTTTAATCTAAGTTGCTGTGGTTTTGCTTGTGGAAAAACTTAACATTTTTTTTGCAAGGCAACGGGGTTAAGTGGCTTGCCCAAGTCCACAAGGCTAGGTAATTATTAAGTGTCTGAGACCGGATTTGAACCAAGGTACTCCTGACTCCAGGGCCGGTGCTTTATCCACTGTGCCACCTAGCCACCCAAAACTTTTAAATTTAATATAAATAATATATCCAGTTTGTTTTTTTAAATAAATTTCTCTATCACTTCTTTGTTCATAAAGTACTCCCCTTTCCACAGATTTGACAGGTCAACAATTACTTTTTCCCCTAATTAACTTAAATTATTACCTTTTATCTGACCATACTTTGGTATAGGGTGTGAGATGTTGGTCTATGACTGGTTTCTGTTAAAAGAATCTTCTACTTTTTCCCAACAGTGCTTATCAGAGTATTTATTCCAGAAACTGGAATAATTGAGTTCATCAAACAGTAGATTACTGTAGTTATTTGCTGTTGTCTTTTGTGCACTTTACTCCAATGATAGGCCTCTCTATTTCTTATCTAGGATCAAACAGTTATTTTTTTATAAATATATTTTATTGATATTTTAGTTTTCCTAATATATACCATAAAAGTTTTCAACATTCATTATATATTTATATGTATGGATAATTTTAAGTTAAAAAATTTCCTTCCACCCTCCATTCTCACCATCCTCCCTTCAGTAGCAAACAGTCAGGTTAATATTGTACATATTCATTTGTGCTAAACATTTCTAGAGATTAGACATTTTCAGTATGATACATTAAGTTAAAGGGAAAGAAATACATGAAATTTTTTTTAAAAAGTAAATGTAGTGTACATCAGATTCAGAAGTGTTTTTTGTTTTATTTTGCTTTTCTTCCTCTAGGTAGGGATAGCATTGAGCAGAACCTGTCTAATAGGGTTGTCCTAGCTCTCTCAACTACTGAGAGCAGCTGCATCTATCTGGGTTGATCATCTCACAATATTCTTGGTAATTTGTACAAATTTTCTCATGATTTTACTCCCTTCACTCACATCCTGTAATTCATTCCTTGCTACTCAAAAGTCTGACTATACATGAATTCGTATAGAACAATAGTATTCCATAATATTCATATACCATAATATATTTAATTATTCCCCAATTGATGGACATCCCCTCAATTTCCAGTTCTTTGATATTAGAAAAAGAGCTGCTAATGAATATTCTGGAACATGTGGCACTTTTCCTAGTTTTTATGATTTCTTTTCATGAATATTTTAATTCTTCTTTGGACAGAGTTCCATATTGTTCTACAGATTAGTTGGAGCAGCTCAGAACTCCACCAGCAATGTATTAATTTCCCAATCCTCCAAGAACCTATCCAACATTGATCATTTTCTCTTTTTGTCATCTTAGTTGATCTGATACCTCATAATTGTTTTAATTTGCATTTTTCTATTCAATAATAGTTAGGAACACATTCGAAAACTGTGTATTCATATCCTTTGACCATCTATCAATTGGGGAAAGATTTGTAACCTTATAAATTTGTTGCAGTCCTCTACACATTTTAGAAATGAGACCCTTATCAGAACCCCTAGGGGTGAATACTGTTTACCAGCTTTCCTTCTAATTTTGACAGCTTTGATTTTATTAGTGCAACCATTTTTTCATTTAATATAGATAAAATTATTCATTTTGTAGTTTATAATGTACTCTATTCCTTGTTTGCTCATGAATTTATCTCCTTTCCATAGATCAGATAGAGGATTACTTGATCTATTAGTTTATCTATGATATTTCCCTTTATGTCTAAATCCTGTACCCATTCTGAACTTATTTTTGCATAGGGTATTAAATGGCCTGGATTTTACCAAACTAATTTCCACTTTTCCCAACAATGTTTGGCTAATAGTGAATTATTATCCCAGAAACTAAGGTCTTTGGGTTTGTCAAAAACCAAATTGTAGTCATTTATGATATTTTTTTGAACCTATCCAAATCCTCTGGCACATTAATCCATTTGTTAACTTGGACCAGGCAGTTTTGAGGACTGCCACTTAAAAGTACAGTTTTACATCTGGTAGAGTTAGGCGACCTTCCTTTACATTTTCTTTTCCATCTATTAGCTTGTTGTTGCAGATGAATTTTGTTACTATTTCTTTTAGATAGGTAATATGATTTTTTTGCAAGTTTGGGTGGTAATGAAACTGAATGAATAATTTATTTTGGGTAGAACTGTCATTTTATTATATTAGCTTGACCTAACTATCAATGATTGCCATTTTTCAAATTATTTAGATCTATCTGTATTTGTGTGAGAAATGTTTTATAATTGTGTTCATACAGTTTCTGGGTTTCCTCTTAGGATGTAGAATCCCAAGTAGTTAATGTTTCTGACAGTCACTTTAAATGGCATTTCTCTTTCTAGATCTTGCTCTTTGGCATTGTTGTTCATATATGGAAATGCTAATGATTTTGTGAATTTATTTTATATCCTACTATTTTGCTGATTTTGTTAATTGTATCAAGGAGTTTTTAGAGAATTTTCTCAGATTCTTTTATACAATCATATCATCTGCAAAGAGTGAAAGCTGTGCTTCCTGATTGCCAATTCTGATTCCTTCAATTTCTTTTTCTTCTATTATTGATAAAGCTAATATTTGTAATGCAGTATTGAAGATTAATGGTGAAAATGCACATCTTTGTTTCATCTGGATCTTAATGTAAAAGTTCAGATTATCATCATTACTTATAATAGTTGTTTATGGTTTTAGATAGATACTACTTATTAATTTAAGAAAAGCTCTATTCTCAAAATTTCTATTATTTTTAATAGGAATGAATGTATTTTATGAAAAGATTTTTAACTATTGAGATAATAATTTGGTTTCTGTTGGTTTTGCTATTGATATATTCAAAAATGTTGACTGTTTTCCTAATATTGTACCAGTCCTGTTAACCTGGTATAAATTCTACCTTATCAAGGCATATTATCCTAGTAATAACTTGTAATCTCATTGCTAAAATTTTATTTAAGATTTTTGCATCAATGTTCAGTAGGGAGATTGCTCTATAATTTGTTTCATCTATTTTGGTTCTTCCTGATTTAGGTACTAGTACCATGTTGGTGTCATGAAAGGAATTTGGCAAAACTTTTATTCTCCTATTTTTAAATAGTTTCTGTAGAATAGAAATTAATTGTTCCTTCAATGTTTGGTAGAATTTACTTGCAAATCCATCTGGACCTAGAGAATTGTTCTTAGGAGGTTCATTGATGATTTCTTCAATTTCTTTTTCTAAATGGGGCTATTTAAGTATATTATTTCCTCTTCTGTTAATCTGGGCAGTATGTATTTTTTTAAATATTCGTTCATTTCATTCATGTTAACAAATTTATTGACATAGAGTTTGATGAATTAATTCTGAATTATCTCTTTAATTTCCTCCTTATTGATGGTCAGTTCCCCTTTTCATTTTTGTTACTGGTAATTTGGTTGTCTTCTTTCTCTTTTTTAATCATATTGGCCAAAGGTTTGTCTATTGTATTGGTGATTTCATAAAACCAACTCTTAGTTTTATTTATTAGATCAATGATTTTCTTGCATTCAATTTTTTTTGTTAGTTTTTGCAAGGCAATGGGGTTAAGTGATTTGCTCAAGATCACACAGGTAGGTAATAATTAAATGTCTGAGCCCAGATTTTAATTCAGGTCCTCCTGACTCCAGGGTTGGTGTTCTATCCATTGTGCCACTTAGCTGCTCCCTCTTGCTTTCAATTTTATTAATCTCTCTCCTGATATTCAAAATTTCTAATTTGGTATTTAATAGAGGATCTTTAATTTGTTCTTTTGTTAACTTTTAAAGTTGCATACCCAATTCATTGAAGCCTTTATCTAATTCACTCTTATAAGCATTTTGATATATAAAGTTTCCCTTAAAATCCCCTTATAAATTCATCTCAGGTCTCTATATTTTAGAAATGAGCCCTTCATTAGAGACACTATTTGCATAAACTGTTTCCCAATTTACTACATTCCCTTTAAACTTAGTTGCAATGGTTTTGTTTGTGGAAAAACTTTTAAATTTAATATAATCAAAATATCTAGTTTGGTTTTTGAAATAAAATTCTGTCAGTTCTTTGTTCCTAAAGTATGCCCGTTTCCATAGATTTGACAGATAAATAATTATTAACATGGATTACATCCCATAAATTTTGGTATGATATCTCACTATTATCATTTTCTTGGATATGATTTTTGATTATTACTATGATTTGCTGTTTGATTCATTCATCATTTAAAATTAATTTATTAAGTTTCCAATTAGGTTTTGGTTTATCTTTCTGTGATACTTTATTACATGTAATTTTTATTGCAGCATTGTATGAGAAGTATGCATTCATTATTTCTACCTTTCTGCATATGATTATAAGTTTTCTATACCCTAGTACATGTTCAGTTTTGGTATAGGTGCATTGTACTGCCAAGAAAAAGCTGTATTCTTTTCCAGTCCAATTAAGTTTTCTCCAAAGATCTCTAATATCTAAATTTTCTAAGATTTCAGTCACCTTCTTAACTTGCTTCTTATTTATTTGGTGTATATATTTATCTATTTCTGAGAGAGGAAAGTTGAGTGTCTTCATTATTAAAATTTTGCTATCTTGATCTCCTTGAAATTCACTCAAATTTTCCTCTAGGAAATTGAATGCAAGGATGTTAGATGCATGCATTTTTAATAATTATATAATTTCATTACCTATGGTGACTTTTAAGATGATGAAGTTTCTTTCTTTATCCTGTTAAATGGGATCAGTTTTTGTTTTATCTTCATCTGACATCAGGATCGGTATCCCTAGGTTTTTTTTAAAAATTCATCTGAAGCATAATATATTTTGCTCTATCTGTTTACCTTTACCTGTGTGCATCTATCTGCTTCAAATGTGTTTCTTTTTTAAAAATTTGTTTTTATTTAAGGCAGTGGGGTCAAGTGATTTGCCCAAGGTCACACAATTAGGCAATTATTAAGTGTCTGAAGTCAAATGTGAACTCAGGTCCTCCTGACTCCAGGAGTGGTGCTCTACCTAGTTGCCCTAAATGTGTTTCTTGGAAATAACAAAATGTGCGATACTAATTTTTAATCCAGTCTGCTATATGTTTCCATTTTATTGGATAGTTCATTCCATTCACAATTACAGGTAAGATTGCTAATTCTTTATTTCCCACCGTGCTATCTTTTTTAAAAATTATATAAGTTTTTTGTTTTTGAATTATATATATATATATATATATATATATATATATATAATAGAAGTTTCTACCTGTCATTTTTAGTAAGATTTTGTTTTTTTCTCTTCCCCTCCCATACTTCCCCCATTCCCCAAACCCACAGCAGGCAATCTGATAATCTTTACATTGCTTTTCTTGCTATGCATGGATCAAAATTAAATGTGTTGAGAGGGAAAAAAATATCCTTGAGGAAGAAATAAAATATTAGAGATAACAAAATTATGTAGTAATAGAACCTTTTTCTGAAAAATTTGTAGGTAATAGCCTTTGGTCTTTGCTTAAAGTCTACAATTCTTTCTCTGGATACAGATGGCATTTTCCATCACAGATAGCCAACATTTGTTCCTGATTATTGCATGTTTACCAAGCCTGTTAAGGTTGATTCATCACTCCCATGTTGCTGTTAAAATGTATAATGTTCTTCTGGTCCTGTTAATCACTCAAAGAACCAATTCATGCAAGTCTTTCAAGGCTTCTCTGAAATTCCAACGCTTTTGGTTTCTAATATAACAAAAATGTTCCATAACATACATATACCACAGTTTGTTTAGCCATTCCCAAAATTATGGGCATCCTCTTGATTTCTAATTCTTTCCCCCAACAAACAGAACTGCTATGAATATTTTTGTACAAATAATGTTTTTGCAACTTTTCTTAATCTATTCATGTTTTAGATCCAGCAATATTATTTCCAGATCAAAGGGTATTAACTTTTTATTCCCTTTGGGTATAATTCCAAATTACTCTCCAGAAAGTTTGGATCAGTTCACAGCTCCACTAACGAAGGATTAGTGTCCCAGATTTCCTACACCCCTTTCAGCATTGATCATTGTCCTTTCTGGTCATATGGGCCAATCTCAGAGGAGTGAGGTGGTACATCAGAGATGCTTTAAATGCAAATTCAATGCAAATTTGCATTTGTCTAATCAGTTATGATTTAGAGCAATTTTCCATATGAATATGGATAGCTTTGATTTCTTCATCTGTTAATTGCCTTTGTATATTCTATGATCATTTGTCATTTGGGAAATGACTTTTCTTTTTATTAATTTGACCAAGTTCTCTCTATATAAAAAAGAAAAGAATTCTTTGTTAGAAACACTAGTAGTAAAAATTGTTTCCCAGTTCACTTCATATAATTTGATCTTGCTTAAAGTGGATTTATTTGTGCAAAAGCTTTTTATTTAATGTAATCAAAATTATCCTCTCTATTTTGAATGATGGTGTCTCTCTCTTCCTTGGTCACAAAATGCTTCCCATTCCATACATCTAACAGGAACACTATCCCATGTTCTCCTAGTTTGCTTGTAAAATTGCCTTTTATCTCTAAATTCTGCAGCCATTTTGATCTTATCTTGGTTTAGGGTGTGAGATGTTGGTCTAATACAAGTTTCTGCCATACTAAATTCTGATTTTCCCAACTGATTTTTATCAAAAAGAGTGCTCTTATTCTAGATTTTTGGGCTTTTTTGGTTTATCAAATAGGAAATTACTATAATCATTTCCTGCTCACTCTTTTGTACCTAGTCTGTTCCACTTATCCACCACTGTATTTCTTAGACAGTACCAGATAGTTTTTTTTCATTTTAAAGATTTTATTTTTTCCACTAATCTTATTTTCCTCCCCCCCACTCCCCACAGAAAGCTATTTGCCAGTCTTTACATTGTTTTCAAGGTATACATTGATCAAAATTCAATGTTATGAGAGAGAAATCATAACCTTAAGGAAGAAAAATAAAGTATAAGAGATAGCAAGATTACATAACAAGATATCAGTTTTTTCCTAAAGTAAAGGTAATAGCCCTTGGTCTTTTATTCAAATTCCACAATTCTGTCTCTGGATACAGATGGTATTCTCCATTGCAGGTAGCCCAAAATTGTCCCTGATTGTTGCACTGATGGAATGAGCAAGTCTATCAAAGTTGATCAACACCCCCGTGTTACTTTTTGGGTGTAAAATGTTTTTTTCCTGGTTTTGCTCATTTCATTTAGCATCAGTTTATGCAATTCCCTCCAGGCTTCCCTGAATTCCCATCCCTCTTGGTTTCTAAAAGAACAATAATGTTCAATGACATACATAGACAACAGTTTGTTAAGCCATTCCGCATTTGAAGGACATTTAATTGATTTCCAATTCTTTGTCACCACAAACAAGGCTACTATGTATATTTTTGTACAAGTGAAGTTTTTACCATTTTTCATCATGTCTTCAGGATATAGACCCAGTAGTTATATTGCTGGACCAAAAATTATGTACATTTTTGTTGCCCTTTGGGCATAGTTCAAAATTGCCCTCTAGAAAGCTCCACCAACAATGTATTAGGCTCCCAGATTTCCCACATCCTTTCCAGCATTGAGCCTTCTGGTCATAATGGCCAGTCTTAGAGATGTGAGGTGGAATCTCAGAGATGCTTTAATTTTCATTTCTCTAACAAGTAATGATTTAGAGCAATTTTTCATATGACTATGGATCATTTTGTTTTCCTTATCTGTAAATTGCCTTTGCATATCCTTTGACCATTTGTCAATTTGGGAATGACTTGTTTTTAAAAAAGATTTGACTCAGGTTTCTGTATATTTCAGAAATGAATCATTTGTCTCAAATACTAGCTGTAAAGATTGTTTCCTAGTTTACTACATTTCTTTTTATCTTGGTTACAATGGTTTGGTCTGTGCAAAAGCTTTTTAATTTAATGTAACCAAAATGAACTAGTTTGTTTTTAGTAATGTTCTCCATTTCTTACTTGGTCAGAATCTGTTTCCCTTTCTATAGATCTGACAGGTGAACTACTCCTTGAACTTCTAGTTTGCATATAATATTGTTTTTGATGCCTAAATCTTTTATTTATTTAGATCTTATCTTGGTATAGTGTGTAAGGTGCTGGTCTAATCTAAGTTTCTTTGATACTAATTTCCAATTTTCCCAAAAGGTTTTACCAAAGAGAGAGTTTTTATTCCAAAAGCTAGACTCTTTGGCTTTATTAAATAGCAGATTACTATAATCATTTCCTGCCATTGTGCCTAGTCTATTCCATGGGTCCACCACTCTATTTCTTAGCCAGTACCAAACAGTTTTGTTGACTGATGCTTTATATAATAATTTTTAGTTCTGGTAGGATTAAGTTACCTTATTTTGCCTTTATTTCATTGAATCCCTGGAAATTTTTGACTTTATATTTCTCAAAATGAATTTACTTAAAACTTTTTTCTAGCTCATTAAAGTAATTTTTTTGGAATTTTGATTGGTAGGACACTAAACAGGTAGTTTAGTTTTGGTAGTCATTTTTGTTATATTTATTTTTATTATATTATTTATTTAAGTTTATTATATATTTATAAATATTTATTTATATTTATTATATATTTTAATATTATATTAGCTCGACTTATCCATGAGCAGTTGATGTTTGCCCAGTTATTTAAATCTGATTTTATTTCCATGAGAATTGTTTGAAAATATAATTATTTTTCAAAAAATTTCTGTATATTCCTTGGCAAATAGATTCCCAGGCATTTTTTATTGTATGAGGTTATTTTGAATGGAATTTCTGTTTCTGGCTCATCCTGCTATATCTTGCTAGTCATAAATAGTAAAACTGAGTATTTATGAGGGTTTATTTTATATCCTTTGACTTCACAAAAATTTCTGTTTCCAGCATTTTTACATGAATTTTTGGGATTCTCTAGGTATATTATCATGTCATCTGCAAAGAATGAGAGTTTTGTCTCTTCCCAATTCTATTTCCTTCAATTTCTTTTGTTTCTCTTATTGCTGAAGGTAACATTTCTAATATATTATTGAATAGTATTGGAAATAATGGGCATCCTTGTTTCACCCTTGATCTTACTGGCAATGCTTCTAGCCTGTCTCAGTTGAATATATTGATTGTTGATGGTTTCAGATAAATACTGCATATTACTCTAAGGAACAGTCCATTTATTCCTACACTTTCTTGAGTAGAAGGAATGGGTGCTGAATTTGGTCAAAAAGCTTTGTCAGCATCTATTGATATGATCATATGATTTCTGATAGGTTTGTTATTGATATAAATTATTATACTAACAGTTTTGCTAATATTGAACCAACCCTGCATTCCTGGGATAAATGCTACTTGGTCATAATGCATTATCCTAGTGATAACTTGTAATCATTTTACTTAAATTTTACTTAAGATTTTTGCATCTATATTTATCAGGGAGATAGGTCTATTATTTTCTTTCTCTGTTTTAACTCTTCCTCATTTATGAATCTGGACCATATTGGTGTCAATGAACAAATTTGGCAGTGTTACATCTATTTTTCCAAAAGAGTCTATATAGAATTGGTACCAATTGTTCCTTAAATCTTTCATAGAATTCACTTATGAATCCATCAGACCCTGAAGAGTATTTTCTTAGGGAGTTCAATGATGGTTTGTTGAATTTCTTTTTCTCATATAGGATTGTTTAGGTATTTAATCTCTTCTTCATTTAACCTGGGCAACTCATGTTTTTGTAAATATTCATTTATTTCACTAAGATTGTCAAATTTATAGGCATAGATTTGGAAAAAATGATTCTGAATTATTACTTTAATACCCCCTTCATTGGTAGTGAGTTCTCCTTTTTAATTTATGACACTAATGGGGCAACAAGGTTGTGCAGTGGATAGAGCACCAGACCTGGGGTCAGGAGTACCTGAGTTCAAATCTGGCCTCAGAAACTTAATAATTACCTAGATGTGTGGCATTGGGCAAGTGACTTAATCCCACTGCCTTCCACAAAAAATAACTAAGAAAAAATTTATGATACTAGCAATTTGGCTTTCTTCTTTCTTTTTTTTTTAATCAAATAGACCAGAGGTCTATTTTTAATATAACTGACTTTTGGTGCTCTTTATTAATTCAATAGTTTTTTTGCTTTCAATTTTAGTAATTTCTCCATTAATTTTTAGAGTTTCTAATTTGGTATTTAATTGGGGGTTTTTAATTTCTTCTTTCTCTGATTTTTTAGTTGCATATTTAGTTCATTGATATCCTCTTTCTCTAATTTATTCATCTAAAAATTTAAAGATATAACATATCCCCTCACAGCTGCTTTGATTAAATTCCATTGCTTTTGGTATTGTTGTTTCATTATTGCTGTTATCTAAGTAAGAAATAATTCTTTCTATAAATTGTTATTTTATCCACTCATTTTTTTAAATGATGTTATTTAGTTTCCAATTAGTTTTCAGTCTAAATTTCCCTACCTCAATATTGCATATAATTTTATTGCATTATGATCTAAGAAACATATATTAACTATTTCTAACTTTCTGTAATATATCATTAGATTTTTGTGCCCATACATGGTCAATTTTTGTGTAAGTTCCATGTACTATAGAAAACAAAGTATAGTCCTTTCTATCCCCATTCAATTTCCTTCATAAGTCCTAAGTTTTCTATCTAAGTTTTCTAGCAATCTATTTACCATCTTAACTTCGTTCTTGTTTGTTTTATGGTTAGATTTATCTAAATCTGAGAGTGGGAGGTTGAGGTCTCCCACTCATAGAGTGGTACTGACTATTTTTTCCTGTAGTTTTTTCAGCTTCTCCTCTAAGAAATTGGATGCTATCCCATTGGGTGCATACATATTCAGTATTGAAATCATTTTATTAGCTATGATATCTTTTAGGAGCATATAGTTTCCTTCTTTATCTCTTTTAATGCTAATTTTAGCAGCTGCTTTGTATGAGATAAGGATTGCTGCCCCTGCTTTTGTCACTTTAGCTGAAGCAAAATATGTTTTGTTCCCCCTTTTCTCTTTATTCTATATGTATCACTCTGCTTCAAATTAGTTTCTTGTGAGCAGCATATTGTAGGATTCTCACTTTTAATTTGCTCTGCTATTCACTAACCTCATCCCATTCATATTCAAATTTATTAGAATTACTAACTCTTTATTGTGCTCCATGCTAATTACCCTGTTATTTACACTTTATCTATGTTCCCCAGTATTCTGTTTCTGAATACTGCCACCTTCAGTGTGTTTGCCCTCCTATATCCACCCCTCCCCTTTCTTTCTTCTTTCCCTTTTACCTTCCCTTCCTCCTGTTAGTTCTCCCTTTTCTCCATTTCCCTGTGTCTGTTCCCCTCCTCCCTTTTTCCTCTTTTAATACTTGAAAGGTTAGATGTTTCTTAAGTTAACTGAGTGTATGTGTAAGTTAACAAAACAAATTCTGAAGAGAGGAAGATTCAGGTGTTTCTTGTCTCCTCCCTATTCCCTTCTTTTACAATTGGTCTTTTGTACCTCTTAATGTAGTATCAGATAATTTTGATGTCTGGTGCTTTGTAATATAATTTTAAATCTGGTAAGGGTAAGCCACTTTCTTTTGCACTTTATTTTCTCATTAAATCACTTGATCTACTTGACTTTTTCTTTCTCCATATATATTTAGTTACAATTTTTTCTAATTCATTAAAAAAATTTTTGAAATTTGATTGGTAGTACACTAAATAAGTAGTATAATTTAGACAATTGATATTTTTAGCATGTTAGCTCAGCCTATCCATAAACAGTTGATATTTGGTCAGTTATTTAAATCTGATTTTATTTGTGTGATTAATGCTTTATAATTGTTTTCATAGAGTTTCTGTGTCAGCTTTAGCAGATAGACACCCAAGTATTTTATGTTGTCTGAAGATATTATAAATGGTATTTCTCTTTCTAACTAGTGCTACTGTATCTTGATGGTAATATATAGAAATTCTGAGGTATTATATGCATTTATTTTATATCCTTCAACTTTGCCAAAGTAGCTAATTGTTTCTAGTAGTTTTACTGACGATGTTTTAGGGTTCTTTAGGTATACCATCATGTCATCTGCAAAGACTGAGAGTATTGTTACTTCCTTCCCAATTTTAATTCCTTCAATTTACTTTTCTTTTCTTATTGCTGAAGCTAGCATTTCTAATACAATATTGAATAATAGTGGTTATAATGGCATCCTTGTTTCAACCCTGATCTTATTCTGACTTCCTCTAGCTTAATTCAATTATGTAGGATGTTTGTTGATGTTTGCAGATAGATACTGCTTACCATTCTAAGGAACAATCCATTAATTTCTACACTCCCTAATGTTTTTAATAAGAATGGATATTGTATTTTGCCAAAAACTTTTTCAGCATCTTTTAAAATAATCCTATGATTGCTGTTAGATTATTATTATTATTATTATTATTATTATTATTATTATTGATATGGTCAATTATGTTGATAGTTTTCCTAATATTGAATCAATGCTTCATTTCTGACATATTATCCTCCTAAAACATATTGTATTATCCTAGTGATAATACAACTTGCTGAAATTGCTTTGTTAATATGTTATTCCAAATTTGTACATACATATTTATTAGGAAATTGTTCAATAATTTTCTGTCTCTGTTTTGACTCTTACTGGTCTAGGTATCAGCACCATATTACTGTCATTGAAGAAATCTGACAGATATTTCTTTTTTTTTTGACTGTTAAAACATAGTTTATTATGTTAGAGAATCATATCTGTCTTGGGCTATCCTTAGATGGGTGGGGTAAATGTTTTACAAGTATCAGTTCTGGTAATTAGCATAATCAGAAAAGTAGGAAGTTGTTCAGTAAAGTGGATGTTGTCCAGAGTACTACCAAAAACATCAGCATCCCTCCCACTCTGAGGTTGCTTGTGTACAACACACACACACACACACACACACACACACACACACACACACAAATATATTTATATATACATATATATATATATATACATACACTCACATAAACACATACACACATAATATATACATATATTCACATACACACACATAATAAGAAGAGACAGCCCAAACTTTCAGGATTAGAGTTTCTAAACCTGTCTTTATTCTATGACTATAGAACTGATTCTATTAGAAGGAAAAAGTACAAGTATCAGAACAGTGTGGTTTTAGGGAATTTGTTTGCTTGGGTGACTTTTCATGATGAGTCTCAGTCACATAATATGCAAAAGGGTTGAATAATGATTCAATAAACATTTATTAAGTTCCTGCTATGAACTACATACGAGGCTACATGCTAAGGACTTTGTTGTTGTTCAGTGGCATCTAGTTCCTCCTGACCCCACTTGGGATTTTCTTGAGCTACTGGAGTGATTTGCCATTTTCTTCTCCAGCTCATTCCATAGAAAAGGAAATGGAGTCAAAAAGGGTTATATAATTTACCTGCAGTCACAGGGCTAGCTAGCTGAAGCTGAATTTGAACTCAGGTCTTCTGACCCCAGGCCCACCCCTCCATCTACTGCAACACCTTGATGCCCTTTCACATAAGGATACAAAGATGATAACTCTGTCAAAAAGTGATTGGCAGCTGTACCCTGAAGAAGCCTTCAGAATCCTTCTCTTGATGGGTGAATTGGCCCATGTCTAAGAGTCCCTGCTACTCATGAAGCTATTGGATTACTTGCTGGTGGATTACTTGAGTCCTTAGGGAGTTTTAAACTACTAGGTAGCTTAAACCCAATCAGGTGTCCGAGCAGTCAGGCATTATGTAGCAAGCTCTCAAAGATGGTAGCAGGAGAAACTAAGCTGCCTAAGGAAGGATAAACTGACCCAGGTCAGGAACAGAACAAGTCAAAAACTTATGAAATGATCAGCAGAGGACTTGGGTCTGTGAATGGCCATGAGGTGGGGCAAGATGAGGAGAAAAAAATGGAAAGAAAGGAATTCTTTTTCTATTATATTGGGAATTTTCTGTTCCCTATTGTAAGACCCTGGATAACGATAAGGAGCCTTAAGAAATAGTGAGAGGACTCTAAAGGTTGTAATTAAAGTTTTCCCAATTCCTTTTGTAATAGACATAGGATTTCAAGGTTAAGATAGTTAAATTAACTACAGAGCTTACTGATAATATATGTTGATATACAGGATATGTAGGAAATTAAAAAAAATAACAAAGACAGGAATAAATCCCGATAAAACCTATTTCAGAATGCTTGCTATCCTAGGGAGGAGGGAAGGGAAAGAGAAAAATCTTTCAAAAATGAATGTTGAAAATTGTCTTTACATGTAATCAGAAAAATTAAATCATATAATAATTAAGAAAACAAGTTAAAAAATAAAAATAAAAATGCTTTCCTTTTCTAAAGTATCTATATTCCTTGTAATGAAAAATGTCCGTGCTATAAGAAGCAGTGACTATGATGAGTGCAGAGCATGGGAAGATGTATGAACTGATGTAGAGTAAGCAGAAAACAGAAAACAATATAAATGATTAGAACAATGCTAGGTGGTGCAGTGGACAGAGTACCAGGCCTGGAATCAGGAAAGTCTCCCAAAAACACTTACTGGTTGAGTGACCCTGTATCAAATCACTTGACCCAGATTGCCTCAGTTTCCTCATCTGTAAAATGAATTGGAGAAGGAAATGGCAAACCACTTTCTTTGCCAAGAAAACCCCAAATTTGGTCATTATTAATTTTTTAATTTATTTTTTATTCTCATTTTGTACAAATGTTTTTTTACATTAATAAAATATTCTTATTTACAAGTAAACAAAATACCCCTCCTCCCCCATGAATATAGATATACTTGTTTGGCAAAAAAAGTAAAGGGGAGAGGAAAAAAATTAAAATAAAAAAATAATAATAGTAATAATTGTAGGTATGGCCAGGTGGCACAATGGATGAAGCAACAGCCCTGGAGCCACGAGCACCAGAGTCCACATCCAGCCTCGTAAACACAACCATCACCCAGCCGTGTGACATGCAAGCCACCCGATCCCCACTGCCCTGCAAAAAAAAAAAGAGAGAGAAAAAAGACCCAAAGTAAAATAAAATAGTAATAATAGTGGGGGTGGCTGGGTGGCAGACAGAGCATTGGCCCTTGAGCCAGGAGTACCTGGCTCCAAATATGGCCCCAGACACCCAAAGATCACCCTGCTATGTGGCCCCGGGCAGGCCATCCAGCCCTACTTGCCCTGCACCCTCCCCCAAATAATCATAACAAAAAATGTGCTTGAGTCTTTGTTCCAACACCAACAACTCTGTCATGGGTGGATCTCATTCTTTATGATAAGTCCATCACAAAAGTTATTTCCATATTTTTCCACCATTGCCATTGCTGATCACAACTCCCTCCTTTCTTATTTCTCCACTACCATGTACTCAATTTTCTCTCTCCTTTCACTATGACTCTTCTGTAGGGTTGCTGAGTGGCACAGCAGACAGATCCCTGGTCCTGAGGCCAAGAAACCCTGAGCCCCCATACCACCCCTTAGGCCCAGAATCCACCTGGCCCTGTGGTCCTGGGCAGGCCTTCCAATCTCAGCCCCTTGCAAGAAATAAGAAAGAAAATGTGTTATATCTGGCCAGTCTCCCCCCATGGTCCATCCCCTCCTCCTTTATTCACATCCCCTCCCCTTCGCCCTGCTCCCCCCTCCTTCTTACGCCAGATGTCTATACCCCATTGAGTATATTTGCTGTTTCCTCTCCTAGCCATCTCTGATGAGAGCAAAGTTTCCCTCATTCCCCCTTGCCTCCCCATTTCCATATCATTGCAATAGCTCATTGTAATAAAAAAAATCTTATGTGAAATATCTTGGACTATTCCGCCCTCTCCTTTTTCTTTCTCCCCTTCCATTTCCCTTTTTTTCTATTGACTCCATTTTTACACCATATTTTATCTTCGAATTCAGCTTTCTCCTGTGCTTCAACTATAAAAGCTCTCTCTACCTGCTCTATTAACTGAGAAGGTTCATATGAGTATTATCAGTGTCATTTTTCTATGCAGGAATACATGGAGTTCATCCTCATTATGTCCCTCATATTTCCCCCCTCTCCTCCAATCTCCATGCTTCACCTGAGTCCTGTATCTGAAGATCAAACCTTCTCTCCAGCTCTGGACATTCCAAAAGGAACCTTTGAAATTCCCCTGGTTCATTGAAAGTCCATCTTTTTCCCTGGAAGAGGACATTCAGCCTTGCTGGGTAGTTCATTCTTGGCTGCATTCTAAGCTCTCTTGCCTTCCAGGTATATTGTATTCCAAGCCCTATGAGCTTCCAATGTAGCTGCTGCTAAGTCCTGTGTGATCCTGACTGCAGCTCCACTGTGTCCTTCTGGCTGCTTGTAATATTTTGTCTTTGACTTGGGAGTTCGGGAACTTGGCTATAATATTCCTAGGGGTTGGTTTTTTTGGGATCTCTTTCTCTGGGGGATCGGTGGCTTCTCTCCATTTCTATTTTGCCCTCTGCTTCTAGACTATCAGGGCAATTTTCCTGTAGTAATTCTTTGAAAATGATGTCAAGGCTCTTTTCCTGATCATGACTTTCAGGTATTGCAATAATTTTTAAATTATCTTTCCTAAGTCTGTTTTCCATATCAGTTGTTTTTTCAATGAGATATTTCACATTTTCTTCTTATTTTTAATTTTTTTGGTTTTGAAGTATTGATTCCTGATTTCTGTTAAATTCATCAATCTCCCTGAATTCTATTCTTTTTCTGAAGGATTTGTTCTCCTCAGAGAGTTTTCTTATCTCTTTTTCCATCTGGCCAATTTTGCTTCTTAAAGCATTCTTCTCCTCAATAACTTTTTTTGAACTGTTCTATCCATTTGACCTAAGCTGGTTTTTAGCATGCTATTTTCTTCAGCATTTTTTTGGATTTCCTTGACTAAGCTGCTGACTTCATTTTCATGTTTTTCCTGCATCTCTCTCCTTTCTTTTCCCAGTTTTTCTTCCAACTCCCTCATTTCATTTTCAAAGTCTTTTTTGAGCTCTATCATAGCCTGAGACCAATTTCTGTTTTTCTTGGAGTCTTTAGATGCAGCAGCTTGTGCTTCCTCATCTTCAGACTGAGTATTTTGGTCCTTCTTGGGCTCATTTGTGAAATATTTCTCAATAGTGTTTTTGTTTCTCTGCTTTCTCATTTTCCCAGCCTGGGCTTGGTTTGGGGTGTTTCTTGAGCTTTTGGGACACTCCCACAAGGGTCTCAGTGTATGCGGCTCTGTCCTCCCTCCTGGTCTGTGAATGACCATAAGCGCCCCCCTCTGCCAAGGGGCTGATATGAGGGGGGCTGCTGTTCTATGGGGGGGCCTAGACTGTGGTCAGGATCTGAATGTGGTCAGAGCCCCAGAGTCCTGTTTCAGGGGCAGAGGACAGAGCTAGGCAGACTCTCTTCACTCCCCTCCCTCAGCTCCATGGGCTCATGCCCTGGGGGCTCCTGCTTACCTGCTCCACCTACTTCTGTTTCCTGGATCAGGGCTGGGGAAAGAGGATGCTGCTTGCTGTGTGCCCTGAGTGCTGGGCTCCATGTGCTCACTCTGGCAGAGGTCCCCGCTGTTCCCCCACATTGTGCCTGGTGCTCCTCGGGGTGCAGCTCAGGAGACTCCCCCGCTGCTGTGAGCTGAGACCCCCAGTGCCCTGGGACTGCCTCCGGGAGGCTGAGGTTCTTTGGCTCTGGCGGGCCACCCCTCTGGCAGGCTGCCTCTCCAATCCCAGGGAGCAGAGTCTTTCTGCTCTTTTCCCGGTTACCTTGAGTAGGAGAACTGCCTCACTAGGTCCCTTTGTGGGTTCTGTCTCTGGAAAGTTTAGTCAGAGTCCTTAGCTGATGAATTTTATCAGAGAGCTCCTAAGACTTGATCCCTTCTTGTTGCCATCTTGGCTCCGCCCCCCCAGACATATTTCTTGATCCACTTTTTCAAATACTTTATTTAGAATTGGAATTAATTGTTCCTTGAGTATTTGGTAGAGTTCACTCAATCTGGATAATTTCTCTTAGGGTGTTCATTGATTATTTTTCAGTTTCTTTTTCCAAGATAGGTTATTTAAATATTTAATGTATCATTCTTTTAGGTTGTGAAATTTATTGACATTCAATTGGGCAATACTGAATTTTTACTTTAATTGTGGTGAATTTATTTTTTTCATTTTTAATTCTAGTAAGTTACTTTTCTTCTTTTTTAATGAAATTAGTCAAAGGTTTATCTATTTTTTCATTAAAACAATTCGGTTCATTTGTTCATTCAGTAATTTTCTTGATTTTGATTTTATTAATTTCACTTTTAATTTTCAGACTATTCTATATGTTTTTAATTGGAAATTGTTAATTTGTATTTTCTTTACCTTTATTAGCTGCATGCACAGTTCATTAAACTCTAGTTTCTCTATTTTATTCATGTAAGCTTTTAGAAATATATTTCCCCTAATAACTGCTTTGCCTCCATGCTGTAAGTATTGGGATTTTTTTGTCTCCTCATTCTCATTTGTCTTGGAAGAAATTCTAATTCTAACACTTTCTATGTTTTGTTATTTGAT
This sequence comes from Macrotis lagotis, assembly GCF_037893015.1. Taxonomy (NCBI): domain Eukaryota; kingdom Metazoa; phylum Chordata; class Mammalia; order Peramelemorphia; family Peramelidae; genus Macrotis; species Macrotis lagotis. The sequence continues at coordinate 551,240,003 of NC_133658.1, forward strand.
CTACTCATCATTTAAAATTGCATTATTTAGTTTCATGTAATTTTGGATCTATATTTCATTGTCCCTTTACTGCTCAAGATTTTTATTATATCATGATCCAAAAGGGATTCATTCAATATTTCATCCTTTCTCCATTTGATTAATAGGATTTTATGCCCTAATACATGGTCAATTTTTTATGTAGGTGTGATGTTCAACATAAAAAATTATATTCCTTGATATCGCTGGTGTTTTACAAATGAGGTATTTTACATTTTCTTCTGTTTTTCATTTTCTTAAATTCCTTTTAACAGATTCTTGGTGTCTCATAAAGTCATTATCTTCTGGTGATGTTAATTATTTTTAGACTTTTTTTTCCTTTTAACTTTTTCAACTCCTTTTCCATTCAGGTACTTCTACTTTTTTTGCAAGGCAATGGGGTTAGGTGACTTGTCCAAACTCACATAGCTAAGTAATTATTGATTGTCTGAGGCTGAATTTGAACTAAAATCCTCCTGACTCCAGGGCTGGTGCTCTACCCAATGCCCCACATTTGTATTTGTATTATGCAATTGTATTTTTAAAGGATTTGTTTTCTTCTGTCATTTTTTTGTTGTTAAATATTAATTTTCTCTTTTATGATATTTATTTTCTCTTGGATTTCTTTTACCAGTTTTTCTATCTGATTTTAAAACTACTCTCTTGTCTCTTCTAAGAATATTTTCAAGGGCTGGAGATCAATTCAAATTCTCCTCTGAAACTTCATATGTAGTATCCCTTCTGTCTTTCTTTTTTTTTTCTGAGCTAGTATTCTTATCTCTAACATAAAACGCTAGACAAGACATTTCATTTGTGCTGGCCTCTTTTCATTTTAGGGTATTAGTTTTTCCTAGGGTCTTATGTGGGAGGAAAGTCCAATTCATAAGTCTTTGAGAACTAGAGCTTTTTTCTTACTTGAGTTAAGAATTCCAGGCGGGTACTCAGTAGAATAACTAGAAGTTATACCAGAAGCTTTCCCTAGATTGTCTGTGTTGGAGGCATCAGTAACCCACTCCCAAGTCCTGGGGATGGATCTAGTTTGTCATCCCACAACCCAGTCACTGAGCTAGGCAGTCAGGGGTAGAAATGCCAGAGTCTCTATGGATAGTCAGTTCTAGGAAAGTTCACTACCAGTCTTGGGGAAAGAAACAGTTTTGGGTTTTTCCTGTTTGTCCTGGAGAAAACCAGGACCTCCCACAGGAATGCCAAGGGCAGCTCTGAGAATATCATGGACTCAACAGTTGAGGCCCTTCATACTGGTCAAGCTGGTCCAATGGTATCCTAGGGAGCTGTGCTGGAGCTCTCTAAGTCCTCGTACCTAACACACCACTAAGTTTTCCACTCCCACCCCTGCAATTCTCAGGTTAGAATACCTTGTAGCTCATGACTGATTATTGAGCTAGGCACATCCATACCCCCCCATGACTGACCTTGCTGGAAATTATCCCCTCTATTATTTTGTAGGTTTTGTGAATCCAAAATCTGATAAGAATCTTGATTCTTGTCTGGTTCTGAGGGAAAGCCAAGAGAGCTTAAAACAATGCCTCACTTCTTTCTGTCATCTTAAATGCAAGTCCCTACAAAATCCATAAGTTATCTCAAAGTCAAAACAATATAGCCAGTAATGGTAATTTTCAATTTAATAATCAAAATACCAACATTAGAAGAATCATTGGCAGAAGTCTTGAATATTTCCAAACATAACTAAATATTGGTATAAACAATATCAAGAAATGGATTTCATATATTTTCTTAGAAGTTTAAAGAAAAACTGGGGCCAAGTTTTAGGAGTGAGTCAATATCTAAAAATTGCTTGGATCTTGTCTTTTCTCACATGTATCAGCTATATCATTTCTGAGGAAATAAAAAAGCATACTTCCATATTCTCTTCTCTCTATTTACTCTTTAGTAACTATGAAACTTTGTTTAACAGAAGTTTAAGTGCAAAAAAAAAATCAGGGATCACCACATGTAGTGACATTACTTGCTACCTTATATTTTCTATAACCATGTTATTCTTCATCTTTATTGCCTCTTTTTTATAGGTCAACACAGCTACAACACATTTCCTGGGGTGGCAGTGATAAATTACATTAAAATGCTGCTGTTAGTGTGAAATGGACTGGTTATAATGTGATACATGAACATCTTAGAAACATTAACAAATTCACCAATGATAGATGTGAAGTTGAAGAGGTGAGTTAAAGTAAATGACTTCAAATGCAAGCAATCAGTGATTTGTTACAAAAATCTCTCTACTTTTATCTAAATAATATGTGACTTGGTAGCCACTGACAGAAGCCCATCATTGAAATGAGGAAATTACAAGTAAATAAATATATATCAGATGATTGAAATTGAATTTTGTTATGTAATTTTTACTGATCTCTTACCACATTGGAAATGGATCATCATACAGATGTTAGTCTTTTATTTGAATAATTCTTCATTTGACTTATAATATATTAGAGTTGGAAGGAAGCTTAAACTTTTTTTCCTTCTAAAGAAGAAAAACAAAACCCCAAAACTGATTTGACCAATGTCATTATTATGTATGTAAATACACGCACATACATACACATGCATGTACGTTTGCGGTGGTCTTTAATACTAGAGAAGTAGTAACAGGAATCAATCTGATTTAGGTGAATCAACCCTTTTATATCCATTCCTTCTATATAACTTTTTTCCTTAATTATCACTATCCATACCACTATGACTAGAGGAATAAGGAGGTTCTTTAAGTTGACAGAAGATATCAGGTGGGAAAAATGGAGACTGAATTAGATTAAAATTTAATTTGGAAATATTTAATAATATACATAAAATACAGTAGAAGATAATTTTACCAAGTTGCTTTCTAAATCAATATTCAGTGAGAAGGATATGTCTGATTTGAGTGTGACCCCAGTATTATATAGAGTTATTTGTAAATAAATGCCTTCTATCAATTTAGACTGGAAACTCTTTGAACTTTGAAATTTCTAGAATCCATTAAGACTCACTTTAATGATATACATGAAATATGGATAAGGGTTTATAGAAGAATAAAGATAAAAAGAAGGATACACATCAGGAAAGGGTTGGGGATAAAGATTAGCATAGAGATAGGCACTAAACCTGTAGTTTTATTTAATAGATAACACTTTGTCCTGACTCTCAGATGTAAAAATATACTATAGCATATTAGGTATGTAAATCAAAATTGTCATTAAAAATAAGAAAACATTTGTTCAAACTATTAGATAATTAATTCATTTAAGTATTAGACAATTACTACAGACTTCTAAGACAGAGTAATAATAACATACTTCATAATGCTTTAATATTCTCAAACTATATGACATAATCAGTATATGACTTAATAAGCAAATGTACTATTGCATCTATTTTATAGTTAAGTAACCTGAATCTTTTAGAGAATAGCTTAACCATGAACAGATAGTAGCAAAATTTCATCCATTATTAAAAAGTTCTGTCTACTCCTTTTTTTATTTTAAAATGGTACTTTCATGTCTCTTATTCATATTTCATATGCTTGACAATTTTTTTCTAAATTCTAAATCAAGATTTGAATGTAACTCTGAAAATCTTGTCAATATTTGTGGTTCTTTTTAAAATTCACATTCATAAAATAATTATATATGAGTAATAATTTATCATGCCTAACAGAATGGTTAAAATACAATTTCCATTTTTAATACTGTTTTATCTTGAATGCTATCTTATAACAACAATTATGGACAGCAGCACAATACAACCTAATAGAATCCTTTTTACTCTTGTCTCTTATTGAGTTTATCTTTTCCTGTTTTGGATGAATAATCTTACTCTTGATTTTTGCATTCAAAAATAATAGAGTGATCACCTACATTTCAAAGAATGCAATATATGAAATTATAAATGAAGTTAAAGAGCAAGTACTCTTACCAGCATGAGACTGCAAGAAAGCACAATCAGTCATGATGATGCATAAATGCAAAGGACCTTTGGCACAGTCTGGAAGAAGAATAATGCAAATGCTGAAGAATCCTTCTGTGCTTAGAGTACAAGCTCACAAGGTTATCATGTTGTGGTGACAATGTATAATAGAGACTCATAAACCTAATTTTTTTTAAAGATACATCTCCACCAAAATGATCATTTTAGACTAGATTTAATAATCAGATTTAAGAAAATCTGAGATGGAAAATTAACTTTACTGAATTAAAAATTTTAAACTACCAGGGTTTTGTAATATGGAAATTCAGGAGTGATAGTTAATGATTTTGCTGTTGGTTCACACACTGAGCTAGTGACACAATGATAAGAATTATTCAAAACTCCTTATTAAGCATTGAAGTTACTGACCTCAAATCTAACTTATTTATTCAATGGACAAAAATAATACAAAGTCACATATATGTGATTCAAGAAAATAATTACTTTATTTAAGTTACTTGATATTCAGTAGGGCAAGTGATACTCAGGACAGTAAGATAGAGTAATTAAAGACAAGTAAGCAACCATTATATCTTTTTAATTGTCATTCTGTTTGGTATAAGAAGAAAATTTTGGAAATTGTTTCCATTATCATAGGATGAGTTTATTTATTTATTTATTTATTACTGCTTGAACAAGCCAACTCATTTCACTTGATCTACTATTACAGTATTCAGTTGAGCATGACAGGAACTAAATGTGAGACATCTTGTAATGTTTTCAATGCCAAGGAGAAATCTTTAAATTGAAAGAAAAGCTTAGATTTTAGACATTTTGCAATGGTTGATTTTAAACTGTGACTTTTGATTAACTATGTTTACCATAGGATGAACAAAATAATATTAAATGAGTCAATTCAACAAATACACAAGAACAATGAAAATTATGATTATATTCTTATTATATTTGAGTTTATATTCTTCATCTAGATTGTACATTTCCTTTTCCCTTTTTGAACACTTCTTCAGTTTAAGAAGTTCTTCTCTTTAATGGCATTTTGCATATTTTTCCCCTTTAAATAACTCCGTGTTTTAATGATATTTTTTTTTGCTCATTGGAGTTTTGTCCCTCTTTTGCTCTTTTGACAAATCTTTTTAAGCTGTAATTTCAAGGATACTTTTGTGCCTTCTTTATGAAGTTGTTTTCTTGATTCTCTTGCATCACAGTAATATATTTTCCCAATTTTTCCTTTATCTCCTTTATTTGTTTTTCCTTAAGATACTTTTTGACATCTTTAGTGGTCTGAGACCAATTAGCATTGGTCTTTGAGATTTTGGTTACATCCATTGTCTCCTTCTAGGTATGTGTTTTGATTTTTCTCATCAAAGGAATTTGTTGTTCGCTCAATTTTGTAGGCCATTTTTTTTTTACTTTTAAATTTATATTAATGTTGGGCTCTGTTTCAGAGGCAAAGTGGGTACTGTTCCAAGTTTCAGGTTTTTGTTTTATATTTTGCAGATGTTTTCAGAGACAATTCTAGCACTCTTTAGCCTTCCAAGATGGTATGATTTAAGAGAGATTATATAATTCTTCCGTTGAATTATTATTTCTGATCTGTGAATTACCACAAGTTTGTTTTCACACTCTGAAATGGTGGTTAGGGTCCCACTCTCTTGTGATCATAAATTCTTGTGTTTAAATCATCTTCCCTATCCTGTTATTGCCATTCAAAGCTGAGCAGTGAAGCAGAGTCCTTTACCCACTTTAAAGAGACACAATTTCCATTTGTTCCACTGACTGATCTCCTTACCATCTATGCGCTGAGAGCTTCAGAAGTAATCTCTGCCAATCATGATTCAGTTTTCCCAAGGACCTATTCTTGGTTATTCTTTCTGGGACATTGTTTGTGCTTGTATAACTGTATTATACTCTTACCCCAGTTTAGTAATCTTTTATTTTAACCTCCTGAGTTCTTTTGGGTTGAGAAATTGTTTCATCCCATTCTTTTCTGTTGCTAAAGAATTTGTTTTCAGGTATTATTGCAGTTGTTTGGTGGGAAATGCAGGAGAGTGCAAGAGAGTCCCTCTCATTTCTCTATGATCTTTGCTCTACACAGTCATATTTTTCTTGCAACAACAGTAATATTAATATCAAGAATGTCTTAAAATACGGAAAAAAAAAACATTCTCACCAAATGTTTCCTACCATTCTGGATAGTTTCAATAACAAAGTTCCTACAAAAAACATCCCTATAAATCACATTCTCAGACCATGAGCACATGATGAAGATTGACCAATGCTAATTGGTCTCAGATTATGAAAGAGATCAAAAATGTTCTTAAAAAAAAACAAAAAAAAAGACAGAGGAAAAATTGGGAAAATATATTAGTGTGATGCAGGAGAATCAAGAATGTTACCTACATTCATAAATAAAGGAAATTTTAATTTTGTTAAAGAGTTACTGAGAATAAAAATGTATTTTTTCATGTTGACCTCTTGAAATTTTCCAGGCTATGCACATTAAGAACTAGTACTCTAAATGGTAAAATATTGCATAGCCTTCTTCTGTTAATGACTTTTTTCTGATTGAATCAAGATGAACAAGCTGGTAAACCTATTATATAACATCTAAATCTCTCAAAATAATTTAGCTTATCAATTGAAATAGAGAACTTCATGCAGTTGAAAAATTCCAGACATATATGTGTATGTGTATCTTTATGTCAATATGTATAAATTAAAGAAAATATTGATGAATTACCAACTAGACTTAGATTGACCTAGAGGAAAAGAATACATTACCTATATGCAATTGTATTGATCTTTGAAGGGCCAAAGTACTTCTAGACAAAAAATAAAAAGCCAATCTTTTGAATAACAATATTCTATTTGGTAAAATTTCCTGGTTTTGAGTCATGGTGATCACACTTCTCCAAAGAATACCAATAGTACTACATCAAAATGAGGCATAGGTGCCATGATTGATGGCCTTAGATTTGAAAACTAAAACCCATTGTTATCAAAATAGGCAAAAATAAAATCAGGAAAGATGAGAGGAATGGGAAATTGTACAATCAGAGAATTGAAAAGAATGCCTGAGCTTGAATATTATGTCAAACGTAACCAATTTGCAGATGAGAAAGTTTAAATTTTGAAATTCTTTACCTAGGTTACAGTATCCCACCTGTTGTGAAAAAAATTATTTACATGGAAAATTAGTCTTCAAAATAGACCAAGACATAGTTTTAACAGTTTTTGTATGTTCAGAAAAATTTTTAAAGAACAAGAGTTAATGCAAAGATTTTCCACATTTTATTTTTTGTTTTACATTTTAAATTGTATTTTATATTATTACAATAATCTTGTTGTGAGAGTAATCATATACCCCCCTACACCCCAGCCCAAAAGAATAAAAAACTGCAAGAATAGTGAAAGAGAGGGGGAAAATGTGTATTTTGGTCTGTGTTCAGATTTCAAGGACTCTGTCTCTGGGATGAGTTGTCTTCCCTGTTATAGTCACCAGAGAAGTTGCTTCATATTTCCCTGGACTCTATACCTCCCCACTCTCTTTTATTTCATTCTATCTCTCCTTTCTTCCTGCCCCTATCCAGAAGTGTATTGTATCTGAGTACCCTTTCCCAAGATCTTCCCTCTCTGCTACCCCTACTCCCCCCTTCCATCCCACTGTTGCCCCACTTATCTCATCCATTTCCTCTCATTTTTGTTTAGGGTAGGATAGATCTATACTATATTAAGTTATTTCCTCTCTGCATGTTATTTCCTCTCTGAGCCATTTCCATTGAGAATGAAGGCTCACTCATTCCTCCTTGCCTTCTCCCATTCTACTCTATTGTAAAAGCTTTTTATTGAATCTTATATGAAATATCTTAGCCCCTTCTTCCTCTCCTTTCACTTCCTCCCAGTGCTTTCCTTTATCACCTATTGACTCCAATGTTTTACTATATTATACCATTATATTCAGCTCCTTCCTATTCTTTGTCAATATAAGCTTCTTCTAACTGCACTCAAAAATGAAAAAGTTAATATGAGTCATCAGTATCTTCTTCCCATGAAGGAATATAAACAGTTCCTCATGATTAGTCCTTCTCATCCACCCTCTCCATGGCTCACTTGAGTCCTGTACTTGGAGATCAAACTTTCTTTTCAGCTCTGGTTGTTTCATTAGGAAAGCTTTAAAGTCCCCTGTTTCATTGAGAGTCCATCATTTCCCCAAAAGAGCATGTTCAATTTTGTTGGGTAGTTCATTTTTATTTGTAAACCAAGATCTTTTGCCTTCAGGAATATTTATGTAGATGCAGATGCTTCTAGATCCTATGATGTCCTGACTATAGAGCCACAGTAATTTAATTGCTTGTTTCTGGCAGATTTTAGTATTTTTTCTTTGACTTGTGAGTTCTGAAGTTTGGCTGTTTGGCAGTTTTTCTTTTGGGATCTCTTTCAGGTGGAGTTCCATAGATTCCCTCAATTTTTATTTTACCTTCTACTTCTGGGATCTCAGGGCAATTTTGTTATATTATTTCTTGAAAAATGAAGTCTAAGCTCTTTTCCTGGTCATCACTTTTAGGTAGCCCAATAATTTTTAAATTACCTCTTCTGGATCTGTTTTCAACATCAATTGTTTTTCCAAAGAGATAATTCACATTTTCTTCCAATTTTTGGTATAATTTCATTTCTTTCTGGGTTCTTGCAAATTCATCAGCTTCCTTTAGTCCTATTCTGAATTTAAAGGAGTGATTTTATTCAGAGATCTTTTTATCTCTTTTTCCAGATTCTTTTTAATGCATCCTTCTCCTCATTTGCCTTTTGTGTTGCTTTTTCCATTTGGCATAAACTAGTTTTTAACATATTATGTTCTTCAGTATATTTTGTATTTCTCTTTCCAAGTTGCTGAGTTGGTTTTCATGATTTATGTGCATAGCTTTCATTTCTCCTCCCAATTTTTCCTCTACATCCCTTAATTGCTTTTCAAAATATTTTTGGAGCTCATACATAGCCTGAGTCCATTTTCTATTTCTCTTGGAAGTTTTGGATACAAAAGCTTCAATTTTGTACGTATGCATATGTACTTTGATCCTCAGTGGGATGAAAATAATTTTCTATGGTCAGAGTCTTCTTTTTATGTTATTTGCTCATTTCCTCAAACTATGACTTATTTACTGCTCTTCCAAAGCTTTGGAGATTTTGCAGGGGACAACCCACAAAGATATTAATTCCACCAGCATCTCATGAGAGGCTCTGACTGTTCTTATGCCTGAAATAAGACCATTCCCTCTGCCCTGGAGCTATGAGTAAAGTCCCTGCTCAGCTGTGGTGGTGTTTTGGGGGCCCAGACTGCAACTTGGATCTGAATGTGGACATATAGCAGAGTCCTATCCCAGGGAGAATATAGAGATCTCTGCAGTCTCCTCCCACCCCCTTAGCTTCTATGGGCTGAGAGGTCTGGATATTCAGGGTGGCTCTGCTGTTTTCTGCTGCAGGTTCTCACCTCAGGGTTGCTCTGAGGCCTGACCTCTGCCCCGCACTCACTATGGAACTACAGGTTTCTCTCACCAACCCTTCCAGTTGTTCCCAATGCCCAACCTGACTGTGCTGTGCTATGGCTGTGGTTATACTACAGCTTTTTCCAATTCCTTGACTCAATGGAATAGACCTGTCCTAGAGATCATCTAAGTTGTCTTGGACTGGGAAGTTGTATTACTCAGTCTTTCCTTGGGTTTCTGCCCATCTAGATTTTGGCTAATTTGATGGTTTTTGGAATTTTGGGGAGGAATGATTTTTGAGGGATTCCTGCCATCATGCTGCCATCTTGGCTCCAACCCTCTCCCATATTTTAATTTTTAGGCAAATCTATTTACATTATCTTTTGTATTTATTCATTTGCTCCTCCTTTAAAGGGAATACAGTTGCAACAATAATCACAGATAATAAGAAACGACAATTATAAAATTACTAAAACATCTGCATTAATTAAAATTAAATGCCTTGAAATTAGTGAAATGTCTCTCATAAATATGTTTGCTATCAAACACAATATTGGGTCTAAACAATGAATTTACATTGATTCCTTTCTAAATCAATTGTATCTTTATAAAAAAGCAATTACTGTCTTTTTTGGGTTTTTTTTGGTAAACATCCCCATTCCAAATAGAAGTCAAGTTTACTATTACTTTCTCAAGATTTTAAGTTAGATCCCTATTTCCTTTTAATTCTGACAAACCAGTCACTTCTTTTATGATTATGCTTGGATATGTTCTTTGTTGTTCAATAAGAATTCAGTTATCTTAGAAACATCCAAATGATTACGTTATTATGCTACTGAAATGGGAGGTATTATATGGGTTTTGATTTTGTGGTATATTTATATGCACTTGAATACATTTGTTCTTGGTTTAATTCTTCTATTAATGCATGTTTATTTTATTTTAATTTTTTTCCTATTTCAGTTCTTGCCAAGAAGTCTTCAACTGGAAGTCAAACTTCCTGGTCATAGAAATATAATTTTACCAAAGATAAGGAAATGAAATCATTTAATATTTTTATTTATACTGTTGAATTGGAGATAAGTGACAAATTGAGTTTTGTGAAGTAGATCATTAATAATGCCTCAGTACCCCAAGTGAGTCCTGTTGAAATTTGTGTACCAGATAAGATAAAGAGGGCAAATATGATGTTAACTAAAGCATGAAATATGAAATTACTTAGTATACTAACAGATCTTTAGTTGACTTATTTATCTATTTTATTTGACTGGTTTCACTGAGAGATGGATTTTTTGTGTTTTTGTTCAATTTATTTGCTGGCTTTTGTCTTCACTTTTTTTTTATAATTTTTGCAAGGAAATGGGGTTAAGTGACTTGCTAAGGTCACTCAGCTAGTTAATCATCACATGTCTGAGGTCAAATTTGAAATCAGGTCCTCCTTACTCCAGGGCCAGTACTCTTTCCACTCTGGCACCTAGCTGCACCTCTCTTCACCCTTTAAATAAATATGAATTGAATAGTTGTTGCCCCAATCTTCCAATTTCTTTCACTTTTATTTTCTATGTTTAAGAGAGTGGAGAAAGGAGCAGAATGATTTTGACAGACTGGCTTCCTAGGCTGTGACAAGAGTTTCAGTGTGTAAGAAGCTAAGTGGATAGTAGTTACATCAAATAAAAGTAAACATGAGAAGCAGCATTCAAATGATTATGTATTGACCTTTGCAATCAGAAAGAGCTAGGTTCAAATCCTGATGCTGAAAATTATTAAGTATATAAACACAGTAAAGCAAATATATATCTATTTCACCTTCTTTTTCTACAGTTGTAAACTTGAAGAGGTTCCAAATTTAAATCGATAATACCATGAACTCTTCAGCTGAAAATCCTTAGGTTTGGACAATGACTTTTTTTTTGAATCCCCCATTTTCTGCTTGTTTATTTGTGATCATGAGAGTATAGAAACTTACTCATTACTACTCCTGTGAAGAGAATATCTATTCACTGCAAACCTTGCTGGCATATTATCAGGAACAGAATTAAACGACTACGAAAGAAAACTTCAGGTAGCTAATGATGTCTTGCTGATGTTCAAACAACTATTTCCCAGACGCTCTGGTATCCAATTGTCTTTCAGGGGTGGCACTAAATCAATGTCCTCACCTTAATTATGCCACACTGTTGGCAACAGAAGAATTGGTGAATTGTTGTGTAATATAACAAATTAAGTGCTTGTCTCCAGGTCTGAAACAAGGCTGTCTTACCTTCAGCCCTGAGAAAAAATATTTCTCATTTATACTTAGATGCCAACTTATCTATCCATGCTGCTAAGACAGATCAGTAATCTATTCTATCCATTCTAGTGCAACAACCAATATAACTGGTTGAGGATGAACTGTTTTTTTGACAACAACCTTTGACCCTAGCTTGATGTTAGCTCATGTTCTATAATAACTGAAGACCCATTTTATTGATTACTACACCAATATTCATCTGGTAGATTAAAACAAAATCTGAAATATTCTTTCCTTTGGACTATCTTTGGACATATTTCAAGTACTTACTAAATTTTAATTTCCTTCCATCCCTCTTTCTTTCTTTTCAGGGAAAGTTGGAGTTCAACAGGACATGTGCAAAATTCTTCTACATTCAGTCAACCACTGTAATGAAGCAATGATAGAGGGGTCTTGTACTCATATATAATAAAGCAGCACTCCCAAATCATGACTGGACAAGAATAACTCAATGAACACTATAAAGGTTACCTAATTCATGAAGAGAGGTACATTGAAAACTTAATTTAATTCCTCATGAAATACTTGTTGTTTGATGAAACCAATGAGTAGGTAATAATTTTTTTCATAAAAATAATAAAATTAGAAATAATTCCTGAAGTTCACCAGGACTTTCACATTTTACTGAGTTAATATCAAGTAATGATGTCATTTTTAAATAAAGAAGCTTAAAACTAAATAGATGCATAAAACTCAATTAATTAGGACTGATGCAGAGAAAAGGCTGCAGAGAACAGACTGGAATATTGTTAAAATATTGTTAAAATCTGAGTTTTCCTCAGAAACAGCATTATTGAAGCCTATTAAGATATGTTAGATTAAAAGAACACACAAAAGAACAGAGCAGAACATCTGACAAATTCTGCCATGGGGAGAGTGTGAGTGGGGTCATGGCAGAGAACAAAGACCCAGTGTAGTAGTGGCTGGGCAAGATGAGGATTAAAGTGAAATCCTTGTCTGTGGTAAAAATCTCCAGTGGAGGCTTTTGCAGTTTGGGTTGCACAGAGGGTAGACTAAGAGAGGTTCAGTACTCTATGGAAGCTCCAGCATAAATGTCCAGTATCCCCATTTAGCTAGTGGCTGGTCTGGTTGACCCAAATCAGAGGTCAAACCCCTAGCGTTCCCAGGAGAACCCTTGGAATTTCCAGCAGGGTGGACCTAGTGTTCTCCAGAGCAGATAGCAGGCAAACAGTCAAGGGTGTTCCCACTATTCCCAATGACCCAGGAAGTGAGCAGTTGACATCCTCAACAATGGTTACCCAGAGAGAGAGAGAGCTTTGGTATTCCTTACAGATTGAGTTTATTGAGAAATTCTCTAAGTTCCAAACATCGAAAGTCCCAGGTCAGTAAGCAAGACTCTAGGGGTTCTCAACATCATAGTTGGCAAGCAAACCCTTCCCCCCAAGCCAAGACACCTAGGATAGCTAACAAGTTCAAAAATGAATGAGAAAAATCATAGAAAAGCAGGGTCTAATAAAGGTTTCCTTGGAGAGATTATATTAAAGATTTTGGCATTTGTATTCAAAAGGGAGAAAGGTTTATAATTTTCTTTTAACTCTTCCTAGTTTAGGCAACAGGACCATATTGGTTTCATAGAAAGAGTTAGGCAGAGTTCAATCTTTCCCCATTTTTCCAAAGAGTTTATACAGAATTGGAAACAATTGTTCCTTAAATGTTTGGTAGAATTCACTTATGAATCCATCAGGCCCTGGAGATTTTTTCTTAGGGAGTTCAATGATGGCTTGTTGTTCTTTTTCTGAGATAGGATTGTTCAGGTATTTAATCTCCTCTTCATTTAACCCCAGCAACTTATATTTTTTGTAAATATTCATCCATTTCACTTAGATTATCAAATTGGTTGGCATAGAGTTAGGCAAAATAATTCCAAATTATTACATTAATTTCCTCCTCATTGGTGGTGAGTTCAATGTTCACTAAATCCTGTAATAATAAGTCCAGGCATTTTTTTTCTCTTCAATGTTTTCAATATTGTATTAGAAATTTTAACTTCAACAATAAGAGAAAAAAAATTGAAGGAATAAGAATTGGGAAAGAACAGACAAAACTCTCATTCTTTGCAGGTGATATGATGTCATACCTAGAGAATCCCCCTAAAAAAATCTAAAAATTTTGATTGGTAGGGGTCTAAACAAGTAGTTTGGTTTTGGCAGAATTGTCTTTTTTATTATATTAGTTCGACTTATCTATGAACATTTGATGTTTTCCCGGTTATTTAAATGCAATTTTATTTGCATGAGAAGAGTTTTGTAATTTTTTTCAAAAAAGTTTCTGAGTCTGCCTTGGCAAATAGACTCCCATGTATTTTATATTGTCTGAAGTTACTTTGAATAGGATTTATCTTTCTAGCTCTTCCTGCTTTATCTTGCTATCATATATAGAAAGGCTGAGAATTTATGAGGGTTTATTTTATATACTGTGACTTTACAAAAGTTGCTGTTTCCAGTAGTTTTTTGGATGATTTTTTGGGCATTCTCTGGTTATACCATCATGTCATCTGCAAAGAGTGAGAGTTTTGTCTCTTCTTTGCCTATTCTAATTCCTTTGACTACTTTTTCTCTTTTTATTGCTGAGTCTAATATTTCTAATATGATACTGAATAGTAGTGGTGATAATAGGCATCCTTGATTCACCCCGATCTTATTGGTAATGCCTCAAGCCTATGCTTGTTGCATATAATGATTGCTGATGGTTTCAGATACACTGCTTATTATTCTTAGAAACAAAACATTTATTCCTGCACTATCCTCCAACAATGTATTAGTGTCACAGCTCCTCCAATAATGTATTATATTAGTGTCCCAGATTTCCAATATCCCTTCCAACATTGACCATTGTCCTTTCTGGTCACATTGGTTAGTCTGAGATGTGTGAGCTCATACCTCAGAGATGCTTTAATTTTCATTTCTCTAATAAGTAGAGATTTAAAGCAATTTTTCATATGCTTATGGATCGCTTTGATTTCCTTATCTGTAAATTGCCTTTGCATTTCCATTGACAATTTGTCAATTGGGGAATGACTAGAATTTTGAAAGTTTGACCCAATTCTGTGTATATTATGAGAAATAAATCATTTTTCAGTAATACTACTGGTAAAAATTATTTCCCAAATTGCTAGAATTCTTTTGATATTGCTTCAGGGATTTTGTCAGTACAAAAGCCCTTTAATTTAATATAATCAAAATATCTAGTGGTTTTCAGTGGTCCTTTCCTTGGACATAAACTGCTTAGTATTCTAAGTAATAATCCATTTGTTCCTGAACTCTCTAGTGCTTTTAATAGGAATGGATGCTTTATTTTGTCAAAAGCTTTTCCAGTGTCTATTGTTATATTCATATCATTTGTTATAGGTTTGTTATTGATATAATTAATAGTACTATTAGTTTTCCTAATATTTAACAAACACAGCATTCCTGAGATAAATCCTACTTGGTCATAATGTATTATCCTAGTGATAAGTTATTGTAATCATTTTGCTAAGATTTTATTTTAGATTTTTGCATCTATATTCCTCAGGGAGATAGATCTGTAATTTTGTTTCTCTGTTTTAACTCTTCCTGGTTTAGTTATCAACACCATATTGCTGTCATAGAAAGATTTAGAAAGAATTTCATCTTCAGCTATTTTTCTAAAAAGTTTATATAGAATTGGAAATACTTGTTGCTTAAATGTTTGATAGAATTCACTTGTGAATACATCTGGCCCTGGAGGTATTTTCTTAGGGAATTCAATAATGACTTCTTCAAGTTCTTTCTCTGTGATAGGGTTGTTTAGGTTTTTAATTTCCCCTTCATTTAACCTGGGAAACTTATATATATGTAAATATTTGTTCAATTCACTTAGACTGTCAAATTTATTGTCATAGTGTTGGGCAAAATACTTCTGAAATATGACTTTAATTGCCTCCTCAACAGTGGTGAATTCACTTTTTTCATTTATGATACTAGCAACTGGGTTTTCTTTTTTCTTTTTTTTTAATCAAATTGACTAGAGGTTTATCACAATTTATTATCATCATTTATTATTTATCATCATTCATTATTTGTTTTATTCAGAAAACCAACTATTTTATTTATTTATTAGTTGAAAAGTTTCCTTGTTTTTATTTTATTAATTTCTAATTTAATTTTTGGAAGTTCTAATTTGATTATTACTTGGGAGTTTTTGATTTGTTCTTTCTCTAATTTTTAGTTGCATATTTAGTTCATTGATTTCCTCTTTCTCTAATTAATTCATTATATTATAATATATGCCATGACAACCACCTTGAGTGAATCCCATAGATATTTTTGTTTGTTGTTACATTATTGTCATTATCTAGGATAAAAGAATTTACTCTTTCAATAATTTGTTGTTGATTCATTCATTATTTAAAATGAAATTATTTAGTCTCCAATTAGTTTTGGGTTTATAAATCCCTGGCCCAATATGGCATATGATATTTTTTGCATTATGATCTGAGAAAGATGTATTCAATATTTCTGCCTTTCTGCAAGTGATCATTAGAAATTTATGCCCTGGTATGTGATCAATTTTTGTAAGTGCCATGTATTGCAGAAAAAATTTATATTCCTTTCTATACCCATTCAGTTTCCTCCATAAGTTTATCATGTCTATATTTCTACCAATCTATTTACCTCCTTAACTTCCTTCTTGTTTATTTTATTATTAGCTTTACTTAAATCAGAGAGTGTGAGCTTGAGATCTCTCACTAGTAGAGTTTTGCCCTTTCAACTTCTCCTCTAAGTATTTGGATGCTCTACCATTGGGTGTATACATATTTAGTAATGAAATTACTTCATTGTTTATGGTATTTTTGGGAGGATATAGTTTCCCTCCTTATCTATTTTAATGAGATCTATATTTGCAGATATTTTGTAAGAGATAAAGATGGCTACCCCTGCTTTTTTCACTTTAGCTGAAGCAATATATATATATATTTTTCTCCAACCTTTTCCTTTTACTCTGTATGTATCTCTCAGCTTCAAACGAATTTCTTCTAAGTTGCATATTGTACGATTCTGGAATATCATCCACTTTGGTATTCACTTTCTTTTTAAGGGAGAGTCCACCCCATTCATATTCAAAGTTACAATTACTTCTTCTTTATTTCCCCATATGCTATCTTCCCTCTCTTTGTATTTCCCATCTTTTTTCACTCTATCCATATTACCTGGCGTTTTGTTTCTGAATATCAACACATTCAGTTTGTTTGACCTCCTATATCAAGCCTCCTCTCATTTCTTTTCTCTTGACATTTTCCTCTTTTTTCTTCTTCCCCTTCCTTCCTTCTGTTAGCTCCCCTATTTTTTTTTTAGTTTTTAGTTTTTGCAAGGCAATGGGGTTAAGTGGTTTGCCCAGGGCCACACAGCTAGGTAATTATTAACTATCTGATTCCAGATTTGAACTCAGGCACTCTTGACTCCAGGGCCAGTGCTCTATACACTGCACCACCTAGCTTCCCACTGTTAGCTCCCATTTTACTCACCCTCCCCATCTTCCACCCTCCCCTTTTTCCCTTTTATTACTTGAAAGGTAAGATAAGTTTCTTAACATAACTGAGTGTGTGTGTGTAAGTCAAACGTAAGCCATTTCTGATTAGAGAAAGATTCAGGTGGTCTTTGGTACCTCTTAATATAATGAGATTTACCCCATTCAATATTCTCCATCCTCCCATCTCCTTATTGTCCCCCTTTTTGAAGAGGATATTTCTTTTAAATCATTCTATATGAGATGCAGAAAAGTCATGAGTGTCCCTTACTTCCGGCTAAGTATATTATTTCTAATAAAGTTACAAACCCCAAGAGTTATTAGTCTTTCTCCCAGGTAGGGATATTTCCAGTTTCATCTTATTGGATAGGAGTCTCACAGGTAAGTCATATGTATCCATCGCTTCTGGCTAAATATATTCTCTCTAATAGTGTTTTTTTTCAAGGCAAATGGGGTTAAGTGGCTTGCCCAAGGCCACACAGCTAAGTAATTATTAAGTGTCTGACCTGATTTGAACCCAGGTACTCCTGACTCCAAGCCTGGTGCTTTATCCACTATGCCACCTAGATGCCCTCTCACTAATAGTGTTACAACTCTCAAGAATTATAAGGATCTTTATCCCAGTTATGAGAATATCTCTCCTATAACTGGTTTTTCATCTTATTTGATAGAAGTTTTTTTTTTTCTCCCTCCCCCTTTTTTAACCTTTTCATGTGTTCTTTGAACCTCCTGCTTGATGTACAAATTTTCTATTTAGCTCTGGTCTTTTCATCAGGAAATGTTGTAAGTCTCCCTTTTAGTTAAATGTCCATCTTTTCACCTGGAAGGGAAGGCTCAGCTTTGCTGAATAGTTGATTCTTGTCAGCATTTGAAGCTCCGTTGCTCTTTGGAAGATCTCATTTTGGATCTTTCAGTCCCTTAATGTTGATCCAGCCAGGTCCTCTGCAATCCTTACTGTGGCTCCTTGGTATCTAAATTGTTGCTTTCTGGCTACTTGCAGGATTTTCTCTTTTATCTGGAATTTGGCCACAGCATTCCTTGATGTATTAATTTTACAATTTCTTTCCAGAGGGGATCGATGTATTCTTTCAATAATGATTTTACACTCCGGTTCCATGATATCAGGGCAGTTTTCCATCACTAAATCCCCTAATATTAAGTCCAGGAGGTTTTTTGCTTCAATGTTTTCAGGAAGACCTATGAATTCTCAGGTTGTCCCCTGATGATCTATTCTCAAGGTCAGTGGTTTTACTAATGAGTATTTTAACTTTTCTTCTATTTTTTAGATATTTTTTGTTTTTTGTAACAGATTCTTGCTGTCTCATGAAGTCATTAGTTTCTACAGACTCCATTCTTTTTTTTAGAGAAGAATTTTATTCATTTAACTTTTGCAACTCCTCTTCCTATTAGTCAATTCTGTTTTTGGAAGAGTTTTCCATTTGACCAATTGAGGTTTTAAGAGAATTATTTTCTTTTTGCCTTTTTTCCAGTTGTATTTTACAAGGATTTGTTTTCTTGTTGCAAGGTAGTAATTTTCATTCCCAAATTGTCCAATTGAGGTTTTTTTTTTTTTAGTTTTCTTTTGCAAGGCAAACGGACTTAAGTGGCTTGCTCAAGGCCACACAGCTAGGTAATTATTAAGTGTCTGAGACCAGATTTGAACCCAGGTACTCCTGACTCCAGGGCCGGTGCTTTATCCACTGTGCTACCTAGCCACCCCCCCAATTGATTTTTAAACTCCTTTCTGATTTTTCCAAGTACGTCTTTCTGTGCTGGAGACCAAATCAAATTGCCCTCAGAGGTTCTAAGTCTATCTGAGTTAGGGTCTTTTCCTTCTAGGAATTTTTCAATGGTCCCTCCTTTCCACTGGCCATTCATCATTTTCCTAAGACCTTGTATTGAGGCAGGAACTGGTTCAGAGAGGTTTGTTGTTGAGATCTCTAGAGACTTTACTCACTGGGTTTAGTAACTCCAAGTGAGCTGGCCAGTAGGATGTGTTGGTTGCTTTTCTGGAGTGTCTGTGATCTTGATTTGAAACCCTCTTCCTTGGCCTGGGGGGAGAGGGGTTGAAGCTGCTGAATACTTCTATCTTTGAACAAGGTGCTGTCATTTTGTTTGTTATCATAAGAGCCTAAAGCTGAATTGAAGGCATGGAGTCTGAGAGTTCCTCTAGACCAGGGGAACCCAGGGATCAATGTCTGCAACTCTCTTGTACTAGCCCTGACCCTCTAGCCCTGCCAGGACGCTTTAGGCTGTCAGTGCCACAATCTCTGCTACTCAGTTGACTCATGTTTCTGTGGCCAAGCAGGCTAGTCCTGCTCTCCTTTGCTTTCGACAGAGTCTGCTTTCTATGCCCAGGCTCAATCACGATCCTGGAAGACAAACTTTAAGGTAGAGTTTCTTCTCCTACCTTTTCTTTGTGGGCTTTGCCTATTGGATCTCTGTTAAGAGTTTTGTGTCATATTATATATGAGGGCAGATCAGGTATCTTTAGCACACTGCCTGTCTTCTCTCCATTATCTTGGTGGGAATTCTCTTGGAATGGATTTTAAACATCAAGTGGAAAAACTGAGAATAGAAATAGAACATAACATTGAAATCTTTCAAAGGAAAAATGAAAGAAGAAAACATATTATTTAAATATAAAATTGGATAAATTTAAAAAGAAAATAATTCATTCAAAAATATAATTAAGCAAATGCAAAAAAGATAACAACTCTTTTAAAAACATAATTGAACAAATAAAAAAGGTGATTGAAAAGTTAAGTGAAGAAGATACTACCTTGAAAAATAGCCTGGAATGATTGAAAATATTGAGTTCATGAGACATCATGAACCTGTTAAATAAAATTTAAAAAATAAGAACAGTAGAAGAAATTGTAAAATATTTCATGAGTAAAGCAACTGACCTGGAAAATAGATTCAAGAGAGATAATTTAAGAATTATCATACTACCTGAAAATCATGATCAAAAAACAGCCTGGATAGCATACTTTAGGAAATCATCAAGGAGAACTGCTCTGATATCCTGGAACGGGAGGGTCCAAAAGACATAGAAAGAATCCCACAATCATTTCCCCTAAAGGAAAATGCCAAGTAGTATTATAATCATCAAACTCCAGAATTCTCAAATCCAGGACACAATCCTGCAAGCATCCAGAAATAAGGAATTCAAATGCATAAAAGCCACAGTCAGGATTTATACAGGACCTGATAGATTAACATTAAAGTATCTAAGGGCCTGGATTATGATAATCTGGAGGGTGAGGGAGTTTGAATTTCAATAAAAAATCAAGTACCCAGTAATATTAAGCATATTCTTTCTGGAGAAATAATGGGCATTAAAAGAATAGATGATTTCCAAACTTTGCTAATGAAATGACCTGAGCTGAAAAGAAAATTGGATGTTTGGACAAGTGACTCAAGAGATACCTGAAAATGTAAAAAAAGGAAGGAAAAATTTATTTGTGATCAAAATGATTTCATCCCTACCTGGGAGGAAAATTCTCATAACTCTTGAGGACTATAACTCTGTTAGAGGTAGTATCATTCGGCTGAATTTATGGTCATAAGTTGATTTACATGGAATGATTTAAAAAAATTAGACATTTAAAATAGGAGGTGGAGTTATGATACAGGATGAAGAGGAGGCAAAATGGGGAGAATTACATCATATGAAGAGATGCAAAGGAAAATTTGCAGTAGAGGGAAAGAAAGGAAATGGGAACTGCTTGAATCTTACTCTTATATGATTTTACTCAAATAGAGAAAAACATATACACTCAAATGGATTGAGAAATTTATCTGACCCTTCAAATAATAGGAGGAGAAAAGGGTAGAGAATGAGAGAAGGAACTTATAGAAGGGAGGAGAGGAAGAAGGGAAAAAGAGAGAGAGTGAATGACAGTGATGATGGCTAATAGAAGGAAGCACAGGTTGAAGAAGGTGTTCTTCAGAAACAAAACACTGATGAGAAGGGTAAAAGGAGAAAAAAGTACAAATGGAAGGAAGAGAGCATGGAGGGTTTAAAAAAGTTAATATTTATAAATATGAATGTGAATGAAATGAACTCTTCTTCATAATCGAAGTGGACACGGCCAGCTAGGTGGCAAAGAGATAGAGCTCTGGCTCTGAAGTCAGGAGTACCTGAGTTCAAATCCAACCTCAGACACTTAATAATTGCCTAGCCTTGTGGCTTTGGGCAAGCCACTTAACTTCATTGCCTTGCAAAAAAACCAAAAAAATGGAAGTGGACAGCAGAGTTGATTAAAAACCAGAAATGTAAAATAATTTCCTTATTAAAAAAGCACATTTCAAGCAGGAAGATAGTGCCAGAATAAAGATAAAAGACTAGAAAAGATTACAAATTCATTTAGCTGAAGTGAGGAAAAGAAGAAGGGGTAGCAATTTTTATTTAAAGCAAAGTAACTGCAAAGATAGATCTCATAAAAGAGATAATGAAGGAAACTGCATCCTGATGAAAGGTACTAGATGCAATGAAGTAATTTCAGTACTAAACTTTTGTGCAGAAGCATTAGAGCATCCAAACTCTTAGTGAAGAAACTAAGAGTTACAGGAAGACCCTGACAGTGAAATAATACTGGTAAGAGAACTCATTCTCAGACTATCAGTATTAGATTAATCTAAAATTAAAATAAAGAAAAGGAAGTTAAGGGAGTGAATTGAATGTTAAAAAAATTCAATATGATAGACTTTTGGAGGAAATTGAATGGAGATACCAATGAATATACTTTTTTTCCTTTGGTTCTTGGCACATACAGGGAAAAAAATTGATCATGTATTAGTGCATATAAAACTCA
This sequence comes from Macrotis lagotis, assembly GCF_037893015.1. Lineage (NCBI taxonomy): Eukaryota > Metazoa > Chordata > Mammalia > Peramelemorphia > Peramelidae > Macrotis > Macrotis lagotis. The sequence continues at coordinate 551,262,061 of NC_133658.1, forward strand.
TAATCAGATGCAAAAAGGAAGAAGTAATAAATTCATCCTTTTTACATCATTATACAATAAAAAATCAATTGCAATAAATGACCATGGAGAAGCAGACATAAAATTGGAAACTAAAACTTTTTGTTAAGAATAAAGAGACCAACTTCTGGCCAGGATGGCGGAGAGAAGACAGGCACAGTTCTAAAGTCTCCTGATTTTTCCCTATTACATGAAACAAACCTCTTAAAAGAAATCTGATCCACAAAAACCAGAAAGAAAAGCCAGGAGAAAGAACATTTACCTCAGGATTTGTCTCCTTCAGCAGCATGGGCCAAATTTGGGCAGGTGAGTCTAGGCTCAGAGGGAAGATCAGGCCTGGTGACCAGATTAACAGCTGAATTGGAGCCAGGAGTATGAGGGCCCCAGAGAACCAGACATGCTGGATCAGCAGGGTGGCTAGACCACAGGGGCTTGAGTCAACTAGGGAGCAGATGGGCTGGTGTTGGTACTGTCATCCAGGAGCTTGCGGACAGGGCTTGGGGAAGAGTTCTGGTTCAGGAGACCTGTGGACACACCATCCCTGGGCACCTCTGGTTTGAGGAACATAGTCCCATTACAGCCCAGACTTCTTCTCAGAGTAAACAAATGCAAACTACTTCTGCTTCAGGCCCAGGCATGTGAGCAGAAGAACCAGCCCAGCTGAGGAGTGACCTTAGGCCAGGGTAAAACACACTACTGATTGAAGGCGAAAGAATTCAATAGTTCCAACCCCGCCCTTCAAGCAAAGGAAGAAGGCCTCAATCAAGGTCATAGACACTCCAGAGAAAGCAACCACCTCCTCCTAATGGTCAGCCAGAGAAATTGCACTCAGTGAGTAAAGCCTTTAGCTATCCCAACTCAAGGTCTTAACAAAATGAAGAAGGGTCAGTGGAAAGGTGGATCCATAGAAAAATCCTTGGAAAGGAAATACCCTAACTCAGAAAGACCTGGCACCTCTGAGGAGAATACAATCTGGTCTTCAGCACAGGAAGACTTCCTTGAAGAAATAAGGAAGGAGCTTAAAAATCAACTGGAAAATTTGGGGGAGACAATTAATACCTTGCAACAAGAAAAGAAAACCTTAGAAAGTACAATTGGACATATACCAAAGGAGAATAAATCTCTCACATCATGAATTGGACAAACACAAAATGAGAATAATGCTCTCAGATCCTCAATTGGCCAAATGCAAAAAGAAAATAATTCTCTCAAAACTTCAACTGGTCAAAAAGAAAGCTCTTTCAAAAGTAGAATTGACCATTTGGAAAAGGAGTTGCAAAAGGTTAATGAAGAAAACTCCTCCCCACAAAAAAGAATGGAGTCTACAGAATCTAATGACTCTATGAGACAACAAGAGTCAGTTAAACAAAATCAAAAACTAGAAAAAAAAGAAGAAAATGTAAAATACCTCATCAACAAAACCACTGAACTTGAGAATAGATCGAGAAGGGGCAACCTGAAAATTATAGGACTTCCTGAAAACATTGAAGAGAAAAAAAAGCCTGGACTTAATATTACAGGTTCTAGTGAAGGAAAACTGCCCTGATATCATGGAATCAGAGGGCAAAGTAGTTATTGAAAGAATACATCGATCCCCACCAGAAAAAGATCCTAAAATGAAAACACCAAGGAATGTTGTGGCCAAATACAGAACTATCAAATAAAGGAGAAAATTGTGCAAGCAGCCAGAAAGAAGCAATTTAAATATCAAGGAGACACAGTAAGTATCACGCAGGACCTGGCTGCATCAACATTAAGGGATCAAAGGGTTTGCAATGAGATATTTCGATGAGCAAGGGAGCTTGGAATGCAGCCAAGAATGTACTTTCCCACAAAGCTGAGCCTTCTCTTCCAGGGAAAAAAAGATGGACATTTAACGAAAATGGAAGATTTCCAAAATTTTCTGATGAAAAGACCAGAGCTAAACAGAAAATTTGGAAATAAACAGGAGGTTCAAGAAACACATGAAGAGGTAAAAAAAAAACAAGGGGGTGGTAAAAGGGAAAAAAATGCTATCCAGTAAGTTGAAACTTTCCAGATCCCAGCATGGGGAAAAAGATTCTCATAAATCTTGAGTATTGTAACTCTAACAGAGAGAATATACCTAGCCAGAAATGAAGGACATTCATGATGTATCCATGAGACTATCTAAAGAGATGTAACTGCCTTTAACCCCATTTGGGAGAAAGACTCTAATAACTCTCAGGAATTCTGACTCTATTCAATAGAATATACTGAATTAGAAGGGACAGACAACCAGAATTTTCTATAACATAGAATAATCTAAAAAAACACTACCTCTTTAAAAAGAGAGACAGAAAAGAGATGGTAGGAGGGAGGGGATTGAATGGGGTAAATCTCATTACACTAAGAGTTACAAAAAAACCTATGGTAATAGAGGGGAAGAAGGGAGGAGATGAGAAACACCTGAATCTTCTTCTCATCAGACTTGGATAAAGTCAACCTATACATACTCAGTTTACTTGTAAAACATATAACCTTTCAAGTATTAAAAGGGGAAAAGGGGAGGGGGGTGGAGAAGTGGAAGGGGAGTGGGGGGGAAAAGGGGAAATAACAAAAGGAAGGGGAGGAAAAAGGGAAAGGGGAAAGAAAGGGAAGGGTGTGATATAGGAGGGCAAATACACTGAAGGGGTGGTATTCAGAAACAAAATAGTTCAGAATATAGATAAAGCGGGGGAAGGGGGAAAATATAAATAGAGGGAAGATAGCATGGAGGGAAATACAGAATGAGTAATCATAACTTTGATTGTGAATGGGATGAACTCTCCCTTAAAATGTAAGCAAATAGCAGAGTAGATTGAAAACCAAAATCCTACAATATGCTCCTTAAAAGAAACTCATCTGAAGCAGAGAGATACATATAGAGTAAAGGTAAAAGGTTGGAGCAAAATATATTTTGCTTCAGCTGAAGTAAAAAAAAGCAGGGGTAGAAATCCTTATCTCAGACAAAGCAGCAGCAAAAAATAGTGTTAAAAAGATCAGGAAAGAAACTTCATCCTCCTAAAAGGTATCATAGACAATATATATGCACCCAGTGGGACAGCACCTAAATTCTTAAAGGAGAAACTGAAAGAACTACAGAAAGACATAGACAGCAAAACTCTACTAGTGGGAGACCTCAACCTCCCACTCTCAGATCTAGATAAATCAAATCATAAAATAAACAAGAAAGAAGTTAAGGAGGTAATAGATCGTTAGAAAAATTAGATATGGTGGACTTATGGAGGAAACTTAACGAGGATAGAAAGGAATATAACTTTTTCTCTGCAGTACATGGATCTTATATCAAAAATTGACCATATACTAGGACATAAAAACCTAATGATCAGCTACAGAAAGGCAGAAGTGCTGAATACATCTTTCTCAGATCACAATACAATAAAAGTCATGTGCAATATTTGGCCAAGGAGATATAGACCCAGAACAAATTGGAAACTGATTAACCTCATTTTAAAAAATGAGTGGACCAAAAACAAATTATAGAAAGAATTAACCATTTTTTCCTAGATAATGATAATAATGAAACAACATACCAAAACTTATGGGATTCATTCAAAGGGACTCTCAGGGGATATATTATAGCTCTAAATGCTTACACAAATAATTTAAGAAAGAGGAAATCAATGAACTAAACATGCAACTAAAAAAAATTAGAGAAAGAACAAATAAAAATACTTAATTAAATACCAAATTAGAAATCCTAAAAATTAACAGAGAAATCAATAAAAGCAAAAGCAAAAAACCTATTGAATTAATAAATAAAAACAAAAGTTGGTATTATGAAAAACTAATAAAATTGATAAACCTCTTGTCAATTTGATAAAAAAAGAAAGAAGTAAATCAAATTGCTAGTATCATAAATTAAAAAGGTGAACTCACCACCAATGTGGAGGAAATTAAAGTAATAATTCTAAATAATTTTGCCCAACTCTATGCCAATAAATTTAATAATCTAAGTGAAATGGATGAATATTTACAAAAATATAAGTTGCCCTGGTTAAATGAAGAAGAGATTAAATACCTAAACAACCCTATTTCAGAAAAAGAAATTCAACAAGCAATCATTGAACTCCCTAAAAAAATCTACTTGGCCTGATAAATTCAAAAGTGAATTCTACCAAACATTTAAGGAACAATTTTTTCCAATTCTATATAAACTCTTTGGAAAAATAGGGAAAGAGAGAACTCTGCCTAACTCATTCTATGAAACCAATATGGTGCTGTTACCTAAACCAGGAAGAGTTAAAACAGAGAAAGAACATTATATACCTCTTTCCCTGATGAATATGTATGAAAAATCTTAAATAAAATCTTAACAAAACAATTACAACCAGTTATCACTAGGATAATACATTATAATCAAGGAGGATTTATTCCAGGTATGCAGGGATGGTTCAATATTAGGAAAACTGTTTGTATACTCAATTATATCAACAACAAACCAATCAGAAATCATATGATCATATCAATAGATGCTGAAAAAGCTTTTGACAAAATACAGCATCCATTCCTATTAAAAACACTAGAGAGTGTAAGAATAAATGGACTGTTCCTTAAAATAATTAGCAGTATCTATCTGAAACCATCAGCAAGCATTATATTCACTAGGGAGAGGCTAGAAGCATTCCCAATAAGATCAGGGGTGAAACAAGGATGCCCATTATCACCACTACTTATTCAATATTGTACTGGAAATGTTAGCATCAGCAATTAGAGAAGGAAAAGAAATTGAAGGAATTTTAATTGGGAAGGAAGAGACAAAACTCTCACTCTTTGCAGATGACATGATGGTCTACCTAGAAAATCCCAGGAAATCATCCAAAATCTACTGGAAACAATTAACAATTTTAGCAAAGTTGCAGGTTATAAAATAAACCCTCATAAATCCTCAACTTTTTTATATATGTCTAGCAAGATACAGCAGGAAGAGCTAGAAAGAGAAATCCCATTCCAACTAACCTCAGACATTATAAAATACTTGGGAGTCTATTTGCCAAGACAGACTCAGAATCTTTTTGAAAAAAATTATAAAACACTTCTCACACAAATTATATCAGATTTAAATAACTAGGCAAATAACAATTACTCATTGATAGGTAGAGCTAATATAATCAAAATGAAAATTCTACCAAAACTAAACTACGTGTTTAGTGCTCTACCAATCAAAATTCCATAAAATCACTTTAATGAGTTAGAAAAAGTTGTAGGTAAATTTATATGGAGAAATAGTCAAGAATTTCCAGAGATTTGATGATAAAAAGTGCAAAAGAAGGGGGCTTAGCCATACCCAATATAAAACTATATTATAAAGCATCAGTCATCAAAACTGTCTTGTATTGGCTAAGAAACAGAGTGGTGCACCAGTGGAATAGAGTAGGTGCAGCAACAGGAAATGATTATAGTAATCTGCTCTGTTATACACCCAGAGTCCAGCTATTGGGATAAAAACTCTCTCTTTGATAAAACTCCTGGGATAATTGGAAATTAGTATGGAAGAAATTTAAATTAGACCAACACCTCACACCCTTTACCAAGATAAGATCCAAATGGATACAGTATTTAGACATTAAAAAATCATACTATAAGAAAATTAGAAGATCAAGGACTAGTTAACTTATCAGATCTATGGAAAGGGGAGCAGTTTATGACTAAGGAAGAGATGGAGACCATCACTAAAAACAAACTAGATGATTTTGATTAAATTAGATTCAAAAGCTTTCAACTAATGTTTCTGACAAAGGACTCATTTCTAAAATATACAGAGAACTGAGTCATATTTTTAAAAAAGCCATTCCCCAGTTGACAAATAGTCAAAGGATATGCAAAGGTAATTTACAGATGAGGAGATCAAAGCAATCCATCATCGTATGAAAAATTGCTCTAAATAATTACTTATTAGAGAATTGCAAATTAAAGCTTCTCTGAGGTACCACCTCACACCTCTCAGGTTGGCCAATATGATCATTGTTGGAAGGGTTGTAGGACATCTGAGACATTATTACACTGTTGGTGCACCTGTGAACTTATCCAGCCTTTCTAGAGTAAAATTTGGACCTAAGCCAAAGGGCAGCAAAAATGTGCATACCCTTTGATCCAGCAATACCATGACTGGTTGCATCCATAAGAGATGATGATAAAGGGTAAAAACATCACTTGTGCAAAAATATTTGTAGCAGCCCTTTTTTTGTGGTGGCAAAGAATTAGAAATAAAGTAAATGTCCTTCAATTGGGGGATGGCTTAGCAAACTGTGGTATATGTATGTCATGGAACACTATTTTTCTATGAGAAAGCAGGAGGGATGGAAACTCAGGGAAACCTGGAGGGATTTGCATGAATTAATGCTAAGTGAGATGAGCAGAACCAGAAAAACACTGCACACCCTAACAGCATCACGAGGGTGATGATCAACCTTGATGGACTTGCTCATTCCATCAGTGCAACAATCAGGGACAATTTGGGGCTCTCTGCAATGGGGAATACCATCTGTATCTAGACAAAGAACCATCTAGTTTGCAGAAAGTTCAAGGACTATTCCCTTTAATTTAGGGGGGAAAGAACTGATATCTTATTGTCTGATCATGTTATCTCATACATTTTGTTTCTTCCTTAAGGATATGATTTCTCTCTCATCACACTTAATGTGGAACAATGGAAACAATTTAAAGACTCACAAATTGGTTTCTGTGAGGGGGGAAGTAAGATGGCGGAAAAATTGTAAAACTCAAAATAAATAAAAAATTTAATATAAAAAAGAATAAATAGACTGATTTTGGTTCAAAAATGGCAGAGAGAAGTCAGGCACTGTGTTATGGTCTCCTGGATTTCCCTTAGAATTAATATGAATCAAGCCTCTTAATAGAATTTGAATTGGCAAAACCCAGAAAAAGAAGCAAGGAGAATATCTAACAATAAATAAGGTCTGTCTTCAAGAGCATGGTGGGCCAGGCAGAGAGATCAGAGATACCAAGCAGAGGTGGCAGGCTTAGGTCTGATGACTATCCTGAGAACAGTTGCAGAAGCTTTGCTTGTATGAGTAGAAGGTGGGGGGGATCCAGTGGATTCAGCAGGAGAGTTCCAGTACAGTAGGGGGAGAGTTGCAGACTGCAGGTAGGCTTTGATCCCCTCAGCTCTGTTGGTCTGGTAGATCACACTTGGAACTCTGTATTTTCAGTAGTCCCCATGTTTCCAGTTGAGTTCCCTCCCCCTTATCCCTAGGGGAGTAAGTGACTCTTATCAGAATAAGCACAGTAACAAACTTCCCCCACCTCCACCCCAGGCTCAAGGATGGACAGGAGATCTTCATCAATAGAAGAAGGAAATTGACTATCTACCCCAAGAAACCAGCCCACATTGTGCTAGAATAATCTAGACCCTGCTGTTTCACACACCCCCCCCTCCAGGCCCAGGGAGTGGTCAATAAATCAGGGTCACAGACATTCCAGAGAGTGTCTAGCATGTCCTATTGGTAGGTCCACTTGGAGTTACTAAGCCCAGTGAGCAAAGCTTCTAGGGATTTAAAGATCAAAAATCTGTGAACCAGCCCCTTTCCCCAACACAAGATCCTAGGAAAATGAAGAAAAAACAGCCAAAAGCTATCTTGAAAGCAAAGATCCTAATTCAGAGAGATTTGGAATTTCTGAGTAGAATATAAATTGGTCTTCAGTATGAAAAGTGGCCTTAGAAGAGATCAGGAAGGAGTTTAAAAATCAATTGAAAAAATTGGGAAAATAAAATCAAGAGAAAATTATCAACCTGTAACAAGAAAACAAATCATTGCAAAATATAAATGGACAAATACACAAAGAAAATAATTATCTCAAAAACACAATTGGGTACATGGGAAACTATTTCAAAAATAGAATTGAGCAATTGGAAAAGGAGTTGCAAAAGATAAATGAAGAAAATTCTTTTCTAATAAAAAAATGGGAAAGGTGGAAACTAATGACTTCATGAGACAACAAGAATCTGTTAAAATCAAATATTGAAACAATAGAAGAAAATGAAAAATATCTCATCAGTAGAATCACTGATCTAGAGAACAGATCCAGAGGGAGACAACTTAAGATTTGTTGAGCTTCCTGAGGAGAAACAAAGCCTGGGCACATTATTTCAGTATTTAGTGATGGAAAATTTCCTTTAAATGCTTACATGAATAAAATAGAAAAAGAGGAAATAAATGAATTAAGCATGTAATTAGAAAATTAGATAAAGATAAAACTAAAAAAACCCAATTAAATGCCAAATTAATAATTCTAAAATTTACAAAAGAAATTAATAAAATCAAAAGTAAGAAAACTATACAACTAATAAAAAACCCTGAGAGTTAGTTTTATGAAAAAGCCAATAAAATTGATAAGCCTTTGATTAATTTGATTAAAAAAACAAATTGCTAGTATCATAAGTGAAAAAGATGAACTCACCACAATAAGGAGGAAATTAAAACAATAATTTTGGAATCATTTTTATAAACTGTATGTTAATAAATTTGATAATCTATATGAGATACATGAATATCTACAAGAATATAAATTGTACAACCAGGGACAATTTTGGGCTATCTTCAATGGAGAGTACAACGTCTATCCAGAAAAAGAATCATGGACTTTGAACAAAGACCAAACACTATTATCTTCAACTCAGAAAAGAAACCATTCACTTATTATGGAATTTTACTACCTCATATCTTATTTTTCTTCCTTAAGGATATGATTTCTCTGTCATCACATTCAACTTAGATTAATGTATACCATGGAAATAATATAAAGACTAACAAACTGCCTTCTGTGGGGGGGGGGGGGAAGCAGGATTAGGGGGAAAATTGTAAAAATCAAAATAAATAAAATCTTTCTAAAAAAATATGCTGCCCAGCTTAAATGAAGAGGAAATTAGATAACTAAATAACCTGGTCTCAGAAAAATAAATTCAACAAATCATTATTGAACTCCCTAAGAAAAAATCTCCAGGGCCAGGTGAATTTACAAGTGAATTATCTTAAATATTTAGGGAATAATAGGTTCCAATTCTATATAAACACCTTGGAAAAATAGGTGAAGATGGAACTCTGCCTAACTCTTTCTTGACAGCAATATGGTGCTGATACCTAAACCATGAAGAGTTAAAACAGAGGAAAAAAAATTATAGACTAATTTCCCTAATGAATATGGATGTAAAAATCTTAAATAAAAATCTTAGCAAAGCAATTACGAGAAGTTATCACATGGATAATGCATTATGATCAAGCATAATTTATCTTAGAAATGCAAGGTTTGTTCAATAATAGGAATACTATTAGTATAATTGCCTATATCAAAAACAAATCTAACATAAATCTTATGATTATGCCAATTGATATAAAAAAGCCTGTGACAAAATACAGCACTCATTCCTACTAACATCACTAGAGAGCATAGGAATAAATGGAAAACAACATTAAAAATAAACAAAACCAATCAAAAGAAATGTAGTCAATTGGGAAGCAATTTTTACAACTAGTATTTCTGACAAAGGAGTTATTTCTCAAATATATAGAAAACTGAGTCAAATTTATAAAAAAAATGAGCCATTTCCCAATTTACAAATTGTCAAATTATATACAAAGGTAATTTGCAGTTGAGAAAATCAAAGTTATCCATAGTCATGTGGAAAAGTGCTCTAAATCATTATTGATTAGAGAAATGCAAATGAAAGTATCTCTGAAGTACTATCTTTCACTTCCCAAATTTGCCAATATTACCAATGATGATCAATGTTGGAAGGGAATGGGAAATCTGGTACAATAATACTTTTTTGGCAGAGCTATGAACTAATCCAACTTTTCTGGAAAGCAATTTGGATTTATGCCCAAAGAACAAAAAATCTGCATACAGAGTGTATATCCTGGAGAAATTGTGAAAATGGGTAAAGACATCACTTGTACCAAAATATTCACAGCTGCTCTCTTTGTGGTAGCAAAAAATTTGAAGTTGAGTTAAAGTTCATCCACTGGGGAATGACTGAACAAACTGTGATATTTTTACATTAAGGAACACTATTCTTCTATTAGAAACCAGGAGGGATGGGAATTAAGAGAAGCCTGGAACAACTTGGATGAACTGATGCTGAGCAAGAGATGAGCAGAAACAGAAAATTTTACCACATAATGCCAACATGGGGATGATGATCAACCTTAATAAACTTGCTCATTTCATTAGTGCAAAAATCAGGGCCAATTTTAGTGCATCTGCAATGGAGAATGCATCTGTACCTAAAGAAAGAATTGCAGAGTTAAACAAGACCAAAGACTATTACCTTCAATTTAAAAAAAAAGTTATCTTTTCTCCTACATAATTTATATTTTATTATTTCTTCAAGGATGTGACTTTTCTGTCACCACATTCAATTTTGATCAATGTATAGCAGGGAAATAATGTATGGATTATCAGATTGTCTTTTGTGGGGGGGGTAGGGGGTAAATGCAAAATTCCAAACATTATTATTGTAAATAATTGTGAAATCAAATAAAATATGTACAGGACCCAGACATAAAGGACCAGATTGTAGATTACTTAATACATCAAGATATTATCCATCAGATCTGTGGAAAGGGGATAAATTTATGACCTAAGAAATTTATGACCTACATTATAAACTGCAAAATGAATAATTTTGACCGTATCAAATTCGAAAGTTTTTGCACTAATTAAATCAGTTGGCAAAATTAGAAGGAAAGCAGAAAGTTGGGACACCATGTTCACAACTAGGAGTTCTGATAAATATCTCATTTATAAAATATAGAGAGTTACTTTAAATTTATAAGGGTTAAGGTTATTGTTTGGAGAAATGCAAATTAAAGCAACTATAAATTATCACCTCACACCTATCAGATTAACCAAAATGAGAGAAACAGGAAATGATCAGTATAGGAGAAGTGGTAGGAAGATTGGGATATTGATGCATTGCTGGTGCAGTTGTGAATGGATCCAATCTTTCTGAAGAGAAATATGGAACTATGCCCAAAGGGCAATAAAATTGTTCATACCCTTTCTCCCAGCAATTCTAATTCTAGATCTATATCCACAAAAAGTAATAAAAAGTGAGAAAAGTTTTATATACCAAAATATTCATAGCAACCTTTTTGTAGTGGCAAATAATTGGAAATTGAGGGGATGCCCATCAATTTGGGAATGCTTAAACAATAATGGTACATGATTACCATGGAATATTATTTTCTATAAGAAATCATAAATGGTAGGGCTCTAGAGATGCATGGAATTATAGAATCTGAAGCTGTGCAAAGGGAGTAACACCAGGAGAACAATTCACACATTAAAATCTACACTGTGAGGTGAACACATTGATGTAAGCATCTCCTCTAAGCAGTCCTGAGAGCTAAGACAACTGTATTAGTCTGTTTAAGTTCATTGTTATCCTCATCCAGAGCAAGAAAAACAAAACAAAGCAAAACAAAAATTTATAAACATTACCTCTTATGTATCTCTTTCCCTTAATCCTAATTCCTCATACTGAAAATTATTATTCTCTAAATACATTTATCAAAAATATGTATGTGCAATGCTAACCTGACTGTTCTCCATAAAGAGCAAGGGGGTGGGGAGGGAGGGTGGAAGGAAATTTTGTGACTTAAAAATATACATGTGCATATGGATAAAAAACAATTAATTATTTAATTTAATAAAATAAAAATAAAACTTCAAGTATAAATGGAAAAAATAATGAATAGGTCAAAAATCAAATCATAGTAATAACTAATAATTTGATCTAAGATGATGACAATGAGGAGACAACATACAAATTTATGGTAACTAGCCAAGGCATTTATAGGGGAAATAAATTACTATATGCATACCTAAATAAAATAGAGAAAGGAGAATGAAATTGGGCATAAAGAAATTAAAAATATACAATTAAATTTCAAATAAGAAATTCTGAAAATTGAAGAAATTAATACAATTGAAAGAAAACTATTAAACTAATAAAACCAAAAGTTGGTTTTATGAAAAAAACAATAAAATAACTAAAATTTTTAATTTTATTTTAAAAAGAAAAAAGAAAAACAAAATTACCAGCATCAAAAATGAAAATAACATACTTCTCATTTCTTTTCACGTTCTTTTCTCCTCTCTTATTTCACTTTAAAAATCCTTTTTGAGGTGTTCTAAAATGCCTCTTGGGTCTTGAATTTAATGTATTTTTCCTTCTGGTACTTCACATGCAGTTCTTTTTTCCCACTAGCCTCCTGTTAAGGATTTTCTATTTCTTACTTATTTTTATCTCAGTTTTTGCCTTTTAAAGTTTAACTCTACTCCTGGGGCAGCTGTGGAACTCACCAAAACTTCTTGAATTGGAGACAATAGCCTGCTCACTGACTTTCTGCACTGGGACCTCTGGTGCAGTCCATCCACTGTGTACAGTCTACCTGACCTAGCAGTGACACTGTACAAGCATTCCAAGGTTCATAATTTGCCTTCTGTGTCTGAACTAGAGCACTCAGAAATGCCTAATTTGCCATTGGGCTGCTAAGCAGGATAAAAGGATTTCAGCTGTTGATCTTTCCTTGATCTAAAACTGTCCTGGAATTTCCACACAGTCATCCTGATCTGGCCTGTACTCGCTCTTCACCCAAGCAAGACAGACTTTTTTTTTTTGGCAAGGCAATAGAGTTAATTGACTTGCTCAAGGTCACACAGCTAGGTAATTATTAAGTGTCTGAGACTGGATTCGAGTTCAGGTACTCCTGACTCCAAGGCCAGTACTCCATCCACTGTGCCACGTAGTTGCCCCAAGACACTTTTCTTAAAGTCCTTCCAATATATCATAAGTGAGGTCTTTTGTATTTCTAATATAGAAAAATTATCAATCAGAGAACAATTTCACAAAAATATTAATCAAAAGCATACATATATATATATATATATATATATATAAAACTAAAGAGCAAGAGTAAGTATTGATGTCAATGTTGAACTTTTTACATCCAATTAAAATTTAAAGAGTACCCATATGACAAGAATTGATGTAAATAATGTATAATGAATCTTAAGAATGCCCTTATCTTAATTAAACTATATTGCACAGTTATTAGAAAAATATATTCAAACCAGTTTTAAGAGTGGTAAAGATAGTATGCAGTTTAAGCTTTCCACAATTGTCACCACTACTGAGCAAACTAACCAAATCTAGATAAGGTACTGGGGAGATAGACTTAGAAAATCCAGTTTTAATGACATTCTTATTTTAGAGATAATCTGAAGAAGGCTTATCAGCAACAGAACAGTGAAGTTGTTCAAATAGGTAAACCTGATGAACTTTGGATTATTATGGCAGATAAAATATTTCTAGGAAGTAGGGATTTAGGGGAAACTAAGTCATAGAAAAGGACAGAACCAGACAGAAAAGCAGAGAGAAGTGAGGGAGAGAAACTGTCAATGTAAAATAAGGAAAAGAAAATTTCACATCAAATGAGATGGAAAAAAAGGATATAAATATAAGTTAATTTGTTCAAATATCCCATAACATTAATAAATTATTAATAATTAATTAATTAAGCTTAATGAGGATTAATAAATGATTATTAGCATAATACAAAATAATCTGATTAATGTAATTAAAAAACCTAAGCAACTTAATTTCAGAGGAAAAATTGACCAAAAAATAAAAAATCATTAACAAATGCCCAAAGAAATTAAAACCAAATTCCAGAAGTAGAAAAATCCAGAAATGAATTTTTCCAAACATTTATAGAGCACTATATTTCAGTAAAAATAAGTTACTAACAAAATAGTAAATGAATGGATATTACCAAATTCACTGCATGGCATAGATAGCATACTGATACAAAAACCAGGATGAATCAGAAGAGATAAGGAAACCTATAGACTAATACTAATAAATATAGATGGGGGGAAGGTATGGAAATTGAAAGGACTTGAATAAGATTTCTTATATAATTTAAAAGAAGTTATGGAAGTCAGTACACAGAATGGAAGAATTAGAACATTTCATGCTTAGAGGACAGCCAGCTAAAATGACAGGAGTCCAAATATAGAGTGTCTTGCTCATGGACCAGTAAGAATGTCTATCAAAAAACAAGTTTTAGGGAATAAGGTATAAGAAAACTGGAAAGGTAGGAGAGGTCTAGGTTGTGGATGGCTGATGAGAAATAGCATTTTGTTTTTGATTCTTCAAGCAATAGGTAGCTACTGATGTACTAGTAGGTGTGGGAGAGGGGATAGGTTGGGGTGACATGATTAGACATTTATGTTATATGAATATCACTTCAGTGGTTAAATAGAGGATGGATTGGAGTGAGGAGAGATTTTTGGCAGGCAAAACCACATGAATTCATCTAAGTGCAACTGGTGAGGGTTTGTACTAAAGTAGTAACAGTATTAGAGGAAAGAAATGAACATTTAGAGTAATGTTAAAAAGTTGAAGATGATAGACTTTGGCAAAATAACGAATTTGGGTGTTGAAGGAGCGTGGAATATTCAGCATTGGTTCTAGTCTTGGGGTCTGATCTGTTGTAAATATAAATTAGAATACTTTATAATAAATTAATGGATTTAACTCAGTATGTTGATTCATACCATTTCAATTTGAAATAGTACTAAGAGTTCTGGCTATAGCAATAATGCAAGAAAAAAATTTGAAGAAATAACTAATGGTAAAGAAGAAATAAATTTATCACTTATTTTTCAAATGATGTGATGATATAATTAAATAGTAAGGAGTAAACACTGAACCATATAAATACAATTAAGATCAGAACTTTGCCAAATTATAGACCTAAATAAATGGCAAATGTTGATTGTTAAATGAGAAAGATGAACCAATATGATACAAAATGAAAATATTACCTAAATTAATTTACTTATTCAATATCTTACCAATCAAATCACCAATGTACTACTTTCTAGAATTAGAAAAATAATGAAAATATTTTATACCGGCCAAATTTAGAGGGACTGATAAGTGAAACATAATACTCAGGATACAGAAAGAAATATAACTAATAACTATTTAATAAACACAAATACTTGTACCATTTGATAAAAACTGCTGAAAATTAGAAAACAGAATAGAAGGAAATATATTTATAACAAAATTGTTTATTTTATAACAAATAACCTCCAATTCTAAATATGAGACATGACACAATAAACAATTTAAAGAAGGAAATATATATATTGCATCTATGGATAGGATAAAAAGTCATGAAAATGCAATGTATGGACACAATTAATTTTCATAAAATTTGGATATTTTTATTATATAAGTTAAATATTTTGCAAAAATATCTAATAAAATTAAGATTAAACTGAAAAGTTAACCAAGAAAATCTTCCCAAGTTTGTCTCATAAAGGTCTCAATTCTGATATATATATATGGTGATTGAAATCAAATTTGTGATATTTAATATCATTCTTCAATTAAAATATAGTCTAAACATATGAAAAGGCCATTCTTTTTTTTGTTTTTAGGTTTTTTGCTAGGCAGTGGGGTTAAGTGGCTTGCCCAAGGCGACACAACTAGGTAATTAGTAAGTGTCTGAGATCACATTTGAACTCAGGTACTCCTGACTCCAGGGCTGGTGCTCTATACACTGTACCACCTAGGTGTCCCAAAAGGCTATTTCTGATGAAAGAAACCCAAACTATGGCCATATCAAAAACAGTTTCAAAACCCTGGAAACAAGAAATGTAAATAAAAGCAATTCTGAGACCCTGTCTCATACCTATCAGAGTGACAAAAATGCCAAAAAAAGAAAAACTGACAAATGTTAAGTGGTTGTGGGCAAATAGACACAATGTTTCACAATCAGTGGATTTGAGAATGGTTACAAACATTCTGAAAGGTAATTTGAACAGGAAATAGTTACTAAATAGCATATGCCCTTTCACTTAATTAATCACTACTCAAATAAAAGAAAGAAGAAAATTTAATTATATACAAATGTTCTAAAGAAGCTCTTTTTTATTTGTAGCAAATATTAGAAACTATGAGGTGTTCATCAATAGAAGAATGGTTTAGTAAAGAATTCATAAATATGTTTGTAATTTGTCAATGAAGAAATTTGTTTTACTTGACCTTTTTTTAAAGGAATTTGTTTTTCTTTGCTATTTTACAATACATTAGGTAGAGAGGGGAAGATAAAATAAAGTTTTCATTATGTTTTCAAAATAGGTGATGGGTTCCACATATGGGAAAAGCAGCTTGCATTTTTAACAAATTGCTATGCTATTAATTTTAATTATATACTTTATTTTTTACTAGATACATCTGACAGAGTTCAGGTAATCTTTTACTGTCTGTAATATAAAATAAAAGCACATGAATGAGAGAGAGACAGAAACAGAAAGAGACTAGGGTAGAGAAGAAGGAAGATGGTATGTGTTTGTGTGTGTGTGTGTGTGTGTGTGTGTGTGTGTGTGTGTGTGTGTGTGTGTGAGAGAGAGAGAGAGAGAGAGAGAGAGAGAGAGAGAGAGAAACAGAAAGATAAAATGATAGAGACCAAGAAAGAATCAGAGAATAAGAAGTTTGAGTTATGCAAGTTTTCCACTAAATTCTCTGAAATACCAAGTGTAGAGATGTTGCCAATATGCATTAGTACAAGTTTTCTCATGAGGGTACTACTTGTACCTATGAATTCACAGGTCTAGTACTTATCTCTATTCCTAAGATTGTTCCACAAATATAGAAACTTGTTTCCCAAATTACTGTCTTCTTTTGTTTTATTATTCAAAGTTATAGAATTCCTAACTGATAAAATATATTTTTAAAGTTTGAACTTTATTATAAATTTCTTTGTTATTTTTTTCCCTTTCTGCCTTAAGGATAATAAGAAAGCAAAAAAATAACTTGGACTCTAATATGTTTTTAACCATCCCCCCACATTCACATTTTTGACAGATAAGAAAACAAATTCCAGGTAAGACAAATGAATATTGAATCTGTTCCAAGAATGCCCAGATGTATTTGGGTAACCCAACCTGCCAAGTGCTTTCCCAAAGGGCATGCAACATGTTCCCAGTTCTAGAAAAATACTTCAGTTTGTGCCAGCTCCAGATGAGTTTGTGTGAGACATATCACTTCAAATTTCAGTTTTGTTTTTATTCAAAGATTCAAAACTAGGAAATTAGCCTGAAAAATGTGGTCTAGGATCAATCTAAGATGTAAACTAAACATGGATAAATAATATTCATGTCTATTTCTGGACAACATAGATAAATGTTAAATATGGAGTGATTATAGATTAGATATCAGGAGAATTTTTAAATTGGTAAAATATTATAGCCAAAATGTAATGGATATATTCAAACTGGGCATACTACATATGGTTCACCATTTGACATATGGAATGCATATCATATTTATCATTACTTAGATAAAGACAATGGAGCGGCTAGGTGGTGCAGTGGATAGAGCACCAGCCCTGGAGTCAGGAGTACCTGAGTTCAAATCAGGCCTCAGACACTTAACAATTACCTAGCTGTGAGGCCTTGGGCAAGTCACTTAACCCCATTTCATTACCAAAAACACCTAAAAAATTAGATAAAAACATAGGGAACATACTTATGAAATATGATATTGACATAAATTTGAGCTAAATGATATTAGTAAATGAAAGAATCATGTCCCAAAATGACCAGTACATCCCAGAACAAACGAACAAGAAGAAATTTAATATTACAGCATGAGGAAATTTAACTTAATGACAGATATTCTTCACTGTGGTTTAATACTCTGCAGAGCAACCTATTCCTCAGGAGTGAGAAAATAAGGAATTCAGTCTTACCTTCTCCCCCCACCTGAAAAAGTTTCTTCCTTATCTTCTTATCTTCTCTTTATATTCACCTCTCTCTCTCTCTCTCTCTCTCTCTCTCTCTCTCTCTCTCTCTCTCTCTCTCTCTCTCTCCTTGGTTTGGTCTGGGTTTCAAGATTCAAGTTTCTAGTTAATGTAGAATTAATTTATTAAGGATGTTTAGGTAAACTTCAAGAATATGTTTTCTTAAGGCTAACTTCAGATGTATATGCCCAGTCCTGAATATATTTTGCTCTTTAAACTTATAAGGAACTTGCAATCATGTCTCAAAAATAATCACTGAATCAAGGAAAGCACTTCTAACTACAAACATAGAAGATGCTACTAACTGGTACTTCTTCCCATATGGGGGAGATAATTTCTCTACTTGATAGTTTTAGGCTACAATCTAGATCTGTTTTTTTATTTCCATGGAAAAATTAATCAAGCCATGGTGGGTTAAGTCCTTGTTTTTCGTGCCAAGTACTTCACCCTGAAGTGTGCCGCGCATTGGTACACTATAGGGTCAGTGTCTGGTAGAGAGTTTGATTGAGACATAGACAAATATTACATATTGGAGTTTGCCTGGTGTTGATGAAGTACATTGATGAAGGGCTATGGTGCTTCATTGATTCCTGAGAAAGTGAAACCAATTTAAGGCCAAGAGGATCTGAAACATGTAGACCATCCCTAATAGTCCTGTTTTCTACAAATCAGGCCAAGGAATGGAATGATTCTGGTGAAGGCAAGTGAGAAGGATGCCTTGCTCATCATACCCTTCATTATAATAAAATTAATTAAGCAGTTCATGTCTCCAATCAATTAGTTGGAAGGACTGGTAGCACTTCTATAAACACTGTATAAAGAACATCTTTTGCTTCCTCCTATTCAAAACTACTTTATGGTCAGGAAATACATTTCTTTTCAATCCTTCCACGCCCGGTGGGATTCTCATTTAATCAAACTCTGTTTGCTCCATCCTAATTACAACTTTTGTTGCTATGTAGGAAATGTTTTAATGTTGTTCTACCTTACTTGTGAGAGGAAATGAATATCAATAAGAATAAAGGGAGGATACAGTGTTGTAGATACATAGATTTGATTCCAAAGTATAAAAAAGAACATTTTAGCATTGTTATTAAAAATAGATATGATTTTCATATGAAATAGTGAATATCCTGATACTAAAGTTATTAAAGGAGAAGCCAGATGGGCATTTATCAAGAATGTTGTGGAAGGCTCAAATATAATGGATGAAAGCTTACGCTATGTGATTTTAAGACTCTTTCCAATTCTGCATGTACAATTCAATGAAACTTCTGTGTAAAATTTGATCTATAGGACCAAGGTGAAATGAATTAGAGTTTACTGTACATAAGTATTGTACTTTGCAAGCATAATAGGAAGTGGAGTTTAAATTCTTCCAGACAAAAGGCAATATCACTCTACCTAACAATGCAAGAGCAGAAAGAATAATTTTTCCTCAGTGTTTTTTTTTATTTTCTTACTCAAATTTTTACATCTTCAGAAAGTTTAAATATTATAGAAAATGCAACTGAAATTTTTTGCAAATAATTTGAGCCAATGAGAACTTCTTCCAAATACACAGTTCAAATGAACAATAGACTATAATATCCAATTACTACTGACCTTTTAATTTTGGTTATTAGAGTATATCTTGCTCATTTCCTGTATAGTAATACCAGCAGCAGACTTTATTTTCCATCACAGAAGTTCATTTGTTCTTGGAGAAATCTTGATTTCATTTGCCAAAACAAAACATATAATTGAGGGATAATGTGTCACAGGGAATAGATGTCCCAACATGAAACAGAAAGACCTGGGTTCAAATATTTTCTTTTTTTTCATACTAGTTATGTGATCATAGAAAAGTAATTAAGTCTCTTGATCCTCTGAAAAAATTTTTGAACCTATAGGTATCACAGAAATTGTCAGCCTGAATTGGTAAAAATAGTTATCTCTTTATGGAGATTTCTATATCTATAAAATCATATTTCCCTATCAGCTAATTAGATGCAATAATTGCAAGTGGAGGGGGAGTGGGGAATAGGAATTTCCCTACTAGTTGAATCAGTAAAGTTAGTTCTACTATTGGGAATGGAAATTTGGCTTAAATGTTCCCAAAGATATGTAACTAAAATAATAAAACTATTTGGCAAGTGATAGTCAATTAGAGGATTTGAATCTAATGTATATTTGACACATCCATTCCCCAGACTCACTCTCAGTTAAACTTCATCCTCCTCAGCTCTCTATGATAAAGATATTTCAGCACCTTTAGATCTGCCTTTGCTATAACAAAATCCTTTGGTGTGTAGCAGATGGAGAATACACCCCAGGTTGGAACCTTATGGTTACAGATCTGTCATCACATCTCTGAAAAATCACATTTAACTACTTCATGTGGTGTACACCTGTGGATGGTAGATAATGTACTTTGCTGCTATGTAGGAGATTCTGCAGCCCAGTAACAGTCTGTTTTGTTTCCTTTAAAATGTGCCTTAAGACAATAATAGAAATAAAGCAGCTGAAGTAGCATAGGGAGCATGGGCAAGAAGAGAATAAGTTAACAAAAACTATTTCCTGCCAATATTCTTATGCTTTTTATTCTAGCTCCATGAGACACAGGAGTAGAAATTGGGATTTGTAATTAAAACTGATTTTCTCAGTTTCTCACAATTAAACAAACACCTGTACTAAATAACTTTATGATGATATATTGCAGAAAATTCAATGTTTGGTGTTTCCCTTCATATGACTGGTATTTTACCTGGAGGGACTTGTTCTGGGGATGAGGAAATCTAAGAAAAACAATTTATGAAAGGGGTTGGGATTTGATCACCCCTAGGAAAATAATATTTTTGAATATTTCATTTTAATCTGAATATTTAGAGATCCCACCTTGGGGGCTTTTAGAGAAGGTTGAATTCTTAATATTTAAAATAATAATATGTTCCATGCCTCATTTTAAGAAAGTTTGCCAATATTCTGGTAAAAATTTTAAAAAGTTAAATTGTTTTAAAATAATTTAAATTGCCTTAGGATGTAAAGAAGACAGGTCAAAATAATGAAATGCCCAATAACCAGAAAAATATTAAATAAACTTAAGCTTCCATAGTGAATTGAATAATTCACTAAAATTGAACTGCCTACCAATTTTCATTTGCTCAATGTGAAAAGAAATTGGAGGGGACAAGGGACAGTGTTAGTGGGAGGGTAAAAAACATTATGAAATAAAGACAAGCAAAAAGAAGGCAGGGCTGAATTTGTTGAGATATGTATTTCCCCTTAAATTAATGCTTGATGTTCACCTCCAGGTAGAAACATCCTAAATAGATGGACACCAGGGGATGTACAATTTTTGACACATTTGCTGCTGGCATCAATTGTCTGACAGTAGCTCACCCTATGGGGAAAAAAACACGTTAATTTATTCAACCACTTGTTTCATACAATGAATTTTCTTAAAAGAAATAGTAGCAAAGCTTAAGATTTTATCTTCACCATATATTAGATAAAACTCTAAACAGGAGAGCCATACTAATACCATTGTATGAACTAGAAAAACCTGAGTTCAGGTCCCACTTCTGACACAAACAAAGAGTATAACCCTGAGCAAGTCATTTAACATTTCAATGCTTTAGGCCTAGGCAAATTATTAAGAAAATTCATCGCAGAGGAAGTTGTGTGAATTTGTCTTTATTAAGAAGTTCTTCTTACCAATGAAATCACAGTCTTTGTTCTTGAATCCAGGAGTACACAATATGTCCATGCTATAATCCACTTCTTAGAAATCCACTATTTTCCTACTAGAAAATCCTCAATGCCATCAGAATATATTTGTGAACCCGCCCCCTAAATTTGAGGGAAATCTTTAAATCTTGAATACCCTATAGGGATAAAACCAAGGAAGTTTCCTCCACCTTCCTCTCTTACCTTTTCTTCCATTTACTAACAGCATAATATAGAAATTTTGGTATTTTAGCTAGGGCTTCCTAAAATTATTTTATCTCTCAGAAGTAAAAAAAAATTTCTATACTAATGAAGTCACAGGTTCAGATATAATTCTTATAGTATTTCCCATTTATTTACAGTTTCACAATTAAAAAAACACTTTCCTCAGAACTCTGTGAGGTAAATTGTATAGTTATTATTATTTTCATTTGATACATGAAGACAATAAGAATCAAAGTTAATCCAATGACTGGTAGCCTCAGTGGAATTGTCATTGATGGCATGCTAAAGATACTAAAATGACTAAGTCCAGTCAATAATTTGCAATAATTTATTAAGTTCTTATGATATGCCAGGGACTGTGAGAGGCAATAAAGAGAAAGGAAAAAGATATTATTCTGCATATTCTCCCTACAAAAATGCTTGCTCTTGAAGATTAGGTTAATGAGGAAGAAAAACTACTAAAAAGCTACATGCAAATGAGAGAGAAACAGAATAAATTTGTAATGCCAACAAAGGAAAATCACTAGTTTGATATCCAAGTCACAAAAGAAATAATATGGTGGAAGAGACACATTCTCTGATCCACAAGACCTTTCAAACTTCTCCAAAACAAAAATTCTGTGCCAATGATAAAGCAACTTGACTGTCTCTATAGTCTAGGACACGTCAAATCCAAAATAAAAAGCAAAATCAAACAAAATGCACCAAAAAAGCCCCAAATCCATTAAGCAATGTTCACTAAACTTGATGCAGAAATCTTACTCTACCTCAATACTGCATTTATAGACACATGATTTAAGTTTACAATAAAATCCATTCCTATACCTATGTCATCCCTTCTTCTTTCCAGTGCTATGTAAACAACCCTGGCTAAGTTGTGGAATATTGATTAGGCTTTATTAAACTATTGATCACACAGTCCTTCAGGAGCAAAAGTCAGCTGAGATTTAAAACCAGAAACCCTAGAATTACAAAGCTTTGTACTATCACTACCTGTCCAAAGAACTGAGGAACAGATAGAGTGGGGTATATCACCAGGATGAGACATCATGAGTTGAGGGGGCTGTACATCAAGCCTAAGTATTTAGCCATAGCAAGATTTGACAAGTCAAAAAGCAATTGAGGTAGATACCTAGACTGGTTAATTATGTTTTGCCTAGTATAGAAAAAAGATTTAGATGATTTGAAATTTAAAACCCCAAGGAATGAAAGTCAGAAGAGAAAAAGTTAAAAAAGGGCAGTAAAGAAAATAATACGGGATAAAAGACTGAAAGTATAAAAGATTTCAAGAAGAATAAAATCCAGCTCCCTAAACATAAACTGAGAGGTTAAAAAAGAATAATAATTATACCAGAAGGAAATATGATCTCCAAATTTTCTAAATAAATTCAGGCAATTATGCATAAATACTTAAAAACAAAGATACATTATTCATTTATGGCAGAATAAAGTAAAAGACTTGTCTGAGCTCTCCTCCAAAGTACTCCAAATACATTTAAATAATGACACTAAACAAAAAAACTAAGTAAAAGAATTTTCTAATACAAGACTACTTGAAAGATCAATGGGAAGGATTTGTTGCACTAAGGTAAGAGAGAGAAGTAAAATCTGGTATGATCCACTCCAGATCTAACTATCCAAGCAATCCAGGAACAGTCAATTGGGTGACTGGGTCAATGCCACCAGTGGTGATTTCCAGGCCTTTCAGTCCAGAGATTGCCAAAGACAACATAGAAGGATAAGTTGACCTCACCAGGGTGAGAGTAGAGTACAGTCCAGCACAGTCCAGCACAGACCTATGCAGTACAGACCTAGCCATATTGCACCAGGAGCAGTCACGGGGAACCAGTAAATCAGCATAGATAGCTGTTTCTGAAGGTCTCTGATCATTGACAGTAAGAAAATCAGAAGGAAATTACCAGAATCTCTTTGCTATCACTGAGGCAGGATTCTATTGCTTAACCCATAATCTGACCTGGGTCACAACCCTAGCTGGCAGTCCCAGGAAGAGGAGGAACAGTAGCAAAATGTAGCCTTTTGCTGCAGGTGAGGTAGAGATACTCTCAGTCTCCAAATGAAAGGAGTGCCTGTGGTCACCCACAAACCAAAGCACAAATTAGGAAAGTAGTAGAAATCTCACCTTGGATCATACTATCTTTGAAAATTGAAAACTTGCAGGTCTCTAGAAGTATCTCTGAAAACAATTGTAAAAACCCCAAAAATTTTAGAATAATGCACCCTCCACCATTGAAGCAGAATCCAACCTTAAGAAAGAGTTACAAACATGTCATAGATAAAAGAGAACAATGTACACATTAACAACAACATTGTGAGAAAATCAACCCTGATGGATGCAGCTCCTCTCAGCTGTTCAGAGAGCTAAAACAATGATGTTAGACTGGCTATGGGCAATGACATTCCCATCCAGAGGAAGAAAAACAAAACAAAAAACACACCAAATTCTTTAGAATCTGTTGAACACTACATTCACAATTTTTTTGAAAAATAACCAGTTTATTTCACTAGAAATGTAGCCACAGATCAATTGGCATACCTAACAAAGAATAATTGATGCCCTTCCTGACTTTTTAATGGCTTTCCACTTTTTCATAAGCAGAATCCTCTCCATTTTGTCCTTCACCCCTACACATTTCATCTTGTTTTTAAATTTAAATATATTTAGGCCTAGGAAACTTATTAAGAATATTCATTGCAGAATTACCTTAATCTGTGAGGTAAAAAGTATAGTTATTATTATTTTCATTTGATACATATTTGTATATGTATTTATTTGATACATGAAGACAATAAGAATCAAAGTTAACCAATGACTGGTAGCCTCAGTGGAATTGTCATTGGTGGAATGCTAAGGAGACTAAAATATTAGGGGAAAAAATTATCAGAGTCCAGTCATTAATTAACAATAATTTATTAAGTCCTTATAATATGCCAGGGACTGGGAGAGGCAATAAAGAGAAAGAAAATGATATTATTCTCCATATTCTTGGGTACAAGAATTTTTTAAATTACATAATTTACATAATTTTCTTCAACCTGCTTTCCCAGCCCTTTCCCCTCAGCAGTAAACAGTGAACTTAGCATACATTCATTTAAATATATATCTTGCATATTTCTTTCCATTACTCCTAACTCCTCATACAGAAAATGTAAAATCTGTAAACATGTTTAACACAAATATGTGTGTACACAATTAATCTGATTGTTGGCTGCTGAGGGGAGTGTGGTAGGAAAGGAGGGTGAAAGGAAATTTTGTTACTTAAAAATATACATAGCCATTTTAATGGATGCTAAAAAACTTTCATAACATGAATTCAGACAAATAAAATATTAATAAAAATATATAAATAAAAACATATCCTAGGCTAGAGAAATAAGAAAACACCAAAAGAAAAAAATGACCATAGATAGCTACTATTATCTTCAGGAACATCAAAATACACACTCAGAAGAAGATAACAAAGTCAAAGCTTGTACATTTAAAATCTCCAAGTGAAATATGAATTCATCTCAGGCCATAGAAGAACTCTAAAAGAAGCTAAATCAAGTAGGGTAGGTAGAAAACAAATTGAGAAAAGAGATAAGAGTGATATGAAAAAAATTATGAAAAACTAAGCCAGCAGTTTAGTGAAGGATACTCAAAAAATAGTGAAGAAAATAAAATCTTAAAAACCAGACTGGACCAGTAGAAAAAAGAAGTACAAAAAACCAATGAGGAAAAGTGTCTTAAAAAAAACAAAACAGAATGAGCCAAATAGAAAAGGAGATAAAAAAGCTTGCTGAATAAAATTATTCCTTTAAACAGGGAATTGAGCAGAGGGAAGCTGATTATTTTTGAAAGAAATAAGAAACAAACATTCCTAAAAGAATGAAAAACTGAAAGAATTTGTGAAATATCTCATTGTAAAAACTACTGACCTGGAAAATAGTTTAAAGAGAATTTAAAAAATACTGGGTTATTTGAAAGCCACAATCAAAAAGAGAACATAGAAGTCATCTTTTCAGAAATTATCAAGGAAAATTGCCTTGAAAGTCTATATTGAAAGAATCCACTGGTTACTTATTGAAAGCGATCCCCAAAGGAAAAACATCAGCCAAAGTTCATAGTTCCCAGGTCAAGGAGCAAATATTCCAAGCAATAATTAAGAAACAGTCAATGATCATGGAACAACAGTTAAGATAACAAAAAAAGTAGCAGTTTCTACATTAAGGGATCATAGAACTTAGAATATAATATTCTAGAAGTCAAAGAGCTTGAATTACAACCAAGAATCAACAACCCAGCATAAGTGAATATACACTTTCAGGGAAAAAAAAGATGAATATTCAATGAATTAGAGAACTTTGAAATTTTCCCGATGAAAAGACCAGAGTTGAACAGAATATTAGAAAAAGGTAAACAGGAAAGGGAAATCATAAGGACTTAATTGTGATTAACTACTTATATTTCTGCTCAGGAAGATGATATTGATAACTTACATAAATTTTCTCATTTACTAGACAGTTAAAAATCACATATATAGGCTAGGCACAGGTGAGAAAATTGAGAAGGACTGAGAAAGCCATGCTCTCCTTGAAATTTACACTTAGAGGGAATGGTATACATACTCATTTGGGTTTAAAAAATATCTCACACTAGAGTAAAGTAGTAAAGGGATTGGGAGAAAGGGGAATTGTGAGGTGATAGAAGAAAGGGAATATTGTGAAAGTGAGTAGTCAGAAGAAAAACAGTTTTGAGGATTGACACGGTGAACGAAGGAATAAATGAATAAATGAAAATGGGGGAATAAGATGTAAGGAGATACAGATATCAATAGTAACTGTGGGGAAAATATTGAAACAAGTCTCTTATAAAGACCTCATTTCTGAAACATAGAGAACTGAGTCAAATTTATAAAAAACAAGTCATTCCCCAAATGATTGATAATATAAAGATAAAAACAGCTTTCAGATGAGGTTATCTATACTATCTATGTTAATATTAAAACATTTTTACTAAATCACTATTTATTAGAAAAATGAAAATTAGAACAATTCTGAGGTACTAACTTTTTCCTATTATACTGACTATAGGACAGAAAGAGATAATTAAAAGTGGTGAAGAGAATGTAGAGAAAATGGGACATACCTACACTCTTGTAGGAGCTATGAAATGATTTAATCCTTCTGTAAAACAATTTGGAACTATGCCTAAAAGGCTATAAAATCATGCAAGCCCTTTATCCTACCAATGCCACTCCTAGGTCTGTATTCCAAAAGAGATAGAAAATGGGGAGGTATAGAATGCATATGAATAAAGATATATGTAGCAGAAAATATCTGATTGCAAGTAACTAACTGGGAATTGAGGGGATGCTCACCATTTGGGAAATGGCTGAATGAATTGTGGTATGTGATTACAATGGAATGCTGTTATGCTAAAGATGTCCAGGATGCTTACAGTAAAACCTGGAAAGACTTCCACAAGCAAATGTAATGGGAATTTTATGGTATAAAAAGTAACAATATTTTAGTATGATCAACTGTGAATGACAGCTTTTCTCACTAATTCTGTGACCCAAGGTAATTCTGAGGGAATGCTATCCATTCCAAAAGACTGAACTATTGGTGGCGGAGTACAGATATAAATACACTTTTTAAACTTTACTTTTATTGAGACTTCATTTTTGGGAGTGGGGATTATGTTTACTTTCAAAATATGGCTATTATGGAAATGTTTTGCATGATTACATATTTAAAATCATATTAACTTGGTTTTTCTTTCCTTTTTTAACCCTTTTTTAACTGTTGTTTCTGAATTTTACAATATACCCACAATCTCCCTTCCCTCTCCCAACCCCCCCACAGAAGGCAGTCTGATATTCTTTACATTGTTTTTTATGCTACTCAATGATCTAAATTGAATATGTTGAGAGAGAAATCACATCTATAAGGGAAAAAATATGAGTCAGGAAACATACGTAAGATACCTTTTAAAAAAAATTTAAAGAAAAAGTAGTAGTCATTGGTCTTTGTTAAGCTCCACACTTATTTCTTTGTATATAGATGTTATTCTCCATTGCAGATACACTAAAATTGTCCTTGATTTTTGAACTGATGAAATGAGCAAGGCCATTAAGATTGATCATCACCAACATGTAGCTAGCTGTAGGGGTGTATACTGTTGTTCTGGTTCTGTTAATCTAGCTCAGTATCACTTCATGAAAATCATTCTAGACTTTTCTGAATTTCCATCCCTAATGATTTCTTTTTTTGAAAGGCAATGGGGTTAAGTGACTTGCCCAAGGCCATACAGCTAGGTAATTATTAAATGTCTGAGGTGGGATTTGAACTCAGGTACTCCTGACTCCACAGCGGGTGCTCTATCCACTGTACCAGAGGTTTATCAATTTTTTTGTTTTTTTTCATAAAAACAACTCTTGGTTTTATTTATTAACCCACAGGTTTTCTTGTTTTTGATTTTATTAATTTATCCTTTACTTTTTAGAATTTCTAATTTGGTATTTAATTTGTTCTTTCTCTATTTTTTTTAGCTGCATGTTTAGTTCATGTAAGCATTTAAATATATAATATATCCCCTGACAACTATCTTGTCAGTCTCTCATAAGTTTTGTCATGTTGTTTCATTACTGTAATTATCTAGGATGAAATCATTAATTCTTTTTATAATTTTCAGTTTGATCCATTCATTCTTTAAAATGAAGTTATTTAGTTTCCAATTAATTTTAAGTCTGTCTCTTCATGGCCCATTATTGCATGTGAATTTTATTGCATTATGATCTGAGAAGGATGTATTTACTATTTTTGGCTTTCTGCATTTGATTATTAGTTCTTTATGCCCTGATATATTGTCAATTTTTGTGTAAATGCCATGTACTACAAGGCAAAAAGAGAATATTCCTTTCTATCACCATTAAACGTTCTCCAAAGAGCTATTATTTCTACATTTTTTAACATTCTATTGAACTCCTTAATTTCCTTTGTTTTTATCTTATGGTTAGATTTATTTGAATCTGAGAATGGGAGGTTGAGGTCTCCCAGCAGTATAGTTTCATTATCTATGTCTTCCTGCAACTCATTCAAGTTCCCCTCATAAAATCTGCATGCAATACCACTTGATGCATATATAGTGGGTATGGAAATTGCTTCATTGTCCATAGTACCTTTTAGGAGGATATGGTTTACTTCCTTATGTCTTTTAATGAGATCTTTTTTTTTCATCTGTTTATCTAAGATAAGAATTGCTACCCTTGCTTTTCTTCACTTCAGTTGAAGAAAAATATACTTT
The DNA here is from genome assembly GCF_037893015.1 of Macrotis lagotis. Classification (NCBI taxonomy): domain Eukaryota; kingdom Metazoa; phylum Chordata; class Mammalia; order Peramelemorphia; family Peramelidae; genus Macrotis; species Macrotis lagotis. Next base: position 551,291,185 of record NC_133658.1, read on the forward strand.
GCTCCAACCTTTTACCTTTATTCTGTATATATCTCTCTGCTTCAAATGAAGTTCTTGCAAGCAGCATATTGTAGGGTTCTAGTTTTTAAACCACTCGCTATTCACTTAGGTTTTATGGGAGAATTCATCCCATTCACATTCAAATTTAAACTTACTAACTCTTTCTTGCACTTCATGCTATCTTCTCTATGTTTATATTTCCCCCTTTTTTCACTTTATTCATATTCTCCAGTATTTCTTTCAGAATATCACCACCTTCACTGTGTTTGCCCCACTCCAGTGTACCCAACTTTTAACCCCTTTCTTTCCCCTTTCCCTTCATTCCTTCTTTCTGCTTGTTCCTCTTTTCTTCCACCTTTCCCCTTCCCCCTTTTAATACTTGAAAGGTAAGATAAGTGTGTCAACTTAACTGAGTTTATTTATGTTAACTTTAGGTCTAATCTGATGAAAATAAGATGCAGGTGGTTCTCACCTTCTCCTTTGTCCCCCTCTATTGAAATAGGTTCCTTATATCTCTTTATGTAATGTGATTCAGCCCATTCAATCTCCTCCAGCCTCCTGTCTATTTTGTTTTCAAATTACTCTATTCAAGTCACAGATAAGTCATGAGTGTCCATCACTTCTGGCTAAGTATATTCGCTCTAATAGAGGTGCAATTCTTGAGAGTTGTGAGAATCATTCTCCCAGGATGGGATATAGCCAGTTTCACCTTATTTGATAGCAATTCTTTCTCTTTACGTGTTTTTAAACCTTTTCATGTGTCTCTTGTTAGCTTGCTTGATGTCTAAATTTTCTATTTGTCTCTAGTGTTTTCATTAGAAAAAGTTGAAAGTTTGCTGTTTCCTTAAATGTCCATCTTTGCCCCTAGAATAGAAGACACAGTTTTGCCATATAGTGGATTCTTGGCTACATTTCAAGCTCCCTGGCTCTTTGAAATATATCCTTCCAGACTCTTTGATACATAAATATTAATGCATCCAGTTCCTGTGTAATCCTTCCTGTGCCTCCTTGGTATATAAACTGTTTATTTCTCACTGCTTTCAGGATTTTCTCTTTTATATGATAGATTTGGAATTTGGCCACAATATTGCTTGGTGTTTCATTTCCCACCCCCATTTCTGGAGGGGATCGATGTATTCTTTCAGTAAATATTTTTCTCTCTGTTTCCATGAGATCAGGGCAGTTTTCCATCACTAAATCCTGTAATATTAAGTCCAGGATTTTATTTTTTTTCCCCATGAATATAAATATCTTTAATTTCTTCATCTAAAAACCCTCAAAACACCTCTAATGATTTTTAAACCTGAGGGACAAGGTAAAGATATATTTTCTTTTTTAAAATTTATTTTTATTAAAGATACAATTTGAGTTTTACATTTCCCCCGCAATCTTGCTTCCCTTCCTCCTCCCCCCAACAGAAAGCACTCTGTCAGTCTTTACTTTGTTTCCATGTTGTACCTTGTTCCAAATTGGGTGTGATAAAAGAGACATCATATCCTTAAAGAGAAGAGAAGTCTAAGAGGTAACAAGATCAGACAATAGGCTATCTTGTTTTTTTCCTAAATTAAAGGGAATAGTCCTTGCACTTTGTTTAAACTCCACAGCTCCTTATCTGGATACAGATGGTAATCTCCTTTGCAGACAGCCCAAAATTGTTCCCAATTGCTGCACTGATGGAATGAGCAAGTCCTTCAAGGTTGAACATCACTCCCATGTTGCTGTTAGGGTGCACAGTGATTTTCTGGTTCTGCTCATCTCACTCAGCATCAGTTCATGCAAATCCCTCCAGGTTTCCCTGAAATCCCATCTCTCCTGGTTTCTAAAAGAACAATAGTGTTGGATGATATACATATACCACAGTTTGCTAAGCCATTCCCCAATTGAAGGACATTTACTTGATTTCCAATTCTTTGCCACCACAAACAGGGCTGCTATAAATATTTTTGTACAAGTAATGTTTTTACCATTTTTACTTATCTCTTCAGGGTATAGACCCAGTAGTGGTATTGCTGGGTAAAGGGTATGCACATTTTTGTTGCCCTTTGGGCATAGTTCCAAATAGCTCTCCAGAAGGGGTGGATGAGTTCACAGCTCCACCAACAGTGTAATAGTGTCCCGGATTTCCCACATCCCTTCCAACAATGATCATTATACTTAATGGATATACTGGCCAATCTGAGAGGTGTGAGGTGGTACCTCAGAGGAGCTTTAATTTGCATTTCTCTAATAACTAATGATTAGGGCATTTTTTTCATATGGCTATGGATTGCTTTGATCTCTTCATCTGTAAATTGCCTTTGCATATCCTTTGACCATTTGTAAATTGGGGAATGGCTTTTTGTTTTAAAAATATGACTCAGTTCTCTATATATTTTAGAAATAAGTCCTTTGTCAGAATCATAGTTGTGAAGATTGTTTCCCAATTTACTACATTCCTTTTGATCTTGGTTACATTGGTTTTATCTGTGAAAAAGCTTTTTTTAATTTAATGTGATCAAAAACATCTAATTGGTTTTTGGTGATATTCTCCAACTATTCCTTAGTCATAAACTGTTGCCCTTTCCATAGATCTGACAGGTATAGTCCTTGATCTTCTAATTAGCTTATAGTATTGTTTTTTATGTCTACATCCCATAACCATTTGGATATTATCTTGGTAAAGGTTGTGAGGTGTTGCTCTAATCTAAGTTTCTTCCATACTAACTTCCAATTTTCCCAGCAATTTTTATCAAAGAGGCAGTTTTTATCCCAATGGCCAGACTCTTTGGGTTTATCAAACAGCAGATTACTATAATCCTCTCCTGCTTTTACACCTAGTCTGTTCCACTGGTCCACCACTCTATTTCTTAGCCAATACCAAACAGTTTTGATGACTGATGCTTTATAATATAACTTTAGATGGGGTAGGGCTAAGCCACCTTCCTTTGCACTTTTTTTCATTAAGTTCCAGGCAATTCTTGACTTTTTATTTCTCCATATGAATTTACTTACCATTTTTTCTAACTGGTTAAAGTAATTTTTTGGAATTTTGATTGGTAGGGCACGAAGCAGATAGTTTAATTTTGGTAGAATTGTCATTGTTATTATATTAGCTCTACCTATCCATGAGCAGTTGATAATTGCCCATTTATTTAAATCTAATTTAATTTGTATGAAAAGTATTTTATAATTGTTTTCAAAAAGATTCTGAGTCTGTGTTGGCAAAAAGACTCCCTAATATTTTATATTGTCTCAGGTTACTTTGAATGGGTTTTCTCTTTCTAGCTCTTCCTGCTGTTTCTTGCTAGACATACAGAAAAGTTGAGGATTTATGATGGTTTATTTTATAACCTGCAACTTTGCTAAAATTGCTAATTGTTTCCAATAGTGTTTTAGATGATTTCTTGGGACTCTCTAGGTAGACAATCATGTCATCTGCAAAGAGTGAGAGTTTTGTCTCTTCCTTCCCAATTCTAATTCCTTTAATTTATTTTTCTCCTCTAATTTCTGCTGCTAACATTTCTAATACAATATTGAATAGTAGTGGTGATAATGGGCACACTTGTTTCACCCCTGATCTTATTGGGAATGCCTCTAGCCTCTCCCCATTGAGTATAATGTTTGTTGATGGTTTCAGATAGATACTGCTAATTATTTTAAGGAACAGTCCGTTTATTCCTACACTACCTAGTGTTTTTTTTTTAAATTTTTTTGTAAGGCAAATGGGGTTAAGTGGCTTGTCCAAGGCCACACAGCTAGGTAATTATTAAGTGTCTGAGACTGGATTTGAATCCAGGTACTCCTGACTCCATTGCTGGTGCTTTATCCATTATTCCCCCAGCCTCCCCATTCTCTAGTGTTTTTAATATGAATGGATGCTGTATTTTGTCAAAAGCATTTTCAGCATCTATTGATATGATCAGATGATTACTGATAGGTTTGTTGTTGATATAATTGAGTACAGTAACAGTTTTCCTAATATTGAACCAGCCCTGCATTCCTGGAATAAATCCTACTTGATTATAATGTATTATCCTAGTGATGACTTGTTTTAATTATTTTGCTAACATTTTATTTAGGAATTTTGCATCTATATTCATCAGGGAGATAGGTCTATAATTTTCTTTCCCTGTTTTAACTCTTCCAGGTTTAGCTAACAGTATCATATTGGTTTCATAGTTACATCTTTCCCTATTTTTCCAAAGGGTTTATATAGGATTGGAACCAATTGTTCCTTAAATGTTTGGTAGAAGTCACTTGTGAATCCATCAGGCCCTGGAGATTTTTTTTTTTTGGAGTTCAGTAATGGCTTGTTGAATTTCCTTTTCTGAGATAGGGTTGTTTACGTATTTAATCTCTCCTTCATTTAACCTGGGCAACTTATATTTTTGTAAATATTCATCCATTTCACTTAGATTATCATATTTATTGGCATAGAGTTGGGCAAAATAATTTTCAAATTATTACTTTAATTTCCTTATGATACTAGCTATTTGGTTATTTCTTTCTTTCTTTTAATCAAATTGACCAGAGGTTTATCAATTTTATTGGTTTTTTCATAATACCAACTTTTGGTTTTATTTATTAATTCAATAGTTTTTTTCATTTCAATTTTATTAATTTCTCCTTCAATTTTTAGAATTTCTAATTTGGTACTTAATTGGGGATTTTTGATTTGTTCTTTCTCTATTTTTTTTAGTTGCATGTTTAGTTCATTGATTTCCTCTTTCTCAGGTATATTCATTAAAGCATTTAGAGCCATAATATATCTCCTGAGAGTTGCTTTGAATGAATCCCATAGGTTTTGGTATGTTGTTTCATTATTACCATTATCTAGGATAAAATGATTAATTCTTTCTATAATTTGTTTTTTGGTCCACTCATTTTTTAAAATGAGGTTATTCAGTTTCCAATTTGTTCTGTATCTATATCTCCTTGGCCCCATATTTTCATATGACTTTTATTGCATTGTGATCTGAGAAAGGTGTATTCACTATTTCTGCCTTTCTGCAGTTGATCATTAGGTTTTTATGTCCTAGTACATGGTCAATTTTTGTATAAGTTTCATGTACAGCAGAGAAAAAGGTATATTCCTTCCTATTCCCATTCAGTTTCCTCCATAAGTCTACCATATCTAATTTTTCTAACAATCTATTTACCTCCCTAATTTCTTTCTGGTTTGTTTTATGATTCGATTTATCTAGATCTGGTAATGGGAGGTTGAGGTCTCCCACTAGCAGAGTTTTGCTGTCCATGTCTTCCTGTACTTCTTTCAGCTTCTCCTCTAAGAATTTGGATGCTGTCCCATTGGGGTTAAAGTCAGTTACATCCCATTAGCTAGTAGTCTCATGGATAGGTCATGAATTTCCATAATTACTGGCAAGGTGTATTCTCTCTGTTAGAGTTACATTTTTCAAGGTTTATGAGAATCTTTTTTTTAACCCCATTCTGGGATAAAGCCAGTTTCAACTAACTTTCTGGATTGCATTTTTTTTTCTTTTACTGCCCTCCCCCCCTTTTTGTTACCTTTTCATGTGTCTCCTGAACCTCCTGTTTGATGTCCAAATTTTCTGTTTAGCTCTGGACTTTTCATCAGAAATTTTTGGAATTCTTCCATTTTGTTAAATGTCCATCTTTTCCCCTGGAAGAGCAGGCTCAGCTTTGCAGGAAAGTAGATTCTTGGCTGCATTCCAAGCTCCTGTGCTCTTTGAAATATCTCCTTCCAGGCCCTTCGATCCCTTAATGTTGATGCAGCCAGGTCCTGAGTGATCCTTACTGTGGCTTCTTGATATTTAAATTGTTTCTTTCTGGCTGCTTGCAGGATTTTCTCTTTTATCTGATAGTTCTACAGTTTGGCCACAACATTCCTTGGTGTTTTCATTTTAGGATATTTTTCAGTTAGGATTTGATGTACTCTTTCAATAACCGCTTTGCCCTCTGATTCCATGATATTAGTGCAGTTTTCCATCAATAGATCCTGTAATATTAAGTCCAGGCTTTTTTTCTCTTCAGTGTTTTCAGGTAGTCCCATAATTTTCAGGTTGCACCTCCTCGATCTATTCTCAAGGTCAGTGGTTTTGCTGATGAGGTATTTTACATTTGCTTCTATTTTTTCTATTTTTTGATTTTGTTTAACTGACTCTTGCTGTCTCATGGAGTCATTAGTTTCTGTAGACTCCATTATTTTTTGGGGGGGAGGAGTTTTCTTCATTAACCTTTTTTACTCCTTTTCTAATTGGCCAATTCTACTTTTGAAAGAGCTTTTCATTTGACCAATTGAGGTTTTGAGAGAATTATTTTCTTTTTGCATTTGCTCATTTGAGGATCTGAGATAATTATTCTCATTTTGTAATTGTCCAATTGATGATCTGAGAGATTTATTCTCCTTTTGTTTTTGTCCAATTGTTCTTTCTAAAGTTTTATTTTCTTGTTGCAAGGTATTAATTGTCTCTCCCAAATTTTTAAGCTCCTTCCTTATTTCTTCAAGGAAGTCTTTCTGTGCTGGAGAACAGATTGTATTCTCCTCAGAGGTTCCAGGTCTCTGAGTTGGGGTCTTTCTCTTCCAGGAATTTTTCTATGGATGCACCTTTCTGCTGACCCTTCTTCATTATGCTAAGACCTTGAGTTGCGGGGGTGCTGGTTCACCTGGGCTTGGGTTCCCTAAAGGCTTTATTGAGTGCAGTTTCTCTGGCTGGCCAGTAAGTGGTGCTAGTTGCCCTCTCTGGAGTGTCTGTGATCTTGGTTGTGAGGCCTTCTCTCTCTCCCCGAAGGCAGGAGTTGGAACTATAGAAATCTTTTGCCTTCAATCAATGGTGGGCTTTACCCTGGCCTGAGGTCATTCCTCAGCTGGGATGGTTCTTCTGCTCACAGACCTGGGCCTGAGGCAGAAGAAGTTTGCAATTGTTTGTTTGGAAGGAGGCCTCAGTGCAATGGAGGCATGTACTCAGTGTTTCTCAGACCCTATGAGCTCAGCGATGGTGTCCGCAGCTCTCCTGCACCAGACCTCTCCCTGCAGCCCTGTCCCCAAACTCCAGGGGGACAGCACCAACACCAGCTCCTCTCCTTCCCCGTGGACCCAAGCCTCTTTTGTCCAGCCCCATCACTGATCCAGCAGGTCCCGCTCTCCAGCCCTCAGACTCCCAGTTCCAATTCAGCTGTTAGTCTGGCTGATCTGGGGCTGGTCCTCCTTCTGAGCCCAGACTCACCCTACCGAATTCTTCCAAAGCTGCAGCGGGAGACAAATCCTGAGGTAGATGCTCTTTCTCCTGGCTTTTCTCTCTGGGTACCATGAGTCCGACTTCCTCTAAGAGGTTTGTTTCATGTGGTAGATGGGGAAGAGATCAGGAGACTCCAGAACTGTGCCTGTCTTCTCTCCACGATCTTGGCTGGAAGTCCAGGCTTTTTTCTATTCAATGTTTTCAGGAAGCCCAGTGATTCTTAAATTGTATCTCCAGGTTCTATTCTCAAGTTCACTGGTTTTGCCAGTGAAGTATTTTACATTTTTGTCTATTTTTTCCATTTTTGCTTTTATTAACAGATTCTTTTTTTCTAATGAAATCAATAGTTCCCACAGATTGCATTCTTTTTTTTAAGAGAAAAATTTTTTTCATTTACCTGTTGTAACTGCTTTTCCAGTTGGTCAATTGTATTTTTGAAGGAGTTTTCCATTTACTCAATTGAAGATTTGAGAGAATTATTGTCTTTTTGTTTTTGTCCAATTGAATTTTCCAAAGATTTTGTTGTTGTTGTTGTTGTGAGATATTAATTTTCTCTTGTAAGGTCTTACTTTTCTCTTGAGTTTATTGTCCCAATTTTTTCAATTGATTTTTAAACTTCTTCCTCATTTCTTCTAAGAATTCTTTCTGGGGTGGAGAAGAACTTATATTTTCAGAAGTTATAGATCACTTTGGATTTGTATCTGTAATTTGAAAGTAGTTTTCAGTGGGCTTCCCTTTCTGCTGGTGTTTGTTCATTTTCCTAGTACATTGTGTGTGAAAGGGGCTGGCTCATAGAGGTTTGCTTTTGAAAACATGAGAGGCTTTGCTCATTGTGTTTAGTAACTCCAAGTGGGCTGGGTAGTAGGGGGTTCCTTTCTCTAGGGTGTCTGTATTCTTGATTTGAGGACCTCTTCCTAGGCCTGGAGAGAGTGAGTGGTATTCTGGACTGTTATCCTTGAACAATGTGGACTCGGGAAAGGTAGTTAATCTCCCTGTTCAACTGAGGGAGATCTGCTGCTCACACCTGAGCCTAGGTGGGTTGGTTGGGGAGGCTGTTATTATGTTTTTTCTTGGAAGAGGACTCTGATGAAATTATGGAGCACATTGTGCCAAGCTAAGCAGTTCAATGTCCAGCCACACTCTGAAATTGTTTTTTTGCTGGAATTGCTATAATCCAGTCACACTGGGTCTCCCCAGACCTCCCTTCCCACAGCCAAAGACTCTGTGGCTAAGGTTGGTCCTCAGACCTGCCATTCCTACAGTCAAAGCCTCCATAGCTAAGGCCAGACTTCTGGCTTTACTTCACCCCTACCCTTTCTCTCTGTTCCCAGTTCACCCACAGTCCCCTGAACAGACTTTGATGGTAGATGTTCTTCTCCTAGCTTCTCTTTCTGTTTTTTTAAACCTCTTAAGAGGTTTCTTTCATATTATTTCTGAAGGGAAACTAGGAGACCATAGTACAGTGCCTGTATTATCTCCCATCTTGCCCAGAAGACTATAACTTGCTTTTTCAATAAGGGGGAGTAGAGTGGGCAGAAGGGAGTGAATTCAAAACTCAATGTTTTAAAAATGTATATTAAAACTTGTTTTTCCATATAACCAGGGAAAAGTAAAACAAAATTTAAAAGTAATGTGTTCAACTCTTGATGATACAAAGATCCCTCTGCAATTTGCTCCTGTGTGGTTATAAAAGTGAATGAGAATTATGATAGCTTTGTTTACAAAAATAGCAAAAATAATAAGCATAATAGAAAAACTGGAATCTCAAATGGTAAATCTTAAGAAAGAACCAAAATAAAGAACAAAAAATGATAATAAAAGTGCCTAGAAATCCAATATAACCTAAAATAAAAATAAAAATAAAAATTACATTAAAAGAATATATACTTGATTTGCAAACCAAACATCTTCATTTCAAAAACAGTATGTATAAAGGGCAGCCTGAGGATCACATATCTCATAGAAAATTAAATATAGAAAATTCACAGAATGCCTCCAGAAATTTTCAAGTATAAGGGTTATTGGAAAAGACTTCAGCTAAAAGAACATATTTTAGATATCATTTGACAAGAAGAACTGGAGAGGAAGTTAAGAGGAGATAATTCCAGGATTCAGTGATTTAAAAACAAGAAAAATATCTTATAAAAGGGATATCAATGAGTACCATGTCTCTGTACTACAAAGCATATGAAGGGGATATAGTAACTAAAAGTAGAAAGATAGGAATTGTCCATGTCAATTTATATTAATGCTCCAAATGAATGCTCCAAACAGATGTTTTTAAATTTGATCCTCAAGGATATAGGAAATTTTAGATTTATTGAAGAAACTGGAAAAGGATGAGGTGCTTTGGAAGTACATGCTATGATCAGACTATTTAGAAAGAAAATTCATATTGAAAATTGAGTGATCTTATGACCTGGAGTGAATGAAACCTGAGGGAGAGAAGACTATCGGGATTGTTTAGGTATGACTTATTGAGGGCTTGTACTAGGGTGCCATCAGTGTCAGAACAGAATATTATGAAAAAAATCATATGGAATTGCATCATTTCTCACCTATCTACCTGAATTAATTTGAAATTTTCTGACTTTTCAATAATGTCCCAGAAAGTTCATTATCAGAAAAACCTCTCTGTAAGAGTTTAATAACCTTATTATTCAGTTATTGTCAACTGTCTCTCCCTTTGAGGATGAAGCAATGACTTTCTGAATATGTAAAAATGGAATACATCTCATTACAACTTATTTCTCTTCTGTATATACTATTTTAAGACTTGTCTGATGTTTCCACCATACTTCTAGGTCAGGTACATTCCTAGGGTTCCATGTGTATGTACCTCCTCCCCACATTGCTCATTAGACTGTAATCTCCATGAAGACATAAGTTTCTCCCTCCCTCTGTCTCTGTCTCTGTCTCTGTCTCTGTCTCTGTCTCTCTCTCTCTCTCTGTATATATATATATATATATATATATATATATATATACATATATATATGTATATATATATATGTATATATATATACATATATATATGTATATATATATATATATATATATAATACATATATGTGCATGTGTGTTTCCTTATTATTTAGTGTATATCTTTGACACCAAGGTGGTATCCTATAAATATTTGTTGGTTAATTAGTTAATAGAATGATTAAGTAAAGATTTGAGGTTAATACAATGTAAGAGGTTCAGTTGGGTGGTACCATGAATAAAGTGTTGGACCATTTGGCCTCAGACACTTGGTGATTTTGTGTAGGTAATTTAACCTTGATTCTCTTAGTTTTTTTTTTTCATTTATAAAATGATTCGTAAAAGGAAATGGAAAACCAATCCAGAATCTTTCTCTAGAAAACACCAAATGGGGACACTAAGAGTCTGAAAAACAAGTCTGAAAAATAAAAACAGTCTTAGAAGAAACATTGATGACCAATTAACTAGGGTTTCCCAAATAGCTTACAAGACTTTCATCACAAAAAATTATCAAGGGGTGGCTAGTTGGCTCAGTGGATAAAGCACCAGCCCTGGAGTCAGGAGTACCTGGGTTCAAATCCAGTCTCAGACACTTAATAATTACCTAGCCATGTTGCCTTGGGCAAGCCACTTAACACCATTGCCTTGCAAAAATCTAAAAAAAAATTATCAAGTATTTTTCCTCAATGTCCTTTAAATAATTGATCGAGAACTGGGAAAGATAGCTGTGTTGGAATTTGTGTTGAGGAGAAAAAATGAGGAGAGGATTGGACTTGAAAAAAATCCTGTTTCTCCTGACACTTTTGCCTCCTAGTTTGACCAAAAACCTTCCTTATTATCTGATTGTTCTATCTCAGTTTCCTTTGTTTGATTTTATTCTGGTTTTTGTCTCCAAACCATAATTATTGGGTAAAGTTCTTCCTCTATTAAATTTCACTTGATTCTCTCACACAGACTTGATAATCATCTTTAAGATGGTGATTTGCAGATTTACAAATGCATCCTTCACCTTTCTACTGACTTCCAGGTTCACATATCCAACTGCCTATTGCATTTTTAATGGGACAACTTGTAGATATCTTAAATTGAACCTTTTAAAAAGTGATATCATTAACTTCTCCCAAAAGGTCTTCATTTTTCTGAATTTTCCCTATTAGTTTGCAGAGTTCCACCATGGTTCAAATTTTACACTCTGTCCACTGAGCCATCTAGCTTCCCCCTTTATATTAATATGAATTTGTACTCTAAACCTTTACAAAATCTGTTTTTCTTTCCCTCAGTAATTTGATTTAGGAATATTGGACTTAACTATGCCTCTCATGTTGATCCTTATTGTTATGCCTCAACACTATCCTAGGTAAAGTCAGAAAAACCATGTCCTATTCCATCCCCTCCCCCATCCTTTCCTCCCTTCCCAGAAAAAGCAAATTAGCAGTGTTCCCTATCAGTGCACCAATGTAAATTTTGATGTAAGGAAGGCTAGCAGCTGCTTGTGTTAGGTGAAAGATAAGATAGTCAAGACATTGAAGATCACATTGAAGAGAAATTTGCATGATTATGTATGTTTATTGAAAGGTACAAGGAAAAAGGTGGAGTGTGAAATCTTGTATTCCATTTCTGCTAATGTCTCAATGCCAAATCCATTCAGTCCAAAGTATCTGCTAAGCATTTCATTAAATAATGCTTCCCGTTCATTTTTGAAGAAGATCTCAACATCAAGGAGATGATGGCATGACAAGAACATGTATTAGAGAAGAATAGGGGACTGCTGTGCTAAGTCACCAGTGTCACTTTCTCCTCTAGAACCATCTGGGTCCAGTAGCCAAATATGACTCTGGATGAGTTGAAATGGCCCTGGATGTGAGGCTTTCAGAGTTAAGTGATTTATCCAAGGTTGCACAGTCAGAGTCAAATATCTGAGGCCAGATTTGAAGTCCTGTCCTCTTGGCTCCAATAAAAGTGCTCTATCAACTGTGACACTTAGCTGTCCATAAATAAATAAAGGTACATGTTGACAAGAAAGAAACACTGTTCTTCTTACTGAAGATGTTTAGTAACTCAAGTGTTGAGAACTGTTTGGGTGAGTTTGGGTTAAAATTCAGTTATGACTAAAAGCCAAAGCTTATGTGACCCTTGAGCTGAAGGCTTTCTATGGAACTTTGCTGTAATAACACAACTACACCAACTGTAACCTCACTTGTGTGATAGCCCTGACCTAGGTTACATCCTGCTAAGATACATCCTGCACAAATTAGGGAAACATTGCTGTTTTATCCTGTATGTTAATCATGTGGTTTTCTGCTATAAAGAACTATCTGATACTGTGAATTAATGGCTCTACTACTTGTCCTGCTAGCATCCCCACCTGAGTGCACACATGTTTCTTTTCTGTCCTGAATCAAATTAATCCCCCTGGTGGACAGGGGAACTCAATACTCAAGGAGGCTTGGATGGAATAGGAAGGACAGCTGTGACATTTCCTAAGATAGAACAATTAGAAACTTTTCTCTCTCTTTATAGCCATTGTGAGGAATTTCAGAGAAGTTTTTCACTTCTGGTTAGGAGAGTTACAGGAACTGAAAGATACTTCTTTTTGTAATAGAAAAAGCTTATCAAAAGACTGAAATTAAATTGTGAATCAAAGGGAAACATTTTTTAACATGTTTGCTACCAACTTAATCAAACAGAAAAACCACATCTGCTGTCTTTGTGGTTGCTACTTTCTTTTGTCTTCTACATTGGGATAGTATTTAGGACCATAGAACATTAAATTTATAACAATCAGAAAATTTTTAGGCCATCAAGTCCAATAACTTCTTTATACAAATGTAAAAACTGAGACTGAGTGATGAAGACTTGTTTAATGTTACACAGTTAGCGGAACTGTGAGATAGGATTTGAACTTCATTTCTCTTGTTTCCACTTCCAGTACCCAATCCAGCATGAATGGCAATTGGTCCAATGAACAGTAAAACGACGCAAAGAGAGAGTATAAACATGTTGTGACATATTGCAAATGATAGGTAGTCTATGATTTTTTATACTTTTAAACTTTTTCATATGGAATAGTTTAGCATGGAAAGTAGAAGAAAAACTCCTTTTTTGATATTGTATTCCAATAAAATGCTATGCAAGTTTTTCAACATTCATCCATTTGGATATGCATATTTTAAGTTCATAATTTCCTTCCATACTCCCTTGTCACCCATCTCCCCTCAGCAGTGAACAGTCAGGTAAATATTTTACATGCATATTTGTGTTTAACATATTTACAGATAAGTCAATTTTGCTATGAAGACATAGGATTAAGGGAGAAAAAAACTATGAAATAGGAAGTATATGAGAAACTTTTAAAAAGTGAATGTAGGTTTCATAAGATTTTGTAGAGTTTATTGGTTTTGTTTTGCATTGTTTTTCTTCCTATGTATGGGTATAGATTATCCATAGTTGATCTTCTAGGGTTCTCCTAGTTCTCTGAACTGCTGTGTACAATGTTCTTTTGGTTCTGCTACCTTTATTCAACATTTGTTCTTGTAATTCTTTTAATGCTTCTCTAGAGTCCAATCATTCATAATTTCTTATAGAACAATATAATTCCATGAGATTCATGTTCATGTTCAGTCATTCCCCAATTAATTCCCCCTTAATTTTTAATTCTTTGTCACTAAAAGAGGATCTATGAATATTTTGGAACATAGGAAATGTCTCTATTTTTTTATGAATTCTTCTGGATAGATGAGGTACTGGAATTGCTGTGTCAACAGGTATGGTCAGTTTTGCTGTTCTTTGGGTACAGTTTCATATTGCTCTCCAAAATAGTTTGATTAGTTCACAACTCCAAGATCAATGCATTAATGTCCTAATTGTCCCACAATCTCTCCAACATTGATCATTTTCCCTTTTTGTCATTTTAATCAATCTGAGAGGTATGAGTTAGAAACTCATAGTTGTTTTAAATTGCATTTCTTTAATCAATAATGGTTTGCATAATTCTTTTTATAGGATTTTGTATAGTTTTAATTTCTTCATTTGAAAAATGTCTATTCATATGTTTGATGATTTATCAATCTGCAATCTTATAAATTTGATGCTATTCTCTATATATTTTAGCAATAAGACCTTTATCCGGACCCACATCTATGAAAATTGTTTCCCAACGTTCTTCTTTTTAGTAGTGCAAAGATTTTTTTTAATTTAATATAATCAAAATCATCCATTTTGCAATTTATAATGTACTGTCTTGGTCATAAATTATTCCCTTTTCCATAGACCTGAAAGATGGTTTATTTCTTGGTCTCTTAATTGGTCTATAGTATTGCACTTTATGTCAAAATTCTGTATCCATTTCAATTTTATTTTGGTATAAGGTATGAGATGTAGGTCTATGGACTTGATTTTGCCATATTATTTTCCAGTTTTTCCAAAATTTTTGAGAAATAGTGAGTTCTTATTCCCAAAAGTTAATATCTTTGGGTTTCTCAACAGTGGATTACTCTAGTCATTTACTGCTGTTTCTTTTGAACCCATCCTAATCCATTGATTCTTTTTTTCTTAACCAGTACCAGTACCAGGAAGTTATAAGGACTGCCAACTTAGAACATAGCTTTAGATTTGGTAGAGCTAGGTTATCTTCCTTTAATTTTTTTTTATCAGTTCCCTTGCTATTCTTGACCTTTTATTGCTCAAGTTGAATTTTCTTGTTTTGTTTTTCTAGCTTGATTGAATTAGTGATTTGATATTTTGCTTGGTATGGCACTGAATAAGTAATAACCAAGAGTAATTGATATTTTCCAGTTGTTTAGATCTGAATTTATTTGTATGAGAAGTGCTTTTTAATTATGTTCATGCATTTAAAGGGTTTGTCTTAGGAAGTAGATTACCAATGTTGACCACCACTATTGTAAATGGAATTCCTCTGTCTAAAACTCTTGGTCTTGGGCTTTCTTGTTCATATATAGAAGTTCTGAGGTGGATTTGTGTGGATTTATTTTAATACCCTTCTACTTTGTTTGTTTCAAGTAGTTTTTAAAATGATTTTCTTGGATTCTCTAATTATATCATCAAATCATCTGTAAAGAGTGAAATCTTAGCTTCTTCTCTCCCAATTATGATTCTTCTATTTCTTTTTCTTCCTCTTGTTGTTATTAATTTTTAATTCATTTAATAATAATATTTTATTATTATATTTGTTATTTATTATTTTTATATTTATTTATTCTTGAATTTTATTGCTTTATTTGAATTTTCTTGGTATTTTGAATGGTAATGGTCATAGTGGGCATTCTCATTTTATTCCTGAACTTATTGAAAAAGCTCTGAGTTTCTCCCTATTACATAAAAGATTAATAGTTTTATATAGATACTTCTTATTATTTTAAGGATAATTCCATTTATTCCTATACTTTCTAGTCCATTTAGGAGTGGATGTTGTATTTTATCAAAGATTTTTCACTGTCTTTTGCAATAAACATAGGATTTCTGTTGGTTTTGTCATTAATATGTTCAATTATGTTGAATATTTTCCGAATATTGAACCATACCTGGAAAACTGGTATAAATCCTACCTTATGGGGTAGCTAGGTGGTGCAGTGGATAAAGCACCAGCCCTGGAGTCAGGAGTATCTGGGTTCAAATCCGGTCTCAAACACTTAATAATTAACTAGCTGTGTGGCCTTGGGCAAGCCACTTAACCCCATTTGTCTTGCAAAAAAATCTAAAAAAAAATCCTACCTTACCAAATTGTATTAGTCTAGTAATAACCTGTTGTGTTCTTTTAGCTAAAGCTTTATTTAAGACTTTTGCAACAATGTTCATTAGGGAGATTGGTCTATAATTTTATTTCTTTGGTTCTTCCTGCTTTAGATAACAGTAACATAATAGTGTCATAAAAGGAACTTGGCAGAACCCATTCTTCTCCTACTTTTTAAATAGTTTATGCAGAATAGGAATAGTTGTTCCTTAAATGTTTTGTAGAATTCTTTTGTAAATTCATTGGAATGATAGACATTTTCTTAGGGAGCTGATTGATAGTTTCTTCAATTTCTTTTTCTGAAATGGCATTATTTAAATATTTTAGTTCCTCTTCCATTAATCTTGGCACTTTGTATTTTTATAAATATTCATTCATTTCACTCAGGTTTTCAAATTTGTTGGCACACAGTTTGACAAAATAGCTCCAAAGTATCTTTATAATTACCTCCTGATTAGTGGTTAGTTTACCCTTTCCATTTTTGATCCTGGTAATTTGGTTGGTTTTGTTAATAAAACTAACTCATAGTTTTATTTTTTAAATCATTGGATTTCTTTCTTTCATTTTAATTAATCCCTCCCTTTGTTTTCAGAATTTCTAATTTGGCATTTAGTTGGGGATCTTAAATTTGTTATGCTTTTTTTGCATTTCTAATTGCATATCCAATTCATTGATCTCCCTTTATTTTATTCATAAAAGTATTTAGAGCTATAGAATATACCCTAAAATCTGCCTTATCCATATCCCATAAATTTCAGTATGATGTCTCATTTTTATCATTGTCTTATGTGTAATTATTTATTATTTCTTAGATTTCTTGTGTGATCTGGTCATTTTTTAAAAGCAAACTTTTAGTTTCCAATTGATTTTTGGTTGGTTTTTCCATAACCCTTTATTACATGTAATTTCTATTGTATCATGATCTGAAAAGTATACAAATATTATATGTGCCTTTCTGCATTTAATTATAAAGATTTTATGCCATAGCAGATGGTTAATTTTTGTATATGTGCCATGTACTGCAGTGGAAAAGGTATATTATTTTTTATCCCCATTAAGCTTTATCAAGAAGACTATCATATTCAAGTTTTATTCATCTTCTTAACTTTCTTATTGCATATTTTATGGTCAGATTTATCTAGATGGAGGTTGAGGTTCCCCAAATGTAAAGTTTTCCTGTCTATGTCTCCTTGTAATTCATTCAGCTTTTCTTCTTGGATTTTGGATGCCATAATACTAGGTGCATACATATTTTATAATGCTATATCTTCATTTCATATTGTGCCTTTTAAAAATGTCATTTCCTTCTTCAAACCTTTTAACAAGATTGATTTTTGCTTTTGCTTTATATGAGATCAGGATCCCCACCCCTGATTTTTTTCTCATTTCACTGGAAGCATAATATAATTTGCTCTATCCTTTTACCTTTACAATGTGTTTCTTGTAAACAAAATATTGGAGGATTCTGGTTTTTAAACCATTCTGCTGTTTAGCTTCTATTTTATGGGAGAGTTTCTTTTATTCATTTTTACAGTTTAGATTACTATTTCTTTATTTCCCTTCTTTCTATCTTACCCTATTTACATTTTTCTGTTTTCTTTTCCTCTTATTCTCCTCACTTATGTTTTATTCCCTTTACCCTTTAACTTTTCCTCCAAAATTTAGCTTATTTTCACTTCTACCTTTGTCTTCCCCTTAATCAGTCCTTTCTTCCCTATTCTTTCACTTCCCCTATGCCCCAAATTCCTTGAAGTGTAGGAAAGATTTTTAAAATCCAAAGGAAAATGTATCTTATTCCCTCTCTATGCCAAATCAATTGAATAGAATTTACTCAATGTTCACACCTTCCCTTCTTTCCTCTATTGTAATAGAAGCTTGTGCTTCTTCACTGGTGTTATTTCTCTGTACAAGACTATCAGTCAAGTGGTATCAATTTAGCACTAGCAATCAAAGGTTGATTAATTGATTTCTTGTTTACTTGTTAAAGTAGTTTTTATTCAAAATGCAATGACAGATTGATTGATTGTTTGATAAGCAGCATTGCCTCATAATCACTAAGTACCCTCCCCTCTTCAGTCTCTTTAGAAATATACTTCTTAAGAACTGCAAATCACATTAAATTATAAACTCCCTTTTCAGGTACCTTCCAAAGACACACAATCTTCATGAGCCAAAGCATCTTGCAAAGTCAGTTCATTTCATGAACCATTTTCTATCTCTAACCAAGGGTACTCTTTCACACACTTCCCCCACTTTTAATTATCCTATCATGTTTCTTAAATTCTTGTTAAATAAAACATGAATTAAGTCCAACTAAGCTAAGTAGTTGCTCAGCCTTTGCCTCTAAAGTCACTTCAGATTTAATTAACTCTAGAGTCCCTAAGTATGCTAAGTTCTACGATACTCTGAAGATCTCTCTAAAAAACTTTATAATTAATTACAAGGTATGGGAGACACTGGCTTTGCATTGCCCAGTATTGGATGCCCTTAAGAGAGAAAGTGCTCAGCTATATGAACAAGACAAAATTAAAATAGTTTGAAAGAAACCAAGTTATAAATTTAGAGTAAACACTCAGCTTTTCAACTGGGCTTTTTCTCTCAAACATAGTAATGTCATCATGGTCCTCTTCAAGGGAAAGACAAGAATCAAATGTACTCATATATACTCTAAATCTAATGTCTTTTTATTAAATGCTTTAACTGTCCTAAGAGAAATAGATTTCTCAAGCGTTGCAAGTGTTATGTCTTTCCTTATAAATTTGTATAAAATTTGATGTTTTTGAATAACATTTGTTTTATTTTGTTTGGTATTATGTTTTTTTCTTTCTATTTTGTTTTTATGCATCTCCTGAATTTTGTATTTGGAGAATGAATTCTCTACTTACTTCTGACCTTTTTAATAGGACATGTTATTTCATTGAACTTCCAGGTTTTCCTTTGAGAGAATATGCTAAATCTAGGAGAGCAGTAAGTTCTTGGTTATAATCTAAGGTCCTTAATGACTGCAATATAGATATTGGTCCTCTGATCCTTCAATGTAAATATCATTAGTCCTGTGTAAATCTTTGTTTCCTTTGCATTTAAATTGTTTTTTTTTTTTTTCTGCTTGTACTATTTTCTCCTTTACATGAGAATTCTGGAATTGTTTATGATAGTTCACAGTGTTTATATACTGGGGGTCTCTATCTGGAAGAGTTCCTTGTATTCTTTCAAAGCTTATTTTGTCTTCTTGCTCTAGCGGATTTGGATGGTTTTCCCTGACAATTTCCTGCAAGAGATTTTCATGTTCTTTTTTTAATCTAGGCTTTCTGGTAGTCCATTATTTCATAAATTATCTCTACTGGATCTATTCGCCAGGTCATTTATTTATCCTAAAACAGTACTTTTTATTTTCTTCAATTTTTTTCATTCTTTTTACTATGTTTGATGCAATCTTGTAATATCATAGATTCATTTGTTTCTATTTATTCAGTTCTAATTTTAATGGTTTTATTTTCTTCAGTTATCTTTTCTGTTTTCTATTCCACTTTATTAATTTTACCCTTTGCTGAGTTACATTCCTTTTCCAGTTGGTCAATTTTATTTGTTGAAGATTCACATTCTTTTTCCATTTGGTTATATATACTTTTAAAGGAGTTGATTTCTTTGGTCGATTTTTCATAATTTTCCTGCGTGATTTGCAGTCCTTTTTTCCATTTTTCTTCTTGCTTTCTTCTTTATTTTTTAAATACTTTTTTAGGATTTCTTTAATTATTTTCATATTGCTACAAAAATTTTGTTGTGAAATTAATAATAAAGCCCTCCCCCCACCCCCTCAAAGGTAGAAAGTTTAAGAGAAATAAAGTAAGAGGAAAAAATGTACTTCAGTCTGTGTTCAGATACCATCAGCTCTAACTCTGGGAAGAGTTATATTCTTTATCATAAGTCCAACAGAGAAGTTGTTTCAATTGCTATTGACAACTGTATTACCTTCCATTCTATTCCTCCCCAATCCCATTTATATTATTCTCTCTCTCCTTTCACACTTTTGTAAGGAGGAAGTGTTTTTAAATCATTCTATCTGAGTCATAAAAAATTCTGAGTATCCATCACTTCTGGCTAAATATATTCTCTCTAATAGAGTTACAATTCTCAAGAGTAATGAGAATTTTTTTCCCATCCTGGGATATAGCCAGTTTCATCTTATTGGATAGCAGTTGTTTCTTTGCCCCCCCTGTTTTGATTGTTTCATGTGTCTCTTGAACCTCCTGTTTTATGTCCAAATTTTCTATTTAGCTCTGGTCTTTTAATCAGAAAATTTTGGAATTCTTCCATTTCATTAAAAGTCCATCTTTTCCCCTGAAAAAGAAGGCTCAACTTTGCCAGATAGTGAATTCTTGGCTGCATTCCAAGTTCCCTTGTTCTTTGGCATATCTTGTTCCAGGCCTGTTTATTCCTTAATGTTGATGCAGCCAGGTCCTGTGTAATCTTGACTGTGGTTCATTGGTATTTAAATGTTTTCTTTCTGGCTGCTTGCAGAATTTTCTCTTTTATCTGATGGTTCTAGAATTTGGCCACAAAATTCCTTGGTGCTTTCAATTTAGGATCTGTTTCCAGATGGATTGATGCATACTTTCAATAAATATTTTGCTCTCTGGTTCCATGATATCAGGGCAATTTTCCATCACTAAATCCTGTAATATTAAGTCCAGGCTTTTTTTATCTTCAGCATTTTCAGTAAGACCAATAATTTTCAGTTGTTCTTCCTCAATCTAATTTCGAGGTCAGTGGTTTTGATGATGAGGTATTTTGCATTTTCTTCTATTTTTTTTCTATTTCTTGGTTTTGTTTAACAGGCTCTTGCTGTCTCATGAAGTCATTAGTTTCCACAGACTCCATTCTTTTTTTTTTAGAATGGAGTTTTCTTCTTTTACCTTTTGCAACTCCTTTCACAGTTGGCCAATTCTAGTTTAGAAAGAGCTTTCCATTTGACTAATTGAGGTTTTGAGAGAATTATTTTCTTTTGCATTTGCCCAATTGAGGATCTGAGAGAATTATTCTCATTTTGTATTTGTCCAATTGTATTTTCCAATGATTTGTTTTCTTGTTGCAAGGTGTTACTATTCACTTGGGTTTCTTTTCCCAAATTTTCCAATTAATTTTTAAAGTCCTTCCTTATTTCTTCAAGGAAGTCCTTCTGTTTTGAAGACCAGATAATTTCTCCTCAGAGGTTCTAGGTCTCTCTGAGTTAGGGTCTTTTCCTTCCAAGAATTTTTGTATAGATGTACCTTTCCACTGTCCTTTCCTCATTTTGCTAAGACCTTGAGTTGGGGCTGGGGGGGGGGGGGTTGGTTCACAGAGTTTGGTGTTGGGATCCATAGTGGCTATTATCACTGAGTGTAATATCACTAGTTGACCAATAGGGGTGATAGAGGATTAGCTCACAGTCTCACAGTGTAATTTCTCTGTAGGGAGTGCCAGTTGCTTTCTCTAGAGAGTCTCCTTTGGCCTGAAGGGAGAGATTGAAGCTGTTAAATACTTTTCTCTTCAATCAGTGGTGAGGTGATCACTCTCCCTATTGTCTCCCTATTTGCTGCTCACACACTTGTGCATGGGGCAGAAGGTCTGTAAGTGTATTTGTTTGGGGAAGAGGTTTCACCAGAACTGGAGGAGTGGACTCAGAATTCCTCTGACCAGAGGAGCCCAGGGATGGTGTCTGCAGGTCTTCTGCCTTGGAACTCTCTGCCCAGTCCTGTTGGCAAGCTCCAGATAGTCAGTGCCACCACCAATGCTTCTGCTCCTTAGTAGACCCAAGCCCCCATGTTCAACCACTGACCAAGCAGGTCTGGTTTTTGGGCCCACAGGCTCTCATGCTCCAGCCCTGCCACTAATCCAGCTGATTCACAGCTGATCCACCCTCTGTGCCTTGACTCATCCACAACTGTGGAAGTCAAATCCTGAGGTAAATGTTCTTTCTCCTGGCTTTTCTTCCTTGATTTTGCTGATCAGATTTCTGTTAAGAGGTTTTTTCATATCATATATGGGGAAAGATCAGGAGATTTTAGAACTGTGCCTTACTTCTCTACACCATCTTGACTGGAAATCTGCATTGCTCTCATTTTACTTTCCATTTTTTCCTCTACATCCCTTACTTAATTTTTCAGGATTTTTGAGCATTTCTATAGTTGAGTTCGATTCCCATTTTTTCTTGGAAGCTTTGGCTACTGAAGCTTTGATTTTGACATCTTCTTAATGTATATTTTGATATTCCATGGGACAAATGTAATTTTCTATTCTTTTGTTTCTGTTGTTTGCTAATTTTCCTTAGCCTATGACCTGATTTTAATAAATGTCCAAATCATTTGGGGTTTTTTGTAATACCCCATCCCATATGCATTATTTTCTCCAAGGTCTTATGAGAGGCTGACTGCTCTCCTGCTCTGTGTTCTGATCTTTAGATGACCACAGGATCTTTCCTCTGTTCTGGAGCTATGGGGATGATCCCTGCTCATCTATATATAATATGGAAGGTGGGGGCTCAAACTTGTCTCTGTATCTAAGTTTGGGTAAAACAGCAGAGTCCTGTCCCAGTGCTAGCAGGAGACCTCTGCAATCTCTCCCAAACCCCTTATCCTCTTTAGACTGAGTACTCTGAAAATGGAAAATTCCTGGGCTGGGATTGTCCTGAGGCCTGCAGCCTGGACTCCATGATCATTCTAGTTCAGCAGAGTTCTCATGTCTTCCAAACCTCTGGAAATCACTCTTAATGCCAAGCACCCAGGTGGCCCAAGGACCTAGGTGTTCCCAGGGACCCAGACATTCCATGTACTGTTCCTGGAAGACTGAAGTTGGTTTGCTTTGACTCTGTGTGACTGTGTCCTGGGCTGTGCTGATGTTCTTTTCAATTCCTTTCTCAATGCAATTGACAATTCCAGTGGATCTACCAAGTTGTCTTAGACTTTCTGTGCATTCTGCCCTTCTAGAATGTGGTCAGAGACATAATTTTATTTCATTTGGAGTTTTGGGGGGAAAAGATTCTGAGAATTCCTACCTCCACACTGCCATCTTGGCTCCAAACTTTAAATTCTTTTTTTAAGCTCTTCTATGAGTGTTTGGATTGGAGTTCAATTAGTAGCTTCTTTTGAGACTGACCCTGTAGGTAATTTGTCACTCTTTTCTTCTCCTGATGTGGAAATGTTATTGTCTTTATCTGGATAGAGGCTTTCTATAGTGAGTGCTCTTTTAGGTTTTTGTTTTCTCATCTTGTTTATCTGAACTCTAATCCTGAGGTATATGGAGTATAAATCCAAGCTTTTTATGCATGGACTAGAATGTTATCCCCAGCTTATCTTTGGCCAAGATGTTGCCTATACAGTCCAGGTATTGCCTTTGTTTCCTCTTTTCTGTCCAAGGTCTGCCTATGCAGTGGTTTCTTCCCAATCCAATCCTGCCTTTTGCCCTAGCATTTCCAGAGTTCAGACTTTGTTTGGGGTTGGGATTCTCCCTGTTGGTTTGCTATCCAGTTGCTGAGACTTATGCTGTTGTTGAGCTGTTAGGACCTAGATTGGAGTGTGACTAAAAGCTCCTGCTAAGCTTTCCCATTCTCCAACCTAGCTGGTCTTTTGCTTTCCCTTTTTCTCCCAGAAACAGACAAACCTTCACAATGTCTACAGTTGAAAACTTCTTTGGATCTTTTTTTGGTGGAATCTGGTGCTTTTATATCTGTGCAGAGACTTCATTTTGCTTTGTGTAGGGAAAAACTCCAGGAGCATGCCATCTTGGCTCTACACAAGTCTCAGAAAAACACTTTTATGAAAGGAAAAATAAGGTAATCAAACAGGTATGGAATATAAAGCAACTTTGACAAAATTGTATTAAATTGTACCTGAGAGCAGCAAAGTGGTGCTATGGATAGAAGATGGGGTCTTAAATAAGGAAGACTCCTGAGTTCAAATCTGACCTCAAACACTTACTAACTGGTAACTTTGGAGAAGTCACTTAGCCCAGTTGGTCTAATTTTCCCATGTATAAAATGAGATGGAGAGGGTAAGGACAAACTACTTCTTTCCCAAGGAAACCTACAAAAGGTTCATGAAGAGTTGGTTATGATTGAAAGACTGAACAAAATATTTTTGTTTTTCATATTGACTTACTTTTAAAAGGTAGTTAATGGACAGTGAGGTGGTGCAGTGGATAGAGCACGAGCCCTGTAGTCAAGAGAACATGAGTTCAAATCAATCATCAGAAACTTAATAATTATCTATTTGTGTGACTTTAGACAAGTCATTTAACACCCATTGCCTTGCAAAAAAGGGCTATTTTATTAAATATTTTTTATTAATTCTTTGCTAATTTAATTTAAACTGATTCAGGGCACAGTCAGGTAATATGTCTGAAACCTCTCTCAGAAATGAACATTTTGATTTCTGAAAAGGAAAAGAAATTTGTTTTATTTAAAACTGTCAAAAATCTGTAGACAGATAGTTGTCAGATGTGATCTGAGCAACTTGGGTCAGATAATTTACTGGGGCATAAATATAAAGAAAATCACCTTTAAAAGAATGTGAATTCAGGTTTTGTCTATGCATTAATAGTTTGGTGGTTTAAATGGTCAAGAAACAATTTTTATTTACTAATAATGATATTGATGAAATAAGATTAAGTGAATATGAAGAAATACAGTTTCAAGAAAAGACTTAAATTGAGGACTTTTGAGAATTGATTAATATTTGGACCTGTTGGGGATTTTAGTCCCTCAGATAATTTAAATGCAAATATCTTTAGATTTTAGAGACTAAAACTGAAAAGTAAGCAATTATGAAATTGAAGACTAAAGAATGATTAAAGAAGGATTGGACTATTGTTTTCTTATCAGAAATGTCATGACTTTTTACTTATAAGTGAAAAGTTTGTCATTGAGTATCAACAAACAGATTTAGGTCATTAAAAGGTCATGTTAATGAGTTTAAGATAGTAAAGAAACTAGAGTGATAAAGACAAGATAGAAAGATATATCAAGATATCCAAAGATAGTTCTGAGGAAGGTGTTTGAAAAAAACACAAGCAGAAGTGGTCATCTGACAAGAAGTTTTCAGCAATTAGTTCATGACTACCTGAATGAAAATTAGACCTCATTGGAATAGCTCTTTGGTCACAGTTATGGCCCTTCACTTCCATATAGAAGTAGAGAGTGGTGAAGCTTGTAGAACTGCCTTTCATTCTTTGCTGCCCTCTCTTGGTGGAGAGAGAGAATCATAAAAGATAAAAGAAATTTTGAAAACAGTAGTATATAAGAAATTTTGAACCTTAGATCTTTCAATCCTCTAAGGGTCTGTAGATAAATTTTTAAGGAATCTTTGAAAGCAAAAATACCTGATTGAGATGATGATAATGATGATGATGATGATGATGATGATGTTTTTCCTTTGTTCTCTAAGAAGGCTATGACATCAGGGTGATCATGGCATTATAAGCTTATAAATTGGATTTTAGTGAGGGGGTTTGTTGTGCTAATTCACCATCCTCAATATCTCCTCAGGACTCATCTGGGTCCAGTGGCCAGGTATGAATCAGGATGCCTGTAGATGGTCCTAGATTTGAGACAATCTGGGATGTGACTTGCCCAGGATCACACCGCTAGTTAGTATCAAGTATCTAAGGCCAAATTCAAACTCCCTTCCTCCTCCTTACTCCAAAGTCAATGCTATACCCACTGCACTACCTAAATTCCCCTTCATAGTTGAAATACACGTATGCAAATAACTGTATATACATATCTATTCAAATGTGCCTATGCATATCTTTTTTTATTTTCACCAATATCTAGCTCAGTTATTAAAAGAGAAACAGTATTATTATGAGGAGGGGTCCATATATTTTAAGGAAGTGCAAAAAGCCAATATTATTTTTTTAAAAAGGGTTTAGTGAGGACTACTGATGTAAAGGAAGAAACACTAAAATTTATTTTTATGATGAAGGTTCTTGACTAGGAAAGAACTAGTTAGATTTGTTTGCCTAGTCCAGAGAGTTAACCTGAGACACTTTGCTCTGAGGTCTGTTCGCTACAATATGATTGGATAGTAAAGATCTCTATTAAATAATAGCTTCCTGGGTTTGTATTGCCGAGAGAGAGAGAGAGAGAGAGAGAGAGAGAGAGAGAGAGAGAGAGTAAGATTGAAGAAATCTTCATCTTAAAATGAGTTTCTCTCTCAATTGAGTTTAACACTTTCCCAAATCCCTTTCAAGGATGACTAAATTAAAAGGAGATTGTATATACTTCATAAATTTGAGAATAGAAGAGGATTTGATCATCTTGAGAATGGTATGGCTTGAGTGAAAAACAAGTACCACAGGAGTGTTTTGTTTTTTCATTTAGATGTCCTGAATGGTCTAATGACTCCCAGACCACAGACCAGAAATGTGAATTATGTTATACATTTGAGTTTTTCTTGCAAAGTAAGCATGTATTCATTCTCTCCCACAGATGCTGAATGTGTTGGTATTTATTCTTTTATACTTTTGTCTTAATATATGAGTAATTTTAATGTTCTTATTTCTCTTGTGTCATTACTAAGAAAATGATTGTAATTAAGATATAAAATTGACATCATTATCAGTTGTATCACAATGAATAGAACACTGGACCTGAATCTGGAAGACCCGAATTCAAATACCAGTTCAGATATTTACTAGTTCTGTGAGATTGCACAGATTGAATAATCTCTGGATCCCTCAGTTCCCTCATCTATAAACTTGAAGTAGGAAAAATATCACCTACCTCCCAGGAATTTTGGAGTATAAAATTGACATGTTTATAAAGAGTTTTGGAAATTTTAAAATACAGAAATGTCAGGTATTGTTATTATCATTTACATTGTGAGAACCTGATTTTGTAAATGAAATTAATCCAGTAGTGGCTTAAGAGTTTAAGTAAAGAATAAATAGGAGAAATGTTAATAATAAGGTTTTCCCTTACTCACAAGGTTTTCCTAAGATGTTAAGTGAGTTTCGGTTTAACTGTATGGTGAAGGTTCTTTTCTTGGTACTTAAGATTAGCAGTTTTAGGTCAGATTGGAATGAATAAGTCATTCCACAGAGTGAATAGGCATTCATACATTCAGTGTGAAAGATTTGGGCCTGATAATCTGGTTGCCTCACATCTATCACACGGTCATACCAAAAAAGTGCAGTTTAAAATGAGCATCTTAAATGCTATACTGGTACTCAAAGGAGATTTTAAAATATAAAGAAAAAACTTGTATTGGGGAAATATTGTGTGGAAGATTGTTGGAAAGTTATAAATAAGAATCAAACAAGATATGAAGGCAAAGAATGATTACCATCTGCCTTGATGGAGGAAGTATCCATACTGATGAGCTAACAAATCCGTGGAAGTATTGAGATATTCTCCCTAGCACTTGTTATTCCCTGGTAATGAAGTGCATACTTAACTGGGCACAGTAAATGGAAGACATAACCAAAACAAGACAAGAAAACCCCAAAACAAAAACAAAGAAAGAAACCAAAAAAACTTAACTTGACTCTCACCTTACCTAACAAGCTTTCCCATTTTTCATAGCATCCTAAATTTAGATCCAGAAGTAAACTTAGGCAACACCCAATGCAAAGTTATGAATTTTCATAAGAAGAACTTATGAATCAGATAGGTTAAAAGACTCTTAAATAACACAATTAGTAAATTTTAGATCTAGTCTTTGAATCCAGGTTCTCTGATTTCAAGTTCATTAGGCCTTCTATTTTGCAATAGTACTTCCCATCATGGTCCATCGGAGAGATATCTATATAAAGCACTTATGTTTGTTGCAAAGTGGACCCCAAATTCAAGGCATTTTATCTGTTTCTAGGATTTAATAGCCCTGAAACTCAACATTAATTGTAGTACAAAAGCAGATGCTGTCCTTCTGACTTAATGCTGTTCTTTCTCCCTAATCATATATCTGACTCCTGAGGAATCTGGGGAGACTAAACCCATTAAATTGTTGCAACAAACTTTCTATATTAGTCAAGTGTGAAAGAAGAATCAGAACTAAAAGGGAAAATGAGAAATAAAAAAATAAACAGACTTTAAAAAAGTGAAAATAATGTTTTGGCCTACATTCAGGGCCCAATGTTTTCCTCTGAATGTTGAAGGCATTTTCTATCACAAGCCCTATATAACTTTTGTAAATCACTGAACTGCTGGGAGGAGTTACAGCTATTACATTTGATCTTCACACAGTGTCACTGTTAATATGTTTAGTTTTCACTAGGTTATGCTCACTTCACGCAGCATTAGTCCATGCAAATCTTTCCAGGCTTCTTTGAAGTTCACCCAATTATATATTTCCCCTGATTATATGTAAAAATGAGTTCAGTATCTGTTTTTAAAACTTCAAATTATAAATTCTCTCCCTTTGTATCTTCTTACTCCCCCCACCAATGAATAATCAAACAATTTAAAATAGGTTAAAAATCTGTAGTCATGCAAAATATTTCCATAAAAATCTTGTTGTGAAAGAAAACACAGTCTTCTTCCACCCCCCATCCCCCAAATGAAAAGAAAGCAGAAGGAAAATAAATAAATAAATAAATATAATTATGCTACAAACTGTATTCATCCACCCATAAGTCTGTCTCTGGGGATGGTTAATATTTGTATCATAAATTCTCTGGAGCTGTCTTGAGTCACAGCACTTTTGAGAAAAACTAAGTCATTCTCAGCTGATTATCCTAAACTATTTTTTCTATTGTTTACATTGTACATTTCACATCATATCTGCTCATATAAGTGTTTCCAGGTTTTATTGAGAGCATACTTCTCATCATTTAGTAGTGTCCTATCATAATTATATGCCATAATTTGTTTAACAATTCCCCAACTATTGGGCATCCCTTTAATTTCAAACTCCATGCCACCATAAAATAACTGTTACAAATATCCTAATTTACATATATATGTACATATATATATATATATACATATACATACATATACATACACACATATAGAAATATATGTGTATGTGTGCATGTGTATGTGTTTATATTCTTTTCCTACATAATTTCCATCTCTTCTGGAATACAGACCAAGTAATGCCATTGCTAGGTCAAAGGGTATGCATAATTTATAACCCATTGGGTACAGTTCCAAATTGCTTGACAGAATGAATGACTTTTCACAGCTCCTCCAAGAGTGCATTATTGTCTCATTTTCTCTACATCCCTTACAAAAGTTGTTATTTTGCCTTTTTTTTTCCTAATAGTCATTCCAATAAGTATAAGTAGTATCTCAGAATTATTCTATTTTACATTTCTATAATTAATAATGAATTAAGACTTTCTTCAATGTATTCATGGATAGCATTGATAATCTCAGCTGCAAACTGTTTAATCATTTATCAATTGGAGAATGGCTACTTCTAAAATAAATTTTACTCAGTTTGTTTAAGAAATGATATTTATCAAAATAATTTGTTCAAATATTTTTTTCTCCAGTTACTAATACTAACTGTATTTGCCTTCATACTATCACCCCATTATTCTATTCTCTCTCACTTCTTTTGCCCTATTACTTCTCAAAAATATATTCCTTCTAATTACTCTCTTCCACAATATGTCCTCCTTTCTATAATTCCACATTTCTCCTATCTACTTCCCCTCCTAATTTCCTCTAGGTTATAATAGATTTCTATACCAAATTGAGTGTGTATACTGTTCCTTCTAGGAGTCAATTTAGAATGGGAATAAGGCACAGAACCTTCCCCTCCCACCCCACCCCCATCTTCCACTCCACACAAAAGTTTCCTTTCATAATTTTTCCCCTTCACATTTTTTCCCCCTTCATGATTGTCAAATTTCTTTCTGAGGTCTTCCACTGGCTGAGAGAAATTCATATTTTTGTTGGAGGCTTTGAACATAGGAATTTTGATTTTTGTTATGTTCTGAGTGTGTTTTGATCTACCTCATTACCATAGTAACATTCTATGATCATTTGTCTTTTCTTCTCTTTTTTTGCTCATTGACCTTGCTAGTAACTTGATTTTTATTCTTTGTTAAGGTAGAGTTCTGTTTCCAGGATGGAAAGCACAGTGATCCAAATTTGGGGGGCTTTCTGTAGATGTTTTCAAAGTTATTCAAGGCACCTGAAAGTTTTCAGTTTTTCCATGGTGATGTCATCTAAGAAAAGGTTTTCCCTATTGTTCTGGCCTATGCTCTGTACTATGGGTTACCACAAGCACTCCTTTCTGTCCTGAAACTATAAAGTAGTTTGCCATTCCTTTGCAGCTCTGTGGTGCTATTGCTCCTTGTCTTTCTGGAGCTGTGACCTGGGACTTGGGCCCAGGACTTGCTTTGGAGTTAGGAAAAAAAAATCTTGTCTTGCTGTCTGTGCGGCAAGAGCATCAAAAGTAGCTGCCACTGCCAACTCTGATTCAGTGGTCCCAAAGGACAGGACTGCTTATAACCTTCATTGAATCAACCCTGTGAGACAGACTTTTCCTGCTGATCTTACAAGTTATCTTAGGTAGTTTTCTGGGTTGAGGGTGTCTGGAAACTATGACAGATGTCTGTTTCCTGCTGCCTTTTCCTAGATTACTAGACTCTAGTCCTCACTGGAGAGCACAAAACTACACTCTTACCCCTATAAAACAACCTTTTTCACTGATCCAATTTGTGTTGGACTAGAAAATTGTTTTACTCTGAGTTTTTGTGGATTTTGCCACTCTAGAATTTGTTTAGAGTCATTTTTTAAATGTATTTGGAGAACTTTGGGGAGAGCTTGGGCAATCCCTGAATTTAGTCATCCATTTTGGCTCCATCCCCTCCAGGCCCCCACCTATGGTAAACTCTTTAAAAAGGTTTGCTGAAGGAATAAAAGTTAAGGGGTTATCCATCAATTGGGGAATGGCTGAGAAAATTGTGATATATATATATATATATATATATATATATATATATATATGTATTGGAACATTATTGTTCAATTACAAATCAGGAGGGATGGTAATTCAAAGAAGCCTGGAAAGACTTGCATGAAATGGTGCTGAATAAGATAAGCAGAACCAGAAGAAAGTTGTACACCTTAACATGTGGTGATGATCATCCTTGATGGACATACTCCATCAGTGCAAATATCAAGGACAATTTTAGGAAATCTGTGACAGAATATCCTCTGTACCCAGAGAAGGAACTATGGAGTTTAATTTTTAAAGTCATTTAAGTATTACATAATTTAGATCTATGCATATCATGGAAATATGTAAAGACTAGATCAAATTGCCTTCTGTTGGGGGGAGGGGGAAGGGAGGAGGGAAGGGGGTGGAGAAAAAATTTGTAAAATTCAAAATCTTGCAAAAATGATTGATAGAAACTACTTTTGTATATAATAGAAAAAAATAAAATATTTAATTTAAAAAATAATAAAAATAAAAAAGTTTCCTGTATTGTATTGTATTGTATTGTATTGTATTGTATTGTATTGTATTGTATTGTATTGTATTGTATTGTATTGTATTGTATTGTATTGTATTACCCATAAGTGATGCTTTGGTGGTAAACATTCTAGTTATTATTCTTACAAACAGGTAGTTTGATCTTTGAGTGATAGACCACTGCTAGATCCATATTTAGTGTTGTATGTATTTAATTTGGTAAAATCCGAAAGAATTCATATTTTAATGATACTGTGCCTTCATCAATCAGATGCCAGGACTCAGGACAACTTTTTTGACATGATTATACATGCGAGACACAGAGGTGGAAGTTGAAGAAAATGAAAGGGAAACCAACCTGATTAGCCATATAGGTCAGTTTGAAAATCATAAAAGAAATGATGAGATAGAAGTACAGTAAAGCTCTGTTTTAGTTGAGGGACTGGAGAATGTTCTCACCACAAAAATGAAGCAACTAATAGAAAAAAAATTAAGAAGGATAATTTTACAATACTGTCAGTATTTAAAATCTCAAATTTCCCTTTGTTTTTGAAAGGATTACAAAAATTGTGATGCATATAATGACTTTGAGTTTATAAGAATGTCATTTCAAATGAATTATTAAATTAACAAAGTTGCTACATTTAACTCATAATTAATGATATTAGTAGCAAGGCCTCTATTATTGCGAATAAAGAAGATCTGACACCTATTCTGACCACAGACATTTACTAGGTATTTATTCTTTTCTTATCTGCCAAAGGGGAATAAAGATAATTGCTGATTCCATGATCACTCTGAGAATAAAATGAGTTATTTGTAAGGTGCTCCATAAACTTTATAATATTATTTAAATTATAATTATTTCTTTAATGTTGTAAATTTATATTTAAGAGTGTACCAAACTATAAACCTGAAATACACAATGTATACATAACTTGTTTAAGTCTATTTGTTATAAGTAAGAAACTATTTGATTCATTCTTTTTTTTTAGGGTTTTGCAAGGCAAATGGGGATAAGTGGCTTGCCTAAGGCCACACAGCTATGTAATTATTAAGTGTCTGGGACCGGATTTGAACCCAGGTGCTCCTGACTCCAGGGCCAGTGCATTATCTACTATGCCACCTAACCGCCCCGTGATTCGATCTTAAGATCATTGCTCTGTGTCTTCCCAAGTGAAAGTGGACCAAATACCAGGCATTGTTGAACAAATAGTACCTTCTAATTCTTATAGACTTACAACTGGGTAAACATAAAGAAATAGTAAATCCATTATTTCTTTGGAGTCCCTTTATTATCTGTATCTCTTGAATTCCAACTCTTTTTTTTTTGTTTTTACTTGGAATTTTAATTATGTACATGAATAGTAACATGAAGATGAGGAGTCCAGGAACTTAAAATTATCTCTAGATGAAAGAATAACAAACCAGTACATTCAGCAATATGGCATCACCAGAGATAACAAAGAGGGCAAAGATAATCTTTCTTGAAAAAGAAAGACACTTTTTTGCATTCAATAGCAATATCTCTGACCATCTTTCTTTATCTGTTCAAAATACTGGTTTCTGCATGGAGTCTTTGTAATACTTCTGTTGAAAATAGGCAGCACTATGATCATTCTATTTATTTCTTTGTTTAGATGACTGCTTCACATCTTCAGCCTTCTCTTGGTTTGCATCCATTTGAAAGTATGTCTTCCATATATATTCTAGGACTATGAATATTCATAAGCTCCAATCATACAATTTCTCTCCTTTGACCTGGGCAAATTCAAAAGCCTCTTGTGGATGATATAGAGCTGCAGTAATGCTCATGAAACCAACTGGATATAAAAGCTTCTTTACTTTTGAACCTTTACCAAAAAAGTATCCCAAAATTCCAGAAAAACCAATCACACCAAGTCTTGGCAAAAATCCTGGAGGTGGATTTTGGAAAAGTTCACAGCTGGCCTTTCCATATTGAATAGCAGTATCTATTGTAGGCTTAGTTTTGTCATAAGCAACCTGAAACCAATATGCATATGGTACAGCATACTTTCTAAGTTGTGAGATGCCTTCTTCCAAGGGTCTTCTTGGTTCCTCCACATAGTTGGACTCAAAGTTTGGAATTGAGTAGAGTGAAAGCTCATCAACTCGGACTGAAGATTTGTCCCTTTTCTCCTTTTTATGAGATGCATAGACTTTGAAGGAGAGAAGACTCAGGCTGGCAGATCCCGCTGACCATCGAATTACCTTGAACATGCTGGCAGCAGCCACGGAGCTGGCTCAGGGGTTGAATTCCAACTCTTTTCAGTAAAGATAAAGAAAATCACAAGTGAAGTATTGATATGCCAGATTCAGGTTTAGTCTCAAATACTATATCTCATAGACTGAATATTAAGATAATAAATAATCCATCTTGAATTCTTCTTGTTGCCCACTGTTTTGTATCCCTCATTTGAGCGGGTTAAGTTGACTTTTCCAATTTCCTCCTTCTTTCATGAAATAGCCAGGTTATTATTAAATTCGTCCTAAAATTTCTAATTCCTTTTTTTTTAGGTTTTTGCAAGTCAAATGGATTTAAGTGGCTTGCTCAAGGCCACACAGCTAGCTAATTATTAAATGTCTGAGGCTGGATTTGAACTCAGGTACTCTTGATTCCAGCGCTGGTGCTCTATCCACTGTGCCACCTAGCTGCCCCATAAAATTTCTAATTCTAAGAGGTCCAAAAATCAAATCCATCAGGTTTTTCCTATTAAAGTCTTTTTAGACTTCCTACTGGTTATGATTTCTCAGAATGACATTTCATTAATTATTATCAGACTTCTTTTCATGGACAATGTAATGTAATTAGGTAAGTTCCCTAATGTTTATTTTAGAATATGTTAATAATCTTTTATCTTTAATTATCTGAATTTACCTTGAACTCTTCCTTCATCCTCCCTTCAAGAAAACCAAACTTTATAATGCATATTAATATATATGCATATGTGTATGTATGTGTATATATATATGTGTGTATGTATGTATAAATATATATATATGAAAGCAAAGAAAAGTCACCAACTGAAAACAAATCTGACATTAAGTACCATATTATATTTCTGTGCTTTTTCTCTTCTACAGACATCATGAATGACTCAGAACATTTACTTTATAGTACCTCTTACTTGGAAACAAACTTGTTGTTTGTAATTGTTCAACATTATTTTTTTTGTTGTATTGTGAATTTTGTCATCCTTTCTATTTATAATCCATAGACCCTGTATATGTTGTTTAGTTGCATCTACTCAGTTATGTTCAGACAATAAAAGTAGGAATTGAGGAGATTTGGTCAACAAGTGGCTAAATGAAGGAATTGAGTGACAAATAAGAAATTATCCTATGACTCAATTTTAACACTAATTCAGTTCCCTTTCTATTCAATTATGGATCCAATTCAATTTTTATCAAGTGAGGAGCTGGGGAGAAATGTGGGAATTGGGCAAAAATATTATTGCATCATTGAATCTAACCCTGCCTGGCTAGGAAATTTAGACAACTCTTCCCTTTGGTTAAGGGATTCTTAATCAAGGATCTAGGTTACGCTGATGAGAAGTTCAGTCAGATCCAAAGATTAATTCTAAGTCTTTTCGCACAACTTATGTGCTTTTCTCAAGTAACCTATATGGCTTTTCCGAAAACTAGTTCCATTCTGGTCAGTCAGTTATAGTTTCAATATTCCTTTGATTGTTTAAAGAGGGATATCTCTTATTTTTTTTAATTCAAGTAACAGGACAGCTGCTTCTCTGAGCTCTTTCCTTTTGAAGACAGAAAGTTCCTAAACATTCAGTCAATTAGGAATTAAATTTTAGTATGGCTTTTTGTTTCCTTTTAATTCATTAGCTTCATTTGATTAAAGTATGTCTGTCTCCACCTGTATTCAGGGTCCAAGCCTAAGTTGAGAAATGTGTGATTTGTTGGTCAATTTTCATGCATTGGTTAATAAACTGATATTCTCTGAAGAGTGAACCTTTGATTTCCTCAGTCATTTCATCTTTTACTTATCACTTTCCACTGTATTAATATTACCTACAAAACAATTATATACTATTAAATTCACAATGTGTTTAGTCATTTCCCAATAATGGGGGAATCAACATTTCTTTCTTCCCACAAAAAAGTGCTGCTACTAATATTTGGTTGTTCATAGAAAGTGTTTTCTTATATCTAGAAGCAGCATCACTAGATAAAAAAATATGGTCATTTTAGTCCATTTATTTTCATAATTCAAAAATTGCTATCCAACATAGTTATACTGATTCACAGCTCCATCAGCAATGGTCTAGCATGTCTATCTTCACACTAATTATCAAACAATAAACACTCCTATGTCTTGTCATCAATGTCAATTTGCAGATTGCTTGGTGAAAAGTCAAGGGTGCTTAGATTTTGAGTTTCTCTTATGTTTTCAGTTTGGTGGGAATTTCTCTTAGTAATTTGGGGGATTTTTCCTTTGATCTTAAAAATTTTTATTTTCCTTTCAAAAACTATTTGTTCACATGTTTTGGCCACAAATATTGGTTAATGACTTTTAATATTATAATTTTATTAATTGAATATATATCTTAGATGAAAAATCTTTATCTTTTAATTTCAAAGCAAGTATTTTTCCTATTCATTTCTCCTTTTATATGCTAAATGGCTTATTTTCATTCTGAAAAAGCTTATCAATTTCATATAATAAGTTATTTATTTACATTCATTATCCATATTTGAGTCAGTTTTATGACCTGTTTATTTTCTAATATAATGGGAAAATCCTTAAAAGTAGTTTTGAAATGTTTTATTTTTACATTCCCAAATTTCTCCAAGTATGGATAATTCCACTTATCCCCTCAAAAGTAATAGCAAAAAAGAAAAAAGTGAAGAATAAGGAATAAAAATGACAATAACAGAAAACTTAATAAGTATAAATAAATGTATGAAAATATATGCAATATAAGGTGGTAGATTTTTATTCACCTTTGTTCTTTGTAATTCTGTAAGATACATTTTTCTTAATTTTGTGGTTATTATTTCCATTTGCAGCATTATAATCACTGTACATTGTTTTTTTGGCTTTACTTCCTTTATCTTGATTAAAGTTTTATAATAGTTCCACATTTTAGCTATTATCATAGGAGTAATATTCCATTACATTCTTGTTCCTCATATTTTTTAAGCCATTCTGCAATTGATGAGAATCTACAATATTCTAGATTTTGCTGACACAAACAGTACTACTATAAATATTCTGAGCATATAGTGACTTTCTTCTTTTCAATGATTTCTTTATGCTGTAAATGCCTGGATGAATTAAATTTTTGTGCAGAAATATTTCATATAATCCAAATTATTTCATATTTATATGGTCAAAATATTCCTTATATTCTGAAAATATGTCATGCTTAACTATGAAAGGTACATGATCTACTTCTTTTCTCATATTTTAATGTTATGACCTTTAATTTTCAGGTTATGTTTCCATTTTAAATTTATTATTCCACATTGTGTAAATGGATATCTATGCTTATTTCTGCAAGACTAGTTTTTAGTTTTCCCCATATTACTTACCACTGAATACTAGAAGAAATTTTTCTTTCCTTGTCAGAGGTTTTCAATTAATTATTGAATTCCTTGAATTCCACTGCCCCTGCTTATTTAACAAACTCATTTCCATTTCTGAACTGAAACTACGTAGCCCTTTAATTTTTCAAGGTTATTCTTTTCATAGGACTTCTGTGAATGAGTAATGTAAAATATGATTACTATGACTTCTTCAGGAGGGGATGAATTTTGTGTTATTTTAAGTTATTCCTAATAAAAGAGTATGTGTGAAAATACTAGGAAAATATCTTTGCATGGGGAATCAGTATCTATTTCCTAAAAAGACAAAATTAATGAGCAAATATGTGGTGTGCTGATTTATTAATGAAGATTCTGAAGCTTACAGTATTTTGTATTTTTGATGTTTAGTATATTCACCTTTATATAATTTATTTTGTCATTTAAAAATTGATTATTTTTGGAATACACACTAAAGTCAACTTACAATTTCCTGTAACATTTATAGTCAATTATAACTAAATTCATCTACCCAATCTGTTACTTCTTCACAAAAATGTTCTTTAGCATTTGTAAGAATATTTCACTGTAATGATTCATCACTTTCTCAGTAGGTCAAACATATTAACAATTTAATTTTTTTAGGTTTTATCAAAATCATTCAATAGTTTATATCTAGGAGTTAGAATACATTGAAAAGCAAGCTACCCTTTGGGCATAAAGTAGAAATAGATCACCATATAAACCAAATTTCAAATTAAGCCAAAATGGACAAAGTATTTAGATATACAGTGATATAATAAAGAAAATGAAGAATGGGGAAAAGTCCACCTGTCACATCTATTGATAAGGGAAGATTTATAACCAAACAAATATGGAGAGAATAAATAGAACTAAAAATATTCATTTGAGGTTCATGAAATTAAAAATATTTTGCACAAACAAAACTAATGCAGAAAATAGAAAGAAAACAGTAAACTGATATAAAAATTACAGCATTTTTTTCTAATAAAATCTAACTTCTCAGTTCTTTTGGGAGTTAAGAAAAATATATAAAAATAAAAATTATTACTCAGTTGATAAATGAACAGCTAGTTTTTATCTTTTAGATCTATCAATAGTCATAAAAATACTGTAAATTGCTATTCATTAGAGAAATACAAATTAAGACAACTCTGAAGTATTGTATAAAATGTGTGAGAAT
This sequence comes from Macrotis lagotis, assembly GCF_037893015.1. NCBI lineage: Eukaryota > Metazoa > Chordata > Mammalia > Peramelemorphia > Peramelidae > Macrotis > Macrotis lagotis. The sequence continues at coordinate 551,329,288 of NC_133658.1, forward strand.
GGCTACAATAGCAATAAAATGGAAAAGGACAAATGATGGAGAGGATAATGGAAAATTGGAACACATGTATTTTTGGTTGGGTCTTAAACTAGTCTGACTGTTCTAGATAACAATTTGGAACTATACTCAAAGAGCATCAAACTGTGACCTACCCTTCACTCAAAATATCACTACTATGTTTCTATCTCAAATACACTGAATAAAAGAAAAAGTGACCTATTTGTATAAGAACATTTGTGGCAGCTATTTTAGTGGTAGCAAAGGATAAGAAATTGAGGGAATATTCATCCCATCATTTGGGCATAACTGAACAACTTGTAGCTTATAAATGTGATGGAATACCATTCCATTATGCTATAATAAATGATAAGCAGAAAGGATTTTTTATGTATAAAATGGGATAACATTTTTCTAAAATTTTTAATACAAGAAAGCTATGTCTTAAATACTGAATTAATCCTATTAAGAACAAAATAAAGGACAAATCCCAGTTGCACATCTTCTTGAACATTTTTTTTTGCATTCACAAATTTTCCACTCTGCAATCCTTATTGATTTGTCTAAAATAGTTAATAGTCAGGTAGAGACTGGCAAAAACCAGGCTTGAGAAAAACCCTCTATTACTCTTAAAAAGGTGAAAAGAAGCAAATGACTTTAATAGCTCTCTTCATTTGGATTATCTCTCAGCTCTTAATAGAACAGTTTCCTCAAGCTGTATGCCATCTTTAAAAAAATCTTAGCAGTGCATATGTGTTCTCAAAGAAAATAATGAAGCTCCATTGTCTCTTGAAAAATATTTTTTATAAAAAAATTCAAGACTTTCTGGAAAACTCTTCCCCTTGTGTCATTCCAGTACCCCAAACCACAAATAAACACTCAGTGTAATTCTATTGTTTTTCATTTCAATAGGAAACACAGAGCAGAAGATGGCTCTGACCACAGCTATCTCCTAATAGCTAGAGTGACAGTTTCACCCTGTTTTATTTAAAGTACTCCTTTACCTACCTAGAGGTGGGGCCTTGGGCAAGCCACTTAACCCCATTGCCTTGCAAAAAAACTAACACTAAACTAAAGTAAAATAAAATAATCCTTTACTGTTTCAATAAAGAACAATTAGAAATCAGAAAGTTTGAGGATCCAATGCAGGAAAAAAAATAACATATTGTTTCTAAACTATGCCATATACTTTAAAAGAGCAGATTAAGGGAAAAAAATCAGATTTTATTAATGAACCCTTTTATTATAAAGTAAGGTTATGAAAGCAGATCTTTTTTTATGCAAGGCAAATGTGGTTAAGTGGCTTGCCCAAGGCCACAGAGCTAGGTAATTATTAAGTGTCTGAGGCCAGATTTGAACTCAGGTACACCTGACTCCAGGGCCGGTGCTCTATCCACTGTGCCAACTAGCTGCCCATGAAAGCTGATCTTAATGTAAATCAAAAGCAGTTCCCGAATAATTGCAGCAAAGTGTCTTTTAATTATATAGACAAAGATTTAGACATAGATAAATATAGATAGATAATATAAATATAAATTTTGAAATTTAACTCCTTTTGGTTCTGCCTTAATTTACTTCATAATTTCAAATTTAATCACATGTCCTTTCATTCCAGAATGTTCAAGTTCAAGGTTCAGAACTCTAGTGACTATGTATCATGCAGACTCTGCATGATACATAAAAACAGGATAGTTAATAAAAAACTAAAGACCTAGATGATCTCATGGAAGGTAAAGTGAATAGAAACAGGAGAGCTTTTTACAGTGACCAGAATTTGGTTAAGAACAATAAACTTAGAAAGAAGTAGCTACTTTGATCAAGACATATCAGTTTTTTGTATGTTTCACTTTTGTCTTTGCTTTCTAATGGAACATGTCTAATTTGAAAATATTTCTATAAATTTAAATATATATATTATATATTTAAATATATGTACATGTATACATATTTAAATTGCCAGCTACATGTAAAGATAGTTTTCAATAAACATTTCTGTAAGGTTTGAGTTCTATATATTTTCTCTCCTTTCGCTCTTACCTTAGTAGCGGGTAATCTTATATAGATTATTCATGCATTACTATGTTAAACACATTTCCATACTCATATTGTGAAAGAAGAATGAGAACAAAAAGAAAACAAAAGCACAAAGCATAAAATACATTTTAAAAGTTGAAAATGGTTTGCTTTGGTCTTTAATTCAGATCTGATAGTTACTAATGTGGATGTAGATAGTATTTTCCATCACAAATCCTTTAGAATTATCTTTGAAGAGCAAGTCAGTCATATATGATCATCTCACAGCACTGCTAATAATATGTACAATGTTCTTCTGGTTTTATTCAATTCACTGAGCATCAGTTCATGCAAGTCTTTTCTAAGTCCAGGGGTTCATGATTTCTTAAAGAACCATAGCAGTCCATTCCATTGGTATAACATAATTTGTTTAACCATTACACAATTAATGTACATCCCTTCAATTTCTAATGTTAAAATCTAAAAAATGAACTGCTATAAATATTTGTATACATGTGTACTTTTTTCACTTTCTAAAGATCTCTTTGGGATACAGACCCAATAGCAGTTTTGCTGGATCAGAGGGTATGCACAGTTTAAATGCTCTATGGCTATAAATCCAACTTGTCTCCAGAAAGGTTGAATCAGTTCTCTATGTATTTTAGATGCCTTCCCAATGGAAAATTATTATTATTTCTTAGGTTTCTAAGATAGTGAATATGATATATAGTCTCGTTGACCAATGAAGAGGTTGCTGTAATAAGAGTCAAGAAGACCTAAGCTTAAATTCTTCCTTGGACATTTATTGATTCTTGTGAATTTGGAAATGTGATTTTATTTTGTCTTACATTGTTTGCTCAAGTGTAAAAGGAAGATAGCTTTAAAAACCACTTTCATATTGGGAAAACCATCCATTTTCCTTAAGGAAGCCTACATCTGACTGGGGGTTCCTCTCTCCCACACACACCACTTAAAAAATGTTTTAACTCAATGGTGTAACTGGGTTTTTCAATACATAAGACCCTAAGACATTAGCCAGATGAGACAACATGCATTCATAAAATTAATACTGGGCATTTCATATCCATGACAGTATGAAAATTTTAGATGAATCACTGCAACAGATCTCCCACTTCTTTCTGAACTTATCAGAAGTTTTTACTTTTTTGATTTCTACATATTGACTCAACCTGTTGGCTTTTAAATATTTGCTATTTATCATTCAATGCTTAGTTTTTCCATACTCTATGGGAAAGATCTGCATATTACTTAGGAAAATAATATTATTGGGGTGGCTAGGTGGTGCAGTGGATAGAGCACAAGCCCTGGAATCAGGAGTACATGAGTTCAAATCCGGCCTCAGACACTTAATGATTACCTAGCTGTGTGGCCTTGGGCAAGCCACTTAACCCCATTGGCCTTGCAAAATAACTAAGAAAAAAAAGAAAGAAAGAAAATAATATTATCAAGTTAACAAAAATGGTAATTAAAAAACTCCTTTAACTATATATATATATATATATATATATATATAAATGTATGTATATTAAATACAAATTGGCTATGCATACATATGTAGATTCTAGACTCTAAAATGAAAATATATATGCATTTTGATAAGAAATTATTGTTTTATCAGTGTGGGAGAGGTTGCAAAACCTCCCTTTACCAATGCAGATCAGACATTCCTTTTAATTCATTCATTTAAAATACTTTACACTTAGGCCAGCTCTCTGAGCACTATCAATAATTTATTCAATCAACAAAGTTTTGTAACTGTCTATAATGCTAATAGTTGGGCTTCTACTACTACTACTACCACTGGGAGGACAATGACAAAACAGTTCCTACTTTTGAGTACCTAACATTCTGTTTGGAAGTTTCATACATACTATATATTATACCGCACTTCTTATTTATATGTAGATACATATTACAAAATATTTAAATGCACAAGTAACAATTCAATTTTTTTCAAAAGTGATTGATTCCCTTTCCAAAAATTTGATATGATTATTGAGGAAACTAAGGGGCATCATCTTTTTCACATACTCTGTTTTGTTCCATCTATTTGTAACTTTCAGACTCTTCATTACTCCATTTGTGATTTTCTTGGAAAAGATACTGGAGTGCTTTGCCATTTTTGCTCTATTTTATGGAAGAAGAAACTGAGAAAAACAGGGTTATATGACTTTTCAAGAATCACACAATTAGTAAGAATTTTAATATTTGTTTGAACACAAATTCTAACCTAGAAACTGTATAAACACAATTATAAAGCACTTTTCACCCAAATAAAGTCAAATCTAAAAAATTGAGAAATTGTCAATTGCTCATGGTTTGATCAAGCTAATATAATAAAAATAAGAATTCTACCCAAATTTAATTACACATTCAGTGCCATACCAAACAAATGACCAAATAATTATTTTACCGAGTTAGAAAAAATAGTAACAAGATTCATCTGGAGCAATAAAAGATCAAGGATAGCAAGGAAGCTGAGAAAAAAAAATATGTAAAGGAAGGTGGCCTAACCCTATCAGATTTAAAACTATATTTTAAACTTCCTGATACTGGTTAAGAAATAAAATAATAGGGGCAGCTAGGTGGCACAGTGGTTAGAACATCAGCCCTGAAGTCAGGAGGACCTGAGTTCAAATTCTACCTCAGATGCTTAATAATTACCTAGGTATGCAACCTTCAGCAAGTCACTTCACCCCATTGCCTTGCAAAAACCGAAAAGAATAAAAAAGAAATAGAATAATGGATTAGGATAAATTCCAAAGAAACAGTAGTAAATGACTACAGTAATCTGCAGTTTGACAAACCAAAAGATATTAGCTCCTGCTAGTTGGAATAAAAGATCATTTGTACAACCTGCTTATTTAAAATATCACTGAGGAATAGAAAAGTCCAGTGACTTGACAAAGGGCATAAGGTAAAAAGTAACAGGACTAGCATTCACACTCAGGTCCTCTGACTGCTAATCAATATCTTATTATTCCACATTGTTTCACCTCAGCATTCTCAGACTTAGTTTCTTCATATGTACAATGAGCAAAATAGGACCTAAAGGACATGTCCACCTAATTAATTTTAGAGTCAAAGGAAATCATGAATGAAAATTACTTGGTAAAAATGAAAACACTATGTTAATTATTATTTTATTTTGCTCTGTGAAATATACTAAGCAAGTTGAAATCTGAAAAAGAAAGTTGAGGTCCACAATGATCTAATTCAACTTATCAATCAAATTCACTTAAATGCCAAGTACATTTATGATGAATGAATTTGCCATTGTGACAGTGGCACCATGAAGAGGAAAATAACTTTTTCACTATATAGATAATTGCTCCTATACTTGTTCCCTTACATATTTTGCTTCTATGATTCTGAAGTACTGCAATCTCTAACTAATTTTTCATATAAAATATGCTGTACCATATTATTTTACCATTATATATATAAATATATATATATATATATGTATATGTATATGTATATGTATATGTTGAACCACCTCTTATTCTCTGAGAATAAAAACCACAGCCATCACAACCTGGTCTTCTGTTAATTTCTTGTTGGAAAAGGAGTACATATAAAACTTACCTTAAAAAATCTCCTAAAGTTTCACATAATGATATATATTTCAGTTCAAGACATAAGAATAATAAATGAATGTGACATTTGATAGGCCAATACTCCATGCACACGCAATATCTCCAACTTACTTTTCTAAATTTATTTACCAATAGTCCTCAAATAAAGTTTCTTAGTGTTTTCAAATGCGGTTTGTTTCATCCTACCTCCATGACCCTGGTCACTCTGGTCTTCCTAAAAGAAAGCTCCAGTCCACTCTAGGGATTATTTGATATATTTCATTTCAGTATATACACAATATTGCCCCCTTGTGGGAAAGAACAATTTTTGCTTTTCTTTGTTTCTCCAAAACTTATCACACTGTAAATGCTTAATAAATTATTTTTATTGAGAAATCAAAATTTCAGGCTTGATATTGTTTAAAATTGCCCTATTGTCTTTTAGTTACAATATCATTTCCCTTCAAATCTGTGATCTTAACCTTTCCCAGTTCTACTCTTTACTCTCCTTCATGCATTCTCTAAAACATGAAATTCATAAAGTATGTTTTCAGTCCTTGTTTCCTTCTTTACATTTTTAGCCTTTCCATTCTTCTCACTTTTCCTACTTTAGCCATGTAAGAATAAATCTTATTTCAAACATTACTATTAACATTATTTACTTTAGAATGATTGACATTATTCCTAACCTGAAAGATTTGTCCTCTCTGAAAATCCAACTTAACATGTCCCAAACCCAATCCACCAATACCTTACCAAGTCTATATAAAATACACATTCTTCCTCTCTGTTGCTTTTAAAGGTTCTTCTATTCTTTCAAGAAATCAGTTACACAATCAGAGTCAACTTTAAATTTTCAAAATTCTTATTTTGTAAACAAAAGATTTCAAAAAAGATTAAATAATGTTGCTTACAAGAAACTCATTTGAAGAGGAGAGATACGTATAGAGTAAAGGTAAAATGTTGGAGCAAAATATATTTTGCTTCAGCTGAAGTAAAAAAAAAAAACAGAGGTAGCAATCCTCATCTCAGAAAGCAGCAGCAAAAATAGATAGCATTAAAAGAGATAAGGAAGGAAATTTTATCCTCCTAAAAGGTACCATAGACAATAAAGTCATTTCTATACTGAATATATATACACCCAGTGGGATAGCACCCAAATTCTTAGAGGAGATGAAAGAAGTATAGAAAGACATAGACAGCAAAACTCTACTATTGGGAGACCTCAACATCCCACTCTCAGATCTAGATGAATTGAATCATAAAATAAACAAGAAAGGAGTTAAGGAGGTTAATAGATTGTTAGCAAGATTATATATGGTAGACTTATGGAGGAAACTGAATGGGGATAGAAAGGAATATACCTTTTTCTCTGCAGTACATGAAACTTATACAAAAATCAACCATGTACTAGGACATAAAAACCTAATGATCAACTGCAGAAAGACAGAAATAGTGAATATATCTTTCTCAGATCACAATGCAATATAAGTCATATGCAATACAGGGCCAAGGAGATATAGACCCAGGACAAATTGGAAATTGAATAACTTCATTTTAAAAAATGAGTGGACCAAAAAGAAATTATAGAAATAATTAACCATTTTATCCTAGATAATGATAATAATTAAACAACATAAAAACCTATGGGATTCATTCAAAGTGATTCTCAGGGGATATATTATAACTCTAAATGCATACGTGAATAACTTGGAGAAAGAGGAAATCAATGAAGTAAAAATTCAACTAAAAAAATTAGAGAAAGAATAAATAAAAAATCTTCAATTAAATACCAAATTATAAATTCTAAAAGTTAAAGGAGAAATTAATAAAATAGAAAGCAAAAAACTATTGAAATAATAAATAAAAACAAAAGTTGGTATTATAAAAAAACAATAAAATTGATAAACCTCTGGTCAATTTGATTAAAAAAATAAAGATGGAAACCAAATTGCTGGTATCATAAATGAAAAAGGTGAACTCACCACCAATGAGGAGGAAATTAAATTAATAATCCAAAATTTTTTCGACCAACTCTATGCCAATAAATTTGATAATCTAAGTAAAATGGATGAATATTTACAAAAATATGAGTTGCCCAGGTTAAATGAAGAAGAGGTTAAATACCTAAACAACCATATCTCAGAAAAAGAAATTCAATAAGCCTTCATTGTACTCCCCCCCCCCAAATATCCAGGGCCTGAAGGATTCACAAGTGAATTCTATAAACATGTAAGGAACAATTTGTTCTAATTCTCTATAAACTCTTTGGAAAAATAAGGAAAGATGGAACTCTGCCTAACTCTTCATATGAAACCAATATAGTGCTGTTACCTAAACCAAGAAAAGTTAAAACAGAGAAAGAAAATTATAGACATATTTTCCTGATGAATATAGAAGCAAAAATCTTAAATAAAATCTTAGCAAAAGGATTATAACAATTTATCATCATGATCATACATAATGATCAAGTAGGATTTATTCCAGGAATGCAGGGTTGGATAAATATTAGGAAAACTGTTAGTATACTCAATTGTATCAACAACAAACCTATTAGAAATCATATGATCATATCAATAGATGCTGAAAAAGCTTTTGACAAATTACAGCATCCATTCCTATTAAAAACACAAGAGAGTGTAAGAATAAATGGACTGTTCCCTAAAATAATTAGTAGTATGTATCTGAATCCATCAACAAGCATTATATTCAATGGGGAAAGGCTAGAGTCATTCCCAGTAAGATCAAGGGTGAAACAAGGGTGCCCATTATCACCACTACTATTCAATATTGTATTAGAAATGTTAGCATCAGCAATTAGAGAAGAAAAAGAAATTGAAGGAATTAGAATTGGGAAGGAAGAGACAAAACTCTCACTCTTTGCAGAAGACATTATGATTTACCTAGAGAATCCCAAGAAATCATCCAAAAAATTACTGGAAACAACTAGCAATTTTAGCAAAGTTGCAGGTTATAAAATAAACCCTCATAAATCCTCAACTCTTCTATATATGTCTAGCAAGATACAGCAGGAAGAACTAGAAAGAGAAATCCCATTCAAAGTGACGTCAGACAATATAAAATACCTGTGTGTCTATTTGCCAAGACAGACTCAGAAACTTTTTAAAAACAGTTATAAAACACATCTCATGCAAATTAAATCAGGTTTAAATAACTGGGCAAAAATCAACTGCTCATGGAAAGGTAGAGCTAATATAATAAAAATGACAATTCTACCAAAACTAAACTATCTGTTTAGTGCCCTACCAAAGAAAATTCCAAAAAATTACTTTAATGAGTTAGAAAAAAATTGTAAGTAATTTCATATGGAGAAATAAAAAGTCAAGAATTGCCAGGAGCTTAATGAAAAAAGTGCAAAAGAAGGTGGCTTAGCACTACCTGATCTAAAATTATATTATAAAACATTAGTCATGAAAACTCTTTGGTATTGGCTAAGAAATAGAGTTGTGGAACAGTGGAATAGATTAGGTGTAAGAACAGGAGATGATTATAGTAATCTGCTGTTTGATAAATCCAAAGAGTCAAGCCAGTGGGTTAAAAACTCCCACTTTGATAAAAACTGCTGAGATAATTGGAAGTTAGTATGGAAGAAACTTAGATTAGACCAACACCCAACACCCTTTACCAAGATAAGATACAAATAGTTACAGGACTTAGACATAAAAAACCATACTATAAGCAAATTAGAAGATCAAGTACTAGTTTGCCTGTCAGATCTATGGAAAGGGGAGCAGTTTATGACTAAGGAAGAGTTGGAGAACATCACCAACCCAATTATAGGATTTCAATTACATTAAATTAAAAAGCTTTTGCACAGATAAAACTAATGTAACCAAGATCAAAAGAAATGTAGTAAATTGGGAAACAATCTTTACAACTAATGATTCTGACAAAGGACTCATTTCTAAAATATACAGAAAACTGAGTCATATTTTTCATACAAAAAGGCATTCCCCAATTGACAAATGGTCAAAGGATAGGCAAAGGCAATTTACAGATGAGGAGATCAAAGCAAACCATAGACATATGAAAAAAATGGTCTAAATCATTAATTATTAGAGAAATGCAAATTAAAGTTTGTCTGAGGTACCACCTCACACCTTTCAGATTGGCCAATATGACCAGGAAGGATAATGATCATTGTTGGAAGGGTTATGTGAAATCTGGGACACCATTACACTGTTGGTGGAGCTGTGAACTCATCCAACCCTTCTGAAGAGCTATTTGGAATTATGCCCAAAGGGCAACAAAAATTTGCATACCCTTTGACCCAACAATACCACTACTGGGTCTGTATCCTGAAGAGATGATGAAAAAGGGAAAAAACATTGCTTGTACAAAAACATTTATAACTGCCCTGTTTTTGGTGGCAAAGAATTGGAAATCCAGTAAATGTCCTTCAATTGGGGAATGGCTTAGCAAACTGTGGTATATGCATGTCATGGAACACTATTGTTCCATTGAAAACCAGGAGGGACAGGATTTCAGGGAAGCCTGCAGGGATCTGCATGAACTGATGCTGAGTGAGATGAGCAGAACCAGAAAAACACGGTATACCCTGACAACAACGTGGGAGTGATGTTCAGCCATGAAGGACTCTCCCATTCCATCAGTGCAACAATCAGGGACAATTTTGGGCTGTTTGCAAAGGAGAGTACCATCTGTATACCGATAAGGAGCAGTGGAGTTTGAATAAAGTTCAAGGACTATTCCCTTTAATTTAGAAAAACACAGATATCTTATTGTCTTATCTTATCACCTCTTAGACTTCTTGTCTCTTCTTTTAGGATATGATTTCTCTCTCTCCACACCCAATTTGGATCAAGGTGCAACATGGAAACAAAGTAAAGACTGACAGATTGATTTCTGTGGGGGTGGGGGGAGGGAAGTAGGATTGGGGGGGAAAATTGTAAAACTCAAATAATATCTTTAATAAAAATAAATTAAAAAAAAAGATTAAACATTCTCCTGACAAATTTTCTTTGTTCCATATCCACGATTTATCTTGATTCTGATGTGTTTCACTCAATAGACATATTTATTTACCTTTACACTAACCATAATAACTCCTTTCTAATTTTCTAGCTTCTGTTTGCTCTACTCCTATCTACAGATGCCAGATTAAATCTTCATGAAATAGTCCTTGGAAGACTTCTGGGCCAAGATGGCAGGGTAAATACAGGCGCTATGTTAAAGTCTCCTGAAGTTTCCTCATGCATAATATGAAAGAAAATTCTTACTAGAAATCCGTTGTATAAATCCAAGAAAAGGAATCTAGGAGAAGAACATAGACCTCATGATTTGTCTTCTGGGATCATAGGTGAGTCTGGATGCAGAGGGTTCTACTGGGAGGACAGGGAATTGTGAGAGCCTGAGCATCTGAGAACAGGACTGGCCTGATAGAACATGGGGGCATGAGGCAAATGGGGAGCAGAGGCACTGTTTATGGCCCTGATGGTCTGTAGCATGGTGGCAGGGCTGTTGAGTGAGTTTCAGTGCAGGGGTAAGCTGCAGACATACCTACATTTCAGCTGAAGCCTCTTCCCAGAACAAACACAATTACATACCACCTCTGCCTCTTGCTAAGAGCAGTAGACCTCCATCAGCTATGAATAGAGAGAGCAATTACCTTACCCTAGGGTAAAGCCCACCATTGTTCAATGATAGAATTATTCAGCAGCTTCAACCACCCCTCACAGTCCATAGGAGAGGGCTTCAAATCAAGGTCACAGACACTCCAGAACAAGCAACCAACACAGCCTACTGGCCAACCCACTTGGACTTACTAAACCCAGTGAGTAAAACTTCCAGGGAATCACAATACCAAACCTCTGCAAATGAGCTCCCCAACAGAAGGACTTAGGAAAATGAAAAAAGGCCAGAGGAATGGAGGGTCCATAGAAGAATTCCTAGAAGGAAAAGACTAACTCAGAGAGATCAAGACTCTCTGAGAAGAATATGATTGGTATCTAGCACAGAAAGACTTCCTTAGAGATATCAGGAAGGAGTTTAAAAATCAACTGGAAAAACTGAGAGAGAAAATTGGAACAGGAAAACAAATCCTTGGAAAATGCATTGGACAAATGCAAAAAGAAACTAATTCTCTCAAAACATCAATTTGTCAAATGGAAAAATCTTTCAAAAATAGAATTAACCAATAAGAAAAAGGAGTTGCAAAAAGTAAATGCAGAAAATTCATCTCTATAAAAAGAGAGTGGAGTCTATGGAAACTAGTGATTTCATGTGACAGCAAGATTCTGTCAAACAAAGCCAAACAATCGAAAAAATAAAAGAAAATGTAAAATACCTCATCAGCAAAATTGCTGACCTCAAGAATAGATTGAGAAGGAAAAATTTGAGAATTATTGGTCTGCCAGGAAAACATAGAAGAGACTAAAATCCTGTACTTAATATTAGGGGATTTAGTGATGGAACACAGCCCTGAAATCATGGAACCAGAGGGAAAAATAGTTATTGAAAGAATACATTGATTCTCTCTGGAAAGAAATCCTAAACTGAAAACACTGAGCAATGTTGTGGCCAAATTCCTAAACTATCAGACAAAAGAGAAAATTCTGCAAGCAGCCAGAAAGAAACAATTTAGATACCAAGGAGCCACAGTAAGGACTACACAGGACCTGGCAGCATCAACAATAAGGGATCAAAGGGACTGGAATGAGGCATTCCATAGAGCAAGGAGGCTTGGAATGCAGCCAAGAATCCACTATCCAGCAAAGCTGAGCCTTCAACTTCCAGCAGCAAAGTGGGACATTTAATGAAATGGGTGACTTCCAACATTTCCTGATAAAAATACCAGAGCTAAATAGAAAATTTAGACATAAATAGGAGGCTCAAGAGATACATGAAAAGGAAAAAAGGGGGGTTAAAGGAAAAAAAAACTTCTATCCCATAAGATGAAACTGGCTATATCCCTACCTGGGAGAAAGACTCTAATAACTCTTGAGAATTGTAACCCTATTAGAGAGAATATAGTTAGCTAGAATTGATGGATAATTGTGAATTTTCTGTGACTCAGATAGAATTATTTAAAAACACTTCCTCCTTAGAAAGGGGGACAGTAAGGAGACAGAGGATAGGGGAGATTGAATAGGGTAAATCTAAATCTCATTGCATTAAGAAGTATGAAAGGCTTATTGTAATAGAGGGGGAAAAGGAAGGATGTGAGAATCGCCTGAATCTTCCTCTCATCAAGATTTGACTTAAAATTAACTTACATATACACTCAGTAAAGTTAAGAAAATTATCTTACCTTTCATGTATTAAAAGGTGAAAAGGGGAACTAAGAGAAGGAAGGGAAGTAAGAAGGGGCAAAGGGAAATGGGAAAGAAAGGGGAAGGGATTGGATACAGGGGGGCAAGTATATTGAAGGTGGTGGTATTCAGAAACAAAATGCTGGGGAATATGGATAAAGTGAAAATAGGGGTAAAATATAAACAGACAGAAGACAGCATGGAGGGTAATAATAGTTAGTAATTATAACTTTGAATATGAATGGGATGAACTCTGAATGAAAACATATATGAATAAAAACCAGAATCCTTATCTCAGAAAAAGCAGCTGCAAAAATAGATAGCATTGAAAGAGATAAAGAAGGAAACTATATCCTTCTAAGGGGTACCATAGGCAATAAATTAATTACAACACTAACTATGTAGGCACCCAGTAGTATAGCATCCAGAATCCTAGAGGAGAATTTGAAAAAGCTACAGGAAGGCATAGGCAAAGAAAGAGAAATCCCATTCCAAGTAACAATTTTCAAAAAACAAGCCATTGTGTAATTGCAAAATGGTCAAAGATTATGCAATGGAAATTTACACATCAGGAAATCAAAGTGATCCATAGTCATATGAAAATACTAGGGTGTCTATCTGCCAAGGCAGACTCAAAACATTTTGAAATCTATTACAAAACACTTCTCACAGAAATAAAACCAGATTTAAATAACTGGGCAAACATCAAATGCACAGGGATAGATCTAGTTAATATAATAAAAATGACAATTCTACCAAAATTAAACTACCAGTTTAGTGCCCTACCAATCAACATTTCAAAAAATTACTTTAATGAGTTAGAAAATGTTGTAGGTATATTCATACCTCAATGTTAAAAAGTCAAAAATTTCCAGGGATCCAATTGAAAGAAGTGCAAAGAAGGTTGCTTAGCCTTACCCAATCTAAAATTATATTTAAAAACTTCAGCCATCAAAATTATCAGGATTAGATAAGAAATAGAGAGGTGGATCAATGGAATAAATAGGTGCAATAGCAGGAGATAATTACTGTAATCTGCTGTTTGATAAACCCAAAGAGTCCAACTATTGGAATAAAAACTTTCTCTTTGATAAAATCTGTTGGAAAAATTGGATGTTAGTATGGCAGAAACTTATATTAGAACAACACCTCACATCCTATACCAAGATAAGATCCAAAATGGATACAGGATTAAGACATAAAAGCAATATTATATGCAAACTAGATTATCAAGGAGTAGTTTACCTGTGCTAGCTATGGAATGGGAAGCAATTTATGTCCAAGGAAGTGATGGAGAACATCATTAAAAACAAACCAGATAATTTTGATTACATTAAATTAAAAAGCTTTAGCACAGATACAACCAATATAACCAAGATCAAAGAAATGTAGTAAATTGGGAAACAATTTTTGCAATTAGTATTTCTGACAAAAGGACTCATTTCTAAAATATACAGAGAACGGAGTCAAATTTTCAAAACACAAGCCATTCTCCAATTACAAATAGTCAGAGGATATTCAGTGGCAATTTACAGATCAGGAAATCAAAATGATCCATAGTCATATGAAAAATATGTCTAAATCCTTACTTATCATAAAAATGCAAAGTAAAGAAACTCTGAGGTACTACCTGAAACCTGTCAGACTGACCAAGAAAACCAGAAAGGACAGTGATCTATGATGGAAAGTAGGTGGGAAATCTGGTATACTACATTGTTGGTGGAGCTGTGAACTCATCCAACTTTTCTTGACAGCAATTTGGAATTACACCTAAAGGGCAACATAAATGTGCATATCCTTTGATCCAGCAATACCACTACTGGGTCTACACCCTGAAGAGATTATTAAAAAGGGGCAAACATCACTTGTACAAAAATATTCATAGCAGCCCTGTTTATGGTGGCAACAAATTGGAAATTAAGTAAATGTCCTTCAGTTGGGGAATGGCTTAGCAAACTGTGGTATATGTATGTCATGGAACACCATTCTTCTATTTGAATCATGGCTGGATGGAAATTCAGGGAATCCTAGAAGGATTTGCATGAACTGATGATGAGCAAGATGAGCAGAACCAGAAAAACATTGTACACCCTTACAGCAATATGAGGGTGATGATCAAACTTGAAGAACTTGCTCATTCTATCAGTGCAACAATCAGGGACAAATTGGAGTTATATGGAATGGAGAATACAATCTGTATCCAGGCAAAGAATTGTAGAGTTTGTATAAAAACCAAAGACTATTACCTTTAATTGAGAAGGAAAAAAATAGTTATCTTAATATGACATTTTGCTTTCTTTTATATTTTATTTTTCTTCATTAAGGATATGATTTCTTTCTCATCACATTCAGTTTAGATGACTGTACACCGCTGAAACAATGTAAAGACTGCCAAATTGCCTTCTGTGGGGGGTAGGGGAGGGAAGCAAGATTAGGGGGAAAATTGTAAAACTCAGAATAAATAAAATCTTTCCCCAAAAAAGGAAATAGTTTCTGAATAGTTTTTCATATAACATTGACAAAACATTTATTAAATGATTCCCAACTGAGAAGCACTTCACTAGGCTCTGGGAAGAACATTAATTTTAAAGAAGATTTTTTTATGAGAGGGTGGAGCCAAGATAGTGCGAAAAGCCAGGAAATTCCTTAAAGTCTTCCAGGTTTCCCTCAAAATCAATACTAGTCAAGACTCAACCTAACAATAGAGTGACAAAACCCACAATACAACAGAGTAGAGGATTTTCCAACAAGGTCTGATTCAGGTAAAAGGGGAGAGTAACAAAAAGCAGGGACAGATTCTAGGTCAAGGAATCTAGACTAGCACTGGCTAGGTGTAGATGGGGCCAGTCAGTGGTAGGATTCAGCCAATTCAAACTTGTTAGGTAATAGCTAATTTTATGTCAAGTTCAGTAAACTGGTTTTTTAAAATGTCATTTAATATCTGGATTTTCTCCAAGGTGGGTGCCTGGAGAGTTGCCCCAATATGGAAATCACAAATCTACATTCCTTACTATTTTTTAACGTTCATCTGCACAGCAGCATTTTCTAAGAACCTGTAGCAATATTCATTCAGTCCAGAGTTACAAAAGACAGAATTATGCTTGTAATATTTATATTTTCATTTCTGAAAACTTATTTTAATTCCCTTTTTTTTCTACTTCAACAAACAAACATAACATAAAGAGAAAAAGTTCAAACAGCCAGGTAGTGGCAAGCTGTCATTTGTTTCTGCTTTGTGTTATGGCCCAAATTCTCCCAAAATATTATGAGTTCACAGGTGTTCCTTAAATGGTAAAAGAAATAAAATGCTGGGACACAATGAGCTAAGAGAAATATAGATTTCAAGGGTTATCTTATAATCCATTTCAGAAGTCCTGGAAGTAGAAGAAAAAAATTTTATAATAGGTAAAATAAGTTCTGGTTCTTGCCTGCTTTCACTCCAAAAGAATACCTTTAATTACTATGAGTAATATAACATAATCTAGTCTTGTATATCTCTTTCATTGTTCCTATTTGCATGAAATTATTAATTGAATATTCAATTACCTTTCAGTAATTTTGCATATTTAAATTAACTTTTGCTATATATTTTTGTATATGTAAACCAGTTATTAGGGCATAGAACCAACACTGGCCAAGCCAGATGTATTCAGTCACAGTAGAGATCCCTGGATTACTGGCTTAAAAGACCAACTGCACAGTTGACCTAGGGAGAGCTCCAACACAGTCAGCATGATTGGGTTGAATGATGCAGTCCATTGAGCAAGCCATGGTATTCTCAATGTAGGTTTCTCCTCCAATACATTGAGTAAGAAAAGTCAGAGAAACACAGATTATAGAAAATTGCCTTGGATGTAAGAAAAACACAAAATTCTCTCAGAAGAGGATAGTAGACAAAGTTCATGTGAAGCCACTGAGGAGAATGTAAATTGTTCTCCAGTTCAAAAAGGCTTCTTGGAAGAGCTCACAAAGCATTTTAAAATTCAGATACAAAATTTGGGAAAAAATAATGCAAGAGAAATTTAACATCTTGCAAAAGGAAGCACAAGGGATTTCCAGGGAGGAACCTAATTGGCAGTGTGAAGCTAGGACTCTCCCAGAGCTTTTACTGAAAAAAAATCTTAAATTAATCCTCTACACAAACAATAAAACTACAGATCCAACACACACAAAAAGAGTGAAGAAAATTCTATACTCAAAATACCATGGATCTACTTCAGTCACTATCTGTCTCTTCTAGGTAAAAGGGGAGTGTAGATTGGTTGAGAGAGGGAAGTCATGCACCATTCAGATACATGCTCAGAAAGTCAGAACTGCATCAGACCAGCAGTAAAGATTCCAAAAATCAGCTTAGAAGATAAAGTTCAATACCTTGGAAGGCTGGTGAATAAGAATGGAGTGGGTTGTACTTCTCTGAAGAAGGGAACAAACCACTGTGTAGAAACTACCATGGGTGAGAGGAAAGTCAGCATTATCCTAAAATAAGAGGCATGCAGGAAAATTATGAAAAATTGAATGAAGAAATCAACTCCTTTTAAAGTTAAAATATTCAAATGGAAATAAAATTTGACTCATAAAAAAGCAAAATTAATCAACAGGAAAAGGAAGCACAAAAGGAAACTAAAAAAAAAAAACTAAAACCTTTAAAATTAGAATTCAACAAATGGAAACTAATGACTCTATGAGATACCAAGATAACATCAAACAAATGCAAAAGGCTAAAAAATAGAAGAAAAGGGAGAGTAGAATTTAGCGGGGGAAAAAAACAACTGCTCTGAAAATAAATCCAGTAGTGCTAAATTTCGGAATTATTTGTCTACCTGAAAGCCTTAATCTAAAAAAAATCCCCAGAAAATAGCTTTCAGGAAATTATCATGGAAAACTGCCCTAATTTCCTAGAACAAGAAGATAAAATAGAGTTTAAAAGAATCCACCAATCCCCTCCAAAAATAAATCCTATTAAAATCTCCAAGAAATATTAGAACCAAATGTCAGAATTCTCAGGTAAATGAGAACATTTCTCAAGTGAAATCAGGCATAAAGAAGTAATTTAAACACCAAGAAACCACAGGATTTACTATGTTTAACAGCAAAGTATTGAGTGATCTAGAATAGGTTATTCAGTTGGGTAAATGAACATGGATTGCAACCAAAAATCAAAATATGAATTACTGGTGAAATAGAGGAATTTCAAAATAATATAATAAAATTATCAAAACTATACAGAAGGGGTGGCTAGGTGGTGCAGTGAATTGAGCACCAGCCCTGGAGTCAGGAGTACCTGAGTTCAAATCGTGCCTCAGACACTTAATAATTACCTAAGTGTGTGACCTTGTGCAAGTCACTTAACCCCATTGCTTAACAAAGACTTAAAAAAAAATCTTCAAAAACTATACAGAAAATTTGGTCTTCAAATATAAGAAACAAGAGATGTGTAAAAATGTAAATGGAAAGGGGGTAGATGTTAGTCAAGAGCATTAAACTGTATTCATAGAAAGACAATACTTGTAAATCTTGAAAATTGTATTTCCCTTAGCATAGTTAAAAGAAGCATCCTTAGGTACCAAATGTAATGAAATAATTTCAAAACTAGTCATATATGCACCAAATGATTTAGCATCAAAATTTTAAGAGGGACAAAATTAATTAAACAGCAATATAGATATCAAAATTACAATGATGGGAGATCGCAACATCTCAAGGAAAATAAAGAAGAAAGAATTAAAAAAATACATAGAATTTTACAAAACTTAGATGTGATGGACCTCAGGAAAAAATTAAATAGGTATAGAAAGGAAGATAATGTTTCTCTGCAGTACATGTCACCTACACAAAAACTGATAATGCAATAGGGCATAAAACCCTCAAAATCAAATGAGGAAAGGCAAAATATTAAATTAATCCTTTTCAGATCATGATACAATAAGCATCACATATAATAAATGACTATGGAAAGATAAACTGAAAATTAATTTGAAACTAAACAATCTAATTTTAAAGAATGACTTGAATAAACAACAGAAAATAGGAAAAAATCAACAATTTCACACAGGACAATGACAATAATGAAACATCATACCAAAATTTATGGGTGCAGTCAAAGTAGATTTAATAAGAAATTTTACTTCCATAATGCTTTTATGAATAAAACAGAGAAGGAGGAGATAAGTGAATTGGGCATGTAGGTAAAAAGTCTAGGCAATCAACAAATTAAAAATCCCCAATAAATATTAAATTAGAAATTCTATAAATGAAAGGAGAAATTAATAATACTGAAAGTAAACCTACTCCACTGATAAATATAATTAAGAGTTAGTTTCATTTTAAATAATAGAAAAAAAACTTTTTTATTGGCTAATCTGATTTACAAAAGAAATTTTGGTTAATTTGATTTAAAAAAGAAAAAAGAAAATCTAATTACCAGAATAAAAAAAAAAATGAAAAGAGTGACCTCACCATCAATGAGGAGGAAATTAAAGTAATAATCTCAACCTGTTTTGCTTAAATATATTACAAAAAAAATCTGATGATACAGAAAAATAGAAGAAATAAAACACTTAAATAATACAATTTCAGAAACAGAATTTGAAGAAACAATCTATTTACTCCCTAAAATAAAATCTTCAGTGTCAGATGGTTTTACAATCAATTCAACCAAAATTTATGGAATACTTAATTGCAATTCTATATAAACTATTTTAAAAATAGTTGAAGAAAGATTTCTGTGAAATTCCCTTTCATGACACCAATATGTTGTTGATATCTAAACCAGAAAGAAACAAAGCAGATGAAAATTATAGACCAATCACCTTAATGAATATTGATGCAAAGAATTAAATAAAATTTTAGAAAAATATTACAACTAGTCATTACTACGAAAATACACTATGACCAGGTAGGATTTATTTTAGTTACACAAGGATGGTTCAATAAAAGGAAATCAAGCATCATAACTGGCCATATCCATAATAAGATGGACAGAAATCAAATGATTATACCAATATATGCTGAAAAAATATTTAAAAGAGTTTTTTAAAATTTTAATTTATATACACATTACTAAAATAGTCATGTTGTAAGATTAAATCCCCTCTCCCCCCTCAAAAATAAAAAAGTAACTTCATGAGAAATAAAGTTAAAGAGAAAAAAATGTACTTCATGCTGTGTTCAGATATAATCAGCTCTCTCTCTAAGGTGGATCGTATTCTTTGTCATAAGTACATCAGAGAATTTACTTCCATACTTTTCCAAACTTAATGTTGCTGACTGTAATTCCTTCCATCCATTACTCTCCACTATCATTTTTGTATTTTCTCTCTCCTTTCACTCTGCCCTTTTTAAAAAGTGTGTTGGCATAGGGGAGAGAGCACCAGCCCTGTGGCCAGGAGTCACCTAGTCAACATTCCACCCCAGAGACTGAGCAACCACCCAGCCCTGCGGTCCTGGACAGGCCAACCAATCCCACCACCTTGCAAAAAGTAAAAAAAAAATAATGTTACATCTTATTAATTTCTCCCATGATCTACCCTCTCATCTATCACATACATTCCCCCCTCCCCTCCCCTTCCTCCCTTTCTCCAATCCCCTTTCTCTCATTTTCCTCTAGATTTCTATACTCTATTAAGTATATATGTTGTTTCCTCTCAGCCGTTTCGAATGAGAATCATTCATTTACTCTCATCTTTCCCCCTTCCACATCATTGCAAAAGCTTTTTCTTGAGTTTTTTACAAGATCTCTTTCTGGGAGATTGGTGGATTCTCTCAATTTCTATTTTGCAGTCTGTTTCTAGAATATCAGGAAAATTGTCCTGTAGAAATTCTTTAAAAATTAAGTCAATGCTCTTTTTTCCTGATCATGACTTTCAGGTAGCCCAATAATTTTCAAATTGTCTCTTCTGGTTCTGTTTTCTGGGTCAGTTGTTTTTTTTTTATGAGGTATTTCACATTTTCTTCTAGTTTTTCATTCTCTTGTTATTGTTTCATTGTTTCTTGATTCCTCACAAAATTATCAGCTTTCCTTAGCTCAATTCTACATTTAGAGGAGTTGTTTTCCTCAGAGAGCTTTCTTATTTCTGTTTCCATCGGGCCAGTTCTGCTTTTTATGACATTCTTTTCCTCATTAACATTTCGAACTGCTTTTTCCATTTGACCTAAACTGGTTTTTAACATGTTTTCTTCAACATTTTTTTTTGGATCTCCTTCACCAAACTGCTGACTTGATTTTCATGTTTTTTCTACATTGCTCGCATTTTTCTACATTGCTCTCATTTCTCCTTCCAATTTTTCTTCTACCTCCCTTACTTGGTTGTAAAAATCTTTTTTGAACTCTTCCATAGCCTCAGCTCAATTCCTATATTTCATGGAAGCTTTGGATACAGAGGCTTGGATGTTGTCATCTGCTGAGGATGTGTTTTGATCCTCCATGGGACCAAAATAATTGTCCATGGTCAGGTTCCTTTTTTTTTGGTTTCCTCATTTCTCTAGCCTGTGCTTTCCAAGCTTTTGACTGTTAATGGGGCACCCCTTCAAGGACCTCAGTTACTTCTAGGTCTTAAGAGAGTCTCTGACTGCTTTACTCCCTGTGCTCTGATCTGTGGAGGACCACAGGCTCTCCCCTCTGTCCTAGGGCTGTGAGGCGGGTTTCTGCTCTATGGCAATATGGGGGCCCAGCCTGTGATCAGGGTCCAAATATGGTCAAAGCTCCAGAGTCCTATTGCAGAGCGAGAGGACAGACCTTGGCAGTCTCCTCAACCCCCCTCCACAAGTTCCATTGGAAAAGCTGCTGGTAAGCTGACTGCTGGGTGACTCTTTAGGCTTTCTTCCATTTCCTGGGGTCTGGGATATGCTGAGATCATGCTCTCACAGAGGCTTCCCTGCTGATCTTCCAAGTTATACTTGGTATTCCCTGGGTTGTCAGTTCAGGAAACTGCTTCTGCAGGGGCTGTATACAGAAGGTTGAAGCTACTTAGCTTGGGCATGGTGATCCTAGCTGTGCTACTGCCCCCTCCAGCTCTGTGGAATAGATTCTTACCATGATATTCCAGGTTATCTTGGGCTAAAGAATTGCCTCAGTGGATCTTTCTGTGGGTTCTGTCTCTCAAAAATTTAGTTAGAGTCAAATTTTAAGGTGTTTGAAATATTTTGGAAGAGAGTCTCAGTAAATGCTGTCATCATGTGGCTATCTTG
Source organism: Macrotis lagotis (assembly GCF_037893015.1). Classification (NCBI taxonomy): domain Eukaryota; kingdom Metazoa; phylum Chordata; class Mammalia; order Peramelemorphia; family Peramelidae; genus Macrotis; species Macrotis lagotis. Next base: position 551,351,375 of record NC_133658.1, read on the forward strand.
ACTCTGCCTCCTGAAAAAAATGGAGTTTTCCTTAAAATGAGAAACAATATATAATCAAAACCAAGAGCAAACACTACATATAATTATGTGCAATGTGAATAAAGCAGTAACATTTCCAATAAAGTCAGGGATGAAACAAGCATGTTCATTATCTCCACTATTACCCGATATTGTATTAGAAATGATAGCTCTAGCAATAAGTAAAGAAGTAATTGAAGAAATTAGAATAGGCAACAAGTAAACAAAATTTTCACTCTTTAAAGGTCATAGACAATCCAAGAAAATAAACTTAAAAACTACTTTCAACAATTAATAACTTTTTATAATAGCAAGGTATAAAAAGAAACCAACATAATTAATTAACATTTCTATAAATTAGGAAAAGAGTCCAAGAAGAGATAGAAAAAGAAATTCAATTTAAAACAACTTTAGATAACATAAAATATTTGAAAATTTACTTCCCCAGACAAATCTAGAATCTATATAAACACAATTACTAAATATTTTTTGCTCAAATGAAGTCAGATCTAAAGAACTGAAAAAAGTATTAATTGCATATGGATAGGTAGATTTTATATAATAAAAAATAACAATTCTACCAAAATTAAATTACTTATTCAGTATACATACTAATGAAACTAGTAGTAATCAAAATAATATTTTATAGAGCTAGAAAAATTAGTAACAAAATTCAAATGAAGAAACAAAAGGTCAAGAATATCAAAAGAATTGGCAGAAAAATGCAAATAAAATGATCTATACCACTCATACTCTATATAATAAAGCAGCAGTTACCAAAACTGGTTGTTACTGTCTAAGAAATAAAAGTTGTGGATAAGTAGAATAAATTAAGTACACAAAAAACAAGAGTAAATGACTACAGTAATCAGCTTTTTGATAAATTCAAAAACTCTTAGTTCTGGGGAAAGAATTCACTATTTACCAAAAACTGCTGATGAAACTGGAAAATAGTATGGCAAAAACCAGGTATGGAGCAACATCTCACACATGATACCAAGACAAGGTTCAGACTTTAGACATCAAAGGTAATATTAAAAGGCATTTAGGAGAATAATGAATAGTTTATCTGGCAGATCTCTTAAATGGGGAGGTGTTAATGAGCAAAGAAAAAATAGGGAACATTATAAAAATAAGGATAATGTTGATTATATTTAATAAAAAAGATTTTGCACAAATAAAACCAAGACCACCAATATATATAAAGAAATTCAGTAAGTTGGGAAGCAATTTTCACAGCTCTAGTTATTAAAAAGGAATTTCTAAAATATATAAATAACTGATTCAAATTAATAAGAATACAAGTCTGTCCCTATTAATAAATAGTTGAAGTTTATGAACAAGAAATTCTCAAATGAAGAAACTAAAGCTATCTATAGTCATATGAAAGAAAAATACTCTAAACCATTACTGATTAGTGAAATTCAAATAAAAACAACTCTGAGGAATCCTCTCACACTTATAAGATGGGCCACCATGAGAAAAACAATAATGATCAAAGTTGGAGAGAATATGGGGAAACTGGGAAGTTAATGTATTTTTGGAAGAGTTGTGAACTGTTCTAATCTTTCTGGAGAGCAATTTGGAACTATGCCCACAGGGCAGTAAAACCAGGCATACCATTTGATCAAGCAATACCACTACTAGGTCTGCATCACAAAGAGATCACAAAAAAGCAATCATATGTACAAGAATATGTGTAACAATTATTTTTGTATTGCAAAGGAATTGGAAATTAAGTCTCATCAATTGGAGAAACACTGAGTAAAATGTAGCATATGAATGTGATGGGATTTCTTTACTTCTCTAAGAAATCATGAGCAACCAGCCTTCAGAAAAGACTGGGAAGATGTGCATGAAGTGATGCTGAATGAAATGAGCCAAAATTTTACATTAGTAGTAACTGTTTATGATCACCAACTATGATGGACATGCTTTTCTCAGAAGAACTATATTCAAAGAAAATTCTGAAGAACTTGTGATGGAAAATAACCAACATTCATAGAAGCAACTATCAAATCTGAATGAAGAATAAAGCATAATACTTTCAATTTTTAAAAATTAGTTTCATGTTTTATGGTTTTTCTCTCAAGATTTTTCTTTTTGTTCAGATTTTTCTTTCCTAATTTGATTAATTTGGAAATAAGTTGAGCATAGTTGCATATGTATAACCTATATTAGAATACTCTCTGTCAATAGAAGGGGAAAAAGGAAGGAAAAAAAAGAAAGAAGAATGTGGAAAACAAAATCTTACAAAAATGATTGTTGAAAAGTATTTTACATGTACTTGGAAATACAAATAAGTCAATCAGAGTCTGTAACTATGTGACTAGGACCAAACAACTTATAATTTTCCTAGGAAATTGTTCCAAATATTTAACTTAAAGAAAACTTTCAGACACAGTAGGAGAGAGTTTCTGTCCAGGATGGTGGTTGTTCTTCCACTCACTTTTTTAATGTTTCTTCCCCATTCCTACTGAATGAAATTAAAGATTTCTTATTTTGACATTTAAAGCCCTGAACAATTTGCTATGAAACTACATAAAATGAATTATCCTCATATCCCAAACCTTAATAACAGTATCATCTATCTATCTATCTATCTATCTATCTATCTATCTATCTATCTATCTATGTATCTATATGACTGCATGTCTATTTATGCATCTATATCTATCTGATATATTCAATAATATATGATATATGTATATATATAAAATATGTATCTATATATGTAGATGTTCCACTAATGCTTTGTTATTATTTTTATATTGCTGTTGTTTTTTTAATTATTTGTCTCCCTATCTCAGTGAGAAAATAGGAATAAATTATGAGCCTAATTCTATAGCTGATGGACACAATAATTTGAACTTCTTCGTTTCTAACCTGGATGAGCTGCTCTCTTTTTAGGCAATCTGGCATTATCTCCTTGAACTTCAGTGTATTTATTGATGCAAGATTTAGAATAGACATCTGATAGATATAGGCAATTGAAGTCCAGATCTTCTGACATCATGGTATCAATCCAAAGTAGTCATGCTGTAAACTTGGATTAGAAGCATGAGTCACTAAGATTGCAAAAAGCAATATAATGTTAATGATGATGAAAGCCATGATGATTATAAACTCTTGTTTCCCTATTTTCTGTAGATGGTATGGGTCAATACTCAGTTGACCTAAATAGCTTCTAATTTCCAACCCGTGCTTTTGAATATACCATGAACACCAACCTGAATTTCTTTTTTTAACCTTGTATCTTCTGTTTATAATGCCAAATCATATTTCATTGAATAGATTAAATGCTGCCTGATCCGCTAAGCTTTTCCTGATCCCTGAAACTGGAACTTATTTCTTGTTATTTTCTGTTGCCATCACTCTTTGTGTGTACATCTTTTGTGATGCTGATCATAAAGTAAAACCGATATTCTAATTTTGTTTTTGCAATTAATAACCTGATAGATCATCTCTCTGTATCTTAATTTTCTTATGCATAAAGAAACAGAACATATTGGATTCATAGGACTGTGACTTTGATATTCAATGATTCTGATTATCTCAGTAATATTAAGCAGTAAGTTTCTTGATGGCAGCATCCATAGTTATTTCCTGGTCAACTTCATTGGGAATGTAAGATTTGGAGGAGAATCAGGTCTTAATTACAAAGTTGGGAAAAGACATTATAGAGATATAAATATAAAAAATGCAAAAGATGCAGAATGTTTTTGCTATCTTTGGAAACAATGAGATAACAATTAATTCTAGAGAAAAATGAACCATTAAATTTAGAGCAAATTGAATGACTTGTTCAAAGTGATATTTTAAAAATATTTACATGGCATGGGTTTGGAAGATGTATTATTATAGAAAGATGAAGATAACAGTTAAAAGCATGGAGCTATCAGTTAAAAGAATATTGCAAAAAGTCATAATTAATAAAGAGATAGCAATGGGTATAGTACCAATAATTTCATACTGTTTTATGCCTTGCAAATCATTTTGCTGATGTTATATTCTTTGAGCTTAAGATAGGTATTGTGAATAAAAATGCCTATTTTATAGATAAGGACATTAAGCATCATCAAAATGAAATTACATGATCACATAATGAGTAGTACTTGAACACAGTTTTTTCCTGACTCAAATTTAAAAACTCTTTCCAAATTCACCATTCTACTTCACATAAAAAAATGAAATAAATATCATCAATAATATGAAAAAAATCAGAAAAGTTTCAAATCACAAGTAGGTCTAAGTCAATTTTTAAATAAACAAGGACAGAAACAACCTTTAAATGTAAAATAAATACTTTTGACTATATGAAACAGAAAAATATTTGAAAGGACAAAATCAATGCAAGAAAATTAGAAATAAAAATCAATTGTGTGAAAAATTACAACAAAAATCACTGGTAAAATCTGATATCAAGAACACTGTGAAAACTAACAAAAATATGAATACTATAAAAAGTTATGTACATCATGTATGTTTATATATATATGTGTGTATATATATATGTATATATATATATATATATATATATATATATATATATATATATATATGGTACATAAAGCCAACAGTCATTTTCATAAAGGATAAATTCTCAAAGGACAAGAATCGTTATTAAAATAAACTATTGATACTTAAATGCAAAGTCACTAACAATAAAATAAATAGAATTAAATTTACTAATAAGATAACTAGAATTTAAAAGAAATCATATATTTCACCCACTATAAAAGCACAAATGTGAGAAAAGATAGAAATAATTTATTGGAAAAGTTTTAGGAAAACCATGATCACTTAATATAATTAAATCATTCTATGAAGCAATTTTGAAATTTGATTTCAAAAAGATAAACACATAGCCCTTTTTCTTAGAGATTCAATTGTAAGGTAGGCATATTTTTCAATGAGGCTAATGGCAGAAAGATATTTTCTTAAACCATAGAAAAATATTCATAAGTGAGTATTTATTATAAAAGTATTGAAAGTAAAGTAAATATCAATCAATACTGAATAGCTTAAATAAAATAAAATTACTTAAAAATAATAGAATATTGCTACATTATCAAAATAAACGAAATATTTCATTATTTAAGAAGACTTATTTGAACTGATATGAAAATAATATGTATAATTAATACACTGCCATAAATCCAAAACAATTAACCTTCATCTCCCATTAAATCAAATTAGTTGAAATAAAATAGTGTATAATAATATAATATTTTCAAGTTTTACCCTACAGAACATTTGAGCATATTCTTCTCTTGTTTTCAAAAGTAGGTAACTGTGGGTCAGCTTTCCATCCTTAATGAGTTTATTTTGCTAGAGTTTTTTAATTGTCTTTTGTAAGGGATGACTTTTTGGTCAGAGGACAGTGGATATAAAAGTAAAATAATTAAAATAGAAATCAATACAAAATGACCATGTCAATTTGATAAGTTGCCCCATTAAACTTGATGAGGTTACACAGTTGGCAGTTTTGTCACGTGAAACACTTTATAAGGAGCTAGACATCAACCTTCTCTCCCTGGTCACAAAGATAAGGGATTCCTCTGTTTAAGGTCATGACTATGGTTGTCTTATGATTATGAGTTGTTTGAGGTAGAGGGGAAAGGACTCTTGTTAAAGAGCCTTTTCTATGATGTATAACAGGAATTTATATGTATATGATATATAAAGATTGCAGTTATTTTCAGAAAGGATAAACTGTCAAAGGACTAGAACAAATAGCTATTAAAACAAACTATTTATAGCTATGTTTTTATCATACTTTCTTTTCTTTGAACTTTACAATCAAATGGAAGCATAAGAAGAAGAAAAAATAAAGAACACTATCAAAAGATGCTCCCTACAACACTAAAGACACACTATAAAGACGTGACTAAAGACATAGTATAAGGATTAAAGTTGCAATTTTGCTAACCTCTTTGGTATTGAATTGAGTTAATAAAATGATGCAGATCTGTTGTTAATGCAATATCCATTTAGTTTTCCTAGTGTCTGTAGACAAATGTTATATAGACTCTTTACCTTTTCATGAAGTCTAATGGGCTTATTTGAATTTTTTTTGCAATACAATTTTCTAATCATTTTTTGCATAATTTAAATTTAAGAAATAAGACTTCCAAATACCTAATATCTATATTATACACTGAATACTTTTGTGTCAAAGACCCTGCTACTCTTTCAAGTAGATTATTGGTGATCTGGGTTAAATTTTAGGCATTTTCTGGGGAAAAAATGGGATTGTAACATAATTCATATAGTAGTGCTGATTTTGTGGGAGTCCTGGGTAATGAATGAGAAAAGAAAGAAAGGAAAAGGAAAGGAAGAACATAAAGAGGGAGCAAAGAAGAAAGGAAAAAAAGACAAAGAAAAATAGACAAGAGGGGAGAGAGAGAGAGATAGAGAGAGAGAGGTAAGTGGAAGGCAGGAATCATGGAAGTAAAGAGGGAAGGGGGAGAGAAAGAAAAAAACAAAGAAGGAAGGAAGGAAAGAAGGATGGAGGAAAGGAAGGAAAGAGTCTATAGGGAAAAAGTAGAGTAAATGGAATATACTTATTCTTATGGACTAGCAGAAGAAAGCATATATTGCAAAAATATTGAAGAGTTTTCAGAGGGGTCTAGAAATAACCTTGAAAGAATGATACAATGAAAGAGAAGGCATGAGATTTAGAAGGGAAGATAGATCAAAGGTGGTTATGAGGAAGGAAGGAAAAATGGAAAGAGTGAGGGAAGCAGGAATAAAAAATACAGAATTGGTTTCATATTAAGGAAAATATTTTTACTGATCTTTTTCCCCAATCAAATTTATTTATCCCTACAAAGACCTTGAGAAAAAGTGATTTTTCACATGGTCCTGAGGTCAGAAAGCAAAGTGTCATTCCATTTGTCAAAATAATTCAACCTGGGTTTCTTAATCCCTAGGAGGCCAAGTTTGCAATTTGTGACCACTTTGGAAATTTATTAGGTAGCATGAAACCCTACAATTTTCCAGAAGCAATAGAATATTCTTTTTTTGCTTTCCTCTGATTATATTTTACCCTTAGCAATTCCAAAAGGATAAGATATGCAATATATGACAATATGATTGCATTTTACAGTTTTAATATAAGTAGAGGCAATTTTATGATCACCTAATTTAAACAAATGAAACCAGATCTTATTTCAGTAATGTAACATTAATATTGCCTTGCTGTGGGGAACACAGCCAAAAATGAAAGATGCAATCTGTGTTTAATTAATCAGACTTTTTTCCTAATTTAATGTTCATATTTATGGTTCAAATATGGTCTTATCCTGCTATTTATAGGAAAGATCATTTCAATTATTTTCATAAGACTCCATTTGATAACACATTTGGTTTCTGGTGAAGATTATATTCCATAGAAGTTAAGTAGGTTATCACCATTACTATTTCATATATTATTATGAAAGATAACTTTAGCAACAAGAGAAGGAAAAGAAATTGAAGGAATAAGAATTGGCATTGAGGAAGCAAAGCTTTCACTCTGCAGATGATGTCATAGTATCATCATCTTAGAGAACCTGAGAAAATTATCCAAAAACCTACTTGAAACAATTAACAAATTTATCAAAGTAGCAGGATATAAAATAAATTCACATAAATCATCAGCATTTCAATAAATGTTCAACAGAGCCCAAGATCAAGAGAAAAATTCCTTTTGAAAATAATTTCAGAAAACATTAATTACTTGGGAATTCACTTCCCAAGACTCACAAGAAACTGTATGAACAAAATGACAAAGCACTTCTCACACAAATAAAGTCAGATCTAAACAAATGGAAAAAGTCAATTGCTCATGGATAGGTTGAGATAATATAATAAAAATGGCAATTAAATTGCTTATTCAATACCAATCAAACTACCAAATAACTATTTTGCTAAGCTAGATAAAATAGTAACAAAATTCATCTGGAGCAACAAAAGATCCATAGTAGCAAGGAAACTTATTAAAGAATGTAAAGGAAGATAGCCTAACACTGCCATATCTAAAACTATACCATAAAGCATTGGTTATCAAAACTAGATGGTACTGGTTAAGAATTAGAATAATGGATCAGTGGATTAGTATAGGTTCAAAAGAAATAATGGTAAATGGATACAGTAATCTACTCTTTGACAAACCAAAAGACAATAATTGCTTCTGGGATGAGAACTCAGGATTTGGCAAACATTGTTAGAAAAAGTGGAAAATAATATGATGAAAACTAGGCATAGAATCACATCTCACACTCTATATCAAAATTGGATCAATATAGGTAGAGGATTGAGATATAAAGTGCAATACCAGAGACCAATTAACACACCAAGAAATACTCCATATGTTAGATCTATGGAATGGGAAGAAATTAATGACCAAATTAGAAACAGAGTAGATTATAAATTGCAAGACAGATGATTTTTAATACATCAAATTAGGAAGTTTTTGCATTAATTAAACTAATGATACCAAAATTAGAAGGAAAGCTAAAAGCTGGGAAACAATTTTCACAGCTAGGAGTTCAATATAGGTCTCATTTCTAAAATATATACAGAATTGTATCAAATTTACAAGTCATTTCCCTTTTTATAAATGGTTAAAAGGTATGAGTAGACAGTTTTCAAATGAAGAAATTAAAATTCTATATAATCCTATGAAAAAAATTCTCCAAATCTTTATTGATTAGAGAAATGCAAATTAAAATAAACATGAAGTTCCACCTCACATTCATTAGATTGACTAACATGACAAAATGGGAAAATAATCAATCTGTTGGAGAGATTGTAGGAAGACTGGTATATTAATTCATTGTGGATAGAGTTGTGAATTGATCAAATCATTCTTGAGATCAATATGAAATTATGCCCAAAGAGCAGTAAAAATGATCATATCCTTTAACCCAACAATTACAATACCTGGTCTATATCTAGATGAAACCATAAAAAAATTATAAAATATCACATGTTTCAAAATATTCATAGCAATTTTTTGTAGTGGCATTGAAATTGAAAATTGAATTGAAATTGAAAATTGAGGGGATGCCTATCAATTGGGGAATGACTGAAGAAGCTATGTTATATGAATGTTATAAAGAACTATTGTTTTATAAGAAACCATGAGTGGTTGGACTGTAGAATGGAAACAATTACAGAAATTGATGCTGGGTGAAGGGAACAGAACCCATTGTACCAATTACCATCCACATTGTGAGTTGATCAACCTTGATAGATGCAGCTCCTCTCAGCAGTTCAGTGAGCTTGTAAAACCCTAGGAGACCTGCAATGGACCCATAAACAGAGGATTAAAATGAAAATAAAATCAAACCAAACCAAAAAAAAGAGAAGAAAAACACCCTACAAAATCTGAATGAACACTGCACTTGCTTTTTTAAAAACTGCTCTTATGTTTTTCTTTCCTATCTCATGGTTTTATTTCTTTTCTCTTAATCCTAATTCCTCATACAGAAATTGAGTAATCTGTAAATATGTTAAATACAAATGTGCATGTATAACATTCACCGGACTATTCACTACTGAGGGGAGGGTGGGTAAGCAGGGACAGTGGAAGAAAACTATGTAACTTAAAAAATATACATATGCATATGAATAAATTTTGAAAAACATAGCATACAATTAGAAAAATAAAATATCAATTGGAAAAAAGAAGTTAATTAGTTGCTTCAAGGAGTGAATTAACACTTTTAATCCAAACTGACCTATTTCTATCTACCAAACATTTTAGTATTTCTCCCCTGTGCGTGTTCAAAGAACTTTCTTCTAGATATAGTTCCTGCCCTCAATGAGTTTGCATTGCACTGATATATCCTTTACTGTAGCAAAATGCAAGTCTCTGTAGAAGTCCGATTGAAAAGGCTTTATGTTTAAAGACTAATGTTGCTCTGGTGATGTCTGCATGCCCTTGATTGACTTTGGATATGTCTTTACTTTTGACTGTATCCCATTAATGACCAGCAAAGTGTCAACCAAATTGAACATAACTTACTATGAGTCCCTTCACTGCATAATAAAGGAAGTCACCATGACTCAAGTCTTTCTTGGATAAATTAGGAATAAATGTTTCCCCTTATTCATCTAGGGTAAAATAGGGAACAGCTACAATTTCATTGGGGAGATGAAATTGGAAATAGTTGGGATAGTATTTATTTTGAGATAACAAAGGTAATTTGTGAGTTGAAGAGTAGAGCAAGTCATTCTTTAAATGTGGTTCCAGTTTTAATGATGGCAAACCACAATAGTTGAATATATGTTCTTTTGTTTTGTTTTTTTTCCAAGACAAATGGGGTTAAGTGGCTTGCCCAAGGCCACACAGCTAGGTAATTATCAAATGTCAGAGACCAGATTTGAACCCAGGTACTCCTGACTCCAGGGTTGGTGCCATGGTGCCACCTAGCTACCCCCCAATATATAGTTTTTTTGATCATACACTAGCACAAGCATCTTTCTTTCTTTCTTCTCCCTGGTGAGTTCAAACAAAGGTTAGAGGTTTCAATTGTTTTATAGTTTCAAGGAATATTTAGACTATTTGAGTTTACCAAGAAATTGAACCTGACAGAATGAAAAGCAAAACAATTCTACATTTTGGAATGTGTGTGATTATGTGTTAGCAGTCAGAAATTTACTCTCCCTTTCAGAGCAAGAACCTGCTGTGAGGGTCATAGTATCCTGTGACATTACAAAAACATTTCAGATGACTTAGCTATTTTGAGTTTAAATGAACGCCTACACAAACATGTCCCTTACAGATGGATATTCATATACTTATAAGTTTGTTTAAAACCTGTTCTAATATGAGATGAATAGGTTGGTCCCAATAACAAAACTTTTTATTTAATATATTGTCAGGATCCATGACTAAACTATATAATTTTAATTCCAAGAAAACTTCTTTTAATTGTTTTAAATAGGTTTAAGTTGAAAATGTCTAAAAGTAAAGAAATAAAATACATGTTACAGATCTGATCTTTGTCAACCTTTGGACAAGCTGCCAATCTCATGGGAGAAATAGAAGGTGACAACTTGGAATGAAAAAAAAATTGATAAGAAACTGAATTACCTAAGTAAATGTATCGCATAAATTAACATAAACTATTTTATAGAGTTGTACATATTTTAAATGTCCCTTTTATAAAGTCTGGCTTTTGCTTAATCATTGGCCCCAGAATATGATCTAAAGTTTTCACTATTCAAGAGCAATAGAAATTTTGATTTGATATGTTCCCATTTTCCTTCACTTTCACTAACCCATATCACAATGCTTAAATATTACCACAAAAATGTTTGACTATCAGTCTTTGTTAGTTTTATTCACTTGTACATCTTCTCACAAGTCTCCTATTAACCTATTATCTTCCCTTCATAGCTACCTACTCAAGATGGATCCTAGGCAATGCTCAGTTACGCAAAGTGACCTGTTTGTTTTACACTTTTCTAAGTAGCTGGAGTGTTCTCTTCAACACTTAAATTCATCTAGTTTCACAATTATTCTTTTTGAGTTTCTAAGTGATCCCTGTTGAAAGTGAATGTGAAAAGAACAAAAAAAAAATTTAAAATGCAGATTTGGGAGAGACCTTAGAGGCCCTCTAATAAAAGTTATAAATAAGCTACAACCTCTTTTATACAGCAATTATAAAGTTTCTACTTGAATGTGAGTACTTAAGACTGCTTTTACTAGTCTATTCTATCTATAGATAACTCAAAATTTTAGTCTTTCTAACACTGAGGGACAAGAATTCACAGGAGCAAAGAATCTTCTACTCTTCACATTATATCAATTGATCCTATTTCTGTTCTCTTAAAATAAGGGGAAAATCATTCCTATGTGACATAACAGTACACTAAACCTTAAATGACCAGAGGAAAATCATGTCAATATTCTCTAAAAAGATGGTAGAGGTTAAACATTCTATATAGATTCAAAAACCACTTATATAGGTTCATGAAAAAGATAAATGTTTAAATCACAACCTTAAATCTCCTCAATTCTTGTTGACATCTTTTTCCCATATACTTCATAAAATAAACCTTCTTAAACCTTCTTGATCCTTTTTAACACCTTAGAAATATCAATGTACCATTTCTATTTTCCATCTAGTTCTCTTAGCCTCAACTTCTGACTAACTTTCCCTATCTTTCTCTTTTTTCCAATTGGTCATGACCTTGATGATGCATTTGACTAGAATTTTTTATATAAAAATTATTGTTGCCTATTCACTATGACAAACATAGCAATCATGAAGCTTCTACTTTTTTCATTCTGATTAGCTTAAATTGTGATGCTTCCACCTTAACCTGAGATGAACTATATAACTATGAGACAATTGGTGTTAATAAGTGAAATTTTTAAAATAATATAACAATTCAAGATTATTAAAAGTGCTACAAAATCTCCCAAATGGGAAATTGAGCCTATTCTCAAATATAAATAACAAAATAAGCAACAATAACAGTAACAAAACAAAACAAAATGAAACACACCAACTAATGTTAATTGTCTAAGAGGCTCTGTTTTACAGAGGATACATACCTGACTTCAGTCAGAGTTCTGAGATCTCAAAATATAAGATCTGAGCTCAAGTCCTTCCTTTTAAACAACTTAAAAGTATGACTTTGGGCACATCACTATCACAAACTAAATTTTCTATATCAGTGATGTCAAACTCAAATAGAAATTGAGCATGAGATTTATTTTTGAATTAGAAAATCTCAAATTAACATTATCTATTTTCATTTATTTTGCTAAACAACTCCCTTTTGCATTTGATCCTGATTCTAGAATTTTCATGTATGAAGAAAATCACAATTCTAGTCCCCATTTCTAACATTTTATAAGTATGTTAGAATTTTTAAAAATACTTCTCATGTATTACCTTAATTGATCTTCCTAGAACACCTAGGAAGTAGGTGTTGTTGCTAATTTCATTTTACGGACAAAGAAACTGAAACATATTCTTGCACACCATAATCAAAGCAGTGATGTGAAAATGTTTGTATGATTTCACATGTATAATCTATGTCAAAATGCTTTCCATCTTATGAAAGAAATATGGGAAGGAAAGAGGGTAAAATAATTGTGAACTCAAATTCTTATAAAAATGAATGTTCAAAAAGACTTCTAGCCAAGTGATAAAAAGAAACCAGGAATTTTCTTATGCACTACTAAGTTTCATTAAGAAGCAACTATTGATTGAGATTCTAAATATATTTTGGAGTGACAGTATACACAAAAGAACAGAGTGGAACTTCTTTCAGCAAGGTCATGGGTGGTGGGATGGGGGTGATAGGAGGAGACTGTATAGTGTGTCAGTGCAAAGAGATATCCAATGCACCAGTGGTAGGGCAAGGCAAGGACTAACATAAAATCCTTGACTGTGGGGGAAATATCCAACAGAAGTATAAGCAGTTTGGAATCAAGTTGACTGTGTAGCAGACAACCTCAGAGCACTCCAGTATAGATTCCAAGGACTCCTTTTCAAATGGCAAGGCTATTCTGAATGGCCGAACCTTGAAGGCCTGGTGTTGCAGTGCGGAGAGACAGACATATTCCCAGGTAATCCAAGTGAGCGTATGACTGACATCCCCAGTGCTGACTGCCAGAGAGAGAATCTTCTTTATAGTTGATTCACTAAGCATCCTCCTGGAATTCCTAACATCAAGGGCCCCAGATGAATAAGCAGATCACTAGTGTTTTCAACATTGAAGGTCTGCGAGTGAACCCCTTCCCCAGGATAATAACCTTGGGATAGGACCAAATAATAAATCCCAAATTGAATAAGAAAAGTCAGGAAAAAGTTAGATCTATTGAAGATTAGCTTGGAAATAAAGATGGGTAAAACACTAACTCAGAAAAGAAGGGCAGAAGGGATACAATATGTTAAGCTTCAGAGGAGTATATGAATTGGTCTATAGTCCAGAAAGGCTCAAAAAGGATTTCAAAAGTCAAATGGACAAATTGGGGAAAGTATTGTATAGAGACAAAAAGAAAATAATTCCTTCAAAACTGCAATTTACAAATGCAAAATGTCAGTGGCTCCTTTAAAATAGAATTATTCAAATGTAAAAGAAGAAGCAAAAGCTAACTGAAGAAAATAATTCATTAAAGAGTAGAATGGGACTAGTGAAAACTAGTTTATAACATTTGGTGTCTGCCTATAAGACACAAAGAACCAGTTAAACAATTTAAAAAAAAATAAAAAATTAGGAAAAAATTTAAAATATCACATTGATGAAACAATTGACCAGGAAAATAGATCTAGAAGAGATAATATTAGAATTATTTGACTACCTGAAAATCATAATTAAAAAAAGAGCCTAAACTGTATTTTTCAAGAAACATTAAAGGAAAACTATACTGATATCCAGGAACCAGAGGGCAAAATGATCTTTGAAGAATCCAACGATCACTTCATGAAATGGATCCCAAAAGGAAAATACCAAGAAATATTGTAGCCAAACTCCATAATTATCAAATCAAAGAGAAATCTTTCAAGCAGTCAGAAACAAGCTATCAAATACTGAATTGCCACAGTCAGGATTTCATAGGACATATCTGCATCAACTTTAAAGGATCAAATAACTTGAAATATGATAGTCTGGTGGACAAAGGAAGTTGGATTACAATCAATAATCAACTACTTGGCAAAACTGAACATAAGATATTAGGGGGATAAAAGATGGAAATTCAACTAAATAGGTGAATTTCAAGATCCCCTGATGAAAAATCCAGAGCTCAACAGCCCAACAGGAGACTAAAGTATACAAGCAAAGGTAAACAGCGAAAAAGAATAAGATAGCTATTCAATAAAATTTAACTATTTAATATTCCAACCTGCATCAAGATTCTCATAATTCTTGAGAATTGTGCCTCTTTTAGAGTGAGTACACTTAGGTTGAAGGTATGGACAAAAGTTGACTTTGATCAGATGATTTAAAAAATATCACTTAAGACATTACAAGAGAGGTATTGCAATGAGACTGGAGGAATGGGGAGGCATAATGGGGTAAATTACATTGTATTATGAGGCATAAAGGACCTATGACAGTAGAGCAAAAGAAGGGAGGAGATGAGAACTGCTCAAATCTTACTCTTGTTACATTTAGTTGAAAGATTCAATAGCATATATAGATTTATTCAGTTGGATTTAGAAATTTATTTTATTCTTCAAGTATTAGGAGGAGATATGGGTATGGAAGGTATAAGGGAAGTGATAGAAGGCAGGGACAGAAGAAGGGGAAAAGAGAAAGCGGGAAGAAAAAGAAAGTGGCTGACAGAAGTGGGGGAGGTATTTTGAGAGAGGTGGTATTCAGAAGTAAAACAATGTTGAGGAGGGATAGGGTGAAATAAGTGAAAAAACTACAAATCAAGGGAAGATAGGATGGAGGACAATAAAGCATTAGTAATTACAAACTGCAAATGTGAATGGGATGAATTTATCCATAAAAGAGAAATAGAATAGCAGAATGGATAAAAACCAGAATCCTACAATAGGTTGTTTATAAGAAACATAAAGGCAAAAGTCAAGGGTAAAATATATCAGGCTTAAACTGAATTGTAAAAAGCAGGAGTAACAATCCTTACCCTAGATAAAAAGAAGTGCAAAAATATATCTCATTAAAATTCTTAGAGGAGCAGCTAAATAAGTTATGAGAAGTCATAGAAAGCAAAACTAGCCTGGTGGGGGACTTCAACCTCCCTCTTTCAGATTTAGAAAAATCTAAGCATTAAATAAACAAGTAGGAATTTAAGGAGGTGAATAGAATACGAGAAAAGTTAGATATGATAGCTTTCTGGGGAAAGGAGAATGGGGATTGAAAATAGTATTTCTTTTTTTGTTGTTGTTTCTGTGGTATGTGACACTTAAACAAAAGCTGACCATGCACCAGTGCATTGAAGTCTCATTTCAAATGCAAAAAGGCAGAGATATTAAATGCATCCTTTTCAGACCAAGATGACATTAAAGTCACATATAATAAAGTACCATGCATGGATAGACTTAAAACTGATTTAAAACTAAATAACCAAATTTTAAAGAATGAGTGGGTCAAGCAACAAATCATAGAAATAATTAATAATTTTATCCATGACAATAACAACAAGGAGACTGAGTACCAAAATCTGTGCTGTACGGCCAAAACAATTATTGGGGAACTTTTATATCTCTCAATGCTTAAATGAAGTGAATAGAAAAAGAGAAGATCCAAGAATTGAGCAAGAAATTTTAAAAAAGTAGAGAAATAAAATAAATATCCCATTTAAATATAAAATTTGAAATTCTAAAAATCAATGGAGAAATTAACAAAATCATAATTTTCTTATTGAACTAATAAATAAAAAAGAGGTGCTGCTATGAAATAAAAACAATAGACAAGCCTTTGGTTAATTTGATTTAAAACAAGAAAGAAGAAAACCAAATTATCACAATGAAAAATGGAAAAGATGAATTTATCACCAATAGGGAAAAAATTAAAGTAATATTTCACGCATGTTTTCTCAACTCTATGCAATTAATTTTGAAAATCTAAGTGAAATGAATGAATATTTAAAAAATTGACCAGGGTAAAGGAAGAGGAAATTAAATATTTAACTAGTCCCATCTCAGAAAAAGAGGTTGAAAAAAAACATCAATGAAATCCCTAATTAAAAATCTCTAGAACCAGATGGATTGACTAGTGAATTCTATCAAACATTTAAAGAACCATTTGTTCTGGAGATCTGCCAAATTCTTTTTATGACACCAGTATGGTGGTGATAATTAAATCATGAATAGGCCAAACAGAATGGAAATTATATCTAAATATTTTCAAATTAATACAGATGTAAAAGTTTTAAATTAAAATATTAGCACAGTGAATACAGCATATTATCACTACGATAATACACCATGTTTAAGTGTGATTTATACTTCGAATTCAGGATTGGTTCAGTATTAAGGAAGCTATCAGCCAAATTGGTGATGTTAGTTACAAACCTAATAGAAATCAGATTATTTCTTTAGATGCTGAAAAATATTTTGTCAAAATGCACTAGTCATTCTTATTAAAAAAGGCTAGAGAGGGGGCGGCTAGGTAGCACAGTGGATAGAATGGATAGAGGCCATGGAGTCAGGAGTACTGAGTTCAAATCCAATGTCAGCCACTTAATGATTACCTAGCTGTGTGGCCTTGGGCAAGCCATTTAACCCCATTTGCCTTGCAAAAACCTAAAAAAAAATAAAAATTCTAGAGAGCAAAGATATAAGTGGAGTTTCCTTAAAACAATGAATAATATCTGTCTAAAACTATTAACAAACTTAATTTGTAAAGGGAATGACTGAGAAGCATTTCAAATAAGAATAGGAGTGAAGAAAGGATGACATTATCAACACTATTATTCATTATTTTATTAGAAATGTTAGCTTTAGTAATAAGAAAAGAAAAAATTGAAGAAATCAGAAATGGTAAAAAGAAACATAACCTTCACTCTATTGAGATATGATTGTGTAGTTAGTGAACCCTAGAAAATCATTTAAAAATATATTTGAAGCAAGTAGCAACTTCAGCAAAGTTGCAGGTTATAAAATAAACCACATTAATATCACCATTTCTATATATTACTAATAAGACATACTAGCAATAAACAGAAAGAAAAATTCCATAGAAAGAAATTGTAGACAAAATAAAGTACTTGGGAGTAAGAAAAAACTATTAAAACACTTTCCACAAAAAAAATCAGATCTAAACAATTGTGCAAATATCCATTGCTTATGTGCAGACATAGCTAATATAATAAAAATGAGAATTCTATGGAAATTAAATTACTTTTTAGAGCTATATCAACCAGCTATAAGATTATTTCATTGAGCTACTAAAATGGTAACTAAATTCCCATGAAGGACAAAAAAGGCCAAGAATATCAAGGGAATGGGCCAGGTAGGTGTCACGGTGGATAGAACAAAAGCCCTGGAGTCAAGAGAACCTTAGTTCAAATGTGGCCACAGATATTTAATGCTTACTTAGCTGTGTGGCCTTGGGCAAATCATTTAATTCCATTGCTTTGCAAAAAATCAAAGCAAAAAGAAAGAACATCAAGGGAATTAATGAGAAAAAAATGGAATTGTCATACAAGATCTAAAATTATATTATAAAGCATCAGTTATTAAAACTATTTGGTACTAAGAAACAGAGTGGTGGATTAATGGAACAGATTATAGGCAAAGGAAATGGTAGTAAATGGACTATAGAATTCTGCTCCTTAATAAACCCAAAGAAACCTACTTCTTAGTTAAAAACTCACTCCTTGATTAAAAACTGCTGGGAAAAATTCAGAAACAAGCAAAGACCAAAATTTCATGCCTTATACCAAGATAAGATTGAAATGGGTACATAATTTATACCTAACATAAGTTGAATAGGAGAACAAGGAAAAGTTTGCCTATCAGATCAATGGAAGAGCAGTTTATGACTGAAGAATAGAGAACATTATGAAATGCAAAATGAATATTTTAATTATATTAAAAGAAAATGCTTTTACACAAATAAGACTAATGCAACTAAAATTAAAAGGAAGGTACAAAGTTGGGAAACACATTTTACAAATAATATTTATGACAAAGAAATGTATAAAATATATAGATATCTGAGTCAAATTTATAAGATTACAAGTCATTTCCCACTTGATAAATGGACAGAGGATATGAACAGGCAATTCTTATATGACGAAATTAGATCTTAAATGAAGATCTAATCATTATGTATTAGAGAAATGCAAACTAAAAGAAAATCTGTGGAACCACCTCATACCTATCAGAGAGAACAATATAAGTAAAGAGAAATATGACCAATATTGGATTGGGTGGGGGTAAAATTGGAACACTAATGCATTGTTGGAAGAGTTGTGAACTTATTCAACTTTTCTGGATAGAAATCTGGAATTCTGCCCAAAAGGCAGGAAAAACTATACATACTTTTTTGATTCAGCAATACCACTACCAGATCTGTATCCCTAAGACATCACAATAAACAGTATAAAACTGACATGTACTAAAGTATTTACAGTGACAAAGAATTGGAAATTGAGTGGATGCCCATCAATTGATGAACAAACTATGGTATATAAATATGATGAAATGATATTGTTCTATCATTCACCAGTTGATCATTGGTCAGGTTATAGGAACTGGCAGTTTTCATATGAAGAAGTCAAATTTCATAATCATATGAAAAATGCAACAAATAATTATTGATTAGAGAAATGCAAATTAAAACAATTATGAGGCTTACTAAGATCAAAAGGGAAAACAGTTAATGATAGAGAGGTTTTGGGAGGATTGGAACATTGATGCACTGTTGGTGGAATGATGAACTAATCCAACCAATCTGGAGAGTAATAGGGAACCATGTTCAAAAAGCAATAAAACTCATCATACTCTTTGACTCAGCAACACCAATACTAGGCCTAAATCCAAAGAAATCACAAAAATGGGAAAAGAAGCACAAGTTCAAAAAACATTGTAGCTTTTTTCTAGTTTCAATCAATTGGAAAATGAGGGGATGGCCATCAATTGGAGATTGACTGAACAGTTATGGATTATTATTGTTCTATAAGAAACCATGAATAGTCAGACTATTGGAAGTAGCAGAAAGAATTACACGAACTGATGCTGAGCAAAGGGAGATGAACTAAGAGTAATTTGTCCACATTAAAAACAACATTGTGAGTTAATTAGGTTGATTAATCAACACTCACATAATCTGAATGAACACTATGTTCACTTTAAAAAAAATTCCTTTGTATTTTCCTTCCTAGCCCATGTTTTTTTCCTTTTCCCTTACTCCTCATTCCTCACACCAAAATGACTACTATGTAAACATATTAAACACAAATATTTATTAGTCTGTTCACTCTTAAGGAAAGAGGGTTGGGAAAGGAGGGTCGAAGAAAATTGTGGAACTTATAAATATGAAAGTAGAAGGTTTCAAAGTTTTTATAACATGTATTAGGTAAAATAAAATAAAATATCAATCCAAAACATCACATTGTATTGTTATATAAAAAATTATGAGGACCAACATTTAGTAACTGTCTGAAAAGACTTGTGAACTGATACTGAGTGAAGTGAGCAAAACCAAAAGAACATTATACACATTTACAGCAACACTGGGTGTTGATCAACTATGATGGACTTATTCATTTCATCAGTCCAAAAATCAAACACAATTGTAAAAGACATGTGACAGAAAGAAATAGCCATATACAGAGAAGAAACTATAGAGTTAAATGTAGACCAAAGCTTACTACCTTCAATTTGTTAACATTGACTTCTGCATTATGATTTTTTGTAATGTTTTTATCCCCTTTTTATCTAGTTCTTCTTTCAAAATGTGATTCATATAGATTTATGTTTAGAATGTTTATATATATATATATATGTATATATATATATATATATATATATATATATATATAGCCTATATTAAATTGCTATCTGTTAGGGGAAGGAAGAAAATGTATAACTCAAAACCTTGAAAAAGTGGTTTTTGAAAACTCTTGCATGTGGTTGAAAAAATGAATAAATAAAAAATTTAAAAAAGAATATTCAAAACTATCTTTACATGTAATTGGAAAAATAAAATTCTATTTACAGGGAAATAAGGCAAAAAATTTCAAGTGGGGTAAAAAGAAACCAAAACTTGGAGAGTATTCAAGGACAATTCTTTTTATTTTAAAGGCAGCACTCCATCCACATTTATGGAAGAGTATATTAGATGGTGCACATTTTTCCACCATTAATATGAATAGAAAGATTAATCTTTTTTGTATAATTTTATTAATAAAGTTTGTAGATTCTTGGGACATGCTTAAAGCATCACATTATCTCATATAATTTAACATAATCTCCTGAATAGTATTTTTATTTTACTCAATGTCAGTTTAGTGTACCTTCACGGTTTCAGTAGGCAATCATATCTAGTTTGCCCCTAGGTTGCTGTCTATACTCAGTAGGTAAAGGGAATGAAATGCAATTTTCTTTTAGTCACTACTATGTACCAAACATTGCATTACTATTTTAATTTTAATTTCCATTTATCTTCACAAGAATTCTCTGAATTAGGTAAAATTATTGCCATTATTACCCCCCCTCCCCATTTTACAGATGAGAAAACTGAGTTTCCTAAGGTCACACTGCTAGTACGACTTAACATAAGTCAAATCTTATTCCTAGGATCAATAGATAGATCAATGATCAATTCACTGAAACACTTAGGGGCTTATAGGTCAAGCTGTTATCCTATTAACATGTACTATTTATTGAATCACAGAATTTAGAGTTTTTGCATTGAGAGTGCTGGTTTTTAAAAGGAAAATCTTCAAGACTGTGTTTTCTTTCCCTGAATGAAAGGCTGTAAAAATCAATAAAGAAGATTAGCTGTGGGTTTGTTGAGGTAGCTGGTGGCCCAGATAATAGAATAACATTAGAAATAGCTTGGAGTCAAGAACTGAGTTCAAATCCAGTCTTTCATACTAATTAGCTGTTTGACTCTAAGCAAATATCCCAAGCAAGTCATATAAACCCATTGTATTTAAAACTGGCATCTGCAATTTGCATGTTCTTTGTATATATATTTTGTCATATTTCTGAATCTGTCTTCTTAACTCCAATAGGTTTTTACTCCTCTCTGATAGTACTTATATTCTGAATGATTCCTTATCATGAGTGATAAGACATCTCTCATATTTTCTTCATTCTTATCATAGCAATGCCAACCATAGTCCTAGTACCTATTTTCCTGTATAATAGTTACATAAATAAGTTTCCTATGTAGGGCTTTTGCTTTCTGTAATCTTTCACTTGGTTTCCAAATTAACATTCTTCTGATTAAGATCTGAATACATCACTTCACAGCTCAAGAGGCTTTAGTGATTCACTATCACCTCTAAGATACAGTATGGATTTTTCTGAATGACAGGAGCCTGTTGTCTTTTCAGATTGCTTATATATTCTTTACTTCATGGGCATTTTGTATGTCAGTCACTTAACTGAATGTACTCTTGCTGTTACACAAGAAGTTTTGCATAGTCATTGGTCTTTATCTGGAATGCATTGCATCCTTACCTATGCCTCCTGGAATTCCTTTTTTTCTCTTAGTCAATCTAAGTGCTCTCTAATTTATGGAAGATTTTCTGACTCTATATGATTAGAATAACATTCTTTCCCTTGAAATAAATAACTATCTACAAACACTCAAACATACACATACCTTTACATTGTCATAAACAAAATAATATATAAAGCATAATATGGAGTGTCCTAAATATCAATGCAATTTTAAAATGTTATTACCTTTAAAACTTTATTAAACCCTTTTGTGAGATATAAATATTCTATCCTTTTTCTAATATGTGAGCATATTTTATTTCTTGAATTTTCTCTGATTATTTTTTTCTTCATGGTATCTTTGTTTTACCTTTCTTTCTTTCTTTCTTTCTTTCTTTCTTTCTTTCTTTCTTTCTTTCTTTCTTTCTTTCTTTCTTTCTTTCCTTTTTAGGTTTTCACAAGGCAAATGGGGTTAAGTGGCTTGCCCAAGGCCACACCTAGGTAATTATTAAGTATTTGAGACTGGATTTGAACCCAGGTGCTCCTGACTCCAGGGCTGGTGCTTTATCCACTGGCCGTCCCTGTTTTACCTCTTTCTGTAAACAAATCTTAAAAAATATAATTGGTCAAATGAAGAATAAAGCATTGAATAAAACTTTTCCTTGAAAAACATAATTGGTCATGTGGAAAAGGAGAAGCAAAAGCTAGCTGAATAAGATAATTCCTTAAAATAAGAATTGGGCTAGAGGAAGTTAGTGACTCTTTAGGAAATCAAGAATCAGTTGGGGGGGGGAAGAAACAAAAAATAGCAGAAATTGTAAAATAATTCATTGGAAAAATAGCTGTTATGGAAATTAGATACCGGAGAGATAATTAAAGAATTGTCATTACCATGATAAAACACAAGGGTCTGTAAAATATATTTCAGATAATTTTTAAGGAAAACTGTCCCAATGTCATAGAAAGAGGGAAAATAGTTAATGAGAGAATCCACTGATTCTGTTCCAAAAGTGATACCAAATTTAAAACCAAGAAATATTGAAGTAAAATTCCTGAATTGACAGTTCAAGAAGAAAATACCTCAAGCAGTCAGAAAGAAATAATTCAAATATCATTGAGCCATAATCAAGATAATGTAAGACTTAGCAGCTTCAGAATTTAAGATTTGCAGGGCCTGACATATTTTGCAGAGTCCAAAGGAACTCGGATCTCCATCAAAAATGAACCACACTATAAAATTAAAATGTTATTTTAGTGGACAAAAATAAGATACTTTCAAACTTTTCTGATAAAATGACTAGAAGTGAACAGAAAATTCAGTCTTCAAATAAAATATTCAATAGATACATGAGAAGTAAATGAAAAGAAAAAAGGATTAGCTAAACACCTTATATTCCTATACAAGTGTTTAATTCATAAAACTCTTAAGAATTGTATTTCTATTAGGATAGTGAGAAACAGTATACTTAGAGAGTCTTGGTATAATTTGATTATGATATGTTTGAAGGGGAAGGCAAAATAGGGTAAACCACATAACATGAAGGGACACAAAGGATCTATTATGGTCAATGGAAAGAATAGAAGTTGTGAGCATTGACTGAATCTTGCTGTCAATGAATTTGGTTCAAAGAGGAAATAAATATACACTTCCAGCAGAATTTAGAAGCATATTTTATTCAATAGGAAAGTAGGAGGGCAAAGAAAGGGCAAGAAGAGGCTGGTAGAAGGGATGATAAACTGAGGGAGGAGGTTCAAAAATAAAGTACTGGTGAGAAAGAATAGAATGACTGTAGAAAGAAAAGTCTAAATGAAGAAAAATAAATTAGAGGAAAATAAAGAAAAGTCATAAATTTAAATGTGAATGGGATGAACACTCCCATAAAAATGGATTTGGATAGCAGATTGGTTTAAAAACCACAAACCTATTTTATTTTGTCTACAAGAAAAATATCTGAAGCAAAGAGATTAACAGAG
Source organism: Macrotis lagotis (assembly GCF_037893015.1). NCBI lineage: Eukaryota > Metazoa > Chordata > Mammalia > Peramelemorphia > Peramelidae > Macrotis > Macrotis lagotis. The sequence goes on from NC_133658.1 coordinate 551,375,470, forward strand.
AATAAAGGAAAAAGACCGGAACAAAATATATTATGCTTCAGTTGAAATAACAAAAAACAGCACAAATAAAAATTCTGAATTCAGAGAAAGGAAAAGCAAAACATAGTGCCTTTTAAGATAATGAAATCACATTATCTTAAAAGGCACTATAGACAATAAAGCACTATTAATATTAAATAAAATATTAAATTATACAAAATAGTATAAAATTGAAATTTTTAGAGGAAAAGTTATATGAGTTACAGTAAAGATAGAAAATGAAACTCAACTAATTGGAAACGTCAAGTTTCCTCTCTCAGAACTTTCAGAATCTAATCACAAAGTGAACAAAAAGTAATTGAAGGAAGTCAAAAGAATCTTAGAAATGTTCAGTTGACTCAGCAGTTTCTAGACATATAATCAGAAGAAATCATAAAAAATGGGGAAAGTCCCACATGTTCCAAAATATTCATAGCAGCTCTTTTTGTAGTGGCAAAGATTTGGAAATTCAGGGGATGCCCATCAATTGGGGAATGGTTGAACAATTTATGATACATGAATATTATGGAATGCTATTGTTCTATAAGAAACCATAAATGGTCAGACTCTAGAGAAACATGGAATGAATTACAGGATCTGATGCTGAGTGAAGGGAGCAGAATCAAGAGAATATTGTACAAAATAGCAACAACATTGTGAACTTATCAACCTTGAAGGATATACCTCCTCTTAGAGAGCTAGGACAACCCTATTTATTGGATTGCTTTCAGACAATACTATCCCCATGCAGAGTAAGAAAACCAAAACAGAACAAAACAGCAACATAAAAACTTTCAGAATCTGATAAATCCTACATTTCATTTTCTAAAAATTTCCTCTTATGTACTTCTTTCCCTCAATATTAATTCCCATTACCAAAACGGACTAATCTGTACACATATTTAACTCAAATGTGAATGTACAATTTTATGCTGACTGTTCCATGCTGCAGGGAGGATTGGAAGGGAGGGTGGAAGCAAATTTTGCAGCTTAAAAATTTGTATATCCATATGAATGGATGTCAAAAAAATTCATAACATCTATTTAGAAAAAATAAAATATCAATTTGAAAAAAGAAAAGTTTGGAGAAAATTGAATGGGGAATATAAAGGAAGATACTTATTTGTAAGTGATTTTGGACATCTACACAAAAAAGTATGGGCATAAAAACCTGACAATAAAATGCAGAAAGGGACATTAAAGAAACATCATAGCAAATCTTATGGGATATAGTCAAACCATTTGTTAGGGGAAAGTTCATACCTCAAAATATATAGTTGAATAAAATAAAAGAGTTCAATACCCAATTGGACATGCAACCAAAAGGGTAGAAAAATAAGACAAATTTAAAATATTCAAATTAATATCAACTAGAATCAAAGGAGAGATCAATAAAATTAAAAGAGAATTATTGAATTGATTAATAACATTAAGGTTTGGTTTCATGAGAAAATTGACAAAATATATAAACCTTTGGTTAATTTGATATATAAAAGAAAATGGGAAATTACTGCTATCAAAAATGAAAAGGGTGAATTCACCACCAAATGAATAGAAAAGTAAGCAATAACTTTAGCTATTTTGACCAACTGTATATCAAAAAATCTGATAATCTAATATAAGTATATCAATATCTAGAAAACTATGAATTGTCCAGATTAATAAAAGAGGAAATAAAATATGTAAATCATCACATTAAAAAAAATTGAACAAGTCATGAATGTACTCTTAAAGAAAATTTCTATGGGATTCACAAGTAAAAGTTATCAAACTTTTGAAGAAAAATTAATCCCAATATATTATAAACTACTTGTAAAAATAAATAAAGAGAGGGACAGCTAGGTAGTGTAGTGGATAAAGCCACAGCCTTGGAGTCAGGAGTACCTGGGTTCAAATCCGGTCTTACACACTTAATAATTACCTAGCTGTGTGGCCTTGGGTAAGCAACTTAACCCCATTTGCCTTGCAAAAATCTAAAAATAAATAAATGAATGAATGAATGAATGAATGAATGAATGAATGAATAAAGAAAGAAAGAGAGGAGTCCTACCAAATTCCTATTACAACAAAAATATGATGCTAATACAAAAACAAAAAAATTGGGAAAAATTGAGAAAAAATATAGACCAATTGTCCAATGTATATTGCTGGAAAAATTTAAATAAAATATCATCAAAGATAAGATAATTATTTATCACTAGAAAAATGTAGTATGACCAGGTGGAATTTATACCAAAAATTCAGGAATAGTTCAATATTAGAAAAATAATTGACATAATTGACCACATCATTAACAAAACTAACAAAAACATGATACTTTTGACCAAATACAGCACCTTTTGTTGTTAAAAGAAAGAATAAAAATAAGAATAAACAGAATTTTCCTTGAAATGATAAGCAGTATATCTATCTAGAACTATCAGCAGGTATTATATTTAGTGGAGATAAAGGAGAAGCATTTCCAATAAAGTTTAGTTGTGAAACAAGAAAGCTCTATAAAACCAATGTAACCAAGATGAGAAGGATTCAGAAAGCTTGGAAACAATTTTTGTAGCCAATTTTTCTGAAAAAAATTTACATTTCTAAATTATATAGAGAATTGAGTCAAAATTGTAGGAATATGTGTTATTTCCAATTGATAAATGTTAAATGAATATGAACATGTATTTTTCATATGAGGAAATTAAATCTATATAAAGTCATATAAAATGTTCTATCACAGTTAAGAAAAATACAAATTAAAAGAACTCTGAAGTACAACCTCACATATCAGAATGGCTAACATGAAAGAAAATAATGTTGGAGATGTGAGGAAATGGTGAAGTTACAGCACTAGTGCTGGAATTGTGGACTGATTCAAATATTCTGGAGAAGAATTTGGAACTCTGCACATAGGACAATAAAACTGTACATATGCTTGGATCCAATAATATCATTTTTAGGTCTGTATCTTAAAGAGATCTCCCCCCAAAAGGAAAATGTACACGGAATATACACAGCAGTTCTTTTTTGTTGTGGCAGAGAATTGGAAATTGAGGGGATGCCCATCAATTGGAAAATGGCTGAACAAGTTGTGATATATAAATGGAATGAAATAATATTATTCTGCAGGAAACTATGAGCAAAGAAATTTCAGTAGTACCTTAAAGTTTTACATTAGCAAATGTTGAGTGAAGTAAGCAGAATCAAGAGAACATTGTACAGATAAAAGCAACAACATTGCATGACAATCAACGATGATAGACTTAGCTCTTTTCAGCAATACAGTGATCATAGACTTACAATTCTAAAATTACCTGCTATGAAAAATGCCAGTCACAACCATAGGAATAACTATGGAATTTGAAAGCAGATAAAATTTTTGAATTTTTTGTTTATATTTTTTTAACTAAAAGCAATGGTAGTTTTTAACCAATCATTTCTTTCAAGATTTTGAGTTTGGCATTATTCTCCCTTCCCCGCTTCCTTCCCCTTTACATCTGAAAGAAAGCAATCTGAAATAGTCTCTACATTTATAGCTATGCTAAACAATACTTTCAAACTGATCATGCTTTGAGAAAATAACCAAATCCAAAAAGGATAAAGAAAATAATAGAAAGAAACAAATGACATAACATATAAGACAACTTTTCAAACTGAAGATAATAAATGGTATATGGATGTTATTTTCCATCATATTTCTTTTAAAATTGTCTTTGATTATCATACTGATGAAATGAATATTTATCATAGTTAATCACCATCCCATATTATTGTTATATGTATAATACTCTTCTGTTTCTGCTCATTTCACTCTTCATGAATTCATACAAGTCTTTCAAGGATTTTCTGGTTCCCATTCCTCATATTTTCTTATAGAACAACAGATTCCATCACATACATATACCACAACTTGTTCAACCATTCCCCAATTGATGGATATTCCCTTAATCTCCAAATCTTTGCCATTACAAAAAAATTACTCCTATGAATATTGTTGTTGAAGCCGGATTTTTACCCTTTTTTGTTGAGCTCTTTAGGATATAGACCTAGTAATGGTTTGTCTGGATCAAAGGATGTTCACAGTTTTATTGCCCTTCAGGCATAATTCCAAATTGCTCTCCAGAAAGGTAGAGTGAGTTTACAACACCATCAAGAATGTATTAATGTCTCAATTTTCCTACTTTTTCAACACTCATCATTTTTCTTTCTGGTCCTATTAGGTATAATATTTTTTACTTTTTCATAAGTTTAAATCTTTTAAAGTTTCTTTTTGTTTTTTTCCCTTTGGTTTCTTTTCCCTTTTTGTTCTGATTCTCCTTTCACCGAGTGACTAATATGTAAATATATGAACATGACTATACATTTATAAACCATAACAGTTTATTTAATAACAGGATAGGGGAAGAAAGGATGAGCATGAAAAATTTCAAAAATTTATGTTAAAATTATCTTTATGTTGGATTATCAAATAAATAAATAAAATTTAAAAATAAATTAAAATGTTAATAAAGAATAAAAAATAAAATAATACAACTTAATTATAATTTTTACTGTGTACAATAATATTTGAACCCAAAAGAATAATTTTTCACTTGAATTTAATCCTATTATCCTACAAAGTCACAAAAAATGGCCTTGCCTAAAAGAATGCATTAACATCCTAAACAGTTGATTTTCCATCTCAATATCTAGAATTACAGAAAAGGAAATTATTACTTACAGGAACAGAGGATTTTTTTTTACTTGAAAAACCATCATATCTGAAGAAAATCATTACAGCTTCAAAATGCTAGTTTAATAGGTAATTAATGCCCAACTTTGAAGCAGCTCCTTTATAAGCCAAGAACATAATGAAGGCCTTATTCATCTATCTTCTGTCTCTCCCTCTCCCCAATTAAAGCAGAACTACCAAAAGATTAAAGGTCCAAGAATTGAAAAATAGAGTGTGTAATGTAACCGAATATTCCAACACCTGTCTCCTTCCATTTCCTCATCTGTTTGCAGAAATTCTGTAAAATGTAGCATTCCAAAGCAAATGTCTAAAGAGCTCCAGTGATAATGATGAGAGTAGAAGAAGAAATTCTCTAGCTCTTAACATTGTCACCAAGAACACGGATAAGAATAGGGACAGAGGCAGGAGAAGAATGGGGGACACTCGGAGGAGGAGAAAAAGATCAGTGAAGACAAAATGACAAAAGAGTCCATATGGTGAATTCTGTCATCTTTTGTTTCCATTTCCCTCTGGAACATACCCAATTATAAGCAGTCTTTTGCCATGTGAACAAAGATTGGAATAGTTTTCCTGAAATATTATCTGCATGTTAGTGCTTCAGGAAAGAAAAAAGCTGGTCTGAGTATGGAAAATACAAGAAAAAGGACAAAGAAGCGAATGAACTGAGTGGGAAGAGCAGAGAGGAAGGAGCCAGCTGAATGTGAATAATGGAAAGATGTTTTAAAGGCTATTATCTGCATTTTCCTCTATCTTCTTCACTAAGTGCATGAAGAAGAGTAATACATAGATGACATTTTCCCTTTAAATTCAAATTACTCTCTCTTATTTCCTTTTGTGGTTATTCTGAAAATCCATAAACCATGAGCTGAGCTCATGACTGAAAGTTAAATTTTCAGTCTATAAGGTAGGTGTTTGGTGTGATTTCAGCTCTAAGACAATCATCCTCTAATCCACTGCAATTTCTAAATTCAATTACAAGTCATTCGGCAATAAGGTCTTTCTCTTTTCCTTCCTCATTTTTTTGACAGACTGGCATCAAATGCGTTTAAGATTGTTGGGAATTAAAAGAAAAAAGATTTAAAAGTCAACTATTTTGTAATTTGTAAATAGAAATTCAATAAATATATATCGATGCTTATTTTGATTAATATATTGTTACTGATGTTTACAAATAAATATATCAATCATCTGTACTAACTACCCTTTGCCAGTAATAGATTGAGGATAAAAAAAAGATTAACAGCATTTTTCCTCTTCTTCTCTGAACTCTCAGAAGCAATAGGCACATTTTTACAATAAGCTGATTTCTACAATACAGTTAAAAAAGAAAACAAACACAAAAACAAACAAACAAAAATCCAGGAAATATTCAAGAATTAGCTTTACTTGATCCTGAGACAGTAAAATGATTTTCTATCATCAAAGAAAAAATAAAATATATCTAATAAATTACTCAATAAGATAAAAATATTAATCATAAATGTGAATTATATGGCTAATGTAGAAAAAAATGTGTTTTATATTTAATGCTAGGTAAACATTTTTAATACCATTCAGGTGAGAGAATAAAGCAGGTAAAATGATACATATCTACACTGATCAACATATGAAGCTATATATTTGTTCGTCTATTATATTGAGGAGAAAAAGAAAAAATAAGAAAGAAAAAGGATAAAAAGAAAAGGAAAGGAGAGTAAGGAGAAGGAAGGAAAAATAAAGATGATAAATATGTTATATATATTTTACACATATATAATATATGAGACCTACAAAGATCAGATCAATTTTCTCACTTTACTAAACAACCTTAAAATAATATGAACATATATGTATATATATATATATATATATATATATATATATATATATATGTATATATGCTATATTACAGAAGTGGTGGAAAATTGATGCAATATTTGTAGATCTAAGAAAGTTTTATATATATATATATATCTGGTTATATATATATATATGTATCTGGTTGTATATATATCTGGTTATATATATATGTATCTGTTTATATATATATATATATATATATGTGTGTGTGTGTGTGTGTTTGTGTGTGTGTGAGTATGTATATATACACATGATCATATACACATGCACAAATCTTCCATCCTCTTTTCTTCCCTTTTTTTCTTCAACACCCTCTCACTCATACTTCTTTCCCTCTTCCTCTCATCTTCTTTGTTTTTTCTTTCTCTAACTTTCTCCCCTTGCCTTCTTATCTCTTTAACACACATACAAACAGAAGAAGAAAACAAAATAATAGAATTTGAGAAAGCATTGACTTAGAGAAAGAAGGCAACTGCACAACTAAACAAAGGAACCCAATCATTGTTAATACAGATAGATATTTGGGACTTTTTAAAAAATTTTAGATGAATTAACAGAAATGATGAGAATTAAATTTATCTTACAACAATAAAACTTTTTCTCCTTTATTCTCTGACCCTTCCCCTTATTCAATGGGGGTAAAACAATTCAAAAGATACTGAAGTAGAAGATACACATTCCATCTTAAATTCATGAGTTAATGGCAATTTTTTACTTTAAAATGAACAGGAATCAATAATAAAAAGAAATGGCAAAAATTCATCCAGGGCAACTCCACACAAATTTCCTATAGGTTGTTGTCTACCACCAATATCACTCAAAAATATTATCCAAAGATTTTACCTTTCCTTTTGACTTCACTCCAGTTCTGCTTTGCAGAATTTTTTGAATACAAGTCACATTCAATCATTCATAAAAAAATCAAAACTTGTTTTATTATCATTGAATGATATAATTTAGCACAAAAAAAGTTGTTCATGTATATAACTCTTCAAAACTTCATTTTTGGCAAAGATTTTGTAGTGGTATGTCATTTTCTTCTAGAGTTCAATTTCAAAAGGGAAATCTAAGGGAAACTGCTAAATGACTAACCCAATATCACACTGCCAGTAATTGTCTGAGGCCATATTTGATCTCAGGAAGATGAGTCTTCTCAACTCTAAAGCACAGTGTTCTTTCCACTGTGTCACCAAGCTGCCTCAACAGCCATCTAGAAGTTTGAAAAACAGAGACAAAATCATGTTATTGAAATTACATTTATCAGAGCCAAGCCCCTGAACTGACATTAAAGCTACAGTTCCCACCAAGAAAAAAAAGAAGATTGAAAGAAAATGTTTTCAACAGAAGATATTGCGGAGGATCTTCAGTGAAGGTCTGTTTCTTTGTGGGGGGAAAAAGGGAAGTAAATCCAAGCAAGGCAGGAGAGTGGGAAAGCCAACTGGAGGTCTTAAGCCACAGTACAGTCTAGGTCCCACCAGCTAGACAAGTCCTGACAGCTAGAAAGCAAGCCATCAGAAAGAGTACCAATGCCAAAGAAAGTCTGAACCCTAGGAACACTAGGGCAAAAGACAAGACAAAACACTGCATAGGCAGAATCTGGACATAAAGGAGGAAATGAATCTCTGAAAAGGCAAGGTCTAGACTCAACAGGCAACATTCTGACCAACAAGTTAGGGATCATAACCCAGCCCCAGTATAAAAACTTTTGCTCTATACTTCCTATACCCCAGGAGCAGAGCTAAAACAACAAAGATGGGCAAAAGAAGTAAAAGAGCACTCACTAGAGAAAACTAGTTTGCATATAAAGGTGATAGCAATGCCATGTTGGAAGAAGAAATTAATGAAAAATTACTCACAGGGAAAATCTCAAAAGATTCCATGAATTGGACTCAAATCCAAAAGCTCATAGAGCTTAAAAAATTTAAAAATGAAAGAAGGATAAAAATGGAAAAAAATGAAACTCATGCAAGAAAATTATGAAAAACTGAGCAAAGAAGAAAACTCCATTTAAAGTAAAAAAAATGAACTGGAAAAGGAAACACAAAAGTTAATTGAAGAAAATAAAACCCTAAAAGTTGGAAATGAACAAATAGAAACTAATGAAACTACAATGAAAACTCTCAAAATGTGCTAGAACAAGAAGACAATAAAGCCACTGAACAAATACACAGGGGCAAAGTGCCATACACAGTGACAAAGTGGATATAACACCAGCCCTGGACTCAGTATGACCTGACTTCAAATCTGACCTCAGAGATTTAATAACTGCCTAGTTATGTGACCTTGGACAAGTCATTTAATCCCATTGCCTTAAGTAAATAAAATTTTTAAATGAGGAAGAAAGAATACACAGAACCACTCCAGAAAGAGATCCCAGGATAAAAACTCCAAAGATTGTTATAGCCAAATTCAAGAACTCTCTAATAAAGGATAAAATAATTAAAGCAGCATAAAGGAAATAATTTAAATACAAAGGAAGCACAATCAGACTCACACATGACCTATAGCCTTCAACACTAATGGTCCAGAGAACCTGGAATACCATATATAAGAGGGCAAAGGACATGAGAATAAAATCAATAATTTTTCTACCCTGCAAAATTCAGAGGGAATTAGGGTAAAAGATGAATGTTCAACAAAGGAGAGGACTTTCAAAATTTCCTAATTAAAAGACCAGAACTGAACAGAGAATTCAATTGCCAAATACACAACTCAAGTGATACATAAAAGGGTAATTGACAGGGGAAAGGACAAAAAAAACCCAAACAATAAAAAAAAAATTAGTCAAAATCATCAAATTCTATGCAGTCCTAAAAAAGGAAGAGATAACACTTTAAATTATTGAGAATTGTACTTGTGATAATTAAAGGGTCAAATATACTGATTAGTCTTAGACAATTTGGGTATGGTTGAATCTTGCCTCTCCATTCAAAAAGTCCAAGATTATATCAAAATGATTGAGATAAAAAAAAAGCCCTGATTAAAGCAAGGGTGCTTAACTCTAAACTGGTGTCTCAGTTTCCTAAGACATACTTTAATTCTGTGGTGCTTACAAAATTTTGCACTTTCTTTGATGAGGGCATCATAAATTAGGTGGTCCTGATTCAGTGTCTCCCATAACTTCCAATCAATTGTAAAGTTCTTAAAGTGAGACCTTCAGAGCCTCCCAGACTCCTTCAAGCTCTGAGATTCTTATAGTTAATTAAATCAGGGTTGGACTTAATTCATAATTTACTTAACAAAGTTTTAAGTACCCTGGTGGGGGAGTAAGTGTGGGAGAAAGTATGCTTGTGGGGGAGGGGTACAAATAGTTCATAAATAATTTGACTTTGGATAATACTTTGGCTCATGAAGATTGTGTGTCCTTGGAAGATATAAGAAAACTGGGTAAAGTAAAACGTGATTATAATTTTATATAAATCAAGACTCTTGAAAACTATATTTCTAATGAGAAAGAAGAGGGGAAGATATTTAGTGCCTCTTAGTCAATGTTCCTTATCAAACAATCAGGTAATGACTCAATCAATCTGTGCTGGTACTTTGACAATGCTTTGAGCATACCAAGCAATCAATTAATCAAGCTATAATTGATGATACTTAATTAACAGTACTTGAATAAAAAATAGTAGTATGTAAAAAGGCACAAAGATTTATAATTTCAGAGGGAAAGAAGGGAGAGTGTGAACACTGAGAATATTCTATTTAATTGGTTTGATTTAGAGAAGGAATAAGATATATTCCCACTTGAGTTTAAAATCTATCCTACTCTTCAGGTAAGGGGAAGGTGGGGGAAGGGAAACATAAGGGGAAAAGGTACTAATAAAATGGAAAGAAATTGTATGTGAAAATAAACTGAAAGTTAAATTTTAAAAGAAAGTTAAAGTGGAAAGGGAGTAAAACTGGTAAGGAGGAATAAGAAAGGGAAAGAGAAAAATGTGAATGGGTAAAGATCGCATGGAGGGAAATAAAGAATTAAGAGTCTTAACTGTAAATATGAATGGGATGAACTGTAACATAAAACAGAAGCAAATAGCAAAATGGATCAAAAACAAGAATCCTACAATATGTTGTTTACAAGAAACACATTTGAAGATTAGAGCTACACACAGGGTAAAGGTATATGGATGGAGAAAAATCTATTTTGCTTCAACTGAAGTAAAAAATGTCAAGGTTAACAATCCTGATCTCAGAAAAATCAAAAGCAAAACTAGATCTCATTAAAAGGGCTAAGGACACCATAGCTAATGAAGCTATATCATTATAAAGCATGAATTGCTTTTGGAAAAAGCTACAAGGAAACATAGATAGCAAAATTTCAATAAAGGGGGACCTCACACTCCCTTTCTCAGAATTAGATAAATCTAACTACAAAATAAAAAAGAAGGAAGTAAAGAAAATGAATGAAATCTTAGAAAACAGGGATAAAAAAAGAATATAACCTTTATACTCCTGGCCAAGAAGGCTGAGAGGAACTGTCTTTAGGTTTCCTGGCTTTCCTCCAGAACTACCATGAATCAAGCCTCTTAAGAAAATTTGAATCCACAAAACCCAGAAAAAAAATCCTAGAAGAAAATTTACCAACAAGGTCTATTTTAGGGGAGGGCAAGTGAGACAGGGACAGAGAGTCAGAACAGGGATGCCTGTGTGAGGCCCAGGGTCTAAGCTGAGAACAGCTGCAGAAACTGGCTATGTAAGCAGCAGACAAGAGCTCCAACAAGGCTGGCTTTGGAGGGTTCCAGATTGAGGCTAGACATTGATCAGTTCAGGACCACCGGTTTGGAAAAAAGGGTCTTGAGCCCAGTACTTTCAGTGGAATTCCAGTGATTCCAGTTGAGAGCCCATCCTTCCTATCCCAGTGGGAGAAAGTGGTTCTCACTAGAATAAATACAGTAACAACTCCCCTCCCCCCACCTCAAATTAGCAATACTCAATCAGTACTGAATGAGGATTAAGGAGATTAACACTCTACCATTCAAGGATACCCAGGATACTGCTGCTTCCCCTCATCCCTCCCTCACCCTGCATAGGGAGTGGGGTATAAATCAAGGTCACAAACACTCCAGAGAAAGCAAACTGCACTCCCTACTGGCCAGCCCACTTGGTAGGGGTTTCAAGCTGATGGTCTGAACCAGCCCCTCCACCAACACCAGATTCTTGGAAAGTGAAGAAAAGGCAGCAGAAAGTTATTTCGAAGACAAAGATTCTAACTCAGAGACAGAGAGTTTCTGAGGACAATTTTAGTTGGTCTCCAACCCAGAAAGACTTCTTAAAAGTGATCAGAAAGGGATTAAAAAAATCAATTGGAAAAATTTGGAGACAATGCAAGAGGAAATTAACACCTTGCAACAAGAAAATGAATCCTTGGAAAATGCAACTGGACAAATCCAAAAAGAAAAGAACACTTTCAAAACCAAAATTGGCAAATAGAAAACTCCTTCAAAAATAGAATTGACCAAAAAGGAGTTACAAAAGGTAAATGAAGAAAATTCTTGACTAAAAAAAGAATGGAATCTGTGGAAACTAATGAATTCATGAGACAAAAAGAATCTATTAAACAAAATCAAAATATCAAAAAAAAGAATAAAACTTAAAATACCTCATTGGCAAAACACGTTACCTACTGACTAGATGCAGGAGAAAAAAAATTAAGAATTATTGAGCTTCCTGAATTCATTGAGGATAAAAAAAAAGTCTAAAAAGGTCTTTCAGGATATGGTGAAGTAATATGGCCAAGGGGCAAAATAACTTTTGAAAGAATACATAGATCCCCTCCTGAAAGGGATTACAAAATGAAAACATCAAGGAATATTGTGAACTATCAGATAAAAGAGAAAATGCTGTAAACAGACAGAAATAACAATAATTTAGATACCAAGGAGTCACAAAAAGAATTATACAAAACCTGGCTACATCAACATTATGGGATCAAAGGGACTGGAATGTGATATTCTGAAGAGCATACAGCCAAGAATTCACTATCTGGCAAAAATCAGCCTTCCCTTCTGGGGGAAAGATGGACATCTAATGAAATAGGAGACTTCCAACTTTTCCTGATGAAAAACTCAGAGTTAAATGGAACATGTGGACTTCAAACAGGAGACTCAAGAGATACATGAAATGGTAAAAAAGGGAAAAGAAAAAAAAACTGCTATACAATAAGATGAAACCTGGATGAAAGATTCTTATAACTTTTGATAATTGTAACTCTATTAGAGTGGATATTTTAAGCCAGAAGTAATGAATACTCGTGACTCCTTGTGACTCTGATAGAGTGACTTAAAAACACTATTTCCTTAAAAAGGGGAGACATTAAAGAGATGAGAGATTGGAGGAGATTGAATGAGGTAAATCCCATTGCATGAAGTGGTACAAATGACATATTGCTATAGAGGGAAAGAAGGGAAGAGTTGTGAATAGCCTGAATCTTGCTCTCATCAGATTTGACTCAAAGAAGAATTAACATACACACTCAGTTATGTTAAGAAACAGATCTTACCTTTCAAGTATTAAAAGGGGAAAGGGAGCAGTGAGCAAACAAGGAACTAAAGAAGGAAGGGAAGGAAGAAGGGGAAAAGGGAAAGAAAGGTGAAGGGAGTTGGATATCAAGGGGGGCAAACACAATGACTATGGTGGTGCTCAGAAGCAAAAATAATGTGGAATGTGTATAAAGTGAAAAAAAGGGAAAACACATACAAAGGTAAGATAGTATGGAGGGAAATAAAAAGTTTATAACTATATCTTTGAATGTGAATGGGATGAACTTTCCCATAAAATGTAAGTGAACAGCAGAGTGGATTAAAATACAGAAAAATATGATGCTTACAAAAAACTCAACTGAAGCAGAGAGATACATATAGAGTAAAGGTAAAAGATTCGAGCAAAATATCTTTTGCTTCAGTTTAAGTGAAAAGGGCAGGGGTAGCAATCTTTATCTCAAAGCAGCTGCAAAAATAGATTTCAATAAAACAGATAAGGAAGGAAACTATATCCTCCTAAAATGTACTATAGACAATTAAGTAATTTCAATAGAAAATATGTATGCCCCGAATGGTATAGCATCCAGATTCTTAGAGGAGAAACTGAATGAGTTACAGTAAAACATATACAGCAAAATACTATTAAGGACAGACCTCAGCCTCCCTCTCAGATTTAGATAAATATAACCATTAAAAAATGAAGGAAGTTAAAGTGGTAAATAGAATATTAGAAAACCCAGACAAGATAGGAGAAAACTGAATGGGGATAGAATGGAATAAACTTTATTTTCCTAAAATCCATAGTACTTACACAAAAATTGACCATGTTCTAGGACATAAAAAACCTCATAATCAAAGACAGAAAGGCATGAAGAAGGTACTCTGATAGAAATTTTGAACAGGGACAGGGTGAAAGGAGAGAAAGAATAGAATAAATGAAAATGGGAAGGAATAGAATGGACGTATATACAGGTAGTAATATCAACTGTGGAAAAAATATTGAAGCAACTTCTTTGGTGGACTTATGATAAAGAAGGCAACTCATCCCATAGACAGAGCTATTAGAATCTGAACACAGAATGAAGTACATGTTTTTTCCTTTCTCATTATTCCTGAGATATCTCATGTTCTTGGGGGAAAGGTGGGTTTATGTTTACTCTCAAAACAAGATTACTGTAATACTACAAAATAAATAAAACCAAAAATATCTCATCAAAATCTTCTAGAAACAATTAACAACTTTAGGAAAGTTGTAGGATATAAAATAAATCTACATAAATCTTCAGCATTTCTATATATTACTATATTCTATATATTCTATATATTACTAGCAAGATACAACAGCAAGAACTAAAATCCCATTTAAAGTAACTTCAGACAATAGAAACTACTTGGGAGTCTACCTGCTAAGACAGACACAGAAAGTCTATGAAAACTATAAAACACTTTTGACACAAATAAAATCAGATTCCAATATCTGGACAAATATCAACTGTTCACAGAATGACTGAGCTAATATAATAAAAATGACGTTTTTAATTAAATTAAACTACTTCTTTAGTGCCTTACCAATCAAACTTCCAAATAATTGTTTAATGAGCTAGAAAAAATCATAACTAAATCCATATGGAGAAACCAAAAGTCAAGACCATCAAAGGATTTAATGAAAATAAGGTACAAAATAAAGTGACTTAGCTTTTTCTGATCTAGAATTATTTCATAAACCATCAGTCATAAAAACTGTCTGGTAATGGCTAAGAAATATAGTAGTGTATAAGTGGAATAGAATAGGTGCAGAGACAGAAGGAAATTATTATATTAATCTGCTGCTGCTTTCTAAACCCAAAGAGCCTAACTTCTGGGATAAGAATTCTCTCTGATAAAAGCTAGGGAAAATTGGAAGTTAATATGGCAGAAACTTGGATTAGAACATTTCACACCCTATACCAAGATAAGATCAAAATAGGTGCAGGATTTACACATAAAATATAATATTATAAATAAACTAGAAGAGAAAAGGATACTTTACCTCTCAGATCTATGGGAAGGGAAGCAGTTTATGTCCAAGGAAGAGATGGAAAACATCATTAGACATAAACTGGATAATTTTGATTACATTAAAATGAAAAGCTTTTGAACAAACAAAACCACTGTAAGCAAGACAAAAAAAATGTAGTAAACTGGGGAAAAAATTTCAACTGGCATTTCTGATAAAAGATTCATTTCTAAAATATATAGAGAACTGAATCAATTCATAAAAAACCCACTTCCCAACTGACAAATGGTCAAAGTATATGCAAAGGCATTTTAGAGATGAGGAAATAAAAGTTACCCATAGTCATATGAAAAATTTCTCTAAATCATTACTGATTATAAAAATGCAAATTAAAGCTTCTCTGAAGTATCACTTCATTCATCTCAGATTGACTAATGTGCCCAGAAAGGACAATGATCAATGCTGGAAGAGATGTTGGACATCTGGGTCATTATTGTATTGTTTGTGGAGCAAACAGTTTTTCTGGAGAGCAATTTGGAATTACATCCAAATGATAATAAAAATGTGCATGCTCTTTGGTCCGGCAATATCACTACTGGGTCTATAGCCTGAGGAGATCATGGAAAAGGGTCAAAACATCATCCATACAAACATTCATAGAATCTCTGTTAGTGGTAGCAAAGTAATTGAAGTCAAGTGAATGTCCTTAAATTGGGGAATGGTTGAACAAATTGTGGTATATGTACATTGTGGAACATTATTGTTCTGTTAGAAACCAGGAGGGTTTCTAGTTGTCCATAGTTTTAGATAGTTTTTTCTTAATATTTTTTTAGGGAAAACTCCATTTATTCCTAAAAATTCTAGTTTTTTTAATAGGAATGAATGTTGTATTTTTATCAAAGGCTTTGTCAGCATCTATTGACATAATTATATGACTTCTGTTGCTTTTATTATTGATGTGTTGCATTATGTTGAGTGTTTTCTTAATATTGAGCCACTCTGAACTGATACTGAGCAAAATGATAAGAGCCAGAAGAAGCTTGTACACCCTAACAGCAATATGGGGGTGATGATCAGCCTTAATGGACTTGCTCATTTCATTAGTGCAATCATCTAGGACAATTTTAGTGTATCTGTGATGAAGATTATAGTCAAAGACCAAAGACTATTACTTTTAATTTTAAAAAAGTTGTCTTATGTGTTACAAAATTTTGCTTTCTCTAATATTTTATTTTTATCTCAAGGATATGATTTTTCTCTCAACACATTTAAATTTTTTAGAAAGATTTTATTTATTTTGAGTTTTACAATTTTCCCCAATTATTGCTTCCATTCCCACCCCCCACTGAATGCATTGGTATACATTGATCTCAGTTGAATATGATGAGAGAGAAATCATATGAATATGGATGAAAAACAAAGTATACATAATAGGAAAATTACATAATAAGATAACTTTAAAAAAAATTAAATGTAATCTTTGGTCTTTGTTCAAACTCCACAATTCTTTCTCTGGATACAGATGATATTCTCCATTGCAGATAGTGCAAAATTGTCCCTAGTTGTTGCACTGAAGGAATGAGCAAGTCCATCAAGTTGATCATCACCCCTATGTTGTTGTTAGGGTGTACAATGTTTATCTGGTTCTGCTCATCTTGCTCAACATCAGTTCATGCAAATCCTTCAAGGCTTCCCTGAATTCCCATCCCTCTTGGATTCTAATAGAACAATAGTGTCCCATTATATACATATACCACAGTTTGTTAAGCCATTCCCCAACTGAAGGACATTCACTTAATTTCCAATTCTTTGCCACCACAATCAAGTCTGCTATGAATATTTGTGTACAAGTGATGTTTTTACCCTTTTGCATAATGTTTTCAGGGTATAGACCCAGCAGTCAACACATTCAATTTTGATCAGTTTAAAGATTAACAGGCTGCCTTCTGTGATGGGTGGGCAGGGGGAGAGAAGGGATCGTTGGGGAAATATTTTGTGTAAGACTCAAAACCTTACCAAAAATGATAGGTAGAAACTACCAATGTATATAATTGGAAAATAAATAAAAATATTCATATAATAAAAAAGAATATATCTTTTGCTCGGCAGAATATAGCATCTATACCAAAACTAATTACATACAAGAAGTCTTAAAACCTTATAATCAATGGCAGAATGGCACATATAATAAATGCATAATTCTCAGATCATGATGCAATAAATATTTCATGTAATAAGGGATCACAAAAAGATAAAATAAAAACTAATTGGAGACTAAATAACTTGTTTAAATAATGAGTTGTTCAAACATCAAATCATAGAATTAATAATTACATCCTAGAAAATGATAATAATGAGACATCCTACTTAAAGTAATGGAATGCAGTCAAGGCAAATTTTAGGGGCAACTTTATATCTCTAAATATTTTATATGAATAAAATAGGAAAAACAGAAATCAATGAATTGGTTATGCAATAAAAAGATAGAAAAAGAACAAATTAAATGTCCCCAATTAAATACCAAATTAGAAATTCTCTAAATCAGCATATAGATTAATAAAATTAAAGCAAGAAAATCATTGATCTAATAAATGGAACCAAGAGTTGGTTTTATTATGTCAATAAAATATTTGGGTAATCTTATTTAAAAAATGAATGAAGATATCTAAATTACCAGTTTCAAAAATGAAAAAGTTGAACTAACCACCAGTGAGGAGGAAATTAAAGAGATTATTCAGATCTACTTTGCTGAACTGTATGCCAATAAATTGGATAACCTGAGTGAAATGGATGAATATTTACAAAAATGCAAATTGCCCAGATTAAAAGGAAAGGAAATTACATACTTAAATAACCCCATTTCAGAAAAAGAAATTGAAGAACCCATCAATAAGTTCCCTAAGAAAAATTCTTCAGTCCAGATGGATTTGCAAGTGAATTCTACCAAACATTTAAGGATCAATTAATTCCTTTGCTATAAAAGCTATTTTTTAAATAATGAGAAGAGTTCTGCTGTATTCCTTTTATGACACCAACATGCTGCTAATACCTAAACCAGGAAGAACCAAAACAGACAAAGAAAATTATAGACCAATCTCCCTAATGAACATTTATGCAAAAAACTTAAATAAAATTTTAGCAATGAGATCATAACAAGTTATTACTAGGATAATATACTATGATAAGGGAAGGTTTATATCAGTTTGGCAGGAGTGGTTCAATATTAGGAAAACACTCAACATAATGGAATACATCGATTATAAAAGCAACGGAAATCATATAATTATGCCAATAGATGCTGACAAAGTCTTTGATAAAATACAATATTCATTCCTATTAAAAACACTATAATGTTTAGGAATAAATGAAGTTTTCCAAAAAAAATTAAGAATAATCTATCTAAAACTATCTACAACTATTATATATAATGGGGATAAACTCAAAGTATTTCCAATAAGATTAGGGGTAAAACAAGGATGACCATTATCACCATTACTATTCAGTATACTATTAGAAATGTTAGTTTTAGCAATAAGAGAAGAAAATTTTATTGAAGGAATAGGAACCAGAACTGAATAATTTGTGATACTGGATAAGGGACTTCATGTCTCTTGGTCTCACTTCTTTCTCATGTTCTTTCCAACTCCAAATGATTCTTCCATGGGTTTAAACCTGGTTCTGGTTCTGAAACTGGTTTTTTCCCCTTGTTATTGAAGAAGGTCAAAGTGATATTACTTTGTAAAAGGCAAATTGCATTGTGTTAATCTGTGGCTGATCAGACCAATATAGGCTCAGGTTACTGTACCAGAGGTTGGGAACAAATAGTCCAACTGAACACCTGGGTTGTTTACTCTAAAATTACATATCTCACATTCCTATGAGTTTCTTCAGTTCTGCCTTGCTCATATAGCACAGTACCCTTTCTGATGAAGACATTGCTTGCTAGGTAGTCCTATGCCTTTGTTTCCGACGTTGAAAAATCAATCTTCTGACCCCCTTGTGAGCCCCTTGCCCTGTGTGAGTACTCCATAAAATAGTGTTTTTGGCAAGCATATATCTCACATTCTAACAATGTGCCCAATCCATTGTAGTTGCACTCTGCAGCAATGCTTGGCAGTTTAACTTCAGAAAAGACCTCATCATCTAATATCTTCTGCTGTCCAGTGATCTTCAGAATCTTTATAAGACAATTAAAATACAAAAGATTCAGTTTCCTGACCTGGCACTATACTGGCAAGGTTTTACAGGCTGACAGCAATGATATCATTAATGGATGGATCTGTAAACCTTCAGTTTGGTTGTCAATCTAATATCTCTTCTCTCCCATACTTGATTCAATGCCTCCCAAATACTGAACTATCTCTGCCAACGTGTGTGTGTGTGTGTGTGCATGAATCTCATTATCATTATCCATAGTATTCAAAATTTCTTCATTTGTTGTAATTGATGATTCTACATGTGGATGGGGTGGTGCTGGCTGATGGAGCACCTGTGCTTTCTTGGTATTAGGCCAAAGTTAGCACAAGCGGTAGAGAATCATTCCATACTTTTATGAATCTCAGCTTCAGAGGCTGTAATGAGTGCACAATTATCTGCAAACAGAAGATCATGCACCAACACTCCTTCCACTTTGGTCCTTACATGTAGCCTTTTCATGTTGAATTTACAAGCAGTACTGTAGTTGATCTTCAGTCCATTTTCTTCCTCAGTGAAGGCATTTTATTAAATGACTGAAAATATCATGGGAAAAAACATGGGAGCAAGTATGCATTCTTCTTCCGCTCCATTGGTGACTGAGAAATCATGAGAGTCCACTATTCAGAACCCAGTCATGCCTGCCATCATGAAATAATGTACAATACTGATGAACTTCTCTGGGCAACTAAATTTTAAAATAATCTTCCATAACCCCTCATGACTGATGGTGTTAAAGACCTTGGTCAAAACTACAAAGATACAGACCTCTGTTCTAGTACAACTCTGTTCTACATATGTAGTGCTATAGTCATTTTGTTGGAGTTGTAGGGCAGCAAACACCATCTCACCTGCTGCTCTAGCCTTTCTGAAATCATATTGGCTCTCAGTTAGGTGACCATCTTCCAAGTGAAGCATCAGACTATTGAGAAGGACTCTAGCAAGAATCTTACTAGTAATGACTAAAAAAAAAAACCCAACCCTATGATAAAGACAGGAAAATCTATTCCTTTTATGTTTAGAGAGATGGATAATGGAAGCATCTTTGAATTCCTGATGATAATTTCTTCATGTCATATAATCTGGAAAATTACACTCAGCTTTTGGATGAGTGATGGACCCTCCAACTTATAGGTCTCAGTAAGAGTAGAATCAGCATTCAAATCTTCTTCAGTTGGAACTTCAGCTAAGGACAGCTTGATTTCAATGTGAGGAAAATGGTAAATGCTTTCTGCATGGAAAGGTTCATCCCATCTCCCTAGGATCATGTACCTATCATTAGTCAATGTGATTCCATCACATCTGTGCGGTCGAGATGAATCAGATATGTCTTTGGATCATAAATAACCTTCAGGGTTTGCTAAAAACAATTTGGATTCCTACTATCTGCATAAAACTAATTTTATCTGCCGTATTACTGAGTCAAGAGTTTTCATCTTTCTAAATCTCACTTGTACTTTACTTTTGATGGAAATATATACTGCCTTCTTAGAAATGGATGAATTATCCTATTGGTAAACTCTGTGGAGTTCTCATTTTTTATTTAGCAGTTTCTATATTTTCCATCATTTTCATCAAACCCGTCTTGATGTTTGTGAATGTTCTGGCCCAGATGAGCAAATACAGTGCTGTACACCAAATCTTTGAAATCTTCACACTCTTTTTTCTGTTCCACTTTGGCCAACTTCATGTTGACTCAACTCTCCATCCAAGTTAGCAACAAACTATCACAGCTAAGAATCACTCTAATCTCTTGACATTACTTTTTTTTCTCATAGTCATTTTGTTGCATAAGAATACTGAGCTTAGAAATAATAAGTCTGAGATCAGTTCAGCATTCTGCACCATACATTACTTTTGTCACTTTCACAATATGTCTCTTTTACTTACAATCACATTGTAAGTTAGATGCTAATGTTTGTTGTGAGGGTGAACACAGGAAGTTTTCTTGTGTTTAGGTAAATAGAAGATAGTCTTTGTGATGAGGTCATGAGATACATGTCTTCAGTAGTATGTTACCATTGCTGTTGAAGTTTCCAACTCCATTTGTCCCAAGGATTCCCTTCCAAATCTGGTAAAATGAACATACTCTTGTATTAAAGGCACCCAAAAGTAGAGCAGTACAATCCTTAACAGGGCTGCTTAGACACCCAGAGACTGCCAAATCTCACTGCTGTTTTCAGTGGGGAAAAGATCCTAAAGCCTGGGTTACCTGTGTGCAGAGTTGTGACTACGATTCCCAGTGGATATACATCTGCTGCTTCATTACTTGCTTGTCACAACAGGATTTTGAGATATGAATGATAAAGTGGTAAGGCTAATGTATATTGACTGATCTGTAAATTGTATTTATGTGAGACAGAGTTGCAGGAAGTCTTCGGCATCAAGCTTTCTTCCAAATTTTTCATAATCCAATTGCAAGTCAGATTCAAGACACCTGGTGATGGCTGTAGATATAGTGGATGACCCTGGCATCTTTGAAGTCTAAGCTCAAAAGTGCTTCAGCAGTCTTCATTGCCAGTGGAACAAAGTGCTCTCATCTGCCAATTCCACCAGTGGAAGACTTCGCATACTTGAGGCAGACACCCCACAACAATTCACAGATGAGTTTGAGACTCCCTCTTGCTACCACTTCTTGGAGTTATATGAGAGTTAGGCATCTCAGATGAACATCAAAAGTGGCAAGCAACCTTGATAAGAGCAGAGCAGCCTTTATACCAGAGGTACTAGCCTTCCTTGAACACATCTTACCCTCCATCAGAAAACAGCCAATTAAAATTATCACTATATGCTTTTATTCCAATGAATCTGAGGTTGTAGGAAGCTTCTTTGTGCTTAGAAAAAAAAATCAAATGAGTGTAATTCATTAATATATTGATTTTAACAAGTCAAATCTATCCTTCTAGGGTGTTATTTTCCACTTCTTTTCCTCAACTTTTTGAAGCTACATATTATCATGGTTTCTGAGCATCACTATCTTCTCAATCTTATGGATCTAAAGAAATAGTTCTTGGATTTAGATCTTTCTTCATTTTTCTTTTTTTGGTTAAAAATGGCTAAAGTTAAGGTTGTTTTTGAAATAGGACATATTGAGAAATCTAACAGAAAATAGGATGTTTGATATGATTCCAATGAGTTCAGTCCATCAAGGCAATGCTAATATAATAATAACTAATATTTATAGATCATTTTTAATATTTTTAAAGATCTTTATAGATGTTAGCACACTTGATCCTCCTAAAATCTTCTAATTTAGGTAATTTTAATTTTACTGATAAGAAAATTTTCTCAGAGAAAGGACACACCCCAAAATAAAGAGATAAGAAGTGTCAGATTTGAATTCAAATCCAATGCAGTGTCTACAATACCATCTAAATGCTCAGAGAAAGAAAAATATAGAATGAAAGTATTGAAACAAGAATTGTACTAAAGTAAAAAAAGGAAATAGATAGCTTGTCTCCAATTTAAGATGAAGCAAAGCAAATATTTAAAAATCATTGTCTACCAACAAAAATATTATTATTCTAATTTTTATAATTCAACCCAGAAACAGAATTATGATCATGTGTTAATAAACAGGAATTTAGAATTGGTATTATACAGCTTAAATATGTATATATGTATATGTATATGTAGAGTACATCTGTATACACTATATATGTACATTAAGCCCTATATCTAAGCCTAAGCCAAAACCTAAACCTAACCATAACCCTAACACAAATTCTAATCTTAACACTAACCCTAACCCTAAACCAAACGCTTACCTAAACCAAAATGAAACTCTAATGCTAACCCTAACCCTAAACCAAACATAATATTTAACCATAAACCAAAACCCTAATTCCCAAACCCTAAACCTAGCCCTAAACCTATCTCTACCCCTAATTTCCTGATGCACCCTAAACTTAACCATAAGCCTAGCACTAATCCTAATACTAACTTTAACCCTAACCCTCATTTCCCCTAAACAGATCTTTGCTTTTTTTTTTTTTTTTGGCAAGGCAAATGGGGTTAAGTGGCTTGCCCAAAGCCACACAGCTAGGTAATTATTAAGTGTCTGAGACCGGATCTGAACCCAGGTATTCCTGACTCCAGGGCCGGTGCTTTATCCACTGTGCCACTGTGCCACCTAGCCGTCCCCCCCCTCCACCAGATCTTAACCCTAATCCTAATCCTAATTTCCCAACCCTAACCCTAACTTTAATTTCCCTATCCCTAATTTCTAGATCCTAACCCTAACCCTAATTACAGTGTAAAAAAGCATTCTTGTTTTCATTATCCTAATTAATACATGTTTTATTTTTAAGAGTTCATGGTGTCACTGTAAATTTATGAAGTAAAAACACATTTACTAAGGAAGTGAGAACAAGAATGCTTTTTTAACAATGTAATTAATAGAAATAAAAAAAATAAAACCAAAGAATAATGGTCCACTCACAAATTTGATTAATACTATCTTACAAATGTCCATATTTTATGTGAGTATTGAAGGTGGTATAAATAGAATGAACACACAGAAAATTGGTATTGAAGTGAATGATTGCAGGAACTTAAGTACCTGGGATTATGATTCTCAAGTTTAGATCTTGATGTCCTCTTTAGGCAAGAGTCTACACCATGGATCATCTACTGGGATTGACTGTTTATCTTCTGAACCCCATTTTCTTGCCTCACAAAGCTGATTTATTGACACTCAAGTTTCTAAAGAAATGGCAGCATTAGGAGATTTTGAAAAATATTGCCATTCAGATTTGTGAAGAAGGGATAAGTTCATGATGAGAAAAGAAATAGGGAGGATTAGAGGAAGTGAAATAAATAGTTTTATTTATTTTCAATTAAAATATTCCTGAACAAATAAATCAACACAGCCAAAATTAGAAGGAAAAAAGAAATCTAGTGGGGGTGGGGTGGAATTTGCAGTATTTCTCTCTGATAAAGGCCTCATTTCCCAAATATATAGGGAATTCAGTCAAATTTATAAAATTTAAGAGGCATTCCCTAATTGCTAAATGTTTAAATAACACGAATCAGCAATTTTCAGAAAAAAGAAATAAAAACTCTCAATAGAAATATAGGAAAAATGCTACAATCTCTACTAATTAGAGAAATATAAACTAAAATAGCTCTGAAATGTTATCTTGCATGTATCAGATTGGTTAACATGATAGAAAAGGAATGTTGAAAGGTATGAAATAAAGAGAGGCACTAATGCACTTTTGGTAGTTTTGAACTGGTCCAATCATTCTAGAGAACAACTTGCTACTATGCCCAAAGTATAACAAAACTGTTTGTTACCTATGATAAAAAAAATCATTGCTAAATCTATACTCCTAATAAAAAAAGGAAAACTGACTTCTATGTTCAAAAATATTGATAACAAATAATTTGAAATTAAGGGGATGCTCATAAGGTAAGGAATGACTTAATAAGTTGTGGTATATGTTTGTGATGAAATTCTATTATATTTATGAAGGAAATGGTATCAGAAAAAAAGGTAAGAAGTCTGATATGAATTGCTAGAATGTAAATTATTTAAAGCCAAGATAAAGCAATTATAATCACTTAAGTCAATACTCTGATCAACAAAATGATCCATGAGGATCCAAAGGACTCATGATGAAAAATGCTATCTATTGCCAAAGAGAAAACTTATGTCCTTTGATTGAAGCATATTTTCATTATTTGTTTTCCTATTATTTTCACAATGTAGCTAATGTCTTGCATGACCTTGATATGTAGAGTGGGTATCATATTTCTTACCTTCTCAATAGGCAAGGGAGGTGGAGGTAGGGAGTGAAATTCAAATGGAAAGAATATATTTAAAAGAACAATTGTTGTGCCACTGTTATTGTTGTTATTTGTCCTAAAAAATGGCAACATTTTATTTTTTAAGAGATAAGCAGTTCTCTTCAGTCTGGAATCTGAAAAGCTATGCAGATCTATTCTATGAGCTATGAGAAGATTTTATTTTGTTTCTTTGTATTTTTTTCCAGACAGATTTGCAGAGGGTCATGAACTTACCCTTTAGGCAGGCTGGTGAAGCCTATGAATTGCATGTTAGTATAATTTTTAAATGAACAAAATAAAATATATGAAATTTAAAAAGAAGCCAATTCTTAAATAGCTTGTTTTCTATGTGTGTATATATATATATATATTATAAATATATATATAATATATATGTCTAACACACATATATGTTGAAAGATATATCAATCAATATAGAATAATTCATAAATATATAGCTATTTCAATCCATATATATAATAAAACTATATATATAAAACTATTTCAATATATATAATTATTTTCTATATAAATATACATGCATACATACATGGAAGTTAGCAGGTAAATAGATAGATAAACTGCATACACATCAGCTTAAGAACTAAAGGTTCTCCACTCTCTCTCAATATGAAGATGACATCAAAGAACTAGAAAGGCAAGGTCAGTCAGCTTTTCAAATTTCAGAGGATTCCTTTTTTTTTAAAGCAGTGTTGAGAATCATAGATTTCTTTCATATAACTTGTAGCAGTAAAATGTGTCTTACTCTTTCTCACTTCAGATAGCTTAGGCCTGGACAAAGGGGAAGGCAGTATAAAAATATTAAGGAAAGACGGGAAAAAAAAACCCCATTAAGATCCTGCATTGTACCAAGAGCTTTACAAATAATATCTAATTCTATCTTCATAAAAGTCCTAAGAAAAATAGATGATATTATAATCTGCATACTACAAGTTATGGAAACAAATACAGAGGAAGGTTAAGGGGTTAGTGACTGACCCAGGTCACATAGTTAGTAAATATCTGAGCGTAGATTTAATCTCAGATCTTCCTGAATGGAAGACCAAACCCTATTCATTGCATCACCTAGATGCTAATTAAAAATTCACTTTTTCTCCTTTCTTTCACTCAGTATCTGCTATACCTAATTTGGCTTCTGATCTTTTTTACATCTGTCGGAAAATTCTCTTATTTTTTTTCCTTGGTCACCTTCTCTTATTTGGCTTTCTTGCTTCAAAAAAGCGTTTTTTGGTGCAAAGTTATTCACCTCTACCTTGTAATAAGAAAGCCCAAATCCACATTTCTCCTAAAAAGAAAGCAAATAGATACTATTTTTGTAGGTTTTTGCAAGGCAAATGGGGTTAAGTGGTTTGCCCAAGGCCACACAGCTAGGTAATTATTAAATGTCTGAGACCGGATTTGAACCCAGGTACTCCTGACTCCAAGGCCAGTGCTTTATCCACCAGGCCTCCTATCTGCCCAATATTATTCTTTAGTCTTATAGTCCCAAATCATTTCTTTGATTCATTTTTCCAGGGATAAATTCCAATATTCTGAAAATAATATCCAAATTACCTGCTACTGGACAGTGCACCCATCACTAACATTTGTAAATGCTTTTGCTTCAAAATTGTTTCCACAGGAGTTCTTTTTGTACTTTTATCTGAAGAACTATGTTCTCTCAGGTCCACAGAAATGTTTGCTTCTCCAAAATCCTTTACCTTATGTTTTTCTCATAAATATGTTATATTCTCCTCTTAAAATAATATCCATTAGAAAGTCATAATTCATTGTAACTGCATTTAACTTAGGAATTCATTCCACAAAATGATTATGGTTATGATGGAGAAATTTTAAGATTGTCAAAATTGAGATTGGTAAGGAATGTGTTTTTCTCACATTTCTGTCAAATTTTCAAGTGAACTGAAGTATATGATCAGAAAATGATAGGCTCAAAATAAAATGACTTCCCAAGAGAAAATCAAGTGACCAAGAAAGTATTGGTAGCTAATTAGATATTAGGAACAAAAGGGATCTATAATATACCTTCCTTGTGGACAGATTTCATTGTCCCTTGTCTTTTATTCCTTGGCAAAAATGATGATGCGTGATAGGGTGAAATGTGTAGAACTTTTCCTAGAATGATTTCTCTGACTGCCTGAGCACTATCAAACTGATTGGCCAAGCTTAACTGATACAATTTCTGAAAGTGTGCATATACTGCAGTGCATTTCAGATTTAGATGATGCCTAACACCATGCAAGTCTACATATTTTAGAACTTGGCAATCAGACATATTACCAGAAGGAGTTGATGGAGTCCCGTTCAGAAAAGTTCAGAGCAGAGATAGTGTTACATGCAGACTGGAGAGCATATCAAAGAGCAGAAAAATTTTCCAGGTGGCAATATAGAAAAAATATTGTCAGATGATTGGTTGCAAAATTCCAAAGAGAAATGAAAAAATATTATGCTAATTTAAATGAAGAGATGACTTTCAAACATGGTAGTCCAGGACCCTGAAAATACATGCTTCATTAGAAAGAAAAAATCAATAAAAGGTGTGATATAGTAGTATGTAAATTAATTCATATGTAGTAACTAGGGAACCAGAGGTAGAAAACATTTGTGGTAGAGAGCACTTTAGAGAGGAGCTACACAACAAAAACACAAAAGCAAAGTTATCAAAAGCATCAAAAATACTGAGAGAGCGAGGATGGTGGATTTGGATAGAGAGGGACCAGGAAAGGGAGAAGGAGGGAATGGCCAATAGTTCCAAAAGCCAGAGAGAAATTGAGGAGAATGAAAACTGAAATAACTCCTAAAAGTACAGCATTTCAGAGATCATTCATAGCCTTAAAAATAGTTGCTTCAGTTGAATAGTAGAGCCAGAAGCCAGATGGTTAGGGTTAGAGAATTTCAGGAATGAGTGAACATTGAAAAAGTAGAAGCAACAGGTTGGCTGCTCATCCTAATTTTTCAGTGTAAAAGAAAAGAGTAAATAACAGGTAGTAGCATGTGGGCATAGAGAAATCATGTAAATATTTTCTTTTTTTCCTTTTAACTAAGGAGGAATACTTGAGTATGTATGCAGGCATTAGTGAAAAAAACAATTAGAGCCTTATACTCTCTGGTGCATATGTATGTACCTTTCTATCCAGTACTCTGAAAACAGGAAAGTATCTGGCAAAACTATCATCTTGTATGCAATTTATAAGACTCTGATTTATCCAGAAATTAAGCATTTGTTTATACCAAAATAATGGGCAATCTTTTGCTGTCATTGAAATAGCAGATATTCAGACTAATGCTGAGTGTCAGGAAACTGGCAGAAATATTCCTCAAATTCTTCATGTTTGAAGTGGAGTGACTTGTGATTTTGGCCAGGCTACTTTTGAAAATATGTACCTAAGAGATCATATGTTTGCTTACACCAACATTTGGGATCATATTGTGAACCCACAATATGAAAATATTAAATGCTATCTGATCTATGTGGACAGGCCCTGTCTACTAGCTTTATTCATATCAAAAGTTCTCTAGTGCCTGAAGTTAAAATTTAGGGGTATAAGAAGAACAATGAAGTTACTTTACTTCTTAAAATAACTGAAGACAAAGAATAATATTAAAAAGATGAGGGTAAAATTAGATAAAGAGTCAGGAATATGCTACCCTCTATAATGAACACAATGGTATTTTCAAGGCCTTCAAAAACAGCCTTGACATTATTCTCCTTAATGAAAGAAAATTGAACATTTTGGAACTTGCTCTTAGTGGGCATGTGGAGCATTTCTGTATATGGATTGAAAGTGACTTCTGCAATTTGGATTACCTGTATAGCACAGACCTGCTACACTGAAGAATGCCCACAATCATCCCATGTGCAAGATGACCAACACAGACCTTATCAGAATTTTGAAAACTCCAGAGATGTAGAGGAGAAATATTTTACCTTAATGCACAATGTAAAAAAGATTATTTGATGAGTACTCAAGAAAAAAACACTGAAGAGTTTGAGAATAATGATGAAACTGAATCAGCTTGCTAACTCTATATGCAAAAAATACAATTCTATCACAGGATAAGAATTAGAGAATCATGGAAATAAAAGCTTCTAACCTAAACAAAAATATGGAGCAAAGAAAAGGATATGTGAGAGGAAGAATTAGTTTGTATCAAAGAAGTACCTCTAAAAAATGTTACAGGACAGAAAATAAAACAGCAGAAACCATACTTGGTAGGGACAGCCTCCAGCTGAAAAGAAGTCTGAGGAAAAGAAGTTGGTAGTGAAAAAGAAACCCTCTTGGGGAAAAACAAATCTGCCAATCAAAAGAAACCTGCAGCTGAGAAGAAGCCCTCTAAATGAACTTAATATTTCAATTTATACACTGAGCCACAAACTATAATGTCATTATTATGAATTTTTAAAGAATAATTATTTAAAGAGAATTTTGGAAAAAACAAAAATAGAAATAATAGAGAGAATAAAGGTGAGGTGAAGGTTGGAGCAGAGTGACTAATGGTTGAAGCTCTGGAAGGAAATGGAAGGGGAAAAGATCTAGAGCACATGCAGAAAAGTTCTTCATGTGATCAAAAATATTGTCTGCATCCAGAGAATAAACATGGAGTCTAAATGCAAACCAAAGTAAATGATTTTCAATTTTTAAAAATTGCTTTATGCTTTATCTTTTTGCTACCATGATTTTATTCCTTTTCATTCTGGTTCTACTTTCACAGCATGATTAATATGGAAATGTGCTTTATAGCTTATATTAGATTACTCACTGTCAAGGAGAAGAGGTGGGGAAGGGAAAGAGGAGAAAAATAAGGAAGTCAAAACCTTACAAACATCATTGTTGAAAACTACTTTTGCTTGTAACAGGAAAAATAAATAAATAAATTTATTTTTTTTAAAGTTATTTTTAAAAAAAGAAAAGTTGTCTTTCACTAAAATAAATGCACCATTTTCCTTAAGGACTAGAACAAATGATCAGGGAATAGCAGATAAGAGTAATTTTAGGATAGAATAACTGAGAAGAAGGATGCTCGTGATATTTTCTTTATTTTTTCTGTTAAATGGAGCTTCTTGTTGTTTAGGAGAAGGGAAGGGCACTAGTAAAAGTAGTAAGGAAAGAAAAAAGTTTCCAGCAGCAATTTTGGTAAGTGTGACAGAAACAATTAGAAAAGGATGGAGACTGTCTTATAATAGTACCTAATACATGAGTTCAATACCTGTAGGATGCATAACTTGTCCTACTTGACTCAGAGTCTTATCCTCAATATTCTATGATGAAAAAGAGCAGAAATTATTAGTTTGTTTTCTTGCTGTTTGTTATTGTTGTTTTCTCAAGCATTAGGAAAGAAAGATCAGATAAGAAAAGAGGAGCTAAAAATACTTGGTGATTAGCTAACACATTCAACATTTGTTTCTTTGCCTCATTCCAAGAGGATGAGGGATATGAAGAAGATTCCAAGTTCATGAAACCAAGAGTCAGACTTCATGTCAGATCTCCTACTTTTGGATGAAGTTCAATATCTATGGATCATGTACATTTTGGAGGTGGATGAAGTCAAGTAATGGAACAACTGACATGCTCCCAAAATAATGGCATTCTAGAAATGGTTCAATGAGTCTGATCAGGATAATAATACATTCCTGGAAAATAGGTTCTTTTGTGAGATTTGGGCTGGTAGAGATAATGTCCAAACATAGACCTTGAGAGCAATTATGGCAAAGTAATTTATATTTCTTTGCTTCCCTTTCTTTGCTCTTAAAATGGTAGCTGCTTCTTGTGGTCTTTATCTGCTTTACATCATCATCATTATTTTCTATTTTTTATGCAACTTTTCTTTGCATTATTTTTTCAATAATTAAAAATTTCTTTTGTGTTCTTCTTACATTTCCTCCCCAATATTAAAGTAAAACAACTTACAAAAATATACAAAATGAAATAAAGGAAATGTATACATTTGCCACTTCCAAAAATGGAATCTCATTCTATATTCTCTATCTTATCTTTGTAAGAAGTCTTACTATCTCTCTTTTCCTTGTGAGCTCCTTCAGGGAAAGGACTATATATTACCACTTATTAAATCTCTAAAAACACTTACCATAGTTGCTTGGTACATTATTAAATCTTTACTGATGGTTCTCCCAACATAAAATGTGTTCCAAACAGGGAGATGTGATTCCTGAACTTCCTTAGTGATCCTTGAAAGACCCTGGAAAATGGGAGAAATGACCTAGGATGGGCAAAGGGCAAATTTCCATTTCTTTTTTTTAGAAGAAGCTTGAATCTACAAAATACAGATCAGTGATCTTGATATATATGTATTATTTCCTGCAACAGTTTGAAACATTTTATTACAACAATGGTTTAAACCTAATAGAAAAGGAAGCCAAAATTACAAAAACCTATGTAATATCATTAGACCCAAGAACCAAATCAAGCTCATTCTCTTTGCTTACAAAATGAGTAGACTGCTAGATGAGGACATTACTATTAAACAAGGCAGATTTATATTTCAACAAAGCATTTGACAAAATTTTTCATGCCTTTATTTTTGACAGAGGTGTGTATGAGTTGATAATAGCTTAAAGTGGAATTGCAAAGGAATTTGGAGCAAAGGAACATTCATTTATCATGCCAAACTTAGAGTGTTCTAAAATTTTTTTTCTTGAGTATCTTCAAGTTTTTAGCATTGCCTGGATAAATGCAAAAATAGATGCTTACAAAATCTGTATATGACATAAAACTAAGAAAAATAGCATGTGTGATTTTCTTGAGAGCTGTCCTTGCCAATTTACTACCCCTCCCCATTTTCTATCCCCATTGCTAATCACAGTGCCTGACAAATGCTAATAAAGTTTTACTAACTAACCCAAAACAATGGACCAGTTCTAGGAGTAGGGAACTTATCTATCTATGTTCATGATGGTGAAAGCAGAGGTTTCATTCAACCTTATAGTTTCATGTGGCCCATAACTCTCTTTAAGTTCAGTCAGAATAAATTTTAAATGTAATAGGAAAATAATTATTGAAATAAATAATAGATAGAACATATATAACATTAATAGTGATTTTCTTAGTCAATATGTACTCTTCAATTTCTTTATGGTAGTGGTATGGCTAGAGAATGGCAG
Organism: Macrotis lagotis; assembly: GCF_037893015.1. Taxonomy (NCBI): domain Eukaryota; kingdom Metazoa; phylum Chordata; class Mammalia; order Peramelemorphia; family Peramelidae; genus Macrotis; species Macrotis lagotis. The sequence continues at coordinate 551,407,638 of NC_133658.1, forward strand.
TTTTTTTTTTGTTTGTTTTTGTTTTTTTTTTTAGGTTTTTGCAAGACAAATGGGGTTAAATGGCCTGCCCAAGCCACACAGTGTCTGAGGCAAGATTTGAAGTCAGGTACTCCTGACTCCAGGGCCAGTGCTCTATCCATTGCGCCACCTAGTGAACTGAGAACAATAGTGCTGAGAATGATTCTGAGGTTTGAGTAGACAGTAAGCTCAACATATCAGCAGAACAGAATGGGTGATAACAAAATGAATGAATGCCATTTTGTATAGTTTTAAGCAGTTACTGTATACAAAATGGACAAAATGTGGTCAAACCACAGTTGAAGTACCATATCCAGGTGATCCATTTTAGAAGAAATTAACAGGAGTGTATTGGGGTCAGTTCATATCAACCAGTGAGCATCCTTTATTAAATTTTCAGTGTGAGTAATGAGACTTCAGAAATTAGCAAATACTACAAAACATAAATTAAATCATTGCATTTTAGTTATATAAACTAAAGAAAGGAAAGTATAAAATGTAAATAATGAAGATTAAAACTGAAAATATGTCTTGCATTTTCAGAGTCAGTTGTTAAACATTTATAAGCCCACATCTGCATTTTGAAGATATTATAGAGTACATTCAGAAGAAAGCAAATATGACAGCAAGAAGACCAGAAATTATGGCATATGAGCATGAATCAGAGGAATCAAAAACTGAAAAAAAAACAGAGGAAGAAAAGAATTAGAAGGTCCATGAAAGCTGTCTTCAGTTTTTTAAGATATTGTGCATTATTTAGAAAGCTGGATTATCCATAGTGTTTGGAACTAGGTTGGAACAGATGTTATTGACATTGATCGAGATATAGGCTGGTGTGTGGAAAAAATAATTAATGATTAACAAATACAAAAAGAGAGGATTGACTCTGGGATTGGCAGATTCTTTTGGAAAGGATTTCTTTGCTAACAACAAAAAAAAATGATATCTAAGAGCTTTTATGGATTGGCCTAAATCAAAAATATTTCATTGCTAAGAATGGGATTAGATTCCAATTCTTCTGAATCTGAGTCTTGGGTTGTATTCATTGATGTCCTTGATGCCTCTCAGATTTCTCTTTTTATCAATCCATTACTTGATACCAATTCAATGCCCCAAATAGATGAAAATCATTGGGGAAAATATTTCTCATCTCTTCAGTACTGAATTTACTGTCCAAAGCAACTGATAAAATAAATGTATTATTATTTTTAATTTAATTTTATTATTTCCAGTTACATAAAAAGATAATTTTCAACATTTATTTTTATGACTTTTGAGTTCCATATTTTTCTTCCATTCTCCCTCTTCTCCTTCTCCCTATCTGATATAGGTTGTTTATATACAGTCGTGTTTTACATATTTCCATATTTGTCCTGTTGTGGAAAAAGGAAAAAAAATCCATCATTTTCCCATAAAAACTGATGTTGAATTTTTCAGTTTACTTTATTCTTGGTTTAATCCAAACTCTTTTGTCCCCCAGAATGTCTTATTCCAAGCTAACTTATCCTTTAATGTTGGAGCTGCTAAAAATCCAGTGTGATCCTGACCCTGGTTTCCTAGAATGCAAATAACTTCCTTGTAAGGACTTGCAGTATTTTTCCTTTTAACTGAAAATTCTGAAATTTGGTGATAATATTCCTTGGAGTCTTTATTTTATTCTTTCTTGTAGTTGAGAGATACATTTGTTTTTTCAAAGACTATTTAATCATCTTATTTGTGGCTATTACAGACTTACCTTGATAATTTCCTGAAAGAGCTTGCCCAGGTGGCTTTTTTGCTTTTTGGGTAGACCAATAATTCAAAAATTGTCTCTCTTGGATCAATTTTCCAAGTCAGTCAATTTTCTTTTTCTTTTTTTGTAGAAAGAATTCATTTATTTTGAGTTTTACAATTCCCCCCCGCAATTGTTCCTTAAATGTCTGATAGAATTCATTTGTGAATGCTTCTGGCCCTGGAGATTTTTTCTTAGGGAGTTCAATAATGGCTTCTTGAATTTCTTTTTCTGAGATAGGGTTATTTAGGTTTTTAATTTTCTCTTCATATAATCTGGGCAACTTATATTTTTGTCAATATTTATTGATTTCACTTAGATTGTCAAATTTGTTGGCATATAATTGGGCAAAATAATTCTGAAATACTTTTTCATTCCTCATTGACAGTGAATTCACCTTTTTCATTTATGATAGTAGAAATTTGGTTTCCTTCTTTCTCTCTTTTTAATAAAATTTACTATAGATTTATCAATTTTATTGTTTTTTCAAGAAACCACCTCTTGATTTTATTTATTAATTCAATAGTTTTCTTGTACTTGATTTTATTAATTTCTCCTTTAATTTTTAGAATTTATAATTTGGGATTTAATTGGGGGTTTTAAATTTGGTCTTTAATATTATAGTTGCATGTTTAGTTCATTGATTTCTTCTTTCTCTAATTTCTTCATGTAAGAATTTAAAAATGTAATATATCCCCTGACAGGTGCCTAAGTTTTGGTATGTTGTTTCACTATTATCATTAGCTATGATCAAATAATTAATTCTTCCTATAATTTGCTGCTTGATTCACTCATTCTTTAAAATGAGGTTATTTAGTTTCTAATTACTTCTAGGTCTATATCTCCCTGGTCCAGTATTGCATATGATTTTTATTGCATTATGATCTGAGAAAGATGTATTCACTATTTCTGCCTTTCTGCAATTGATCACTAGATTTTTATGTCCTAGTACATGGTCTATTTTTGTGTAAGTGCCATATACTGCAGAAAAAAGTACATTCTTTTCTATCACCATTCAGTTTTCTCCATATGTCTATCATATCTGGGTTTTCTAACAATCTATTTACTTCTTTAACTTCTTTCTTGTTTATTTTATATTTATATAAATCTGAGAGCAGGAAGTTGAGGTCTCCCACTAGTAGAGTTTTGCTTTCTATGTCTTCCTTTAACTCTTTCAACTTCTCCTCTAAGAATCTGGATGCTGTATCATTGGGTGCATACATATTTAGTACTGAAAATATTTTATTGTCTATGACATCTATTAGGAGAATATAGTTTCCTCCCTTATCTCTTTTAAAGCTATGTATTTTTGCAGCTGCTTTGTCTGAGATAATGATTGCTACCCCTGCTTTTTTTCACTTCAGCTGAGGCAAAATATATTGTGCTCTAACCTTTTATATGTACTTCTCTTCCTCAGTTCAGCAGCAGAGTCTGTGTTGACCTTGAACACTGGACTGGGCCTTGGGGGAGGGAGTTAATCTCTTGCAGTTGAGTGAACTCTGTTGCCCTGAGGGCTTGGGGGTGGGGGTGGGGGTTGTTTTTTGCCTTTGTCCATATTTCCCAGTATTTTGTTTTTGAATACCACCACCTTCAGTGTGTTTGCCCTCTTATATCAACCTCCCTCCCCTTTCTTTCTCTTTTTCCTTTTTTGCCCATCTTCCCTTCCTTCTGTTATTTTCCCTTTTTCTCCCCCTCCCCATCCTCCCTCCACTTTCCCCCATTTAATATGTGAAAGATAAGATAATATTCTTAGTGTAACTAAGTGTGTCTAAGTTAACTTTAAGCCCAGTCTGATGACATAAACATTCAGGTGGTTCCCACCTCCTCCTTTCTTCCCCTCAAATACAATGGGACTTTTGTACCTCTTGTTGTAATGGGATTTACCCATTCAGTCTCCCTCCAGCCTCCCTTCTCCTTACTTGTTTTTAAAGCATTCTATCTGAATCAGAGAAAAGTTATGAGTATCCATCACTTCTGCCTGTGTACATTCTCTCTAATAGAGTTAAAATTCTCAAGATTTATGAGACTCTTTCTCCCAAATGGGTGTATAATCAGTTTCATCTTATTGGATAGCAGGTTTGTTTGTTTTTGTTACCTTTTCACCTGTCATGTGAGCCTGATGTTTGATATCCAAATTTTCTATTTAGCTCTGGTCTTTTCATCATGAAATCTTGGAAGTCTCCCATTTCATTAAATGTGCATCTTTTCCCCTGGATGAGAAGGCTCAGCTTTGTGGAGTAGTGGATTCTTGAATGCATTCCAAGTTCCATTGCTCCTTGGTATGTCTCATTCCAGGCCCTGTGATCCCTTAATGTTGTTGTGGCCAGGCCCTGTGTAATCCTTACTGTGGCTGCTTGGTATTTATTTTTTTCTTTCTTGCTGCTTGCAGGATGTTTTTTTTTATCTCATAGTTCTGTAATTTGGCCACAACATTACTTGGTATTTTCATTTTAATATCTCTTTCCAGAGGAGGATCAACATAATCTTTCAGTAACAATTTTTCCTTCTGGTTCCATGATATCAGGGCAATTTTCCATCACTAAATCCTGTAATATTAAGTCTAGGCTTTTTTTTCCCTCATCAATGTTTTCAGGAAGCTAATAATCCTCAGTTTCTTCCTTCTTGTTCTGTTCTTGAGTTCAGTGATCTTGCTGATGAAGTATTTTATATTTTCTTCTATTTTTATCTTTTGGGTTTTTTTTTAACACACTCTTGTTGTCTCATGAAGTGATTATTTTCCACTCATTCCATTCATTTTTTAGAGAAGATGTTTCTCCATTTATATTTCGCAATTCCTTTTCCAGTTGGTCAATTCTATTTTTGAAGGAGTTTTCCATTTGCCCAAGTGTAGTTTTGAGAGAATCATTTTATTTTTGCATTTGCCCAATTGAAGATCTGAGAGAATTATTTGCATTTTTTATTTGTCCAATTGTATTTTCCAAGGATTTGCTTTCTTGTTGTGAGATTTTAATTTTCTCTTGCAACATGTTAATTTTCTCTTGAGTTTCTTTTCCCAATTTTTCCAATTAATTTTTGAACTCCGCCCTGATTTCTTGAAGGAACTCTTTCTGGGCTGGAGACTAATTCATATTCTCCTCAGAAATGCTAGATCTCTCTGGGTTAGAATCTCTCTTCTAAGTATTTCTACATGGGCTCCCCTTTGGTCTTTTTTTTCATTTTTTCTAGGATCCTGTGTTGGGGGTGGGGAGGAGCTGGCTCTCAGAGGTTTGCTTTTGAAGATCCTAGAGACTTTGTTCACTTGGCTTTGTAATTCTATGGGCTGGCCATCGGGGTTGATGGTTGCTTTATCTGAAGTGTTTGATGTTCTCAGCAGCAGGGTCTGAGTTGACCTTGGAAACTGGACTGGACCCTGGGGGAGGGAGTTAATCTCTTTCTGTTTAGTGAACTCTGTTGCCCTGAGGGCTTGGGAGTGGGGGTGGGGGGTTGTTTATTGTTTGTTCTGGGAAAAGGGCTCTGCTGAAAGTATGGACCTCAGGTCCCTGGCCCAGTTGTTTGTTCTCCAGGCCTGCTCTGAGACTCTGTGCTGGAACTCACCCTCCTGTAGCTCCTTTACCCCCACTCAAAGACTCCACAGTTAAAGTTGGATCTCACACTTGCAACTCACCAAAGTCTCTGTGGCTGAGGCTGGCCCTCTGTCTTCCCCCAGCTGCTGGCCCTGGGCTGATCCTCTGCTCTAGTCTCCCCATTCATCCATGGTCCTGTGACACAGACCTTCTTGGTAGGTGTTCTCCCACCTTCTCTTTCTGGGTTTTGTTGATCAAATTTCTGTTAAGAGGTTTCCTTTCATGTTGTTTTTGAGGGGAAAGAGGAGCACTTATCACTTATCTTTAATTTTTCTTTGAAATTTAAATCTACTTTTAAAGGAGTTGTTTTCTTTCCCTATTTGACTAATTTTACATTTAAAGATGTTTTTTCTTCAGTTATTTTTTAACTTTTCAAGTTTTTCAGTTTTCCTTCATCACTCTCCTTGCTTTTCAAAACTTTTTTCTTTTTCTCTCCTCTTTGATTTTTATATTGCCTTTTGAGCTCTTCCGAAAAGAATTTTTTGGTTTGAAACCAATTCAAATCACCTCTGAATTGACATTAAGACATTTTGTAGCTACTTTACTCTTCTGAAATTGTATTTTGATCTTCCTTGCCACTATAATAACTTTTTATGGTTAGTACTCTTTATTTTTGTTTTTTGTTTTTTTGCTCATTTTGCAAGTTGAGGTCTACTCCCTGGGCACTAGAGGCACAGTTCCAAATTTTTGTGTTGAGATCTTGAAGTATGATCCTTGGTTTTTAGCTCTAGTATTTTTAGATATTCACATTTAGCACCCTGGGTTAGGTTGGTCCTACACAGTCTCACCAGTTGAATCAGTATTCTGGGGCTGCTACTTTGTCTTCCAAGCTGAGATATCGGGTCTTCAATGCTAACTTGCTGCTTCACTAGCCTGCTGACCTAGGACCTGAGCTGCACTGTGGCTAAAATTCTCCCATTGGCTTCCCAGCTCCCTAGTCTATGCTGGGCTGCATTCCCCTTTACTCACATGAGACAGATTTTTCCTGAATCTTCCTAGACAGCTTGAGATGTAAAGTTGTTATACTCTTTGTTTTTATGGAGATCTGTTTTTTTTTTTATTTTTTAGGATCTTTTTGGTTGGTTCATTGAAAGTGCCAATTGTAATACATTTATTAGCTTTTAATTCTGAGAATACTACAGTTTCTGCTAGGAGAGTATGGTTCAATTTATCTAGACCCCAGTCACTGGCACTGAATTTATTTTCAGTTATGATTACACCCATTCTCAACAATTTATGAGAATAGATATGAAATAAACTACTTGGAAGACTCTTCAACTCATTTTACAACTCAAAATATACAGAATTTGGAACCAAAATATCTATCCAAATTCTGTTTCTGTTGCTTACTATATTTATGAATTTTGTCAAGCCACTTAAACTTTCTGAATCTCATTTCTAATTGGATATGAATTCAAATAATGGATTGACTTCTTCTGAGTTTGCATATAACTATAATTATATGTTCCTGTTTTCAGTCCACTCCACTGTAGTCACATTTTATAGGGGAGAGTGGAGAGTTATTAAGCATATAATGCTGAAAATTCACTTTGTAGTTTTCTTCCACATGAGATTTTGGATTGTGGATTGAACTGTCACACATTTTAAAGAGGAATCATTGTTTAATGTATTACCTAGAGCATGTAATTTCCTTTTAACTATTTTTTTTAAAGGAATGATGAAATTGCTTCCTCCCACTCAAATGTGCTTGTGATTAGGCCCTAGTTTGTCTGGGTTGAAGCCTATTAGTGCAGCTAGGTCCTATTCTTTCAGCTCCCTAGAGAGTCCTTTGCAGAGATGTACAAAAACTGGAGTGCTGACTAACTAATTAGCTCAGTTGGACCTGAAACACCACAAGCTGCCACTCCATTTACCATTTTGCACTGCTTGTTGAAGTATGAGTATTATTTGTAAGTGCAATGTGTCATCAGAAATGCTGCAGCTAATGGTGTCCACCTCCAGCACTCTCTCTCTGTTAAATTATACTGTCATTCTACTATTACTCTCCTACATTGTAAGAGGACCCATTTATTAGAGTAGATCCTCATGTTGCACACAGCAATTATTTTTAGAAAGGATAAATTGGAAATAGCTTCTATAATTATCCACTAGTTCACCAATCTCAAATCATTCATCACTTTTTTACCTAGTTTGCCTTACATCAATAATTTGCTGACTATTAATTAATGACCTTTACTTGACCTTGATATTTTTTCTTTTCAGTCCATTAGAAATTCCACATTTTAGCTGAACTACCCTAAAATGATAGAAATTAATTGAGGTTTCCAAACTTCACTCCAGTTTCCCTCAAATATTATGAAAGCAGGTTAAAGTTACTGTTAGTACAATAAATATCATGTCCAAAATATATTGCTAATTAGCAGATTCAGCACCTAGTTAGGAGTATGTCTTGAACTTGCAAACAAGAAGAATACATATTCCTATCTTGACCATATTCCCTGTCTTATAGCATTGTAGGTCTTCTTTAATAATCATTCTAATTTATTTAAATATGGAAGATTAATTTCATAGGATTTATTCAGTTTCTATAAGCAAGGAGGGGCAACTTTTAAGTAAAATACTGGATTATATTGCTTCATTACAGTATCTTATCCTTAAATATTCAAAAGTTATTATTAAGGTACAATTTAGAGAATCCATATGTTTATACAGGAATTCGTGTCATCTATAACCTCTTCTTTCCTTTAGGTAATATAATTGGAGGTTCTTATAAAGAAGAAAAAAACAGATATCATCTCCCAAGTTTGAGAACTTGCAGAAGACACACCTTCCACTTACCTGAGTGTGAGATCTTCATAGAATTCCAGAACTTTACAGTTACAGAGGCTAATTATCAGACCCCTCTTTAGAAATGGTCTTTTTTCCCCTTTTTACTCTAACTTCCCAGAGGCAATTAAGGCCATGCTTTCTGCTCCCTGCTCCTTTCTCCTCCTTTTTCTCCAGGAGAAAATTCCTAAGTCTATACACATCACTTGAGAAACTAATCAAGGGATTCTTCTGAGTTGTTCTGAGATTTTCAATGGCAGGTGGCAGGCTGTCTCATGCCTTTACCATATTCTCAAAACTGTGAATATTTCTGTACGCTGTCAGAGCACTGATACAACTTACTTTGGTAATGGAGTCATTGAGAAGGAAACTTCATTGACCTCCTTGTAAGCTATAAAAGATAAACACAGTAAGAAATTGCTGAGGGATGTCACTAGTGGATAGAGAGCTCAAAAGGGGATTCAAAATGCCTAGCTTCAAATCTTAGCTTTGTAGTCAACAGCAAATTACAGTCTCTCTGAACCTCAGTTTCTAAATTGCAAAAAAAGAAGAGGCATACCTCTATCACAAGACTGTTATGAGGTTCATATGAAAAAGTATATATTGAAGTTGTGCAGACTTTACAGAATATGGACACACATGCATATATATTTGAATATATTAAACATTAAAGTGCTTCCTCTGTGTTAGGTAATAGGCTAAGAAATAGTTATTAAAAAGAGAAATCAAACACAATTGTTGCTCTTGTGGAGCTAATATTCTAATGGAATGACAATTTGCTTATGAATAGGCACATTCAAAATTACACAGAGTAGCTTAAAGATAACCTTAAAAGAGAAGGGTCTGGTAACTGGGGAACCAGGAAAGGTCCACCAGAGAAGGTGATAACTTACTTGAGTTTTGAAAGAAACCATGTATTTGAAGGCGTGTAGAACAGGAGGTAATACAGGAATACATTCCAGGTCTAGGACCAGTCAGATGTATGTAATTTGCTGTTTTTGTTGACACTTATATATAAAAATGCACTTGTGAGTTTGTACTTTATGTGTGTGTGTGTGTGTGTGTGTGTGTGTGTGTGTGTACTTTAAGTTTAGGGTAAGTTGGAAAGATTCTCCTGGCCTCAGATCTCAGATACTTACTAGTTATGTAACCTTGAGTGATCCACTTGACCCTGTTTGCCTCATTGCTCATCTGCAAAATTAGCTGGGGATGGAAATGACCCTGTATCTTTGCCAAGAAAAACCCAGATGTGGTCATGACTGAAATAACTGAACATCAAATTATAAGTGTTGTGCTTTAGTTAGATATTACAATTTTTCCATATATATTTGTAGTCATTGATTTCATCAAGAAGGAGAATTATTGGTATGAATAAAACTCTCTGCTGATGCAAATCACTTACTTGAATTTAACTTACAGGCTTAGAGGTTTGCCTGGGAGACTAAAGCACTAGTCATTGGAGCTTTTGGACATAAAGCTAACATGAATAAGATTGCTTTTATGTGAATATCATTGATGATGATGGCAATGAGGATAAGATTAATGAGAGGACCAGAGGCATGATACACATGCCTAAAAAAATAAGGATCTGAATCTATTCTCTTCCATGGAGGTTATCATTATAATCATCCAATTATCTAGGCATTCTTTATATTTTGGTAAAGAATTTGTTTTGTTGTGATCACCTTTAAAATATTTGCATATAACTTTTAATAAATTATTTTTGTATTCTTTTAAAAAGTATATATATAATAACTATGTTGTGGGTGGCTAGGTGGTGCAGTGTATAGAGCACTGGCCCTGGAGTCAGGAGTACCTGAGTTCAAATAAGACCTCAGACACTTAACAATTACCTAGCTGTGTGGCCTTGGGCAAGTGACTTAACTCCATTGCCTTGCAAAAACCTAAAAAAAAAGGAACTATATTTTGTACATTTAAAATGTACTACTGTAATAATTTTAAAACAATCTCTCTTTATAACTATCAGACATAGGTTTTCATTATAATAATTATATTTTTAATTTTTAAAGCATCTTATATATGGCAGGAATTAACATGCAGACAGGTCTTTCATCTTTCACTCCCAGTTCTTTAATTCATAATATCCTAGGCAATTATCTCATTTGTAGAATTGGCAGAGCCATGTTGGGAGTAAGGAACTATTTAAAAGAAATGTATTTATTTCCTAACCAGGGGAATTTAAAATAAAAAATACCTGTGGCATGCTTCAAGGTCACCCATTCTATTTAATATTTGTCACAGTCTAAAGAACAAAGAATACTAGAACTCATAGGAACTAAAACTGTGTAAATTAATGTTATGTTAGAAAACAAAGTGTGCAATACATTATTGATGGAGTTGTAAAATGGTCCAACTGTTCTGAAAGGCAACTTTGAACTATGCCCAAAGAGCTGTAAAACTATGCATACCCTTTGAATCAACAATACCACTACTAGATTTGTGTCTCAAAGAGATAAAAAAAATGGGAAAAGCACCCACATGTATGAGAATATCCATAACTCTTTTTGTAGTGGTAAAAAACTGGAAATTTTGGGGATGTTAATCAAAATTGGGCAATGAATGAACAAGTTGGAGTATTCGAATTTAGTGGTATATTACTGTGCTATAAGAAATGATCATCACAAAAATCTGGAAAGACTTATAAGAGCTGATGCTGAGTGAAATGAGAAGAACCCAGAAGTGACATTATAAAATAACACACTATGACTGACTTAGTTTTTCCTCAGAAATCCAGTGTTCCAAGACAGTGTAAATGCTATGTACAACCTGAGAAAGAACTATGTAGTCTGAATGCAGATTGAAGCATACTTTTTTTTTACTTTTTTTGCTCCTTTTTTCCTTTGAGTTTTTTTCCCCATTGCTCTGATTCTTCTTTCACATGTTTAATGTGGAATGGGTTTAACAAATACCATGCATGCAGAGATTGTACCAGATTCCTTGCTGTCTTGTGGAGGAAAGAGAGAAGAGATGAGGGGAGAAAAATTTAGAACTCAAAATCTTACAAAATGAATACTCATAACTAAATTTATATATACAATTAGAAAAAATAAAATACCATTAAAAAGAAGCAAATTAAGTTTAATTTGATCCTGATTGCAACAACATATCTCTTCATGACACAAAGGTGCTAGTTTTAAAGAATATTTTACCATGGGGTTTTTAATCTATTATATAATACACAAAACTGTATATAATAGATAGATATAACATATTTCAAATATGCATGTGTAGTTTTCTGTAGAACACTTTGACTTCTAAAATTGACTGAAGGTCCCCTATAACTTTCAGACAAGGATCCTCTTGTTTCAATAAGGTAGGAAATGGGAGGCAGATTATTTTTCACAGTAGGCTTGTGTCCTTCACAGGCCAAAGACTTTTTGTCCTTTATAAAGGTAGATTAAGAAAGCTACTTTTCATCTATGCACACATGTTCAAATTTAAACTTCATTTATCGTTCTAATATATATATATACCCTTATAATAGCTTTCTTCCCCTTCTATAACCTAGAAAGGCTTATCCAGAGCCTACTACTTATTACCCTCTCACAATTTTTTTCTGTTTTTATTCTCTCAGTATGCTCTTTAATTTCAACAATATTTACCCCCACACACAAATAGAATCTTCTGGATGCCCACAGTTGCATACGTATGACCTCTTCTTCATTCCCTTTAACTGATTGGACTCATTAGCAACTTTGTGTTAGATGAGAGTAATTTTTTTTCTCAATCTTATTCCTACCCCTGAGGGCAAAGTATGAGCTCTTCCATTTTGTTCTTAGAAGAAAGTCACATAGGGGCAGCTAGGTGGCACAGTGGGTAGAGCACTGGCCCTAGAGTCAGGAAGACCTTAGTTCAAATGGGGCCTCCAGCAAAGAATAATTACCTGTCTGTGTGACCTTGGGCAAGTCACTTAATCCAATTGCCTTGTAAAAAAAAACAACTAAAGGAAGAGAGTCACATAGAATGATGGAAGTTCTCAGTTAAACACAGCACCCTTTTGCTATGGAATCTTCTTTGCTAGTTCACTTTTTAATAAAAGTAACTTTAAAAACTATATTAAATTGAACTCCTTCCCATAATTTAATGAAAATTTGTACAAGTCTAATCTTAGCAAATGTAGAAAGAGCACCTCTCTGACCCCATATGTGTGTATGTGTATATATATATATACACATATATATATATATATATATATACATAAATATATCTGTGTGTGTATATATATATATATATTTGTACTTTTATGCAAGTATTATACACTACTGAAGATATAATGAGACAGTTATAGTATAATGAGACAGAAAGATGCAGACCTGAAGTCAGGAAGGATCTTTCATGAGTTTAATCTGGCCTCAAACACTATTTGTGTAGTTATGGGCAAGGCACTTCACCTTGTTTGCCTCATTTCCTCTTTGTGCAATAAGTCATCTATACATTGTGCCTCCTTATAGTATAGTTTTATGATATTAACATTATTATATCTTCTACTTACAAAATTCTTTAAAAATAGTTTTAAAACATTTGGGAACAAGTTTAAGTATATCTTCAAGGAAAGTAAATTGCTCAAGGGTTTTTTTTTAAATGCATTTCTATTTCAAGTAACTATTGAAAATTTTTATAAGTTCTGTGATTATCCCAGCAGAAATAAAAAGATAAAATTCTTCTTGCAGATTTGTAGTCCTTACAGTGCCTTCACTGTTCTTGAATCTGTGACACTTCTGATTGTCATTTAATTAGATGTCTTCTCTCCCTCCCTCCCTCCCTCCCTCCCTCTACTTGTAGTTGTAAATATATTTTCATGCTTCCCAAAACCCATTTGTTCTCTGACAATAAACTACCTGTTAATAAGTCCTATACATGTGAGGCAGCTGGTTAAAGAGAAGAGTGAGTTTATCTACCCATAGGTGTAATTAAAAGTGAATTTGAAAATGTTTATTTCATATGGGTCAAATGACAGAATCACAATTTTTCTGACTCTACATTATTTATTATTTCCTGATTGTACAGTGGAAAAAGTGGCATTTATTACTGCTCAAAGAATGATTTATATCAAGAGTTGATGAACCAGTATATGCAGAATGCCAAATTCTAAATTTCCAATTTATTGGATTACACAAAAAAGCATTTAATTGGAAGTGAACCAGGCTGTTTGGGGGAAAATTAGAAGTCCCTTAGAAACAAAGGGGAACCCCCACCACACTGTTTGAGGATCTGAAATTTTGAAATCAATTTATGAACTTTCTCCAATCAGTAATGTTAGCATTTTTGTTTTGGTCTGTTTGTTTTTGTTTTTGTTTTACAAATGCCTCTACTCTGATGGCTACCCACTGACAGATTCACTGGAGTTTCAAACATTTTAAGAGGTAAATTATTCTTCAAACTTTTCTTTCTTTATTCATAAATTATGATTTCTTTAGGGAATAAACCAAAGAAATACTTATTCTATTGAGGATTATTTGTTTTCGTGAAAGAGAACATGAATATTAGGCATTCAGAGTTTATACAACATTATTCTATTTCCTGAAACTTTTGGCACATAACAAAACGTCATCATTACCTACATGCTAGCATTCTGACTTTTTTCTTTTTTTGCTGCAAGTTTGGAGTGGGGAGGATTGTACTAGTCACAGATTAGTGATTTTGCAATGGGGGGGGGTCATGATTTCCTTCTCTGCTTAGTTACATATTTTGGTGTCACTAATCATAGATTTAGTGCTAGAAGGGAACGTTGGATCATCTGATCCAAAGTTAACATTTTTAGGTAAGAAAGCTAATATCTAGATTTGATACATGATTTATGGATAAGAAAATGCATAAGCCTGGATCCTGCATCTCTGGTTCTAGAATTCTTTCTGATAGGTGATGTTCCTTCCCTTCCCAGGGTGTAAAATTAAAGTTATGCAATATCTCTTTTCCTTTGTGCCTCATGTGTTTTATAATATATCCAATACTATTAAGACTTACCTCTGGGTCAATGATTTTCACAGGGTGGCCCATGGAGACCTGGGAGTGAATGAGATCCTTTCAGTGAGTCTATAAAGTCAAAATTAGTTTCATAATGCCACTGACATTGTTTTATAAAAATGTTTCTATCTTTTCCAAATACATGTATATGTAAGGCCAAATTACTTTCAAACAATTCAATGAATATACACCCTAAGTTATTAGAAACCAAAGAAGATATAAGAAAAACATATCAGTCTATTAATAAGTCAGATATTAAAGACATATGCAAAATATGTAAAAATAAAATTTTATTCTTTTTTGCTGCATCATCCAGTTTTGAATACTATTATAATTACTCTAAAAATAAACTTTTATTTTAACAATTAATAAACATGTTAAAATTTTAAATATAACTATTTTAGTTTCCTGATTTAATTTCTATTGTGCTAAATATCAATGGATACAATTCAAACTAATTAAAGTCAATAAGTTTTTAATGATGAAAAGGGGTCTAGGAAATAAAAAGTGTTTGAATCACTGATTTAGGCATTTAAACATTCCCCTTCCTCATTTCAACCTCACAGAATCCATAGCTTCCTCCCAGGCTCATTTATTGCATTGAATCTTTTCTCATTCAGTTCCAACTACCTATACCACGTCTACACACACACAAGTATATGTATGTATACACATTGCCTCACCTCACCAAATATTACACTCCTCAAGAGCATTTCCCTTTTCTCTTTACACACCTAGACTCAGCAAAATTCTTGACCTTTAGCAACTGATTAATATTTTTTTCTTGATTGACTATTGAATATTAACATACTACTCCAGCTGTACATTTGTTATCACTCACCTCTTAATGTCTGGTAGGTTTCTTTTGAAAACATCTAGTTACTGAATTATATCATTCACACCGCTTCTTAAATATATCACTGATGGTAACATGCTGTAGCCTACTAAATACCAACATTTCAACACAGATATACTAAACTGGGAAGCTGAAATTAATTGATACTTAAGAAGATGAAGGTAGAAAAAAGCAGCAAAATCAAAATTCAAATATATCAATTCAATTGAGACATATTTATGGAAAGTGATAAAATTTTGATAGAATTATAGACTACTATTAATTTATTGGACCTGGGGAAATCATAAATAGTATTATTACAAAAATAAAGGAAAACATAAAAAATCACAAATAACTGTCAACCTGTGTCACTATAAAAGCTTTGTTACAATGATCTACATAAGTATCAAGGGTATACTTGATGAAAAATACAAAAAGAGATGAGAGTTTTTAAGTATTTTATGCATTACTCTACACCATCCTAGTCATATTATTGACTAGACTATGAAAAATCGAATGAAATTGCATCAAAAATTCATTGATGTAGTGCTATCGCCTTATAAGCTGGACATACTGAGTGTTGCCTAGTGTTATAAAGCATATGCAATGGGAAGTTGAAATGGAAGAAGGATGTTTTTAGATGGTGAAATCCTCTAATAGTTTTTATTGTGATGACACAGACATAATTTTCCTGCTCTAAAATACTATAGGAACTACTCAATGATATTCAAAGTCCAAATCTAAAAAATTGAAAAGCATTTTCCTCAATTGTATCTCAAAAGCCATGAAAATGAATTTTTTAAAGATTACTTGAAGAACTTCCTATGTTATTTATCTGGTTCCATAAAATAGGAAATTTAATATTCCATATACTTAACTCTTTCTTTCATTTTAATTTATCACCAAGTTGTTCACATATAACATTTAATTGGAACTAATTCGCTAAGGACAAAATTAGTCAGCTTCATCATTAAACATAAAAAACACCATTCTCCAGATGGATTGTTAAGGTCTATTTATGGACTGTGTTACATGGACAATGATAGAATTGTTTTACTACAGGTCCCAATTTAAACACTAGTAGTTTTAGATCACATTTCCAAGTAACACTGTAAACTAATCACCTGAATGAAAATGGAGTTGTGGTAACATGTCACCTTTGCATCATCAGTACCTGTCATGCAAGAATACATATCGTTTAATTTCCCTCTTTAATGTGTACATTGGTCATTAATATAACACTCATAATGTTTCTTAATAATCATCTCAATTTTATTTTATCCAGCTACACCTAGAGAAAAAGTGGTAAAACTGGGAATGAAGCAAATGTGCTCTGTTTGTGCTCTATAGATCAATGACATTCTGGCCATCCTTGAAAAGGAAAAGGTTAATGCGAGAAGTTAAGGAAGAGTCACAATTTCAGAATTCATGTTTCACTTCAAAGAAACCAAAATAAACCTTTACTTCTTCCTAAATGACATTAATCCAAAGTTTGAGTACAATGGTTATCTGCCAGTTACTAATAACCAGAAATGTGGAAATGACAAAGTATGTGACCAGCAAAAAGCAATTATTTTGTATACAAGTATTCCCTTGATCCCCTTAAGGCTATCCGACCACAGTGGCAAAAGAAACCAAAACTATATATGTAATAAACAGGTCATGAGAAAGGACCAATTTCATTTTACAAGTTTACACTAAGAAGACAAATTAGGTTTAGAAACTCATTTATCTGGCCTATAAAGCACCCCAAGGTCCAATCACATTCAAACACTATAAAGATCAGGATATTCATCTTCACATAAATCAACCATTGTATTCTTCAGAAAAAAATAATTTGCTATGACCTTACAAGATATGATAGATTATCCCCATAATTCCTTTATGTAATAGGAGATTAATAGATGCCAAAAGGCCTGATAATTGTCAAATGTACAATGGCCTTAAAAGTCAAAAGGGGCAGGGGGTGGAGAAGGAAGTGTGGATAGAATAAAAAAAAAACTTTAAAATATAAATTCCTTCTTTCACCATCTCTTTATTTTTGGATTACATTATTAAATCAGCCCAAGATAATAGGTAAATATGATATACAACAAAAGTTGGTAAGGGTTTCATAAGTACTGTATTAGAAAGGAATATAATCATAGGATCTATTAATAGTCATATAAGGTTAACTGTTTCAAGAAATGGTTCCAGGCAAGAACTGCCCAAGCATTTTTTACAGATAAGACTTCTAAAATAGGGAAAATATGCAGTGAGAGAAAAGGAAAAGCGGGTGTTGAAGAGAAATAAAAAGTGGTTCAAATGAGGAGAATCAACAGAATGTTAGACAAAAATGGATAGAAAAGGAATGGAAAACAAGATGAATAAAAAAGTCAAGATAACTATAAGTAAAATAAAAAGGATACAGAAGAATGAGTCAAGAATAGGAGAATTGGGAAAGAAAATATTGCTTTCTTTTGCCTCTAAGTCCTCAAACCTACATTTTGTGCAAAGTAGAACAAGTTTTCATCAATTAATCTAACCAAAAAACATCTTTGGTCTTAATATATATCAGTGAAATCAAAAGATATTTGTCTGGAGAAATGGAATAACTTTTGGATAGAAGAAAATTGCAAAAAAAAAATTAATAAAACAGAAGAAAATAAAGAACATCTTGTAATGAAAAATATAATAATTTATTTTTAATACTTTAGAGAACAAATCCTTGCAAAAAATATTGGAATTCAGATTCAAATTCATTGGAATGCTGGGGAGCTTATTTTAACTACCTTTTCAATTCTAGTTTATGTCCTTATCACTTCTTATTTGTATTAATGTAGCAGTTTCTTATAATTGGTTTCCCTGACTTTAGTCTCTTGCTATCCATATCCCCATCCTGTCCCCAAAATGTATTTCTCAAAAGTGTGGATCATCCTGATTCTTAATTCCAATGGCTATTACCTCTATATTTAAATACAGTCACCTATGTTTGTCATTTAAAAACTCTTTGAAATCTGATTCCATTCAATATTTTCAGCAGAAGTTACATAGTTGAATTATTGACTCTCTTCAATTCCTGAATAACAAAATATCATGGAGATTCCATGACTCAGTTCTCCCCCCCCCCCATTCTCTACCTTTCAGACTCCTTGAGTTCCTTTAAAACTCATATAAAGTCCTACTTCCTCCAAAAGTTTATTTCTGGATTCACAAGATGGTAAAAGTTTTTCATCCATTGAAGGGTAGCTTCTATCTTTTCTATATTTATCTTATGTGTCCAATTAATTTATATGCTGTCTACTCCATAGAATATCAGTTCCCTAATTGTAAGGACATTTACTTTTTCTCTTTCTATTTCCTATGCTAGGCATGTAGGCAGTACCTGATAAATATTTGCTGATCGATTGAATGATTTACAAGAGAACAATGGTTTAGTAGTTTAGATCATATTTCCAAATAACATTGTTACTTGGACATAAAATGACTAAATATAGTTACTCCAAAGTCAGCTCTCTAGAGATCATTGGCTAACATTTTTATTTGTTGTGATTTTTTTTTTCTTTCCAAGACTAATCCCTATGGTCACCAATTTCCCCACCACCATCCCCCAGTCTTTTTGTATCCTTCAATCATAATATCTATACCACCTTTATAGCCAATTGATGCCAAGTCCAATAACTATCTATAAAAATATTTGGAAATTTAATGTACACAAATTTCATCCAGAAAAGTAATTTCTATACAGAAATTTTAATGTGGAACAGGTTGCTATTGCTACAGCTGCTGTAGCTGTTGTTTTGAGCTTCATTTTCAAAGTGTACCAATGATATCCTGGAGTGAGGTCTTATCTCATGCATAAAGTAAATTTTAGTGAGGCAAAGTTACACAAAGTTATCAGTCTCACTCTCTCTTCCAGAATCATCCAAATCCGATGGCAAGACAAAATTCAATATAACAGACTATGACCCAGGATTCAATGAATGGCCTTTGTGTAACTTCAATGTCTAATCAAGTTCTAAGCACTCCAGAGTTTCAGCTTTAGACACCTCCATTTTTGTTGGAATAAATTGTTCACTTTTGTGGGTTCTGCCCAGAGAAGTCTTCACATTCTTAGAATAAAAACCCTTTCCCCAAATCCTGACACAATTCACAGATTATTTTGCATTACATTGATTACCTACAATCTGATTTAGCCTATCTGCCAGGATGGGTTACTGAGGTATGACTGCTGCTTATATTAAAGTTTCTTGGAACCACAGATGAGAGCTGAATGCCTGGTAGACACTAAATGTGTGTGAGCAGTCCTAAAATGGTCTCTTCAAGCCTTCAGATTGGAGGTGCTAGTCTTTCCCGAGCACTCCATATATTGCTATTGAAAAAAGATAAACATAGCAATGAAGTATGTTGAACTACACTTCAAATCTTATCTTTGTCTATAGTCAAAATCCAACACTTTCAGTCACTAGAAAAAGAAGGGTTTTTTGGTTTGCTTTTCTTTTTTCCCATCAGAGCTCATGTTTTATTATTTCTTTCAAACTCAAAATTGATTCCCCCCCAAACAACCCTTGTTCAATACTCATCAGGAAATTCTCTTAATTTCCTTGAAGTGGGGAAACGCTTTCTGCTGTACAATTTTCAACAAGTAACAGACTCTTTTTACAATTTCTTATTACATTTCTTATTAACATGTCCTTTGATATCTCCTAGTTGTTTTTTTTTTCATATCTTCCAAACATAGGATGGAGGGAAGGTCATTGAATTTGAAAATGCATTTCTTCTTCATGAAAACCTCTGTTCAATTAAAAAAAAGCTACCCTTGGTCTTCAGCTTTCAGTTAGTTGTGAAATTGGAAGATAATCTGATAGAATGATCTCTGGATTAGAATTATATGAACAAATGGAAAATGAGGAGAGTCATCACTGGATAATAGAGGTGAATGAAAACAGCAGCTATCAGTTTTCTGTGAATTGATTAGTAAACAATAAAGGTTATTGGTGGTAGTGCTGTTTTTTTGTTGATTTATTTTTTAGTTCTATGCTAAAAATGAACTTCTATCGGCACTTTTCTGAGCAACAACAGCATAAATATATTCCTATTTTATATGTACTTTTTCAATTAAGTGTTGGGAAAAATTGGGAAGGGTTTTGTGAATTCCACAAGTTCCTTAGTAAGAATTAAATTGCTGCATTAGAAAATGTGTTGCCATTAATGTCTTTATGTCTTTACTCATCATCTTCTTTCCTCCATTTTTCAAGAAGTTAATGGCTATGCTTACTCCCCAGTCTAATCCTTCTTTGAATGGCCTTAATCTTATGCTCAAATAAGGATAAGGATAAGAACTCTCTTCTGGGTTCTCTAGGACTTGATTCCATTAATTACTCCCTTTCCATGCATTTCCAATTTCTCCCTTTCCTGTCTCCTTCCTTGTAGACCACAAACATGCTCAGATCACTTATACTAAAATAATCACATCCTGATCTGGTCATACCTGAAGCTATTTTTTTCTTTGCCTTAATTTTTCAAACTTGAAGGAAGAATCATTTCAACTCATTGCCTCCACCATTCACTCCTCTTGAAATTTGATCACTTACAATTTGATTTCTTTCTCCTTTTAACTAAATTTGCCTCAGAAATGTCTTTGCCACCAAGTGAAACCTCTCTTTTCTTCACTTGTTGTCTGATACTTTGAGGGGGGAAAATAGTAAAGTTACTTTCAAATTCATCTGTTCAAATACCATCTATCTATTAAACAGTCTATGTAATACTGAACAAGTTATAATTCTATAAGATAGAAAATTACAGAGAAGTTGTTGACATTTATTGGGGGAGATTCTCATAGTAACTGTTTAATATATCTTTTTGTTAAAAAAATTACTCACCCTTGCTTTACACAGTCATGCAATCTGTTATTCAGAGGAAAGAGTAAATGTCTATTGGAACTTTTGCTGATATTTTACCATTTTTTAAAAATTTCAGACTGGGCCAAAGGCCCATTGCTTTCCTCTCATCAACCAATTGTCACTTTTCACCATAAATTGATTAGAGCATTTATGTATGTGTGTTTATTTACATATATTCTATATTTATATAGTTTAAATATAAATATTTATAAATATATATTATATATATATATTTATTGAACACTAAAGACATTTATGTAAAGAACATAAAGAATTTTATCAGTAGAATAGTGTTGTAATCCCAGTTCTACTATTAACTAACTGTATGATGTAAGAAAAGTCCTTTCAACTGTGAGACGCATAAAACATGAGTTCTGATGGGAAAAATAAAACCAGAAAGATGAATTGGATTAACTAAAGATTCTCATCAAGTTAGGTTCAGGTGCCAAATTCAATCCAGGACCTTAGACAAAAGTCCCAGTGATTCTTCCTCAATTTTCTTCTCCAGAATTTTACTCATAATAGAGAGAAAGAGAGGGTGAGAGAGAGACAGACAGAGATAGACACACGCACACACACACACACACACACACACACACACACAGAGAGACAGAGAATAGATTAGTAAATATATGGATAAATTTAATAAGATTGGTAGATGGGTAAATAAAAAAGAAAAATACTGAATGTACATGGACAGATAAACCACATAAAATTGATTGTTGAATTGAATTTGCATGGGCATTATTTGGTAAAAGTGTGTGGTTAAAATTCTGCTCCTAAAATACTATTGACTATAACTGTGAAAAAGATTAATATTTTATTATCATGAGAACTTATTTCTCCTTTACTACCTAAATTAAAATTCATCTAAGTCAGTTTAGGTAAATGAACACCTAGGCTGGAATAAATTTGGTGTTTTCATATGAAAATTTATTTAGTTGTTGAATCCCAAAGAAACTCTTTGAGGTTAGAGTAAAAAGAATCAATCAATAAATGACTATGACACATATCCTTTTTCCTTATACCATAATTTTTTCCATAATTAATTTGATCAAACTTAGACAAATACAATCTGAGTATAAAACAATATGAAAAACACTGATACTGGGTAGAAATTCTCTCCACAATTGAGACAGATAATGGTATTTCCAATTTAAAGTTGTTCCAAACTGTAATTGTTGAGTCACTACTTCCCATCTCTGGTAGCATCTATGACATTTTATTGTTGTTTCCAAGGGTGTGAAGTGATCAAACTAAACAGTCTTACTTGCTTCACATAATGTACAATTGTTGCTCCTTATCTTTCCCTTTAGTTTTTCTGTCTTTGATTTAAGATTAAAAAGTACCAGACCATGAAAGATTGCTATAGTATTGGAGTTAATATTAGTGTAATTTTTCTTTGACGTGTGTTGTGAGTTCCTTTCCTTTATCCTTTAAATAAAATAAGCCCGAATGGGATACTGTTGCATAGAGAGTGGGTCATAGATATTAGCTGCCAAGAAAAATGTGGCTGAACAAAATAATAATGCACTGAACTTGGGCAGCACTTTCCCTCTAAACCTTTTGTGAAAATTAATCATCATCTTCACATTTTCTCTATCAGTAAATGATAACTATTAAATCTCCATGTTTGGCAGAGGGAGAACTGACAGAGTGTGGTGAAATGGTTTGCCCAAGGTTAACAAATCTATTAAGAACAGAACTAAAAATGGATCCCAGAGTTCCTGTATCACCATCCACTATGCCCTAATGATAGGTGTCTGAGTTTTCTGATATGCACTAGCTCACATAGAAAAATAAATGCATTTTTCCATTGATTTATATATGATTAATCAAGAAGGTTACTGAGGTTATATAATAAATTCAATGATCCAATATAGGATCATAGGTTTAGAGCTAGAAGAGACCATTGAGATCATGTGTCATTTTATAGGTGAAGAGCCAAGGACCAGAAAGATTAGTTGAATTATCTAAGGTCTTTCATCAAGTTAATTGCAGCTGTTGAATTCAACCCAGGACCTTTGACAAAAGTCCTAGTGTTTCTTGTTCAGTTTTATTCCCCAGAATTTTCCTCATAATATACTCACATTGCTAATCATTTAATTCAAAACAGTGCATAGTTCTCCACCATTTTATGAAACTTTGTTCAGGAATTATATAAGGTAGATATTGCAAATATCATTTCCATTTTATGATGATGAAAATGAAATTTAGACAGTACAAATGTCTTCACCAAAACTGCAACTTTATTAAATATCAGAACTAGAATTTGCATTCAGTCTTCTCCTGACTCCAAGTCCAGTAATCTTTCTATGATACCCATGTGTCTTTTTAACCTCTCTACCAAAAGGAGTAAAAAGCTTTGTACATGCATATTCTACTCTACACATAGCATGCTGTGTAGGAACTACGACCACTTCCAAATACCCTATCAAAAGAATGATTACACTTAAAAACTACCTGATTCTATAGTGACTTTCTTATTTAATTTTTCTTGTAGTGAAGTGTAAGCCATTGTCCATGCAAGAAAAAATGCTGCATCTAGATCTGAGGGTAGAGGAGAAAATCATTTTTTTTTTCTTCTCAGTCTTCAAAGAATATTCTTTTCTAGCTATGCACAATAAGAATTAAGCAAAGTACTGACTTAGAGTAAAGGAAATAATTCAATTATTAATTAGCCATTCAGTTCCTAGGTCATTGTTTAATTTGTTTTTCAGGTTTTGCTTTGTTTGCTTTTTCTTTTTGATATTATTATCTCACAACTAAAGAAGATTGATATATTTTGTGAACTTTATAATGTTCAGAGTCTTGTTTAGGCCACTGAGATATTGACCATCAGTGAGTCAGTAAATAGTTACCAAGCAAATTCTATGTGCAAGAAACTGTGCTGAAGTGCTGGTACACGATATGAAAAAGGGCATTACATAGCCCCTTCTTTTAAGGATCTCATGCCTAATGAGGAAGAAAGTATATAAAACAATTATATACAAATAAATTTGCAGTTAAATTTGAGCTAATCTGAGAAAAAAAGTCTCTGAATTCAGACAAATTGGAGAAAAATTACTTGTGCAGAGTGGAGTTTAACTGGGACTTTAAGGAATCTGAGAAGTCAGAAGGTAAAGATGAAAAAGAAGAGAATTCTAAGAGTACCCAGAATCAAGAGATGGAGCATCTTATTTGAGGAGCAGCAAAGGAAGTCAATGTTTATATGTGTAGAGATACTTGACTTGTGCAATCACATGGGCAGTACGAGTGAGAGGCAAGACTCAGCCATAATTCATCACCTATTACATGAAGGCAAATAAATGTTTGTTAAATTAAATAAGTGGGGGCAGTTAGGTGGTGCAGTGGATAGAGCACCAGCCCTGGAATCAGAGGTACCTGGGTTCAAATCCATCCTCAGACATTTAATAATCACCTAGCTGTGTGGCTTTGGGCAAGCCACTTAACCCCATTTGCCTTGCAAAAACCTAAAAAAATTAAATAAATGATTACACTCTAAAATAAAGTAAAAATCTAGACCAACTATTAATCATCTATTTATTTTAAGGGTAGATAATTCAAAATAGAGCAAAGCCTCTAACGTATTGATAACAGTTTATTACACAGGTCAGACCTTATGGTCATTTAAAAGAAGACTTTGTTCAAGCATGAAATAAATATTATTTAAAATGTAATTAAACTTGCTTTAATCATTGTTGAAAAACATCGTGCTAAACCCAGAATCTTTAGATCTGAATATATTTTCATTTTCATTTTTACATCCTAAGCTCCATTCATGAAGGACCACTCAATGTCTGAGTAAAACGAATGTTAATATTTTGCGAGTCCATGATTTGCTAGTCCAGGTTGAATTGATGAATCCAAAATATCTGAGAATTTAATACAAGGAATGTTAAGATACTTGTTGCAATTAACTCTCCCCTCAGTGCTTAAGTGTTTTAGGGAAGGAAATATGAATATAAGGGGATATTCTTATAATAACAACAAATTTATATTAATACCTACTACACACAGACTCCTGAATTGGCAGTGAAGCCTGTATAATGTTTAGGGAAAAAATGTTCCCTGTCCTCAAGGTATTTTTGATATATTGGTAAAATATTAACCAATATGTCATTTCAATAGGGTAAGAGGAAAAAGTAAATGGTGTGGATCTTCCCTGAATTCCCTAATTCTACTAAATGCATGATAGAATCAGAAAGAAATGTTCATTTGCCAACATTGTGCTAATAGCCAGTAATCCTTTTTACTAAGTGAATGTTTTTCTCTTATGGAATTAAAAGAAAATTTAACTATTGGAAAAGAAAGAATTAAAAAAGACCATATTCAGGTAGCTGACTTAAAAAAAAAACATGTATTAGGTGTTTGGAATGTTTTATCGATTCAAATTTTACTTTAAAAGGGAACTAACAGTAAGGGTTTGGGGGGAAAATAAAGAACAGCTCTTCACTTTTAGTGTTACTTTTGTTTTTGCTTTAGAGGCATAGATTTTTATCTCCTTTCCCTCAATTGTCCAATGACCAGACTTCTTTTTATTCTGAAAAAGACATTTACTCTTCCTATAAGAGATTACTGTGTGTTAAAAAAATTACTACCAAATTAACTCTTTCTCCTCTGTGATTATGGCATATGACTGCAATCAATTCTTATTTGTATTTTTCAGTATTTTTAGGGGTAAGTAACTTGCCCAAGGAAAACAGAGCTAATAAATATTTAAGTCTGTATTTAAACTCATTTCCTAGTTGTATGACACAGAATAAATCAATAAAGGCTGTTCACCTCAGTTTTCTCATCTATAAAATGAATTGGAGAAGGAAATAGAAAACTATTCACTAACTTTGCCAAGAAAACCCCAAGTGGAGTAATTAAAGACTGATAAGGAATGAAAAGACTAAACTGAACAACAAGATTTCTGATTCTAAATCTGTTGCTCCATCTACTGTACCACTTAGTTATATTACAAAATTAGAAAACAAACTGATATGTAGCATCTGATTGGTAGGGTAATTACTAACATGAAGGAAAGGATTCTTCTTGGAGGGACAAAGATAAAGTCTTCATGAAGGACATAGGAAAACATTCAAGAAGTAGGAATCAAATGAAGAGAGGAAGGACTTTCCAGACAGAGGGAGAAAAGTGAAGTGTCACCAAAACTTGTTCTGGGTGACAAATTTGCTAGACCAGAAAATGTGTGTTATGTGTCAAGCAGAATTAAGTATAGGAAAATAGGGTTACAACAGGTTGTGGTGGGCCTTGAATGTCATGCAGAGATGTTTGCAATTTATTCAAGAAGCGATGGGGATAGGGAACCACTGAATAGTTTTTTTGCTGTTGTTTTTAATTTAACAATCACTATTTATGAAATAATAATGGTATCTCCATTTATATACACTTGAAAGTTTACAAAATGTTTTCTAAACATTATCACATTCAAGACTCACAGCAAACCGGTAAGGTAGATCTTTTAAAAAATGAAACTGTTAAAGGAATTGACCTTTGAGTTCAACAATATGATTTTCTAAGGGAAAAAAACAAACAAAAAGAAGGTTGACTGGGGACACTTGGAGGTTAAAAGATTTTCCCAAGATCATCTAGATAGACTTTATTATTTTTTTTAAAAGAGATGGAAATTATGGTCCTAAAAAGATAAGAGATCCTTTTATGGTCACACAGTATGTTTTGTGGTGAAATTTCAACCCTATTCTCTCTTGTTCCCAGGTTGTCCCTTTATCCACTTTGTACCATTTCCTTTAAAATATTATTTTGGCCATAGAAAAAAGTTGAACTGTGGGGCACAGTGGGTATAGATGAAAAAAAGTTAGAAGACTTATTTAGGGTACTATTGAAATGTTTGATATAGCTATTCAAATATGCCACCCCTGGGTTGTTGGCAATAGGAAAAGAAAAGAGATATATGTGAAAGGTTTGGGAATTGAATGTAAGTAATGATAGAATTTAAGAGAAGAAAATTGATGAGGGAAGGAAAATCCCAAGAAATGGCAATACAAGAAATTGTGAATTTCCAGATATAAAAAACAGAAGACTGAAGTAAGAACATCTTTAGAGTTCTGTTTTCGAAATATTGATCATGTAGTGCCAGTGATAGAACGGGCTGGAAGTATCATGGAGACAATTTGTACACTGCAATTGAGAAGTGAGGATTATACCAAGGAAATTACTTGGGGTATCATATAAATAGAGAAGGAGATATGTGAAGTCACTGAAATGAATGAAAACCTTAGGGAGGAGGAAAGGGGAAAGAGCAAGAAAGGGAGAGAGTCCAATTATTATTAAAATATCTCTTGGACCTTTTTTTTCAGGTCAGGTTTTTCAATGCGATATTTCACATTATATTCTAGTTTTTTTCAATCTTTTCATTTTGTTTTATTATTTATTTCTCACAGAACTATCAGTTTCCCATTGTTCCATTGTATATTTAAATGACTAATTTTCTTTAGAGCTTTTATATGTCCTTTTCTATTAGGTCAATTGTGATTTTTTAAGTTTTTCTTACTTCTCCTCATTAACTTTTTGAAGCACTTTTTCCATTTGGTCCAAAATGATTTTTAAGATATTATTTTCCTCAGTTTTGCATCACCTTCACCAAGTTTCTGACTCAATTTTCATAATTTTACTGCATCCCTCTCATTAAACCTTTTATTCAACATTCATTTTATATTTTGAATTTTTTTATTTTTTACAATTTTTCCCCGAATCGAGCATCCCTCCCCCTCCCCCCCACCGAAGGCAGTCTGTTAGTCTTTACATTGTTTCCATAGTATACATTGATCTAAGTTGAATGTGATGAGAGAGAAATCATAACATTAAGGAAGAAAAATAAAATATCACATCTGATTGTTGCACTAATGGAATGAGCAAGTTCATCAAGGTTGGTCATTACCCGCATGTTGCTGTTAGGATGCACAATGTTCCTCTGGTTCTTTTCATCTCACTCAGCATCAATCCATGCAAATCTTTCCAGGCTTCCCTGAATTCCCATCCCTCCTGGTTTCTAATAGAATAACAGTTTTCCATCACATACATATACCGTATTTTAGTAAGCCATTCCCCAATTGAAGGATATTAACTTAATTTCCAATTCTTTGCCACCTCGAGCAGAGCTGCTATGAATATTTTCGGACAGGTGACTTTTTTAATACACTAAAATATTCTTAATAATAAACATAATACCATCCAAAATTATAGACTCTCATGAGAAATAAAGAAATGGAAAGAGGAAAAAAATGTGTTTCAGTCTGTGTTCTGATACTATCAGATCTGTCTTGGGTGGATCACATTCTTTATGATAAGTCCATCATAAAAGTTACTTCCATATTTTTTCCACTGTTCCTGTTGCTAATTGTAATTCCCTCTATCCATTCCTCCCCACTACCATATATTATATTGTTTCTCTCCTTTCATGCTGTACTTCTTCTAAAATGTACTGAAGGGTAGCTGAATGGCACAGTGGACTGATCACTGACGCTAGGGTCAAGAATCCCCAAGCCCACATACCACCCCTGACACCCAACAAACCCCTAGTCTGTGGTCCCAGACAGGCTACCCAATACCAGCCTCTTACAAGAAATAAAAAAAAGAAAATGTGTTATATCTTCCCCCTTTCCCCCTTCTCTCCTTTTTACTCAAGATGTCTATACCCTATGGAGTGTGCATGTTTACTCTCTGAGCCATTTCTGAAGGGAGTGATGGTTCCCTAATTCCCCCTAGCCTTCCTCCCTTCCATATCATTTCAAAAGCTCATTGTAAATACATACATACACATATATATGTGTGTGTGTGTGTGTGTGTGTGTGTATACATCTTTTATACTAAATATCTTAGCCTATTCCACCTCTCCATTCTCTTACTCTCAGTACATTTCCCTATTTCCCTTTTTGCCATTGACTCCATTTTTAAAATTTATTATTTCAAATTCATCTCTCATGCTTCATCTATAAAAGCTCTTTCTACCTACTCTATTAAATGAGAAAGTTCATATGAGTATTATCAGTATCATTTTTCTATACAGGAATACATGCAGTTCATCATCATTAAGTCCCTCATAATTTACCTTTCTCTCCCACTCTCCCCTGAGTCCTGTATTTGAAAGTCAAACTTTCTCTTCAGTTCTGGTCCTTTCAACAGATACATTTGAAATTCCCCTGCTTCATTGAAAGTCCATCTTTTCCCCTGGAAGAGGACATTCACTTTTACTGGGTAATTGACTATCGGTGGCATTCCAAGCTCTTTTGTCTTCCAGAATATTATATTCCGAGCTCTACAAGCCCTTAATATAGTTGCTGCTAAGTCCTGTGTGATCAGGATTGAAGCTCCATGATATTTGATCTGTGTCATGCTGGCTGCTTGTAATATTTTCTCTTTGACTTGGGAGTTCTGGAACTTGGCTATAATATTCTGGGGGTGTGTTATTTTTGGATATCTTTATGGGGGAGATTGGTGGTTTCTCAATTTCTATTTTACTGTCTGCTTCTAGTATATCAGGACAATTTTCATGTGTCTTTAAAAATGAAGTCGAGGGCGGAGGCAAGATAACAGCATGAAGGCAGAATTTCCCAGAAACTCCTCCCCCCAAAATGCCATCAAATGATGACTCTAGCCAAAATTTAGAGGGGGCAGAACCCACAGAATGACTAAGTGTTACATTTTCCCAGTCCATGATAACTTAGAAGTTGTGTGGGAAAGGTGTATTACATGAGGACTGGGGTTTGGAAAGCCTCAGCCAAAGCTCAGCACAGACCAGCACAGCCCAGTCCAGCCCAACCCAGCCCAGGGATCTCTGGGAACAGCTTGAACGGGAGGTGAGAGAACTCTGCTACACAAGAATGAGTATGGAGTGAGGAGCACTGGCCTCAGAGCAGCCCTGTGGTGAGAACCTGCAGCAGGAATCTGTGGAAACCAGCCTGTACCTCCAGAGCACAGAGTACAGAGGGTAAGGGGGTCAGGGGAGACTACAGAAATCTCTCTGCTCTCCTAGGGGCAAGACTCTGTTGTTTGCCACACTCAGATCCAGGATGCAGAATGGCATTTCTTACCAAGATGGCAGGGCCCCTCTTCACAGCTCCAGGGCAGAGAGGAGTGCTTATGGTCATCTACATACCAAAGCACAGGCAAGAGAGCAAAGACCTTAGAGGAATAAAGTCCCCTTGGGGTGTCCCACAAAGCCTCCCAAAGCAAGTGTCTCAATAATAATAAAAAGCTTGGGAAGTACCCCAAAACCAGGCACAGGCTGGAGAAATGAGCAGAGAAAAAAGAGAAACAGCATTGAGAAATTATTTGTCTATGATTCCAAGAAGGATCAAAATATTAATCTGAATATGATGAAGTACAAGCTCCTGCATCTAAAGACTCCAAGAAAAATGGAATTTAGGCTCAGGCTAGGACAGAGCTCAAAAAAAGTTTGAAAATCAAGTTAGGGAGATATAAGAAAAATTGAGAAAAAATTAAGAGAGATGCAGGAAAAAACATGAAAAAGAAGTCAGCAGCTTAGTCAAGGAAATTCAAAAATGTGGCAAAAAATATAACATGTTAAAAACCAGCATAGGTCAAATGGATAAAACAGTTCAAAAAGTTATTGAGGAGAAGAATGCTATAAAAGACAGAATTGGTGAGATGGAAAAGGAGATAAGAAAGCTCTCTGAGGAAAACAAATTCTTAAGGTGTAGAATGGAGCTAAAGGGAGCTGATGACTTTATTGGAAGTCAAGATATAATACTTCAACATGAAAAAAATGAAAAATTAGAAGAAAATGTAAAATATCTCATTCAAAAAAAACATCTAGAAAACAATCATGAAAGATAATTTAAAAAATTTTTTTGGATACCTGAATGTCATGTTCATAAAAAAAGAGCCTTGATCACTCATTTTTAAATAAATCTTTTTTTATTTTTGTAATTTAATATTAATTTATTTTCATTTTGTACAATGTTTTTTATATATTAATAAAATATTCTTGTTCAAGAGTAAACAAAATATCCCCTCCCCCAAAATTATAGACTCACTTGAGCGATAAAGTAAAGGAGAGAGAAAAAAATTAAAATCAAAATTAAAAAATAATAGCAATAATTGTAGGTATGGCCAGGTGGTGCAGTAGATGGAGTACCAGCCCTGGAGCCAGTAGCACCCAAGCCCATATCTGGCCCCATACACCCATCAATCACCCAGGTGTGTGACATGCAAGCCACCCCAACTCTCTTGTATAAACCAAAAAAAAAAAGAACAAAAAGACCTAAAATAAAATAAAATAGTAATAATAGCAGGGGCATCTGGGTGGCAGACAGAGGACTGGCCCTTGAGCCAGGAGCACCTGGGTCCAAATCTAGCCTCAGACATTCAATGATCACCCTGCTATGTGGCCCCAGGCAGGCCACCCAGCCCCATTTGCCCTGTACCTCTCTCCAAAATAATAATAATAAAAAAATGTGCTTCAGTCTGTGTTCCAGCACCAGCAACTATGTCGTGGGTGGATCACATTCTTTATAAGTCCAACACAAAAGTTATTTCCATATTTTTCCACCATTGCCAATGCTGATCATAACTCCCTACTTTTGTATTTCTCCACTTTCATGTACTATATTTTCTCTCTCCTTTCACTCTGACTCTGCTGTAGGGTAGCTGAGTCGCCCAGCAGACAGATCCTTGGCTCTGGGGCCAAGAGGCCCCAAGCCCCCATATGACCCCTTAGGTCCAGCATCTACCTGACCTTATGGTCCCAGACAGGCCATCCAATCCCAGCCCCTTGAAAGAAGTAAAAAAGAAAATGTGTTATATATGAACACTCTCTCCCCATGATCCATCCTCTCCTCCATCATTCACATCCCCACCCCTTCCCCCTGTACCCCACCCTATCTCCTTCTTACTCCAGATGTCTATACCCCATTGAGTATATATGCTGTTTCCTCTCCTAGCCACCTCTGATGAGAGTGAAGATTCCCTCATTACCCTTTGCCTTTCCCCCTTCCATATCACTGCAATAGCTCATTGTAATAAAGAAAAATCTTGTTATATGAAATATCTTGGCCTATTCCCCCACTCCTTCTTCTTTCTCCCATTACATTTCCCTTTTTTCTATTGACTCCATTTTTACACCATATTTTATTTGAAAATACAGCTTTCTCCTGTGCTTCATCTACAAAAGCTCCTTCTACCTGCTCTGATAATTGAGAAGGTTCATATGAGTATTATCAGTGTCAATTTTCTATACAGGAATACATGAAGCTCATCATCAAGTCCCTCATATTTTCCCCTTCTCCTCCAATCTCTGTGCTTCACCAGAATCCTGTATTTGAAGATCAAACCTTCTGTTCAGATTTGGCCATTCCAACAGGAACATTTGAAATTCCCCTGGTTCATTGAAAGTCCATTATTTACCCTGCAAGAGAACATTCAGTTTTGCTGGGTAGTTGATTCTCAGTTGCATTCTAAGCTCTTTTGCCTTCCGGTATATTATATTCCAAGCCCTACAACCTTTTAATGTAGTTGCTGCTAAGTCGTGTGAGATTCTGATTGCAGCTCCAAGGTATTTGAATTGTGTCCTTCTGGCTGCTTGTAATATTTTCTCTTTGACTTAAGAGTTCTGCAATTTGGCTATAATATTCCTGGGGGTTGGTTTTTGTGGATCTCTTTCTCGGGGGATCTGTGGATTCTCTCCATTTCTATTTTGCCCTCTGCTTCTAGGATATCAGGGCAATTTTCCTAAAGTAATTCTTGAAAATGATGTCAAGGCTCTTTTCCTGATCATGACTTTCAGGTATTCCAATAATTTTTAAATTATCTTTCCTAAATCAGTATTCCATATCACTTGTTTTTTCAATGAGATGTTTCACATTTTCTTCTAATTTTTCATTCTTTTGGTTTTGAAGTATTGATTCCTGATTTCTAGTAAATTCATCAATCTCCCTGAGTTCTATTTTTTTGTCTGAAGATTTTTGTTTTCCTCAGAGAGCTTTCTTATCTCTTTTCTAATCTGGTCCATTCTGCTTTTTAAAGCATTCTTCTCCTCAATAACTTTTTGAATTGTTTTATCCATTTGACCTAAGCTGGTTTTTAGCATGCTATTTTCTTCAGCATTTTTTTGGATTTCCTTTACTAAGCTGCTGACTTCATTTTCATGTTTTTCCTGCATCTCTCTCATTTTTTCCCAGTTTTTCTTCCAACTCCCTCATTTGATTTTCAAATATTTTTTGAGCTCTGTAAAACCTTGAGCCCAATTTCTGTTTTTCTTGGAGTCTTTAGATGCAGGAGCTTGTGCTTCCTCATCTTCAGACTGAGTGTTTTGACCCTTCTTGGGATCACAAGCAAAATATTTCTCAATGCTTTTCCTCTTGTTTCTCTGCTGGCTCATTTTCCCAGCCTGAGCCTGTTTTGGGGGTGCTTGCTGAGCTTTTGAGACACTCCCACATGGGTCTCAGTGTGAGAGGCTCTGTCCTCCCTTCTGGTCTGCGAATGACCATATGCACCCCCCTCTGCCACGGGGTTGAGGTGGGAGGTTTTGCTGTTCTATAGGGGGGCCCAGACTGCAATCAGGATCTGAATGTGGTCAGAACCCAAGATTCCTGTTCCAGGGGCAGGGCTCAGCAGTCTCTCTCTCTTCATTCCCCTCCCTAGGTTCAATGGGCTCATGCCCTGGAAGTTCCTGCTTACCGGCACCACCTGCTTCTTTTTCCTGGATCTGGACTGTGTTGGCCATGCTGCTGCTTGCTGCAACTTGTGTGCCCTGAGGGCTGGACTTCATGTGCTCACTCTGACAGAGATCCCCTGCTGTTCTCCCAATTTGTGCATGGTGTTCTGTTTTCCGGGGTGTAGGTCAGAAACTGCCCCTGCTGCTGTGGCCTGCAGCTACCTGAGCCCTAGGGCTGCCTCCGGGAGGTTGAAGTTCTTTTCCTCTGGTGGGTCACACCCTCTGGAGGGCTGCCCCTCCAATCACAGGGAGCAGAGCCTTTCTGCTCTTTTCCAGGTAACTTTGAGTAGGAGAACTGCCTCACTGGGTTCTTCTGTGGGTTCTGTCTCTTGAAAATTTAGTTAGTGTCATTAGTTTAGAAGTTTTATTACAGAGAACCCAAGACACAATCTGCTCTTGTCACCATCTTGGCTCCACCCCCATCATTTTTTAAAGAAATCTTACAGGAAAATTGCCCTGATATCTTGTAAGCAGAGGGGGAAAAGAAATTGATAGAATCCACCAATTTCCCCCATAAAGAAATTTATAAAAATGCACAACCCCCAGGAATATTATATCCAAGATCTAGAACTCCCAGTTTGAAGAGAAAATATTACAAGCAGACTGAAGGACACAATTCAAATATCACAGAGATTCAGTCAGGATCACATAGGACTTAGCAGCAACTACATTAAGGACTTGTAGGCCTTGGAATATAATATTCCAGAAGCCAAAAGAGCTTGGAATGCAACCAAGAATCAAGTACCCAGTTAAAATGAATATCCTCACTTCCGGCCAAGATGGCAGAGAGAAGACAGGCACAGTTCTAAAGTCTCCTGATCTTTCCCCATCTATCATATGAAATAAACCTCTTAACAGAAATCTGACCCACAAAACCCAGAAAGAAAAGCCAGGAGAAAGAACATCTATCTCAGGATTTGTCTCCAGAAGCAGCACTGGATGAATTCAGGTGGGTGAGCCTGGGCTCAGAAGGAGGATCAGCCCAGGATCAGCCTGATTAGCAGCTGAGTTGGAGCTGGGAGTCTGAGGGTCCAAGAGCTGGACTTGCTGGATCAGCAATTGGGCTGGATGGCAGGGGCTTGAGTCAACTAGGGGGCAGAGGCACTGGAGTTGGTGCTATCCCTCTGGAGCTTGCCAACAGGGCTGGGGGGGGGGAGTTTGATGCAGGAGAGCTGTGGAAACCATCCCTGAGCTCCTCTGGTCTAAGGAACTCAGAGTCCACAGCTCCATTAAAGCTGAGGCCTCTTCCCTGAACAAACAATTGCAGACTACTCTGCCTCAGGTCCAGGTGAGTGAGTAGAAGAGCCAGCACCTTTGAAAATTGAGAGAGGAATGACCTCAGGCCAGAGAAAAGAGCACCATTGATTGAAGGCAAAAGATTCAATAGCTCCAACTCCTCCCTTCAAGAAAAGGGAGAAGGCCTTAACCAAGGTCACAGACACTCCAGAGAAACCTAGCAGCTCCTCTTACTGGCCAGCCAGAGAAATTGGATTCAGTGAGTAAAGCCTTTATTGATCCCAAGCCCCTGTGAACCACCCCCTCCCCAACTCAAGGTCTTAACAAAATGAAGAAGGGTCAGCGGAAAGTTGGATCCATAGTAAAATTCTTGGAAGGGAAAGACCCTAATTCAGAAAGACCTAGAACCTCTGAGGAGAATAAGGTCTGGTCTTCAGCACAGAAAGACTTCCTTGAAGAAATAAGGAAGGAGCTTAAAAATGAATTGGAAAATTTGGGAGAGACAATTAATACCTTGGAACAAGAAAACAAATCCTTAGAAAATACAATTGGACAAATACCAAAGGAGAATAAATTTCTCAGATCTTGAATTGGACAATTATAACATGAGAATAAGTCTCTCACATCATCAATTGAACAAATACAAAATGAGAATAAATCTCTCACATCATCAATTGGACAAATACAAAATGAGAATAATTCTCTCAGATCCTCAATTGGGCAAATGCAGAAAGAAAATAATTTTCTCAAAACCTCAATTGGTCAAATGGAAAGCTCTTTCAAAAGTAGAAATGACCAAATGGAAAAGTAGTTGTAAGAGGTTAATGAAGAAACTCCTTTCTAAAAAGAAAGAATGGAGTCTGAAGAAACTAATGACTCCATGAGACAGCAAGAGCCAGTTAAACAAAATCAAAAAATAGAAAAAAAATAAAGAAAATGTAAAATACCTCATCAACAAAACCACTGACCTTGAAAATAGATCAAGGAGGAGCAACCTGAGAATTTTAGGACTTCCTGAAAAGATTGAAGAGAGAAAAAAATCCTGGATTAATATTACAGGATCTAGTGATGGAAAACTGCCCTGATATCATGGAACTGGAGGGCAAAGTAGTTATTGAAAGAATACATCGATCCCCTCCAGCAAAAGATCCTAAAATGAAACCACCAAGGAATATTGTGGCCAAATTCCAGAACTATCAGATAAAAGAGAAAATGCTGCAAGCAGTCAGAAAGAAACAATTTAAATATCAAGGAGCCACAGTATGGATCACACAGGACGTGACTGAATCAACATTAAAGGATCAAAGGGCCTGGAACAAGATATTTCTAAGAGCAAATGAGCTTGGAATATAGCCAAGAATCTAATATCCCACAAAGCCAAGCCTTCTCTTCCAGCAAAAAAGGTGGACATTTAAGAAAATGGAAGAATTCCAAAAATTTCTGATGAAAAGACCAGAGCTAAATAGAAATTTGGACATATAACAGGAGGTTCAAGAAACACATGAAAAGGTAACAAAAAAAAAGAAAGGGGGTGGTAAAAGGAAAAAAAAAACCCTGCTATCTAGTAAGTTGAAACTGGGTATATCGCAGCATGGGGACAAAAGATTCTCATAAATCTTGAGAATTGTAACTCTAAAAAAGAGAATATACCTAGCCAGAAATGATGGACATTCATGATCTATCCATCAGATTGCTATATAATGGGATATAACTGGCTTTAACCCTACTTGGGAGAAAGACTAATAACTCTCAAGAATTTTAACATCATTTAACTCTATTAGATAGAATATACTTAACTAGAAGTGACAGACACTCAGAATTTTCTATGACTCGGATAGAATGATCCAAAAAACACTACCTTCTTTAAAAGGGGGACAGGAAAGAGATGGGGGGAAGGGTGGGAATTGAATGTGGTAAATCTCATTACACTAATAGGTACAAAATACTTATGGCAATAGAGGGGAAGAAGGGAGCAGATGAGAAACACCTGAATATTCTTCTAATGAGACTTAGCATAAAATTCAAACTATACATACAAAGTTAACTTATAAAACATCTAACCTTTCAAGTATTAAAAGGGGAAAAATGGAGGGGAGGATGGAGAAAGTGAAGGGGAATGCGGGAGAAAAGGGGAACTAACAAAAGGAAGGGAAGAGAAAAGGGAAAAAGGGAAAGGGGAAAGAAAGGGGAAGGGGTGATATAGGAGGGTAATCACACTGAAGGGGTGATATTCAGAAAAAATACTGAGGAATATGGATAAGGTGGGAAATGAGGAAAAATACAAGCAGAAGGAAGATAGCATGGAAGGCAATAAAGAATTAGTAATCATAACCTTGATTGTGAATGGGATGAATTCTCCCTTAAAATGTAAGCAAATAGCAGAGTTGATTAAAATCTAGAATCCTACAATATGCTGCTTACAAGAAACTGATTTGAAGCAGA
Organism: Macrotis lagotis; assembly: GCF_037893015.1. NCBI lineage: Eukaryota > Metazoa > Chordata > Mammalia > Peramelemorphia > Peramelidae > Macrotis > Macrotis lagotis. The sequence continues at coordinate 551,444,881 of NC_133658.1, forward strand.
GAGATGCTATAGAATATAGGTAAAAGGATGGAGCAAAATATATTTTGTTACAGCTGAATTAAAAAAAAAGTAGGGGTAGCAGTCCTTATCTCAGAAAAAGCAGCAGCAAAAATAGATAGCGTTAAAAGAGATAAGGAAGGAAACTTTATCCTCCTAAAAGGTACCATAGTCAATAAAGTCATTTCAATACTGAATATATATGTACCCAGTGGGACAGCACCCAAATTCTTAGAGGAGAAGCTGAAAGAATTACAGGAACACATAGACAGCAAAACTCTACTAAGTGTGAGACCTCAACCTCCCACTATCAGATCTAGATAAATCAAATCATAAAATAAACAAGGAAGAAGTTAAGAGGGTACATAGATTGTTAGAAAAATTAGATATGGTAGACTTATGGAGGAAACTGAATGGGGATAAAAAGGAATATACCTTTTTCTCTGCAGTACATGGAACTTATACAAAAATTTACCATGTACTAGGACATAAAAACCTAATGATCAACTGAAAAAAGTCAGAAATAGTGAATACATCTTTCTCAGGTCACAATGTAATAAAAGTCACATGCAATATTTGGCCAAGGAGATATAGACCCAGAAGAAATTAGAAAAGGAATAACCTCATTTTAAAAAAAAATGAGTGGACAAAAACCAAATTATAGAAATAATTGACCATTTTATCCTAGATAATGATAATAATGAAACAACAAACCAAAACCTATAAGATTCATTCAAAGCACCTCTCAGGGGATATATTATAGCTTTAAATGTTTACATCAACAAATTGGAGAAAGAGTAAATCAATGAACTAAACATACAACTAAAAATATTAGAGAAAGGACAAATCAAAAAACCCCAATTAAATTCCAAATTAGAAATTCTAAAAATTATATGTGAAATTAATAAAAGCAAAAGCAAAAAAAAACTATTGAATTTATAAATAAAAGCAGAAGTTGGTATTAGGAAAAAACCAGTAAAACTGATAAACCTCTGGTCAAGGTGATAGAAAAAGAGAGAGAAGAAAACCAAATTGCTAGTATCATAAATGAAAATGGTGAACTCACCACCAATGAGGAGGAAATTAAAGTAATAATTCAAAAACTATTTTGCCCAACTCTATGCCAATAAATTTGATAAGTTTCCCTTGTTAAATGAGGAAAAGATTAAATAACTAAGCAACCCTATCTCAGAAAAAGAAATTCAACAAGCCATCATTGAACTCCCTAAGAAAAAATCTCCAGGGCCTGATGGATTCACAAGCAAATTCTACCAAACATTTAAGGAACAATTGGCTCCAATTCTATATAAACTCTTTGGAAAAAATGGGGAAAGTTGGAACTCTACCTAACTCTTTTTATGAAACCAATATGGTGCTGTTACCTAAACCAGGAAGAGTTAAAACAGAGAAGGAAAATTATATACCTATCTCCCTGATGAATATAGATTCAAAAATCAGAAATAAAATCTTAGCAAAACAATTACAACAAGTTATCACTAGGAAAATGTATTATGATCAAGTAGGATTTATTCCAGGAATGCAGAGTTGTTTCAATATTAGGAAAACAGTTAGTATACTCGATTATATCAACAACAAACCTATCAGAAATTATATGATCATATCAATAGGTGCGGAAAAAAGCTTTTGACAAAATGCAGCATCCAATCCTATTAAAAACACTAGAGAGTGTAGGAATAAATGGACTGTTCCTTAGAGTAATTAGCAGTATTTATCTGAAACTATCAACAATCATTATATTCAATGGGGAGAGGATAGAGGCATTCCCAATATGATGGGGGGGGGGGAGGGTGCCCATTATCACCACTATTATTCAATATTGTATTAGAAATGTTAGCTTCAGCAATTAGAGAAGAAAAGGAAATTAAAGGAATTAGAATTGGGAAAGAAGAGACAAAACTCTCCCTCTTTTCAGATGACATGATGGTCTACCTAGAGAATCCCAAGAAATCATCCAAAAAACTACTGGAAACAATTAGCAATTTTGGCAAAGTTTCAGGTTATAAAATAAACCCTCATAAATCCTCAACCTTTCTATATGTGTCCATCAAGGCAAAGCAGTAATAGCTAGAAAGAGAAATCCCATTCAATGTAACCTCAAACAATATAAAATACTTGGGAGTCTATTTGCCAAGACAGACTCAGAATCTTTTTGAAAACAATCATAAGACACTTCTCACACAGATTAAAGCAGATTTAAATAGTTAGGCAAATATCAACTGCTCATGGATAAGGGAGAACTATTATAATAAAAATGAGAATTCTAAAAAAACTAAACTATCTGTTTAGTACCCTACCAATCAAAATTCCAAAAAATTACTTTAATGAGTTAGAAAAAATTGTAAGTAAATTCATATGGAGAAATAAAAAGTCAAGAATTTCCAGGAGCTTAATGAAAAAAAGTGCAAAAGAAGGTGGCTTAGCCCTACCTGATCCAAAATTATATTAGAATGCACCAGTCATCAAAACTGTTTGGTATTGGCTAAGAAAGAGAGTGGTGGACCGATGGAATAGACTAGGTGTAAAAGCAGGAGATGATTATAGTAAACTGCTATTTGATAAACCCAAAGAGTCCAGCCAGTGGGATAAAAACTCCCTCTTTGATAAAAACTGCTGGGCTAATGGGAAGTTTGTATGGAAGAAACTTAGATTAGACCAACACCTAACGTTTACCAAGATAAGATCCAAATGGTTACAGGACATAGACATAAAAGCAATACTATAAGCAAATTAGAAGGTCAAGGACAAGTTTACCTGTCAGATCTATGGAAAGGGGAGCAGTTTATGACTAAGGAAGAGTTGGAGAACATTACCAAAACTCAATTAGATGATTTCAATTACATTAAATTAAAAAGCTTTTGCACAGATAAAACCACTGTAACTAATATAAAAAGAAATGTAGTAAATTGGGAAACAATCTTTTACAACTAATGATAATGACAAAGGACTCATTTCTAAAATATACAGAGAACTGAGTCATATTTTTAAAACAAAAAGCCATTTCCCCAATAGACAAATGGTCAAAGGATATGCAACGTCAATATTACAGATGAGGAGATCAAATCAATTCATAGCCATATGAAAAATTGCTCTAAATCATTAATTATTGGAGAAATGCAAATTAAAGATTCTCTGAGATAACACTTCACACCTCTCAGATTGGCCAATATGACCAGGAAGGATAGTGATCATTGTTGGAAGGGTTGTGGCAAATCTGGGACACTATTATACTGTTTGTGGAGGCTGGTGGAGCTGTGAACTCATCCAACCTTTGTGGAGAGCTATTTGGAACTATGCACAAAGGGCAACAAACATGTGCATACCCTTTAACCCAGCAATAGGGTATACATCCTGAAGAGATGATGAAAAAGGGTAAGAACATCACTTGTACAAAATTTTTATAGCAGCCCTGTTTTGTGGTGGCAAAGAATTGGGAATCAAGTAAATATCCTTCAATTGGGGAATGGCTTAGCAAACTGTGTTATATGAATGTCATACCATATTATTATTCTATTAGAAACCAGGAGGGATGGGATTTCAGGGAAACCTGGAGGGATTTGCATGCTGACTGAGATGAGCAGAACCAGAAAAACACTGTATATCCTAACAGAAATATGGGAGTGATGATCAACCTTGAAGGACTCTCATCCCATCAGTGCAACAATTGGGAGCAATTTTGGGCTGTCTGCAAAGGAGAGTGCCATCTGTATCCAGGTAAGGGGCTGTGGAGTTTAAACAAAGTTCAAGGACTATTCCCTTTAATTTAGTAAAACACAGATATCTTATTGTCTGATCTTGTTACCTCTTAGACTTCTTGTCTCTTCTTTAAGGATATGTTTTCTCTCTTGTCACACTCAGTTTGCTTCAAGGTACAACATGAAAACAAAGTAAAGACTGACAAATTGCCTTCCATAGGGGTGTGGGTGGGAGGGAAGTAAGATTGGGGGGGAAATTGTAAAACTCAAATAATATCTTTAATGAAAATAAATTTTATAAAAAGAAAAACAGAAAATGAATATCCTCTTCCAGGAGAAAAAATGGATTTTCAGTGAAACAAATGAATTTCAAATGTTCCTATTAAAACAACCAGAATAGAGCAGAAAGTTTGACCTTCAAATACAGTACTGAAGTGAAGTATAGAGAGTGGATGAGAAGGGTAAATTATGAGAGACTTAATGATGCTGAACTGCATATATTCTTGCATGATACTAATTATACTCATATGTACTTTCACATTTAATCGATCAGGGAGAATGAGTATTTATAGATGGACCACAGGAGAGAGCAGAATTTGAAGATATATTGTAAGAATGGAGTCAATGGCAAAAAGGGAAATGTACTGGGTAGAATAGGCTAAGATATTTAGTATAATGTACATATATATATATATATATATATATATATATATATATATATACTTACAATGTTCTTATATGGAAGAGGGGAAGGCGAAGGGGAATGAGGGAACCTTCACTCTCATCAGAAATGGCTCAGAGAATGGGAGGCTAGGTGGCACAGTGAATAAAGCACCAACCCCAGAGTCAGGAGTACCTGGGTTCAAATCCGGTCTCAGACACTTAATAATTATCTAGCTGTCTGGCCTTGGGCTAGCCAATTAACCCCATTTGCCTTGCAACCCCCCCCCCCCCAAGAAATGCCTCAGAGAGGAAACATCATTCACACTAAATAAGGCATAGATATCTAGAGTAAAAAGGAAAGGAGGGGGGAAAAGGGAAATGGTGGATGTGGGTGAGAGAGGAGAGGGTAGATCAAAGGAGACAACAGTCAGATATAACACATTTTCTTTTTTTATTTCTTGCAGGATGTTGGGATTCATTGACCTGTCTGGGACCACAAGGCTGTGTTGTTGTTGGGTTGCAGGGCTGGTATGTGGGCTTAGGGCCTCTTGGCCCCAGGGTTGGTGATCAGTCCTCTGTGCCATTCAGCTACTCTTTGATACATTTCAAAAGAGGGACAGCATGAAATGAGAGAAAAAATATAATATATAGTAGTGGGGAGGAATGAATAGAGGGAATTACAATCAGCATCAGAAACAGTGGGAAGAAAAGGAAACTAAGTTTTATCATGGACTAATCATAAAAAATGTGATCCACCTGAGACAGCTGATAGTATCAGAACACAGAATGAAACATTTTTCTTCTCTTTAGATTATTTCTCATGAGTGTCCATATATTTTTGCGGGAGGGGGTTATTATCATTACTCTTAAACAAGAATATTTTAGCAATGCATAAAAAAATCACTTATACAAAATTATTCTTAGAAGCTCTGTTCATGATAGAAAAAAATGGAAATTAAGTGAATGTCCATCAATTGGGGAATGACTGAACAAATTGTGGTATATGTATGTGAAGGAACACTATTGTTCTATTAGAATCCAGTAGGGATCTGAATTCAGAGAAGTCTGGAAAGATTTGCATCGACTGATGCTGAGCAAGATGAGCAGAACCAGAGGAACTTTGTGCACCCTAGCAGCAAAATGGGGGTGATGATCAAACCTGATGTACTTGCTTATTCCATTAGTGTAGCAATCAGGCACAATACTGTATTTTTCTTCCTTAAGAATATGATTTCTTTCTCAGCACATTCAACTTAGATCAATGTATTCCATGCAAACAATTCAAAGACTAACAGACTGCCTTCTGTGGGGGGTAGGGGGACGGAAGCAAGATAAGGGGGGGAATTGTAAAAAACTGAAAATAAAATAAAAATAGAAACAAGAAAAAAATTACATCAAGGCTCCTTTCCTGATCATGACTTGCAGGTATACCAATAATTTTCAAATTTAAAATTAAAATTTTTTTTGGACATGTAAGGCTAAGGTGCCTTCTTTTGTATTTCTCCATTAAATTCATTGCTTTCCTGAATTTTTTTCTCACATGAATTTAGTTAAAATTATTTTAGCTCACAAGTAATTTTTTGGAAGTTTCATTGGCATGGCAATTAATAAGTAGTTTAATTTAGGTAGAATTTTCATTTTATTGTATTAGCTCAACCTATCCTTTAGCAGTTGATATTGGTCCAGTTATTAAGATATGTTTTTATTTCTGTGAAAAGGTTTTTATAGTTGTTTTCATAGAGTTTCTGAGTCTATTTTGGCAGGTAGACTCCCAAGTATTTATGCTATTAGATATTATTTTAAATGGAATTTCTTTCTCTACCTCTTGATGCTGTTTCTTGTTGGAAGTATATAGAAATGCTCATGATAAATAGAGGATTCTTTTATATTCTGTGACTTTGATGAAGTTCCTAATTGCATCCAATAGCATTTTAAATGACTATTTTTGGGTGCTCTGGGTATAACATTATGTCATGTTGTTTCTTCCTTCTCAATTCTAATTCCTTCAAATTGCTTTTCTTCTCTTTTTGCTGATGCTCACATTTCTAATATAATACTGAATAATAGTGGTGATTATGGCAATCCTTGTTTCATCCCTGATCTTATTGGAAATTTTTCTAGCTTATCTCCATTGTATAAAATATTTATGAATGGCTTCAGTTAGGTACTCATTATCATTTTAGGGAACAATCTATTATTCCTATGTTCTGTAGTGTTTTTAGTAGGAATAGTTGATATTTTTGTTAAAAGAGTTTTCAACACCTATTGAGATAATCACGTGATTTCTGTTAGGTTTGTAATTGGCAGAGTCAATTAGGCTTACAATTTTCCTAATATTGAACTATCATTTTAATAATGTTCTCCATCTCTTCCTTGGTCATAAACGCTTCCCTTTCCAAAGATCTGACAAGTAAACTATTCCTTGATCTCCTCTTTTTCTTATAATATTTTTATGTCTAAATCCTATATCCATCTGGATCTTCTCTTTGTACAGGGTATGAGGTGCTGGTATAATCCAAGTTTCTGCCATAAAAATGTCCAATTTTCCCCAACAGCTTTTATCCCAATAGTTGCACTCTTTGGGTTTGCCAAACAGCAGGTTACTATAATCATTTCCTTTTATTGCACCTAGTCTATGCCACTGATCCACCACTTTATTTCATTTTTTAAATTTATTTTTATTAAAGATATTATTTGAGTTTTACAATTTTCCCCCAATCTTGCTTCCCTCCCCCCACCTCCCCACAGAAAGCACTCTGTCAGTCTTTACTTTGTTTCCATGTTGTACTGTGATCCAAACTGGGTGTGATGAGAGAGAAATCATATCCTTAAAGAGAAGTCTAAGAGGTAACAAGATCAGACAATAAGATATCTGTTTTTTTTTCTAAATTAAGGGGAATAGTCCTTGCACTTTGTTCAATCTCCACAGCTCCTTATCTGGATACAGATGGCACTCTCCTTTGCAGACAGCTCCAAATTGTTCCTGATTTTTGAACTGATGGAATGAAAAAGTCTTTCAAGGTTGAACATCACTCCCATGTTGCTGTTAGGGTGTACAGTGTTTTCTGGTTCTACTCATCTCACTAAGCATCAGTTCATGCAAATCCCTCCAGGTTTCCCTGAAAGCCTGTTCCTCCTGGTTTCTAATAGAACAATAGTGTTCCATGACATACATATACCACAGTTTGCTAAGCCATTCCCCAATTGAAGGACATTTACTGGATTTCAAATTCTTTGCCACCACAAACAGGGCTGCTATAAATATTTTTGTACAAGTAATGTTTTTACCCTTTTTCCTCATCTCTTCAGGGTATATACCCAGTAGTGGTATTGCTGGGTCAAAGGGTATGCACATGTTTGTTGCCCTTTGTGCATAGTTCCAAATAGCTCTCCACAAAGTTTGGATGAATTCACAGCTCCACCAACCTCCACGAACAGTATAATAGTGTCCCAGATTTCCCACATCCCTTCCAACAATCATTATCCTTCCTGGTCATACTGGTCAATCTGAGAGGTGTGAGGTGGTACCTCAGAGAAGCTTTAATTTGTATTTCTCTAATAATTAATGATTTAGAGCATTTTTTTCATATGGCTATGGATTACTTTGATTTCCTCATCTGTAAATTGCCTTTGCATATCCTTTGACCATTTGTCAATTGAGGAATGGCTTTTTGTTTTAAAAATATGTCTCAGTTCTCTGTATATTTTAGAAATAAGTCCTTTGTCAGAATGATTAGTTGTAAAGATTGTTTCCCAATTTATTACATTTCTTTTGATCTTGGTTACATTGGTTTTATCTTTGCAAAAGCTTTTTAATTTAATGGAATCGAAATCATCTAAATGGTTTTTGGTGATGTTCTCCCACTCTTCCTTAGTCATAAACTGTTCCCCTTTCCAAAGATCTGACAGGTAGACTAGTCCTTAATCTTCTAAATTGCTTAAATTAATGTTTTTTATGTCTATGTCCTGTAACCATTTGGATCTTATCTTGGTAAAGGGTGTGAGGTGTTGGTCTAATCTAAGTTTCTTCCATACTAACTTCCAATTATCCCAGAAATTTTTATCAAAGAGGGAGTTTTTATCCCAACGGCCAGACTCTTTGGGTTTATCAAACAGCAGATTACTATAATCATCTCTTGATTTTACACTTAGTCTATTCCACTGGTCCACAAGTCTATTTCTTAGCCAATACCAAACTAAGCCGCCTTCTTTTGCACTTTATTTCATTAAGTTCCTGTCAATTCTTGACCTTTTATTTCTCCATATGAATATACTTACATTTTTTTCTAACTCGTTAAAGTAACTTTGGAATTTTGATTGGTAGGGCACTAAACAGATAGTTTAGTTTTGGTAGAACTATCATTTTTATTATGTTAGCTCAACCTGTCCTTGAGCAGTTGATATTTGCCCAGTTATTTAAATCTAATTTAATTTGTGTGAGAAGTGTTTTATAATTGTTTTCATAAAGATTCTCAGTCTGTCTTGGCCAATAGACTCCCAAATATTTTATATTGCCTGAGCTCACTTTGAATGGGATTTCTCTTTCTAGCTCTTCCTGCTGTTTCTTGCTAGACATATATAGACATTGAGGATTTATGAGGGTTTATTTTATAACTTGCTACTTTGCTAAAATTGCTAATTTTTCCAGTAGTTTTTTAGATGAGTTCTTGGGATTCTCTAGGTAAACCATCATGTCATCTGCAAAGAGTGACAGTTCTGTCTCTTCCTTCCCAATTCTAATTCCTTTAATTTCTTTTTCTTCTCTAATTGCTGATGCTAACATTTCTAATACAATATTGAATAGTAGCACCACTCTGTTTCTTAGCCACTACTAGACAGTTTTGATGACTGATGCTTTATAATATAAGTTTAGATCTGATAAGGCTAATTCACCTACCTTTGCACTTTTTTGATTAAATCCCTAGACATAATTGGCTTTTTATTTCTCCATGTGAATTTACTTATAATTATTTCTAACACATTAAAGACATTTTTTAGAATTTTGATTGGTAGGGCACTATCAAGAAGTTTAATTTCGGTAGAATTGTCATTTTTATTATATTAACTAGACCTATCCATGAGCAGTTGAAATTTTCCCAGTTATTTAAATCTTATTTTAATTGTGCGCAAGTGTTTTGTAATTGTTTTCAAAAAGTTTCTGAGTCTGCCTTGGCAAGTAGATTGAATGTGATTTCTCTTTCTAGCTCTTTCTGCTACATCTTGCTAGTCATAAAATGAAATGTTGAGGATTTATGAGGGTTTATTTTATATCCTGGGACTTTGGCAAACTTATTAATTGGGGTGGCTTGGTTGCACAGTGTATAGAGCACTGGCCCTAGAGTCAGGAGTACCTGAGTTCAAATCTAGCTTCAGACATTTAATAATTACCTAACTGTGTGGCCTTGGGCAAGCTACTTAACCCCATAGCCTTGCAAAAACTAAAAAAATCAAACAAACATAAAGTTACTATTTATTTCTAGTAGTTTTTTAGATGATTTCTTTGGATTCTGTAGATATAATATAATGTCATCTGCAAAGAGTGAGAGTTTTGTCTCTTCCTTCCCAATTCTAGTTCCTTCAATTTCTTTTTCTTATCTTATTGCTGAATCTAACATGTCTAATACAATATTGAATAGTAGTGGTGATAATAGGCACAATTGTTTCAGCCCTGATCTTTATGGGAATACCTCTATTGGGATTTCTGGCCAAGATAGTGGAGAGAAGACAGGCCCTGTTCTAAATCCTTGTGATCTTCCCCCATACATTATATGAAACAAACCTCTTAACAAAAATCCATTCAACAAAAGCCAGAAAGAAAAGCCAGGAGAATGAACATCTACCTCAGCATTTGTCTTCTTCAATCATGGGTGAGTCAGGACAAGAGAGCAGACTCTGCCTGGAGCATGGGATCAGGGAGAGCCTAGGAACCTGGATTAGCCATAGATTACCCTCATTAGCCGAGGGGCTGGAACCTGGGAGCCTGAGCTCCTGAGAACCGGACTATCTTGATCAGTACCAGGGCTAGAGCCTGGCCAACTGTGAGGGCTTGGGTCAACTAAGGAGCAGAGGCACTGGTGTTGGAGCTTGCAGGCAGGGCTAGAGGAAGAGGTCCAGTGTGGGAGAGCTACAGACATCACCTCTGGGCTCTTCTGATCACGAGGAATTCAGAGTCCAAGCCTCTATTTCAGGTGAAGTCTCTTCCCAGAACAAACATAATTACAGATTACCTGTGCCCCAGGTTAAGGCTGAGCAGCAGAATTACATCAGCTGACAGCAGGGAGAGTGATCACCTCACCCAAGGTATAGCCCATTATTGATCAAAGACAAAAGTTTCAGTAACTCCCTCCAGGCCAAGGGAGGGGGCCTCAATCAAGGTCACAGACACTCCAGAGAAAACAAGCAGCACGCTCTAATGACCAGCTGGAGATATTACACTCAATGAATAAAGCCTCTAGATATCCCAACACCAAACTTCTGAGAATCAGCCACTCTGAAACTCAAGGTCTTCGTAAAATAAAGAAAGGTCAGTTAAAAGGTAGTTCCATTGAAAAATTCTCGGAAGGAAAAGAGAGACCTAGAATCACTGAGGAGAATATGATCTGGTCTCTAGAACAGAAAGACTTTCTTGAAGAAATAAGGAAGGAGTTTAGAAATCAATTGGAAAATTTGGGAAAAGAAAGCCAAGAGAAGATTAACACCTTGCAACAAGAAAACAAATCACTGGAAAATGCAATTGGACAAATACAAAATGAGAATAATTCTCATAGATCTTCAGCTGGGCAAATTGAAAAAGAAAATAATTCCCTCAAAACTTCAATTGGTCATATGGAAAGCTCTTTCAAGAATAGAATTGACCAATTGGAAACGGAGTTGCAAAACGTAAATAAAGAAAATTCTTCTCTAAAAAATGAATGGAATCTGTGGAAACTAATGACTTCATGAGACAACAAGTGTGTTAAATGAAACAAAAAATAGAAAAAATAGAAGAAAATGTAAACTACCTCATTAGTAAAATGTCTTACCTCAAGAATAGATCGAGGAGGGGCAACCTGAGAATTATAAGTCTTCCTGAAAACATTGAAGAGAAAAAAAAAAAAAAAGCCTGGACTTAATATTACAGGATTTAGTGATGGAAAATCACCCTGATATCATGGAACCAGAGGGCAAAATAATTATTGAAAGAACACATTCATCCCCTTCCAGAAAGAGATCCTAAAATGAAAACACCAATGAATGTTGTGGCCAAATTACAGGACTATTAGATAAAAGAGAAAATCCTGCAAGCAGCCAGAAAGAAACAATTTAGATACAAAGGATCTACAGCAAGGATTATGTAGGACTTGGCTTAATCCACATTAAGGGATCAACGGGCCTGGAACAAGGCATTCTGAAGAGCCAGTGAGGTTGGAGTGCATCCAAGAATCCAATAAACAGCCAGGATGAGCTATCTCTTTCTGGGGAAAAGATGGACATTTAACAAAACGGATGACTTCCAACAATTCCTGATGGAAACATCAGAGCTAAATTGAAAATTCAGACATCAAACAGAAGGTTAAAGAGATATATGAAAAGGTAAAAAAAGGGGGGGGGGGGAATACATCTAGCCTATCCCCATTGAATACAATATTTGATGATGGTTTGAGATAGATATTTCTAATTATTCTAGGGAACAATCCATTTTTTCCTACACTCTCTATTGTTTTTAGTGGGAATGGCTGCTGTATTTTGTCAAAAATGTTTTCAACATCAATTGATATAATCATATGATTTCTGAAAGGCTTTTTATTGATAATTAGTTAATAATACTAACAGTTTTCCTACTAATGAAGCAACCCTGTATTCCTGGGATAAATCCTACTTGGTCATAATGCATTATCCTAATGATGACTTGTTGCAATAATTTTGCTAAGATTTTAATTAAGATCAGCCAGATAGGTCTGTTATTTTCTATCTCTGTTTTAACTCTTCCTGGTTTAGGTATCAGTATCATATTGGTGTCATATATATAAAGAGTTAGGCAAAGCTCCATCATCACCTCTTTTTTTAAAGAGTTTAGAAAGAATTAGAACCAATTGTTCCTTATATGTTTGATAGAATTCCCTTGTGAATCCATCTGGCCCTGGAGATTTTTTTCTTAGGGATTTCAATAATGGCTTGTTAAATTTCTTTTTCTGAGGTAGGGTTATTTAGGTATTTAATTTCTTCTACAATTAACCTGGCCAATATTTGTCCATTTAACCTGGACAAAATTTGATCATTTCACTTAAATTATCAGGTGTAATGGCAAAGAATTGGGCAAAATACTTCCTAACTATTACTTTAATTTCTTCATTGGTGGTGAATTCACCTTTTTCATTTATGATGTTAGCAATTTGGTTTCCTTCTTTCTTTTTAAAATCAAAGTGACCAAAGCTTTATAAATTTTTTTCATAAAACGAAGTTGGTTTTTATTTATTCGTTCAATAGTTTTCTTGCTTTTGCTTTAGTAATTTCTCCTTTAATTTATAGAATTTCTAATTTGTAATTTAATTGGGGTTTTTAATTTGTTTCTAATTTTTAGTTGCATATTTATTTCATGGATTTTCTCTTTTTCTAATTTATTCATGTAAGCATTTAAAAATATAATATATCCCTTCACCTCTGCTTGAGTATATCCCATTTGTCTTGGTATTTTGTTTCATTATTTTCATTATGTAGGATGAAATAATTAATTCTATAATTTGATGTTTGATCCATTCATTCTTTAAAAGGAGGTTATTTATCTTCCAATTAGTTTTGGCCCAATATTGCATTTGATTTTTTATTGCATTATGCTCTGAGAAAGAGGTATTTACTATTTCTACCTTTCTGCAACTGATCATTAGGTTTTTATTCCATAGTACATGGTCAATTTTTGTAAGTGCCAGGTACTACAGGAAAAACAAGTATATTCCTTTCTATTCCTATTCAGTTTCCTCCATGAGTCTATCATGTCTAAGTCTACTAATAATCTATTTACCTCCTTAACTTCCTTCTTGTTTATTTTATGATTTGATTTATCTAAATCTGAGAATGGGAAGTTGAGTTCTCCTACAAGTAGACCTTTGCTGTCTATGTCTTCCTGTAGCACCTTGAACATTTCTAAGAATGTGGATGCTATACCATTAGATGCACATATATTTAGTATTTAAATTGCTTCATTGTCTATGGTACCTTTTAGGAGGGTTTAGTTTCCTTCCTTATCTCTTTGAATAATATCTATTTTTGCAGCTGCTTTGCCAGAGGTAAGGATTCCTACCCCTGCTTTTTTTCATTTCAGCTGAAGTAAAATATATTTTGCTCCAGCCTTTTACCTTTACTCTTTACGTTTCTCTATAATTCAATTGAGTTTCTTGTAAGCAGCATAGTGTAGAATTCTGGTTATTAATCCATTCTGCTATTCACTTACAACTTAAGGGAGAATTCATTCTATTCACTTTCAAAGTTATAATTACTAACTCTTTATTTCCCACAATGCTATTTTCCCTCTGTTTGTATTTTTCACCTTTTTTTCACTTGATCCATATTCCCCAGTATTTTGTTTTTGAATATCACCACCTTCAGTCTGTTTGGCATTCTATCCAACCCTTCTCCCCTTTCTTTCCCCTTTCCCTCTGCCCCTACTTCCTTCCCTTTCTTTTGTGAGTTCCCCTTTTCTCACCCCTTTCCTTTTCCCCTTTTAATACTTGAAAGGTAAAATACGTTTTTTAACTTAACTGTTTATATGTTAACTTTAAGCCAAGTCTTCTGAGAGTAAGATTCAGGTGGTTCTCATGTCCTCCCTTCTTCCCCTCTATGGCATAGGTCCTTTGTACCTCTTAATGTAATGAGACTTACCCCATTCAATTGCCTCCAACCTCCTGTCTCCTTACTGTCCCCCTTTTTAAGGAGGTATTGTTTTCACTCACTCTATCTGAATCACAGAAAAGTCATGAGTGTCCATCATTTCCGGCTAATTATATTCTCTCTAATAGAATTAGCATTCTCAAGAGTTATGAGAATCTCTCTCCCAGGTGTGGATATATCCAGTTTCATCTTAGTCTTTTCATCAGTAAATGTTGGAAGTCTCCCATTTTGTTAAATGTCCATCTTTTCCCCTGAAAGGGAAGGCTAAGGTTTGATGGATTATGGATTTTTGACTGCATTCAAAGCTCCCTTGCTCTTCAAAATATTTAATTCCAGGCCCTTCTATCCCTTAATGTGGTAGCAAGATCCTGCATAATCCTTACTGTGACTCCTTGGTATTTAAATTCTTTCTTTCTGACTGCTTGCATGATTTTCTCTTTTATCTGTTAGTTCTGAAATTTGGCCACAATAGTCTTTTGTGTTTACATTTTAGGATACCTTTCCAGAGGGGATTGATGTATTCTTTCATTAACTATTTTACCCTCTGGTTCCATGATATCAGGGCAGTGTTCCATTCCTAAATACTGTAATATTAAGTCCAGGCTTTATTTTTTTTTCCTCTTCAATGTTTTCAGGAAGGCTGATAAATCTCAGGTTATCTCTCCTCAGTCTATTCTCCAAGTCAATGGTTTTGCTGATGTGGTATTTTACATTTTCTTCAACTTTTTGATATTTTGGTTTTGTTTAAGAGAATCTTGTCTCATGAAGTCATTAGTTTCTGCAGATTCCATTCTCTTTTTAAGAGTAGAATTTTCTTCCTTTAAAATTTGTAACTCCTTTTCCAATTGGTCACTTCTACTTTTGAAAGTATTTTCCATTTTCTCAAGTGTAGTTTTGAGAGAATTTTTTTTGTTTTTGCATTTACCCATGTGAGGATCTGAGAGAATTTTTGTCATTTTGTATTTTTCCAATTGTATTTTATAAGGATTTGCTTTCATCTTGAGAGATGTTAATTCTCTCTTGAGTTTCTTTTCACAATTTTTCCAAATGATTTTTAAACACCTTCCTGATTTCTTCATGGAAGTCTGTTAATTCAAAGTAATTCCCCATGCCCCCCCCCACATTTATCACTGACTTTTCTTCATTTTCCTAGTATCTTGTGTTAAAGAAGGGGCTGGCTCTTAGTGGTTTGGAGTTGAGAACCCTCAAGGCTTTGTTCACTTGCCTTGAACAATGTGGGCTGGTCCCTGGTGAAGGTAGTTAATCTTTCTTTCAGCTGAGGGAGCTCTGCTACCCACACCTGACGCTGAGGAGGTGGCGGGGGCAGGGAGATTATGGTTTGTTCTGGGAAGAAGGCTCCACTTAAAGTCTGGATCTCAGGCCTTGGTTCAATTCCCAGTTGTGCTCTTCAACTCTGTGCTGGAACTTGATCACCAACCTGGGTAGGTCTCATCAGACCGCTCCCCCAGCCCAAGATTCCACAGTTAAAGTTGGTCCTCTGACCCACCACTTGCCAAAGCCTTCACAGCTAAGGCTGGTCTTCTGTCTTGAACCTGCCACTGCCCCTGAGCTGGTACTCTGCTCTCCACTCCAAGTTCACCCATGATCCATTGAGAATGTCCTTTTGGCAGATGTTCTTATACTATCTTTCTGGGTTTTGTTGATCAAATTTCTATTGAGCAGTTTCTTTCATGTTATTTTTAGGGGAAATAAGGAGACCTTAGCACAGTTCCTGTCTTCTTTCTTCCATCTGGGCTGAAAGTCTGCAATCATTTTTTTTGAGATGAGCTTTTTTGATTTACCTTTATCATTTCCTTTCCCAATTGATTAATTCTATTTTTGAAGCATTTGTTGTCTTTGTCCATTTGCCCAATTGTGTTTTTTAAGAGAATTATATTCTCTTTGCACTTGTCCAATTGTGTTTTCAAAGGATAATTTTCTTGTTGTAAATTGTTAATTTTCTTTTGCATAATGTTAATTTTCTCTTTTTCTTCTTCTTTCTTTCTCTTCTTCTCTAATTTCTTTTCCCATTTTTTCCAATTGCTTTTTCAACTCCTTTCTGATCTCATCTGAGAAGTCTTTCTTGGCTAATTTATATTCTCCTGACCAATTTATATTCTCCTCTGAATCTCTAATACTCTCTGAATTAGGATCCTTGTCTTCAAGATTACATTTGATGAACCCCCCCCCCCACACACACACCTTTTTGCATATACCTTTCTTCATTTTGGGCCCTTTCCCTTGGAGCTTTTGTAGGGGGAGAGACTGATTCACAGATAATTGGTATTGAGATCCCTATAGGCCTTGACCACTTCAGGGAGTTAATCAGTGGGTCAGCCTTAGGGGATGCCAAAAGCTTTCTCTGGATTGTCTGTGATATTGATTAGTAGCCCTCTCCCTGGGCCTGGGGAGATGGGGGGGCAGGGTCTGGGCTGCCCTTGAATAATGTGGGCTGGACCTTCACACTAGATGGTTAATTTACTTAATCTGCAATTATGGCTGGGGGAATTCTGCTGTCCAAATATGTGCCTTGGGATAAGGTGCAAATTAGGGGGCAAGTTGTTTGTTCTGGAGAAAGTCACCATGTTCCTCCATAGGAATGGGGAGAGGAGACTCATCTGGAAACATGGGTGCTAACAGCTGGGATTTTCTAGACCAGCTGGGATGTCTAGATAAGTGTCTGGATGACTTGCTGAAGCTCTCTGGCCTGCCTCCCCTCTCCCCCCTCCACAGACACAGCAAACACTTCTACCACTATTCCCAGCTTAGTCCCCTGACCTCACCCCATTTCCCCCTGTATTGGGTCTCTACTCTTTGCCCTCAGTTTACATTCCCCTGAGACAGATTTTGTTGGTAGATGTTCTTCTCTGTGGTTCTTCTCTGCATTCTGTAGTTCCAAAATCTGTTAAGAGGTTTAGTTCATTTTAGTTCTGAGAGAAAGCCAAGAGAGAGAGCTTAAAATAATGCCTAGCTTCTCTCTATCATCTTGGCAAGAATTTAGCTGACCACATTTAATGAAGTTTAATAGTTAAAAATATGCATATTTTATTTGTAGGACTTAATAAATGCCTAATGGATTTAATTGAATTGAAGAATATATGACAAAGAAGGGACTGCTGACTGTAAGAGACTGGGATGGATGGGATTTAGTAAAAGAAATGCAGATTAACCTTGATGAGGAATAGGGACAGAAATTATTTTCTGAACTGGGAGAAGGAATGATCTATGAAGATGCTGCAAAGAACCTCACATAAAATGGTCTAAATTTTCCAGTATCCTGGAACCTAGGTTACCTGTTTTAAATAAGTAATATGGGGATAATATTTGGAAAGTGGTGACAGAAGAAATGGTTTGAAACAATTGTTTTGGAACATAATAGAACTGATAAATACCTAATAAAGGACCTAAATGATGACCATGAATTAGAAGGATTATATTCTCCAATGATATTGAATAGTCCCTTTAAAGTAGTGAAGGAATCATTTAGTGCGGGATTACCAGAGATGTGAATTTATATTCACTCTGTGAAAACCATGCAAGATAAGAGGGCAAGAGATTGTGTCCGGATCTCTTCTGTCCGGACCCCAAGTGAGCTTCTCAGCGGGCAGCTGCTTTGGGCGTCCCCGGATTCTCCCTCCCGGGGGATCAGCAAGGAGGGACTCAGACGGACACTGCTTCAGGAGGCATATGCTTTATTAGGTGCAGAGGGATCCCCCGAATAGCTCAGGACTTTGGCTTATATGGGGAGTCTGTTCCGGGCTGTCATCCTAACCTGCCCCGAGGGCGGGACCTGCCACCCGATAGGAGCAAGTGACATAGCCCAATCCCGGAAGGCCACGGCTCCTTCAAGAGGACCGTGTCATTCTAGGATTGGGCCAACCTCACTCCCGGGGAGGTCCCTATCCGCTCAGGCGTCTAGGACCGACCCCCGACAACTCCCCCTTTTTGTTTTAACATCAGTATGTCTGCCTTTAGTTGTTCTAAAGCCCAACGCCATATTTTAAACAGCAATGATATGAGACAAGGCAAAAAACAACATATCGATGAGACAAAAACAATCAAACCTCCAACTATTAACAAATGGTGCAACCATTGCCCAAAATCCACATTATTGATCCAGTCAGGGAGCAATCCATGTTCCTTCTCCATATCTTCCTTATATTGATCAGTGATATTCCTTATATCACGTACAATCTGATCTAGCCTATCCAAATATTCACCCAAGTTGCGATGCTCATTTAGTGTCCTAATGACCGAATCGAGCTGCTCACTGGCATTTTTAGCTAGTGCTGTCATACAGGCTGGTCGTTGGAGGGCGCGATGACACAGCAGGCCCTCCAAAATCATCTCAACCCTCACCAGGGTGGACAAGGCTTGTACTGCCGAGGTGAGCGCACCCAGCTCTATAGCCACTTCTCTATTTATTTGTTGCTGAAGCGTCCATGCCTGTGCAGTTGCCTGCATGAAATTCTGGAGGTCCCCCGCCAGGATATGAATTTGATTAGTTATAGCAGAAATTTCTATTTGCTCTATCACAGAGACAACCAGTCCTATAATGTCCAGG
Source organism: Macrotis lagotis (assembly GCF_037893015.1). Lineage (NCBI taxonomy): Eukaryota > Metazoa > Chordata > Mammalia > Peramelemorphia > Peramelidae > Macrotis > Macrotis lagotis. The sequence continues at coordinate 551,463,682 of NC_133658.1, forward strand.
GCGGATACCTCCACAGCTCTTTTTGGTCGTTTAAGGACAGCCACAAGATAATCTGAGTCTGCAAACGGCTCAGGAGTGTCTACCGGGAGAAAGGTAACCGGGGGAACTTGCATAAGGAATACCTTTGTATTATTGGAAACAATCTGGTCCTGTTTAAGGGTGTTGGTTAATGTCCCATTTGCACATTGTATCTTATATTGTCCGTCTCCCCAGGTGATGTTGGCGGAGGGACATATCAGGAACATGTCCGTATCTCGAACAGTCTGTCTTTAACGTGAACGTATTACAGTGTCCCCTTTCCTCTCCTTCAGAGCAAGTATACCCTTTGCCCCCAAACAATAACTCCCACCACCACCCTCGCAAGGTTGCATTATCAGTCAAAGGCTCGCTATTGTCTGTCATGTGAGTCACATTCCCAAATGCAGCAGCGGCTTTCCATAGGTGTAGCTGTACCCCAGTGGTCTTGTTGTCTAAGATGTGTGGTACTGGTGCAGCGAAATAAGGTCCTGGGAATCCGTCCAGAAAATACACCTGCATTCCATTCAGCTGTGGTCCTCCTATGGCATGCCCTGTGGAACACACTTGAACCATATCAAACATATTTGGTGAGGGGGTGCAAGGTGGTAAGGGGGAGTGAAGGAACTCGCCCCCAAGGGAGAAACTGCCCGTGGCATTTAGCCTGTCCTTCAAAGAACAAGGGCCATCCGTTTTGTTGCTATAAATGGTATTGGTGTTATTGCAGCCTCCTCCCACAACATAGTGATTTGTGTGGTTCCAGGCTTGACCGACCTGGGTGTGCTTATGGGACACATTGTGGAAGATCATGTTGAAATGTAGATAATCCCCGTGACCCAAGGAAGAGTGTGGTCCATGGGGAATTTCTCTTATAGTATCATTCTTTACTTGGGCACATAAGTCATGTAGGCCTTTAGTAAGGCAAATGGGAAGATGCTTGGTCTGCCAAGTCATGGTTTTATTTAGACTATGGGTTTTCTCGGGGGCCCCTTCTTTATCTCCTCCCAACACTAATTGAGCAGAGCCGCTCATCTTCAACTCTATAGCGTCTCCTGACCATGTTGCCGGGAGAGCCATGGAGAACCCCGGGACAACTGTCCAATAGGTATAATGGCCAACAGCACTAGCATTAGTCACTCGGAGATGGGAAATGGGGTGCCCAGCCGTGACCTGGAGGTTGCCTAGCAGCCCTAGAAAACACAACCACTTATCCATCCTCAGTGCCCTTTGAGTCCAGTTGTATCGCTTCCTCTTCTTCTGTCGGTGGCGTCTTCTCCTTGGTGGTGGAGTCCTCACATGTCCTGGTCCACCGGATGGGCACCCAGCGTGTCCTTTCACCTGCTTGGACACATAAAAATCCCTTTCCCCATACTACTACCTGGCTGGGGCCATACCAATGGCCCTCCTCATCTTTCCACCATACTGTGGCTGGTTTTTTCGTAGCCAATTTTTGTTGGTTGGTAGATAGGGGAGGAGACTCTACCTTTCTTAGCAACTGTTTCATGGCGGGGGTGACGCCGTGTTCATTATCAATCAAATAATTTCTGGTGTATACTGCCGTTGCTAATTGTGCCATGGTGAGCCTACCACGCACTCCCCCTTTTTGTTTTATGAGGGTGCGCTTCAGGGATTGATTGGCTCGTTCAACAATGGCTTGACCCGTGGGATTGTGAGGGATGCCAGTGATATGTCTAATGCCAAATTGATCGCAAAACCGTGCGAAAGCTTTGGATGCATAAGCAGGGCCATTATCAGTTTTTAAAACTTGAGGCACCCCTTGGCTAGCAAAACAGTGAAGGCAATGGGCGATCACATGTCGTGTTGCTTCACCCGGTTATAAGGTAGCCATGATGAAATTGGAAAATATATCTACAGTAACATGGATTAAGCTAGCTTGAAAGTGTGTGACATCCATCTGCCAGATTTGATTAGGTGCCAGACCTCGCAGATTGACGGCCTGTCTGCTTGGAGCTGGCCAGAATGGTACGCACCCCCTGCATTGGCGGACAATGCGGCGGGCCTCTTCCTTAGAAATCCCATAGAGCCGGGCGCGTGTCTTAGCTGGCAGATGAAAGGTGCTGTGAACTGTAGAGGGATCTGCATACATAATAATGTCACTCTTTATATCTGGATCACTAAGGGCAGAATCTGCCACCTCATTTCCGTAATAAATAGGGCCGGAGGTGGACATATGGGACCTAACATGTAGCACATAGAGAGGCTCCGAGCGGCTTAAAAGCGCTCGTTGTGCTTGTTTTACAAGTCTACCACTGTTGAGTGAGAAACAGTGAGGTCTGCAAGGGCTAAATGCTGTAGCATCAAATAACAATAATAACTATCTGTAATCAAGTTTATTGGCTCATGTGCACACATTTCTAGAGCCACTACTATGGCCTGCAGTTCATTTTTCTGGGCTGATGTATATGGTGTTTGCAAGACTTTAAGAACCTGTTTGTCTGGGATGTAAATGGAGGCCTTATGGTGTTTAGTAGCATCCGTGAAGACATTCGCCCCTTGCACAGGCTGTGAGACCACTGGGTTTGAAGGGTATTTTAACGGGAGTTGCAGCCATCCTCGTAATGAGGGTGGGGGGTGGCCTTGAGAGGTAGAGTAGGTGGTCAATAGCGAGGCCCACCCCTCGGAATTCTGAGCCAATTGATTAAGGACACGTGGGTCCTCCTGAAGCAACAGCACTGGAAGCTTGCCAGTGATGGTGACGGCGGCCTCGGCCGTTTTTAAGAGGAGGAGGGCATCTTCCTCAATTCTATTGGGCACACTTTTTGTGGGCTTGGAGGGGTGCACCCATTGCAAGGGGCCTGCGACCTGAAAGACCACCCCAACTTTCCCTAACGAGGGATGCTGTAATAGAGTGGCATAGATTGGTGCTGCTGGATCCACTCTGCTGACGGTTGACGTTGTTGCCAACTCTTGTATCTGGGCAATTGCCTTCAGGGCTCTGGGGGACCACTGTCGGGGAGAGGTTAATTCCGAGGGACCTTTAAGGATATCATATAGCGGCTGCATTAATTCATTGGGGATAGGGACTATATTCCTTAGCCATTGGATGGAACCTATAAGCTTTTGGAAATCATTTAAGGTGTGTACTTGTTTGATATCAATTGAGGGAATTTTCTTCACCAGTTCACTGTGCACTTGATGCCCTAAATAGCTATAAGGGGCCTGTGTCTGTATCTTCTCAGGGGCCACCTGTAAGCCATATACTGCCAGAGCTTTAGTGACTTCCTTTAGAATCATACTAACAGTATCACGTTGTGGTGCGGCTATCAAGATGTCATCCATATAATGGATAATAATAGCTCCTGCGTATTCACGTCTAGTAGATTCTAAAATTCTGGCTACATATATCTGGCATACTGTGGGGCTATTGGCCATTCTTTGGGGGAGGACTTTAAACTGATATCGCTGAGAGGGCTCCTGATAGTTCACAGAAGGAACACTAAATGCAAAGTGTTTCCTATCTACTTGGCAAAGGGGAATGCTATAAAAGCAGTCTTTTATATCTATTACAGCTAAAGGTCATGTCTTTGGAATCGATACTGGGGAAGGCAGCCCTGGCTGAGTAGCTCCCATAGGTTGCAGTGTGGCGTTAACTTTTCTTAAATCTATTAACATTCTCCATTTTCCACTTTTCTTTTTAATTACAAAAACCGGAGAATTCCATGGGCTGGTGGATGGCTCTATGTGTCCAGCTACCAAGAGCCCCTGCACTATTTCCTTAAGGGCCTGCAATTTTTCCAATGTGAGGGGCCACTGATCCACCCAAACCGGAGCGTCGGTCTGCCACGTCAATGGTATAGGTTGCGGCCCTTCAGTGACCCCTAGCGGTTTAAAGCCAATTCAGTAGAGATGGTCACGCCCATGACTTGTAATATGTCTCTTCCCCATAAAGACATAGGAATGGGAAGTACCAGAGGCCGAAAAGCCCCTGCAACCTCATCATTTTTCCACTTTAGGAATCTCCGGGACTTTTTTGCTTGGGTTCCCCCTGAAACCCCAGTGATATCTTGGGGACTTTCCGAGAGTTCCCAATGCGGCTGCCAATCCTTCATGGCAATGAAGGAGATGTCAGCACCTGTGTCAATCAGCCCTACAATCTCCTTTCCTTCCACTGATAGTTTTAAGGTGGGCCGGCGGGCTGAAACAGCCTGGGTCCAGGCCACGAACGTATCGTGCCTCTCCGGTTCTTTCCAATCTTTATCTATCCAGGGGAGAGAAATAGCAAGCGCGATAGGCTCACCCTTATTTAATTTCACTGGATAATGGTGGGGGTTTGTGACTGATATGGCTGTCTGACCTGGGCTCAGAAGTTGAGTATGGACAATAACTTGTGGGGAGTGTGCCGTCCCGATCACTAGGCGGTGGCAATCTCCAGGGAGAACCTTAATTGTAGTCGTTGTCCATGGACCCAGCTCCTCTCCCCCCGGAAGTGATATAGTGGTCGAGGGATTTACTGAGCTGTCCCCAGGGCCGGACCCCCGTATTCCCGGCCCCGTTTCCCATTTCCCTGCTGCCCTCCGGTTCCCTGATTCTGGTTCCTGTGCCTTTGTCTGCAGTTTTTTGCGATATGCCCAGGTTTGCCACATGCAAAGCATTTTAAATTACTCTTCTGAGAACTACGGCATTCAGATTGAAAATGACCAGGTTTGCTGCAACGGTAGCAATTTCCTTTTCCTTTCCCTTTTTGGGCCTTCGTGGAGGCTTGCAAAGCTTCGACAAGGAGGTTAATTGAAGTCTGCAGTGGCTCTTGGGGAGGGGACTCATCTAGAGCCTTATCTATAATTTCTTCTACTGTGGGGTCAGCAGGCAGAGTGGCTAATAAGCCCTTGGAGTGTGTAAACCCTCCCTTTATTAGCTGAATAATCAGGGGCTGGGATGCCTGCCCTGTCCCGAACTTTCCTTCCACGGTATTCTGCACCCTGCTAATAAACTCAAGGGCTGACTCCCTTGGCCTTTGCTTCAGCTGCTGTAGCGGTGTAGCCGCTGCCTTGGCTAGCTTTTGTAAGGCGTTCAGGGCGGACAATTGGACTGCCCTGATGACCGGCTCGGCCAATTGTAATTGTGCATCTACCGTGGAGTAGTCACCATACCCGGTAATTTGGTTGGTAATAACATCAGAGTTATTGGGATCAATAAGGTCTGCCTGCTGCCTAGCCTCTCTCCGCCAGTACGCGGACCAAGCAGTGTAATGAGCTGGTTCTAGCACTGCTTGCATAGTTTCATCCCAATCTGAAGGGAGCCAGGCAGCAATTTGAACGGAGGAGCTCAAGAGCCTCTTTACATAAGCCGATCTGGGCCCATAGTTTCTAACTGCCTCTCTCACATCTTTAACAAACTTATAAGGCACCGGACGACGAACCCTGACCTGTTGGCCATTTTCTACTTGCACAAACACTGGGAAGGCGGCAGCCAAGGAGGCAAGATAATCTAAGTCCTCCTCATCCACATCTTCGCCCTCCTCTAAAGCCTTGTGGATGGCCTGCTGAAGTCGAGTCCGGCGGGGAACCTGACCGGGAGTGGTCGGCCCCGGGCTTTCTTTCCCTGTTACTGATGTCTGTTTCTGCTTCTGTTCGCTGCAACCACAAGCTGCCTGATACCCCATCTGTGTACCCCACGGCTTTCCGCTGTTACTTTCGGTTTGTGCCGAGGAAAGCGGCCGATTTGCGGCAGCATCTTCAAGCCTCAACCGGGAAAGTTCTTCCCAAGGATATTTGGGAGCTGGCCCCACGGGGCTCAAAGTCTCTGTCCTGGTCTTCTCATCTAGGGGTGGTGGCCACTCAGACTCCCCTACTAACGAGGTGCTTGTCTGAGTTTCCTCAGGGACGGCTCCCGGTGGCGGCTGGGGATCAAGGGCCACCGCCACCACAGAATAGATCACAAAATCGGTGTCCTTAAGGACCCCGGGTCTCTCCTTGTTATAGGAGGCCATCTGAGTACCCACCACCCTCCATCTTTGCGGGTCAATCCCTGTATGGGAGACCCAAGGGGAAATTTCCAAGATCTTTTCTACCCACTCTCGGCAATCCTTAACATGAACCCTAATACCATGGGTCCTCACTAGTGCATGTACTTGACATGCTAATACTCCTGTATCCTCTGGCTGCAAATGTTTTGACATTCCTTTGCCCATGTTTCCTACCTCTAGGTGCCCCGTAAACCTAGGGTGTCCGTCTCTTCCGCCCTTAGCTGGGCGGGCTTACCTCACTTGGTGGGGTCTCCGGTGTCCCTGTTCGGGGGCCAGCTGTCCGGATCTCTTCTGTCCGGACCCCAAGTGAGCTTCTCAGTGGGCAGCTGCTTCGGGCATCCCCGGATTCTCCCTCCCGGGGGATCAGCAAGGAGGGACTCAGACGGACACTGCTTCAGGAGGCATATGCTTTATTAGGTGCAGAGGGATCCCCCGAATAGCTCAGGACGTTGGCTTATATGGGGAGTCTGTTCCAGGCTGTCATCCTAACCCGCCCCGAGGGCGGGACCTGCCACCCGATAGGAGCAAGTGACATAGCCCAATCCCGGAAGGCCACGGCTCCTTCAAGAGGACCGTGTCATTCTAGGATTGGGCCAACCTCACTCCCGGGGAGGTCCCTATCCGCTCAGGCGTCTAGGACCGACCCCCGACAAGATTGTAACATAGTAGCTATTTAAACATTAAAGTTAATGATTGGAATAAAATAAATGTAATAACATTTATAAAGCACTTATTATCTACCAAGCAGATTCTATGATAGGTGCTAAGGAGCCAACTACAAAATTGAGATAGTCCTTGATGTTAAAAAGTTTATAATGAAATGAGAGGATGCTAAACATATATTGGAGTGGTAGGTTAAGTAGGTCATTTTTGTCAAAGAAAATCAGTAATGGTGAGTGTAGATACAGGGCAGTCAATTATCATGTTCTTCCCATAAATAATGCTAGTGAAGATTTTAGGCTTTTTTCCTCAAGCAACAGTTAAGAAATGGAACATAAGCTATTTTTTTTGTAAAATGTAGAAAACAGAAGAGTGGGAAGCAAGTAAGAGAAGTAGAATGTAAAGATGGGAATGGCAAAATGTAAATACAGTAAGTTAGGGGAGTTTTTACTTCCCTATTAGTTAAGGCAGTTTAAACTCAAGCAAAATGTCTCTTCCAGAAAAGAAAGGATATTTCAAAAGTCTTGTTTCTAGTATATAGAGCAGGTACTCCATATGGGAAAAAGGGGGGCAGTGACAGATGGGAAACAGATCAATAATAGAGCAAATCCTAGGCTTATCAGACAATGAGATGACAGAACTGGATGAATAAGAATTGATCAAATGAGTAAAATTGAACTTAAGAGTAAAAAATGAAAGAAAAAGAAAATGCAGAAAATTAAGAAAATCTGAATAGAAAGCAGAATATCCAAGAAACAGATTTTGGAGAATATAACATTAATTTAAACAGTGAAGTCTGACTATCTTCACCAAGCTAACATAAAATGGAGAAACAGCTCATACCATGACAATCATATTTTTTTATCTAACTTCAAAACTTAATTTTCTGGCCACTAACTTCTGTCATTATATATTTCCCTCTCTCCTACTCACACTATAAAATTGACTTGCCCTCAAATGTTATGCATAAAATTAATGACAGTGTTTCGGTTCATCTGTTCAAAGCTACTTCTGTGATTATCTCTTACTCATCATCTGTGATTCTAAGGAAAGTACTCAAAGGGTCAAGTCACAATGCTGCAATATTCCCAAATGTCCTAAGTCATCCACTACTGGCTATGAAACTTTGAAAGAGTTATTTTTCCTCTTTTTTGCTTCTAATTCTTCATCTTTTATTTTCATATGAGAAGCCTTGATAACAGTGTGATTTAATCAAAATAGCATTCAATTTAGTGAAGGGAAGACTGGGTTTTGCTATTTGTTGTTATTGTGGTTGCTATTGTTGAGTCTTTTCAGTCATTTTAGTTGTGAATGATTTTAAGAAGCTATTTGGCCTTTTCTTCGTTTTCCATTTCCTTTTCCAGCTCATTTTACAGATGTGGAAAGTGAGGCAAACAGAATTAAATGCCTTGCTTAGTCCCACAACTACTTACTACTTGTTTTACTTAACCAGAACACTTAGAATTTTTACCAAGTGATTGTATCGTATTTTAAAATTTGCAAATTATTTTACAAATATTATCTCATTTATTCTTCCTAAGAGATAGAGATACCATTGTTATTGCCACTTAACAAATGAGGAAGACAGAAATTAAATGATTTGTCTATGGTCATCTGGCTAGTCAGTGACTGAGGGACTTATACTTATCATTTCCTGATTCTGTGTTGAGTAATCCTAAAAGAATCTAGAAATGAAAGTATTTGAGTAGATATCTAAAGTCCTTTCTAGATCTAGATCTGTCTTTCAGATCCTTTCCTGCTCTAAAATGCTAAGATTCTTTAAAATGTAAAATAAAATGCATCCATCTTTGAAAAGAAAATGACCCATAAGCTGAAAAAATAGTTTTGTATTGTCCTAAACACAAATATCTTTTATCATTTCAATTTTTTTTCTCATCTTGTTCTAATATGTTCAGGAAACCCTTCTCCTCTCTGCTCCATGTGGGTTTATGTGAGTGAGAGTACTGTATTCATTGAAATCACCATAGACAGGAAGGCCACTGTCTGCCAAAAGCACAATGCTGAATACCAATGAATCCACACATGGTCCAAATTCTGTAGGTCACTTAAAAAGTTCCCAGATGACTTGGCATTTAAATGAAGATTTCATGAGCTTTCCAATTAAAAAAATACTAACAGAATCACAAAATCTCAAAGTTAGAAGCGATCTCAGAGTTAATGTTCAAAAATCTGCAAGAATAAAATTCCACTTTTCTAAACACTGACATTAATTCAGATTACTTGGATACCTACAGTGACAGAGAAGACATGTCACTTTTAGGCAGCTCTAATTATTAAGGAGTTGTTTTTTGTATCAAGCCTAAATTTGTCTTTCTATTTTTCATGTTCGATTGTGGACAAATTGTGGATACTTAGTATTTGAATTTCACAGTGACAGATTTTACAAGAGAAGATGTTGACACAGACAGGATAATTTATTAGACAAACTCTGAAGCTCATTAAAGCAAATCACTGAATCACAGAACATGAAAGTTAAAAAGGACCTCATTGGTCAGTAGGAATACTTGTGATAACATATTTTAAGTGGTTTTATGTGATAATAGATCCTTGTCTCTGTAGACAGAACACTCAGATTTTGAACAGATCTAAACAGATCTAATTTTTAGAAGTTATTCCTGCTATAAAGGACATATTTCCTTATTTCCAACATCTCTCTCCCCTAGTAGTCACTTATGCTTCATTGGTTGGAGTCAAATAGAACAATTCTAATTCCTCTTTGACATGGCAGTCTTTCAAGTATCTGCTGAGAGCAATTCTATCCCCTTTTTAGGGCCAAATTGTGTCTTCTCCAGGTTAGCCATTTCTCAGTTATTACAATTATCTCTCATATCTGTTGGATCTTAGGTTTTAAGATCCTTTACTAGTTACCCTCCTCCAGATAATCTGCAACATTTTACTGCTATTCATAGCTGCCATAACATAATACGCCATGTGTGATCCAAGAGGAATAAAGTACAGATTATTATGGCTTTATTAATGGAAACAATACATATCTTCATGAATTTTCATTTTTTTCTGTTTTTGTTGTTTTGTTTTTGTCTTTCCTTCATCTGAACATGAAGTGCCAGAATAGTTTTGCATGTTTTGTTCAAGAAATGCAATCACGCTTTAGGGACAGTCTTTGTTTATCTCCATTTCATTAGCCTCTGTGAGTGTGTTTGTATGTGTGTTTGTGTGATAGGAGAAAGTGTGACAAGGTTTTATTTCATTTCAATAAAACATTTGGGTCCACAGGGTCAATGCTTGGATCCCGATTGACACAGAGTGAATATAAATAGCAGTTGTTTCTGTTCTGTGCAGAAACCCTAAGGGTCTTTCTCTCCCAGATTGATTTTTTTAACTAACTAAAAGCCCATTCTCTGCCTAATTTCTTAGCTAATCTTAATCACTTGAAGGCTACTATCTCAGTCAAACTGAGACCTGCTAAAGATTATAGCTTAAATTGTCATCTCCAGTCTTCCTGATCCTGCCACTGGTCACAGATGACTCTAGAGCAAAAAGTGAGGTTGGTTATTTTACACAGCCCTCCCTCTCTTAAATCCAATTCACTTTCATGCCATGACATTACCTCCCTGATGTTACAGCCCTCCTGGAGAACAAAGGACCAACAATAACAATAAATAAAATCATGGTCCAGCTATTGTGCTAATTGCTCAAGATAAAATATAAGATGACCTGTACTCTTGAGGAACTTGCATTCTGATGACAGAGACTAAACCAGAAAGAGAATTGGAAGGAGAGAAGAGGAAACTGGAGGAGGGTAGCAAATTCAGGTTAAGGGATTGAATTTGAAAGTGGAGGAGATGGACAAGTGAGCTGTAAGTGAAATGCTTTTTCCAATTAAGCTTTCAGGCCACTAAAGCTTCCAGATCTCTTTAAGAAAATTTGATGTTGAATAATACTTCCTATATATTGAACTTATAAAGTTGATTTCTTTGATCCCTTTGAACTCTTTGAAATGTAGTGCAAGACTACATTTATCCTTAAAGATTTCCATCTTATTTGATTCATTGCAATGCTCTCCTATGCCATGATCATTTTGGAACTTTTCTTCGTTATCCAGTATTAACTTTCCTAACTTTCCCATCTCTCAGTTCAAGTCTCCTGTCCCTTTATTCAAGTCATTGATAAACTTATTAAATATTAGTCAGAAGCAAATCAATCAGAAATCCTTGGGATGATCGACTCGAGATTTTCAGCCAAGCTTACTATGGCAACTTTTTCTGTTTAAGCATTTCACCAGTTTCTAATCTTTCTAATTTTATTCCCATGCAGTTCAATCATGTCTAGCTCATTCATGAGAATAATTTGAGATTAACAATTATCAAATTATGTCATTTATACATGTATAACCTCTCTTATATATGGCCTTTTCTCTTCAGTCACACAACCATAAACCTAGATAAGATCCTCATTGTTTTTGACCTATTGAAATAGTATCACTGGTGTCATTGCTTCAGATTTCTCCCCAATCATATTCATTCTTCATTCAACTTCAAAAAGGATTTTGTTAAAGCATATGTCTTATTAAATTCATTGGTTTTCTATTACCTTTGGGATCAAATATAAACTCTTCTGTGGGGCTTTTAAAACTGTTCACAACTCGAATTTGTCATATTTTGCTGAATATCATTCTTGTTTAAAAACTTAGTTTAATCTGGTTGTCTATTAATTTGGCAAATCTCAAGTGATGTATGATCAGCCAATTGGAGGTTGGAGATATGGATGCCATCCATTCTCCCTTCCATAGCCAATGTCTGGGCTTTTTCCTAACTATTTTCCTAACTAAACTTATTACACAGAGAACTTGGATTAATAGTTCTATTTTTCTCCTTTTTATTTTTTTGGAGGGGCAGAACAAGTAATACAGAATGAATAGATATGGAAATTATAATTGTATATGTTAACATTCCCCCAAACCACTTTTCTTTTATATTTCATGATTATCCTTCTAATCACATGATCTTATTTAAAATTTCAAATAACAGTAACAATGGAACATAGATGATGAAAGGCAAGGGTTAAAAGTAAATTTGTATAACAAATGACCTTCGAATTGATTCTCTGTAAAAAGAGAAAAAAGCATAATAAAGTTTCAGATCTCAAGAGATTCTTCTAAATAAAGCATTATGTTATTTAAAATACTGATAATTTAGTTCCAAAGCATCATGTTATCTCACACTGTTAGCTTTATGTTGTCCTTTAAAGAACAAGATGAGCATTCCTGATGAAAAGATCAGAGCTAATTAGGAAAATTGATTTTCAAATATAAGATTCAAGAGAAGAATATAAAGGTAAATGTGAAAGAGTAGCATAAGGGATTCCATAAGTTTAAACTGTGTACAAGCTTATATGGAAAGATGATATTTGTAACTTCTAAGAACTTCATCATTTTTATTGAAGTTAGAAGAAATATGTGTAAACACTGGATAATGGGATGATGGGATGATCTTAAAAAGTATGAGGTAAGAAAGATGAATGCACTGAAAAAAGAGGGAAGGGAAAGGAAGAATAGAGGAAATTTTCTCACAAAAAACAAGTACATAGGGATAAGTTTTTTGTATTTGAGAGGAAAATGGTGAGAGAAGTGGACAATGATTAAAGCTTATTCACATAAGAATGCTCAAAGAAAGAATAACCTAGTAATTCAGCTGACTTTAGAAATCCCTCTTACTCATCAGCTAGTGGATAAAGCAGTAGCGGATGGGAGTTCAAATATGGCCTCAGATATTTGACTTACTAGCTGTGTGGCCTTGGGGCAATCAATTAACCCTGACTACCTCACATCCAGGGCCATCTCTAGCCATCCTGATTTATATCTGATCACTGGACTCAGATAACTCTGGAGGACAAAGTGAGGTTGGTGACTTAGTACATTCCCACCCACCCCCAATCCAGTTCATGTGTTTGTCATGGCATCACTCCCCCCCCCCCCCCCCCCCCATGTCTTGGTCTTCTTTGAAAATGGACCAAAACCAACCACATTATTCAGAGAGAGAGAGAGAGAGAGAGAGAGAGAGAGAGAGAGAGAGAGAGAGAGAGAGAGGTATAAGAAAAGGTAGGACAGGGTAATGATAGAAGGGAGAGGTGATTAATGGAGGCAAAGGTCAAAAGTAAAACAGACTTTTACAAGGAACATGATAAAAGAGTAAGAGAAAGAGAGGGGAGGGGAGGGGAGGGGAGGAGAGGAGAGTAAAATAGAATGTAGAGAAATATGCAGTTTGTAATTATAACAACTAATGTGACAGGAACTAAACTAGATAGTAGAGTGGATTAAAACCAAAAATCCAACAATGCTTTGTTTATAAGAAACACACATGAAGCAGGGCGAAGCATACAGAGTAACAAAAAGGGGCTACAGCAAAAATCTATTTTATTTCAGCCCATGTAAAAAAAGCAGGATTCACAATACTCTGTTCAGACAAAGCAAAAGCAAAAAATAGACCAAATTAAAAGTAATATTCAGAGAAATTTTATTTTATGAAAAGGAAACATGAATTAATAACAATACTAAACATATATATATATATATATATATATATATATATATATGTATATATATATATATATATATACATATACATATATATATATATACAGATCAGTAATGTGGGGTAGGATCTCTGCCTGGAGAGTCACAGGCAATATCAGATTCAGGATTTGCACTGTATGAACCTAATATTAGCTTTCAGTGAGACAAATGTACTGACTGCCTCTTCTGGTAGTTTTTCAGATGGTTAAAATCAAGATCAGTAATACTAAATACCTTATACAATTAAATGAAATGCATTGCTTGACTATGAAAAATTGGACATATATAATAAATATTATATATTATGTTATTATATTACACTGATACATTTTACTGATGACATACACAGAAATGGCAACAGGCATGCAATTACTGTACACACTCAACCTAGTTTGTAAGGTTTTGTGCAATCTGAGGTGAGACACATTCATCATTGTCTCACCTCAAGAATCTCCCTGTATTTGAGATTAAAATATATAAATTCAAATGTTTGTGTCTATGCAAATGACTGGAATCATACAGAAATTATTCATATAATACAAATGAGTGAGCAAGTATTAATATTTATTTCATCTTATAATTATTATTTATTTTTTACTTTCTGTGATGTCAGGGAAGACTATACTTCTTATACCTCCCTGACTCCATGGCCCTGGTACAAATGGTATACTATCCAAAACTTTAGAGAAAAAAATTAAATGTATTATAGGATGATATTGACAATAAAACCATACTAATAGGGAAGATCAACTTTTCCCTCTCAGAATTAGATAAATCTAACAATAAAATAAATTTTAAAAGGAGTTAAAGAGATAAATGAGTTTTAGAGAAGTTACATATGATAGAACACTGGAGAAATTTGAATTAGAATAGAAAGGACTATCCTTTTTTATCACTGGTACATGGTACCTTGACAAAAACTGATCATGTGCTTGGGCATAATAACTTCACAGACAAATACATAAAACAAGAAATAGTGAAAGCATTCTTTTCAGATCACAATGCAATAAAAATCACATATTTTTACATATTTTTAAAAGGGATATGTAAATATATAATTAAAATTAATAAAAAACTAAATAAACTAATCTTAAAGAATGAGTGAACCAAAGAACAGAACATAGAAATATGCTTTTCGAAGCCAATTAAATAGGTGTGGCAATGTATATGTAATTTGAATTTCCAAAATTTTTAGGAAAGGAATGTTAAAGGTAAATAAGGAAAACATTTATAAATAAATCTAGACAAGGCATTCTATAATATTTTTAAATGAGTAAAATGATTTCCTTCTTTCTCATCCACATATACATAAATTGTTACATTTTATTAATTCTATCTATACAAACTTTATCATATTTATACCCTTTTTTCTAGTCAGAGAGCCATGACTGTAGTTAGGCAATAATCATTTATTAGTCATCCAAGCTATTCCAGGCATTATGCTAATCATTGGGCAATCAGAAAGATGAAAAATGATAGTTCTTGCTTTCAAGCAAATCACAAAATAATTGTTGGAAGATAATAAATTACTTATAAACCAGCTATATGAAGCATAAATATGAGATAATTAACAAAGGGAAAGTACTAGAATTAAGAGGGATCAGTAAAAGTTTCCCATAAATGGTGGGGATTTTATTTACATAGTTTTGAAGGAAGCTAGGAAGCTAATATGAAAAGAGATCACATTCCATGCATAGGGGACAGTCAAAGAAAATACCAGGAGTCAAAAGATAGTGACTTAACTGAGGAGCAGCAAGAAGACGGGATCAAAGAATAGTGTTTGGGTAGAGGGGTGTAAGGAACTAAAAAAAAAACAGAAGGGGTGTCTGTGTTTGTGTGTGTGTGTGTGTGTGTGTGTGTGTGTGTGTGTGTGTGTGTGTGCGTGTATGTGTGTGTAGATTATGAAGAGTTTTGACCAAGAAACTAATAAAAAATAAAGAAATTGACTAATAAAATAAATATTTAAACTTGGTGTTGATAGGGAGTCATAGGGAATTTGCTGATCATGGTCTTGATGTTGGAGTGATAATTTCTACTTCATCATAATTTGTCTGCATAATTGCAATAACCCCTGTCTATCAGTTTCTAAGTTCCTTCCTCTCCAACTCACCTCTTACACAGCTACAAAAATTATCTATCTAAAGAATAGTTTTTCATTTTCTTGATCAAAAATATATAGTAACTCTTTATTACATGAAGATGAAATTAAAAAAAATAACACAGCTTGATATTCAAAGCTATATGGCTCTCGCCTACTTTTCCTAGAATTATTTTATTAATTGTAGAAATAGTGATATTCTTGTCTTCTATTAAATTAGTACACTATTTCCTTTATACTTTCACTTATGTCATCCCTACTTATTCCCTCCAATTCCTTTCTAAATTTTTATCTTCCTTCAAGGTTTACCTAAAAAATTACTACAGGAGTTTTTTGATGTTTTATTCCTTGGTCTCCCTCTCTCCTTTAAAATTATTATGACTACTTTTATGTTTGCATGATTTTGGGGGTGTATATATATTTTTGTGTGTTTTTTTAAATCTTTGTTCCCTTAAGCCTTTCCAAAATATCTAACACAATGTAGGTATTAGTGGATGGCTGTTGCCTCCAAAGATGAAGCAGTGGATAGATGCTACCTTGGAGTCAGGTTGATCAGAGTTTCAATCCAGCCTCAAATACATGACACTTATTAGCTGTGTGACATTGGGCAAGTCACTTAATCCTGATTGTCTCACATCCAGAACCATCTCTAGTAATCCTGATCCATATCTGATTACTGTACTCAGATGACTCTGGAGGAGAAAATAAGACTGGTGACTTAGTACAGAATTCCTATCATTTAGATCCAATTCATGTGCTTTATATAGCCTCACCTCCCTGATGTTGTGGTCTTCTTCAAAAATGAAGGGCAAACTATTTTGGCATAACTTTTAACTCATTACAACTTTTCAAGACTGGCTATCTGGATATTCATAAGTGAAAGATGCAAGGGGGGGAAATTGTAAATGAAACAAATTAATAGAATGTACCATAAATAACATAGACCTAACCAGAAAAAAAGTGCACATCACTTTTTTCTAAGATATTGTTTTAGAACAATCAGAGAGGTTGACCGTTATTTGTAGCCGGTTTACCTGTTATAGCAATTACGAAAAATCAAATATAATGAACAAATAAATACTTTGAATAGAAAGACTGACTTAAAAATCATTAGTCTCTTCAGGTATCTTTTGAAACCTATGTGAGAGTAATAATAATATGATAATAATAATTTTTGACTTAAGGTCATTGTAAACCTCAAATTTTATAGAAATGTATGCAACTCTTATACAGTAGTCTTCCTTTCCACTGGTCAATTTTACTATCTCTATCACTTCCAGGGAGAATTCAGACTGTGTTAATGTCAACAATATATCTTTATATTATAGTCTCAATATTCTAAAAGAAACTCACAGAAGAAAGCACCCCAAGTCAGAAAGGTCTGACATTTAAAAAGGTCTTGACACATTCAGGAGATTATACCCAATTGCTAGACAAGGGAAACTAACAACAATGGGACTATTGTGTCTTGCCAATGGGGAGGGCAGATCTGTTTCTCATTACTCCACCTCCCTCCATGAAAACGTGACTGCAAAGATCAAGAGTTCATTACTGGTTCTTTGCCCTACTTTTTTGACATAGAGTCCTTTTATTCCTTTATTATTCTTCATTAGGAAGTTCATAGCGGAAGTAGAATGGCATGTTGCTTGACTGAATGGGGGAAGGTTGTTGAGCAACTTATTTCTAATTAATTTAATTTTTAGTGAATTTTAAAGTGATTCTACATTTCACATTTTAAATGTCTACCTACATGGTCACCTTGTGTTAATAACATATTTTGAGATTTATGCTAGATTCTTCTTTTTTTCTTCCCTACCAACCCCCACCTAAAAATATAAAATTTGAACTTTTATTTATAAAATGGAATATCATCATCGCATTATTCTGGATTTACTTCTGCAAAACAGATTAGTGTTTATTATATTTGACTAAATAATTCAAGA
Source organism: Macrotis lagotis (assembly GCF_037893015.1). Classification (NCBI taxonomy): domain Eukaryota; kingdom Metazoa; phylum Chordata; class Mammalia; order Peramelemorphia; family Peramelidae; genus Macrotis; species Macrotis lagotis. The sequence goes on from NC_133658.1 coordinate 551,480,934, forward strand.
CATTCCAAAACTAAATAGATGATAGACTCTCTCTCTCCCATTTCCTCTCTCCTTCCCCCACAATAATAGCTGTTTTGGAAAGAGTACAGGATGAAGAATTGTGGGTTTTCCATGAGGGCAGATATTTTGTAAATAAAGAGATTACAGCTGATAGAGATTAAATAATTTTCTCTGGGTCACATAGCTAGTAATTGCTAGTATAGTGCTTGCCACATAGTAAAATCTAAGAAATGTTTGCTGAATTCACTCACTGACTTTATTCATATTCCAGGTTTTAAATTAACTAGTTAGGTAACGATGAATGAGCCAAAGAAATCATATAATCTTACAGTTTGAGGGGACATTTAGAGATCTTAGAGATCTTAGACCTTAGAGCTCATTTAGTCTACTCCTCTGATTTTATAAATAAGGAAAATGAGGCATGCACATGACTTTTAATGTCACATAACAAGTCCAGAACCCAAATTAATGAATCCTAATATTTACTTTAGTGTTCTTTCTACTGATCCATTTGTATTAGATTCTCACTGGATCTCAGTTCTCTAATCTGTGAAATGAAAATAATAGTATCAAATTACCTATGTCCTGGTACTGTTAAGACAAAATTCCTTTGTAAACTTCAAAGGGATAAAAAAGCACTATCACTTGTCCAAGGACCTCTCATAATTCTTTGATATTAAAATTATAGCATCATAAGGGGCCCTTAGAAACCATTAAGAAATTGAAGACAAAAACGATTTTGATGTTTATTTTCATAAAGGTTGATAAGATGAGGTCTTCTGACTCCAAATCTAGCAATGTGGATTTGACTATAAAGCATGCATTTAGTTCTTTATATGTAAACTTTTATTGTTTTTCAGGTGTCTGAATGATTTATCCACTTCTCTTGGCAACTGGCAGTCTGGTTCTGAAATGAAATCTTTTCTTTGACATACAATAATTTCCAGTTATAACTGGAGGCAATCAATTATTTTCTTACATTCTAATGATGGAGACAACATGAACTATATGGGTTTATACAAGATTCCTGAAAGGGATATGGTTGAGCCAGGTCATGTAGTCTTGCTTGACCTGATTGTTAAGTTTTCATTCTGAGCACTGACAATTCAGAAACCTAAAAATAATATAAACTAGAGATTAACTCATTATTTTATTTTTGCTCTTGACAAAGTCAAAAAGAAATAGGAACATTAAACTCTACAAAAGGATCACTATAGACCACATATTACTTAGAAAACCACAAATCATCATTATATTTCATTGTATTTTAGTTATTTTAGTAAATATTTCCCAACTATATTTTAATCTTGTTCACCCTTGGAGTATACTCTGAGTCACATGTATGAAATCTCTTGTTTTGGAGACAATATTAATAATTCAGACTTCTGAATTTTCCCCCTGATATATGATTGTTAAATATTTTTCAGCACATCTTTCCTGATAAAACAGAAACTCAGAAACTGTGTGAAGAAAGCATTAACAGCTATCAAGAATTCCTGGAGTCAGGAGGACATGAGTTCAAATCATCAGGCATTCACCATCTACCATCCTGGAAAACCCTGTTTGCCTTAGTTTTTCAAATATAAAATGATATGGAGAAGGAAATGGCAAACAACTTCAATATCTTTGGCTAGAAAGCCCCCAAATGGTGCAATAGAGAGTCAGACATTAGTAAAATAGCACAACATCAGAGAGGAAGTCTTCAAGAAGTAAGAGAGAAGATCATTTCAGAATATAGAGCATAAGTGGCATGCTAACAGGAAGAAACAATCAGTGAGTCCCTAAACCTGGATCAAAGAGAGTTAGAAAAACAATATTAGACAACAATAATATATTTTACATAAAAGCTATTAGCATTGACTTTTCCAGATCTTCAATTCAAAGTTGTGGACTCCTAGTATAATACACTTCAAATAATTAATTAGCTCTAGTTTAGATTAGAGTTCCTGCTAAAATAATTCTGTGATACAATACATGTGATTACAAGTGGAAAATGAAACGTGAATAATCTGATATGTTTGAATGATAGGATTTTGCTTCTGAGACAGACCAAAGAACCTGAATAACCAAGTGCCAATGGGGCAGTTAATAATCAAGAAGTTAGCAGGTACTGGGACAACAATAGTCTTACATATTAGCATATAATTACTACTCTTCAGAGAGTAGTAATCCAAGACATTTCTTCTCAAGGATAATGTGCATTCTGGTAGTGGTAACTATGTAATTAATTTACATCAACCTCTGTTACATTGACTAGAGAAATACCTGTGGTCACAGAACCTACTCAAACCAATTTTAACTGCTGAAACTCCTGTTTAAAGCTGATGGATTCATTTCCTGTAACTCTCTGAAAGTTCTTTACATGAAAAACACTGAATAGAAAAAACAGTCATTGTACCAAAAATGGGCTTAGTATATTAATTTAGAAGATTTGGAGGAGAGGAAGTAGTGAGTGGAGAAGAATATTAAACGGAGGAGAGGAGAGGAAGTGAGAAACAGAAATCTATGACTATAAAATATATATGGAAGGGTAATGGATGTGAGACATTTGCACATTTTGATAAAAGTATGTATAGTCTAGCAAGTTCATTCTGTGTCTCAGACTGAAGTCTCTGCAATGTGTTCTTTCATTCTATTGATGGAAAGGCATTCTTCCTAGAGTGTAGAAAAGGAGAAACTGCAGAACACACAGGAAGTAGTGAAAGATTTTTTTTTATTGTTTTTGGGTTTTTATATTAACTTCACATTTTCTGACTAGAAAACACTTCTGTTGTGGTGAAAGTAATAAAAGTCAATACATAGCTTTAGAAAGGTGTTTCACAAGATTGCATCATTACATCATCCCTTCCACTGTCTTATCATTAGAGAACTGGGTTTTGTGTGAGAAAATATTACCAGATTGTAATAAGTTAAACACTTTCCTTGCTTTGAATAGGAAAAGTGAGGTTTTATTGCACGTGCTACATCTAACTGAAACAATAAGCTTTGTTTCTGCTTTTTAATATTTTAAAATTAGCTTATTTCATGTAAGGTCACAGGGATATTGAAATTAATGCATAGACAACACAAGTTGATGGAAGTTAGATCAATGACAATGGGAAGAAAAGCCATTTAGACAATAATAATAATAATAATAATAATAATAATAATAATAATAATAATAATAACAATAATAGATTTTTCAAATGGCAAAAACACAGTAGTTTCATATCGATAAAGTCTGGCTTAATGATGCCTTTTGTACACTCACAAGTCTTCTCAATTTCACCCTGAAGAATTAATGCATTTATTTCCACTACTAAATCCACTTGATTAAATCAGTAGCTAAGTTCCAAATAACTTCTTTTTGTTGTCTCATTCTGAATTTACCCTGCCTATGCAATCTTACTTCTCACTAGTCAACAGAAATCCTCTATGGATGCTAAACCACTCTCCTAATTGTTCATAAAAGTGCCTCTGCATCCCTGTCGATACACCTCTCCACCCTACCAAATTTGTAGGTGTTTATTCTCACCAACTTTCCATTCTTTGAAATCCTTTCTTCCCTATGAAACCATCAGGAAAATTCTGGGTGCCTTGACCATTCTCCTCTCTAAATTCTCAGAGTTTGCATTTTTTATACAATTAATCCTGTTATCTTCTGTTATTTCTATTCATTTAATTTGCTTCAGTCTTTGTCATCTAAAGACTGTAAGTTCCTTATAGATATGAACTACATAAGGTACCAAGGTCTCATTGTGTTTTATATAGGTACTCCATATCCACTGACTACACAAGGATTATTCCTGCCTTTGAACAGGCCATCGCCAATTACTGAAATATATTCTCTCCTCACATTGCTCACATAAATCCCTTTTCTTCCTTCAAGACATAGTTTGAGCTCTAATTTATACATGCTGCTTTCCTTGATCTACATCCTGTCAGCATCTAGCACTGTCCTCCTACTACCATATATTCAGTTAAATTGTATATATTTTGTTTTTATTCTGCATATTCTTAAATTTGAACATGTCCCATACAATAGCATTTAAATTCCTTGGAAGCAAGGACTGCTCATTTTTATCTTTTGATAATGAATCATTTATCAAATAAAAAATAAGTATTTAATGGGCATGGCATCCATTAAGTACTTACTTTTTATTTGATAATTGATTGATTTTCTGATCATTCCATTTATCAATCACCACCCCCTTGATATTGCATATTTATTGTTTATATATATTATATATTTACAAAAATATATCATATAAAATTGCATATTTGTACTTATTATACATGAATATATTCTTATATGTATACATATGTATATGTGTTGTATACCTTTAATAAATTCCTCAATAGTAGGGATGATTTTACTTTTTATCTTTGTACTCTCAGGGTCCACAATAACTCATGAAATGTAAGATATGCTTAATAAATTCAGTGAATAAACCTAATTTAAATATGCAAATATATACACATATATGTGTGTGTGTATGTGTGTGTGTCTGTTTTAAAGTATGTTATTTCATAAAAATAAAATACAGATAATAACACAAAATAGTGGTAATATCAGCCTCTGGCTAAAAACTATGAATTAAACTAGGCAATCTTTAAAGTCTTTTTCATTTATAAGACTATAGAATTCTAAGGTTAACTCAGTGACCAGTTCAGTCACCTGAAGATCTTAGTGATCACTTTATAATGTAATGCCACAAATAAAATATTTCAAGAGAACTAAATTTCTGAGTCATTCCCCAGCTGTCTAGTAATCTGTATCAATAAAGTCAAATTATTTAATATGCTTTCTTTTCAGTTGCTTTGCTTTTAATTTGCCATTTCTTCACAGGTATATTCATTTTTGTTTGTTTTTTACAGATTGTATGTGAAAGTTCTTGGGTGTCTTCTAAGCATGCATTGAAGCAACTCAGGATTCAATGTTTAACATAAAATATCTGCCTCCTTCCCAGTGAAGTCAGTAGAAAGGAATAAGTGTTGTGAGAAATTGGAGAAGTGAAATGGGGTGAACTGAGTTTCTTGGAAGAGTAGGGCTGGAAAGGAGAATACATTGTTCTACTTTTCCAGAATAGCTGAAAAATGTTGTTTCACTTATCTTCACCTCTTTACATAGCCCAAAGGAATATCCAACCACCAACCCACATTCAGTCCTCACTCAGATATATTTTCACAAACATCTGCCTTTAAGATGTTTATCCAAACATAAAACCCTGGTAGAAAAAATATCCCTATTTCAATTCTCTTCATTATTTCTACTTACCTGATCTAGATTTTGTAATTGACAAACCTGTACCTGGGCACAAAAGGGATCAAATCCAGGGAAATTTTATTTTTCATCTTTCCCAGTCAGGAAAAGGGTAACATTCATTTTTATACCTGAAAATACCAGGGATTCTGGAAAATTGTATTTAATTTTGATTAGCATATACACATTTAGATTTAGCTCATATTCCAAGAAAACACTGAAAAAAGGACATTTTCAAAGGAATTTTATTTAATTATAGTTTAAATTGAAGCCTGCTTCCCTAGCTTTAAATCTTGGATGACGATCTGTAAGCTCAGCATGAGGGTGAGAGTAGGGGTGGGTGTTGGAGGAAGGCTTTGTTTTCCTTAGCTTTCTGAGGACTCAGAATGGAACAGCTGCCAATCTAGTAAGGCAAAAAGGGGAATAGAATAGGTTCAAATGTTTACCTTCTTTTTTCTTTCTTATTTCACCTCTCACATTACTTTGAAACTTAATCATGCTTCTATTGCCTTTGCCTGTAAAAATCAGCATCACTAGAGAAAACAGAATTGCATATTACTGAAAATTTACTCAAATTCCTGAAACAAGATCTGTAAATTGCATGTGTTCAGTGTGGTAAAATAGAAAGGTCACCTCTGTACCTGAAAGTCTGAATTTCAGTTTTCTCTGATACATTTTTCTAGTTTCATGAGATAGAATGAGACCATTTTTAATTACCCAGAACATCATTTTCTTTCCCTTCATATAGATAGAATAGTAAATGTATTTAGAGTCAGTGTAGTGAAGGTGACAGATGTCCATCACTGGAGTCATTAAGGTCTAGATTCAAGTCTTGTCTCATATACTGAGGTGGATAGAAATGTGAACTTAACCTGTAATATCATTGGTATAAAGAAAAAGGATAAAGAAACTTCATCTACCAATGTAGGGAAAACACCTTCTTTGGAGTTTAATGTCCTATAAAATCATCTAGAGCAATAGTTATTTAGTACATAATCAGAGTTAATATTTCTAACTATTAGGTGAAGGACTAGTTAGAAATATTAACTCTGAATTCTTCCTGCCTCTGAAAATACCTGCCTTCCTATTACATCATTCAGTTTTTCATGAATTGCAGAAAGAGAAGTGACTCCAGAGTTAGACATCCTGGTACTGTCAATCAATTCCTATATGAAGTTGATAAATCTTTTTCTCACAGGCTTCTGCTTCCTCATGTATAAAATTAACATTAACTCTAAGGTCCCTTACACTTTTAAATCCATCATGATCTGATCTATTTTTCAATGACTATACTACAGAGAAGTTATTGAACTCCATGAATGGAATGTATTTCCATTACCGGATATCTCTACAATGATGAAATCACAAATACATAGCAAAATCATGCCTAATAGGCAGAGGAGTGCTAGTAAATGATTAGCAATAGGTTCTTTGAATATATATATATATATATATATATATTTATACACTTATATATATATATATGATTAAACATTTAAGTTTAATTTACCTTATTAACATTTCTCTAGAACTTTCTTAAGACTAGAAGAACAGCAAAGCAATGAATCAAGTTGTGTGTAACATTTGTTGATTTCCAAAGCATAAATTCTCACACTTAAAATATATTAATTAATTCTCAAAAACCAGTGAAAGTGGGGTCCAGCACACCTTTACTTAGAGTATTTTCTGGTGTTCTTTTGAGACATCTAAAATAGTATCTGAAAACTATTTTGTCTTCATAATGAATTACACAAATGTATAAGGAGAAGCTAATATAAAAGATTTCCTGATTTGCTGATCAATTTGATTTGTACCTTAATAAACTTGATAAGATTATAGCTTGTTGCTTTGTCAGAAAACTATTTCTCATGAAAATAGATATATTCCCTAACCCCTTGCTAAAAGATCACTAAAATTTTCTCTAATTTGTTTGCAGAGTCTATAGCTACCTTCATAATGATCAGTGATGGAGGTTCAGGAAGTCAGACATTTTTACATCCTTCATTGGTCTATAAAATGCAAGTGCAGAACATTGGGTGACTTTTCTCTTTCTTTTCGTTTGGTCTTTACCTTGATCTCTAATTTCAATATTGGATTTACATTTGAGTGTAGTAAGAGGCCCTAAGTTCTGTACTTTTCTGAGATTTCTTCTATACCTTTGGATTTCAATCTTTGGTTGTAGTAAATACTCTCCCACCTCATGCCTAATTACCAGTTGAAGCAAACAAAAGTGATTTACAATTTAACCTCAATGACTGAGAGAAGAATTAGTGGAGATAATATAACTACCTATACTACTCTGACACCTATATGGCAAACTAAGTGCCTTTGAAGAAAATGAGGACTCTGCTATCCAATTTTGGAAAGGATCTACACATAAGCTGTGCCTTGAATTTACTCATATTTTCCCCAATTTTTTACACTTGTGTTGAAAAATGAACCAAAGAGTTAAATAGGTTCACTGTTTAGTTTGTTCATTTGTTTCTTTAGGTTTATTATAGGGTTTTATGTTTTTTCACAGGGAAAGGAACTAATAAGAATGGATTGGCTCTAGATTTTTGAACATGGAACCATCTAGCTTAACAAAAGATAACAAAAAAGAAACTGCAAGTTACATAGAAATAACCTTGAAGAATGAACCATATTGTCCATTCTATTCCCTGCTTAGTAGGACTCATTTAAATAATTCCACAAAGAAGGTTCACATTTTTCTTCAAATTACTCAGCTATATATATTTATATAAATATCTATGCATATATAAATATAGCTTAATAGACAGACATACACATATGAATATTTATACATATGATCATGAATTTAGAGCTAGAAATAACTTCTAAGATCAACAAGTCAAAAACCTTCAATTTCCCCCAAAGGACACCAAGGTCCTCAGCAAGGACACTTGCTTAGTTCACAAACCCAGGTTTGCCAAATCTAAATCAAGTCCTTTATCCATGATACTATTGGTGTAAAAGTCAAATAGAAACACATCTCTAAAGTTGCATATTGACTTAGAAAATACAAACTATCATTAATTGTTTTGTATTATATCTCTATCATTTCCAATTATGTTTTAATATAGTTTTCTCAGTCAGCTTCATTACTTCTGTGATATACCTTTGTGCCACAATATATCATTTTCCATGAGGAGATATCTGTCAACTGGGAAATGGCTGAATAAAGTATGATAAATGAATGTGATGGTGTATTATTGTTCTCTATGAAATAATGGCTGGGTAGACCAGAAAAACCTAGAAAGACTTGCAAGAACTAATGTTGAGTAAAGTGAATAGATTCAAAAGAGCCTTAATCACAGTAAAGCAACATTGTGTGATCTTCAGCTATGAAAGATTTCTCTCAACAGTTCAGTGATGGACAATTCTAAAAGAATTGTGATCGAAAATGCCATTCACATTCAAAGGGAAAAAACAAACTATGGAGTCCGAATGCAGAGAGAAGCATACTGTTTTCTATTTTTTAAAACTTGTTTTATGCTTTTTTTCTTTTCTCATATTTTTTCCATACTACTTCTGATTCTTCTTTCACAACATGACTAATCTGGAAATTTGTTAAATATGATTGTACATGTATAACCTAAATCAGCTTACTCACTGACATGAGGAGGGTAGAGGGTAGGAAGGGAGTTAGAAAAATGTGAACTGAAAAAGCTTACAAAAAAAGGATTTCACTTTCCAGAGAGAGCCAATCAATCAGCAAGCACTGTTTAGTTCCCAGTTATAAGTCAGGTTCTATACTGGATGCTAGGACTACAAATAAAAATAATTAAACAATCTCTATTTTCAAAAAAGAATCTATCCGATGACACAGCATTCTCATATATATAAAGATAAATAGAAAACATAAACAGAATATTGAAGAGACAGCTAGGTAATTTATTTTCAAGGGGGAGATTGGGAAAGGCTGCATGGAAAATGTGATACATGAGCTGTTCCTATGAGAATTTAAGAGGTTAACTGAAGTAGAATAGAGCAGGGAGCGCATTATACTATGTCTAAAGCATGAATAGATATTTTATTAATACCACCATGAAATTTATTCATTAAATCACATTAGAATTTCCTCAGAAGTTTAGTTTGTATTTCAATAATTCAATCCCTAATAGATCATTGGTTATTTCTAAATTGTTGATCATCAAAAAAACTTTAATATTAAAGCATATGAAGATTTAACAAATTTTCATGAGGTAGTTTTAACATGTTTTGCTATACACCATGAAAAGTCATATTTATTTCCATTTATGGATTCATACATTCTGCTTGTATTTTAATCATCAATTTTGAAATTTTGACTTGCAGCTTTCCTTGAAAACCCTACTAGAAACTCAAATTCAACACGTTCATGTCTGGAATCAAACTTGTTTCATTGGTTCCAATAAAATGCATATTATCTAACCCAACTGGGCCTCTGAAAAAGAATGAGAAAGAAATTGCCTAACTATATCAAGCAAGACGTAGAGTCACAATAATGAAGGAAGAATAGAAGAGAGACACCAACATGTTAACAAAAAGACTAAATAAAAATTAAGATCATAAGCATTACTCAACATCTTAAATTATATATATATATATATATACATATAGATATATATTAATTTATATCTATATCATCCCTCAAATGCACAAAGTATAGTTAAAGGTATAATAACCTAGATGTCGTAATTTGGCCCTATATTAATCAATGGAATTTTTAAAATGAGACACAGAATTATAATGTTCCTGCAGATTGATAAACATTTATGTGAAAGAAATAAAATGTATATTGGAAGGTGTTAGAGGATGGGGAGGTATCTTGTAATCTTATTTGCATATTAAAAATGTATGTTAATCTGAGAAAATCCAGGAACCAATGGGAAAGTACAGGGGAGATATTAAAGTTGAAGAGTAATAGACAGAAAGGGAAGACATTGTCATAGGAGTTTAAAACAGGCAGCAGGGTTGAGGTGAAAGAGAAGAATGAATTCAGTTGATGTTACAAGCCCTTCCCAGGAGATATGCTATAATAGTACTAGAACACTTAATTATCTGCCAGAGAGGTCAGGTTAATTTCATCTCTCTAAAAGTGGAAGAACAAGGTGAAGAAATTTTATTTTTAAACTGATCATAATTGACATTTAGGAATTGTTTTGGGGTAAAAAGTATAGGTACCTTGTGGGCAAGGGACACCCTTTCCTAGTTTGAAATACAGGAAAATTGGGATAATTTAATTCAGAGGAAGGCTAATTAGGGTATCATCAACAAAGAGAATTCTTCTGACTTCAGAATAGAAAAATGAAAAATCCTCAAGAATTAAATTCTGATAAGAAGGATACTGTCAGGGAACCAACCAACAAAGTAGATTTTTAAAATGCATTTAGAAAAGATGGAAATAAAACCAGGAAACAGAATTAATGCAGAAGAAGATAAAAGATCTATAAGAATTATGTCAGGAATGTTGACACAGAATTCACTGAGGTTGTAAAAACAAGAGGCAGACTTGTTTTATTTTATTTTGTTTTAGCTATATTGGATAAAAAGAAGGGGGGGAAAGAAAGAATATGACTCCTGTTCAAGATAGGAAATGTGAAAACAAAGGCTTATGTTCAACTCATAGGATTAGAGATTGAAGAATAAAAGTGAATTTATCTAATCCATTATCCTAACTTTAGAAATGGGGAGACTATAGCAAAGAAGTGAAAAAATAGAGGAGACTGTTGAGAGAGAGAGAGAGAGAGAGAGAGAGAGAGAGATAAAGAGAATAAGAACAACAAATATGCCATTTTCCACTGTGTAACTGAGGTACATGGACACTTTACAGAGAGTTGACACTACTTTTTCCCTTGCTTTCTGAGGGTCTTTAATGAAATAGCATTAGGAGCTTTGAAAAAAAATAAGCTGGCCATAGCTCCTAGGTTGTCTACAAGTCCCAAAGTCAAGAAGACTTCTCTTCCTTATTTCAAATGTGGTCTCAATAATTTGTTAGCTATGTGACTTTCAGTATGTCACCATGACCCTGCTTATCTCAGTTTCCTCATCAATAAAATGAGCTGGAGAAGAAAATGGCAAGCCACTTTAATGTTCTTTGCTAAAAAAACCCCAAATGGGGTCACCATTGAAAAACAGCAAGCTTCCCAAGAGGAAGATAGAGGACAGAAAAGGCAAGAGACCTGGAGACAACAGACATCTAAATCCCTAAATTCAGTGGAAACTTTTGATGAAGAGACATGCTCAGGAAGGTGTGGGAAGAGGAAAAAGTAGACAGGATTATACTAGTGTAAACTGAGTTGAAATTAAATCATTCTATTGGTGTCAATAATCTTCATTATTGTAGTCCTCTGAAAGATATTTGGAATGAAATGTTATACTAGGGAACACTGACTTAAAATAAGACTTTTAAAGCAAGAGAGGCATTCTGGTTATGAAATTATTTATCTCTGGCATATTTTTTCAACTCTAAACAGACTCCAACCAGACAGTTATCTAGCATGGTAGATTGAAGGAGATCAGATGTTAGAAAATTGATCCTCTGGAGAAAATGCATGTTACACATGGAAGAGTGACTTATCACTAAAATTCAGGAAAGGAGCTGAATTTTTGTGACTATGTGATGTAGAACTAGGGGATCTGGGACTCTGAGGAGTTAAGCTATAGGAGATGAAGATTAGAAATGACTGAGTGAAAATTAATGATTCCTGAGAATGGTTATCATGAAAAAAAAAGCGAATGAATGAATACCTGAAATCAAGGGCTAAAATTCATATAGGTTGAAACTTCAGTCAGGGCAAGTTATTAGTCTGGCAAACTATTCAGACCTCTGAGGAAGTGTTATCTCACTAGAGAGTATCTTGATTTTCTGTGGGCTTAGATGAAATTCCTTTCTCTGCCCTTTGTTTTGTAAATATGTCTGTTATATGTCAAACCTTATGAAGCTTTTGAATGTAAGAGATACAGGTTGCAATCAATGGAAGTACAAGATTATGACTTTGTCAAACTTCACCTAAATAAGGCAAGGATTTAAAAGTTTCCATTGTATACCAGGATATTTCAGATAAGGGGAGGAACTATGACAAAAGATTCATATTGAATTTATGCATTAGTTGCATACAAATCATTCTGGTATTCAGATAAGAATAAAGTAGTATAATAAATATATATGTATATACATACTATTTAATATTTCAAAACAAAACGAGCATACCAGTGTAATAAAATACTCCTTTCCTTAGAGTGCAAGTTCCTTAAGAGTTCATACTTTCTTTTTTATTTCCCCAGTCTCTAGAACAGTGCCTGGAATTGTGTTTTTAAAAATCCTGTTAGTTGAATTATTTATCACTATTGACAGAATTATAAACAATTTTCATAATTTGTTATTTTTGTAAAGAGATGTTATTAAGGGAATATCATTTTATTATCATCAAGGAGAAACCATGATTAGTGTAGGTATAAAAGGAAAATTCAGTACTCTGAAAAGTGTGAAAGAAAATGCATTAAAATATTGAAATGTTAGTTTTCAAAAGTTAAATTTACTACAAAAGTATATGTCATTACAGTTAAAAATAATTATTAGATGATCACTGGAATTATCTTTGAAGTAAAATATTCTGATTTATGGTAATGAAAATGTTTCTATATGGTGAGTAGTTTTGATTATGTTGTATCTTTTAAAAGGCTAACATGTTGTTTTTTACTATCCTATCAGTCTATCTGATATATGTAATTGGGATGTACAAGCATTTCATGATGGAATCTTTGCCTTCTTTTGAAACCATTAAAATACCACTTGAACTTTAATCTCTCTTCTTTATGCTTTAACAATTATGGGGAGAGGTAGGTAGGAAAGGACACATTAGCAATTTTAATCTCTTGCCATATTTTGTGTGACGCAAAAAGTTCAAACTTCAGAGATGTTCAATCCTTCACGATATAAATGTATTTAAAAAAAAAAATCACTGATGGACTATCTTTCTAAAGATCTAGTAACAATCCATCCATTCACTCTTCTTGATGTTTTGTCCCATATCCTCTTTAGGTGACCTCTTAAATACACCAAATGTTTTTTGTTAAACATTTTATTACTGTATGTGTACCACTGTTGGACATGCATGATCTAGTTTGCTTCTCTTTTTATATCTCTTTTAAAATAAAGTAAATATCTCTTACGTGATATTTTGATGATCCTATTGTACAAAAATCATTGTTAATCTATAACCTAGTTAGTTCTATTCAGTATTTCTCTATTGTTTATTTGGTCACCAAAGTCTTTGATGAATTTTCTTGTTCATAGAACTTTAGGAAAATCATAATATCAAAAAAATGAATGTTTACTTCAGGGATCATATTGTGATCAATGAAAATATTTTATTATTTTCTAAATGCCAAACTGCTCATTTCTTTCTCTCATTCATTCCTAGATCTGTGTCATTTTCCATCTATAGTCTTTATTCAAGTTTTTTGCCTTGGTGAGCTAGACAAATGATCCACCTACTGAACTACATATCATCTGGACAATAGACAATCTAAAACCATTTGTTTTCACCTTGTTTATTTGCTTTCAGTGTAGTTTATTAGGTGAAACTCTTTTGGTTTCTAGCAGATGAAACTTGGCAAAGAGACCTTATAGTATTCTGTGACTTGATACAAGAATAAATATTTCATTCTTATTTTTAGTTTTTTTTTTCAAGGCAATGGGGTTAAGTGACTTTTGCCCAAAGTCACAAAGCTAGGTAATTATTATGTCTGAATCTAGATTTGAACTCAGGTCCTCTTGACTCCAGGGCTAGTGCTCTATTCATTTTGCCACCCAGTTTCCCTAATTATTTCATTCTTAAGTAGAAATAAGTGGAGGATATCAACAGCTCACATTCCATTTTGGCTTTTTATAGAACATTTTCTATCATATTTGGCACACTAGTTTAGTAATCAGACTTTTGCTAGTAATAGGTTAAAACAGTATTATTTGTGATCCTGTTGACATTGTGTTCCAACATAGTTCATATTAGGAAGTATATAGGGGAAGGAGAATTATACTAAGGCAATAGGAAGGTCATGATATAAAGAGTAAAGAAAATGTCTATTTAAATGAAATTAATGATCTTTGAGTAACATACTCCAATGTTATTGTAAAATATCACTTTAAATAATAAAAAAACTTCAAAGAAATCATCAGCCCAATTGTTCTATCTTCTTTCATCTTATTATTCTGTGTTTTCCCATTTTCCTTCAAAGTCCAGATTGAATTCCAAAAATTATTTTATTAGTTATCATATCTCCACTACCCTTTTAGTTAGACTTCCAGCAAATATTCCTAACATGCATCAATCAAGTAGTTAATTCTCAACAGGTCACAAAGATGATAGGATACATAATGATATTCATAGGAAAAAAATGTAGTTTATGTATGAAAAGGAATATTAGAGATCATCTAGTACTACCAACTGATTTCATGTAAGGAAAAAATGTAGAGAGTTTGAGTGACTAATGTCATTCCATATTTATCCTATGTGTCAGATCTAGTCTTCAAACATAGTGCTCAGAATCCAGATCCAGTCTTTATTTATTTGTTTGTTTGTTTGTTTATTTATTCATTTATTTACTTTTTTGCGAGTAGGGCATTCAGTAGTATAGACTAGGATAAAAGAGGAAATGTCAGTGGGGAATGTTGAATCATTGCAATGTAATAAGGAATATGGTTGAATTTCCAAAATTTAACATTGTTAAGAAAATAATAATAGCATTTATAGTACTATAAGATTTTTAAAGTGTTTTAAATATTATTTCATTTAATCCTCACAAACACCTTGAAAAGTAGTATCATTATTTCCATTTTACAACTGAGTATACAGCCAGACAGAAGTTGTGACAAGAACAGGGATACATGCTAAATAATTATATGAGTCCATATTTGAGCTCAGATCTCTTTGACTCCAAATCCAGCTTTTTGAGTCTGTTTCATCTGGCAACATGCAAATATGACATTGAACACACAGCAGATCTTGTGAAAAGCCAAGAAAGAAGAATTATTTTATTTCTTACAGAAATTGTTACAATTGACATAAATAAGCATTTCTCCTAAATTTCACAGACCACAGTTTCCCATAACTATAGAATAATAACTTGGAAGAGACTTTGGCAATCATCCTATCTAAGCCTATCATTTTACTTTTGACACAACTGATGATCTGGAACTAGAATCCATGTGTCATTGCTTCCATATCTGAATTTCCCTACCTTCTACATCATGATGTGAAAAACAAATATTTGATGAACACAATTCAGTCCTTCAGAGATAACTATATGTAGCTTTTGACTAGCCTTTGAATTTTTGAATTTCCTGAAGAATAGAAAGACCTCTCTCTCTCTCTCTCTCTCTCTCTCTCTCTCTCTCTCTCTCTCCTTCTGTTTCTCTCTCACTCTGTCTCCCTATGTCTCGATCTCGGTTACTCTCACTATTTCACCCACACACATTCAGATATTCGACATTCGAGATACTCTAGTGCCACTTGGAGTAAATAATTGTCATTAAAAAAAAATACCCTTAAAGTAAGACCACCTTATAGAAAATACAAAAATACTTGATCTTTAAGCTGGTTTCTTAACATTTTTATAGCAAATAAATATGTGGGACCAAAAAAGTTGAAATATTTAAATGGGGGAGGAATGACACAGCTTATTTGTACACCACTTGAAATAAATTTATAATGGGACATTTGACAGAAAACACATTCAAATACATACACACACATAGATAGATAGACAGACAGATAGATAGATAGATAGATAGATAGATAGATAGATAGATAGATAGATAAAATCAAAATGTCATTTTTTTCAAACATACCGGCTGGGAAAATGGACTAGGAATTGGATTCATTAACCTATACAGGTGAAATTTCCTTTCATTTCTAATAAAATAACCAACCTCTTTATAAGTGATAGCTCTCATTCAATAAAATACATTACTGTCAACTTAACATCAGTAAGCAAACTTGCCTATAAAAATGGTTTAAAAATTAAGTCTATTTATGAAATAACACTTAGCAATATCTCCATGTCAACACATAAACTGATATATAATTATAAATATAGATAGACAAGATAGGGGACCAAACAGAAAAAAAAAACCCACTCCCCAATTCATTTTACAAAATGAAAGGTATATACAAACTGTCTTCAGATACTGGGCACATGAGAAAATCTCATTCACTCCACTCCCAGATTCTCCCAGTTTGTCAGTCTCAGACTAGCTGCTCCATAGTTATTTGGCCTTGCTTTTTAGAAACTCTTTACAATATGGTAAGGGCAACGGAGTGAAAAAGTTTCAAAATGAGATATGCACAAAGATAGATTAGATCAGGATTTTTCCATGAATATATTGATACTCCTATCTGAAATTATTTTTATTTACTTTTCATGTTTTTAACTGTGTACATGTTATCACAAATGTTTACATGTTTATAACATTTAAAATTATGAAGGGCAGATGGTGTCTAACATTCATATTTGTACCATCAGGGCCTATTGCTACTGATAAGAATTTTGTAACTCCTTGGTGATTTTTTTGTTGTTGTATCATTATTATAGGTATGAAAAACTGCTAACTGCTTGTCTAACTACTACTACTACTTGTTTCATGTCCTTTCCCTCCTTCCATTTACCTACCATTACCTGGATTTAAATTCTTTCACCTCAGCACAACGAGTTAAATCCTTCACTCCAGTGCAGAGCTGGACTTTACCAGGATGAAAAAGAATTTTGAAGTTGAGTACTATACAACCAAGTTAGATTGTCAATACACAATATAAGTTGAATGGGTTAGTTTGATATGTTTAAGCTAGTTAAACATTTCTTCTGGGTTGCTGGTGCTGTAACTTATCTTTCTGACAGTATAAACCTCATCTAAATTTTGTGAGCATATAGTCATTTTTCTAAGTTTACCATACTTTTAACTTCAACTTTTGATATTTTGCTGTCTTTTAAAATACCTGGTAACTGGAAAAACAAGAATACTTTTCTCGTCAAGTATCAAGTCCACTTACCTTTGTTTAATTGTCTTTCACTCATTTAATTCACTAACTTTTGCTGTATAGCCTTACCCTTACTATAGGAGTTTTCTGAACTTTTACCCTCTTTTAGTGTAGAGTTGCTACTCCTGATTCATTTTCCCAAACAGAAGCTGCAAATTTTATCAGAATATCTTGTGTTTAAGACTGTACCACCTCAGTTAATTCCTTCTATTTATTAATACTCTCTCTTTAGCATTACCAGTCCAACTATGTAAAACTCTGAAGTCCTAACTCTTTTGCAACTATATATATATAATAATCTTCTTTTACTGTTAAACCCCACCCTAATGTATCTCATGCTTTTTAAGATTCATATTTAAATAAATAAACCACTTGATCTTCCAATTAAAATTTAATTCAGTAACTGACCTGTTTGATTCCAACCAAATTCAATTCAATTCAATTCTATTTACATTCGTTATAGCCTACTAAGAGTATACTATCTTGATAGGATCACAGGAAACAATTCCTCTAATTTATATAAAACTTTAGAGTTTGCATAGAGATTTACATATTTTAAGTAAAAGTAAAAATTTCATTAAATTAATAAATATTTTAAAGTTTTAAAAAGAATCCAACCTATTTTTAAAAGAAGGAAAACCAAATCATAAAGATAAAAATGGGAAAAAATGTGTTTTTTGACAACTGAAGGACAAATAAAGAAAATTATCATAAAATATTTTGTCCCATAAAGCTTTTGGCAGAAGAAATAGATGAATTTTTAAAACAATTATCATATACAAAAAATTTAAAGAAATCAGAACCATAACAATCAAAATTCCAAAAAACTACTTTAATGAGTTAAAAGTAAGTAAATCCATATGGAAAAATAAAAAGTCAAGAATTTCCAGAAATTTAATGAAAAAAAGTGCAAAGGAAGGTGGTCTAGCAATACCAGATCTAAAATTATATTATAAAGCATCAGTAATCAAAACTGTCTGGTATTGGCTAAGAAATAGAGTGGTGGGGCAGCTAGGTGGCACAGTGGATAGAGTACTGGCCCTGGAGTCAGGAGGACCTGAGTTCAAATCTGGTCTCAGACACTTAATAATTACCTAGCTGTGTGGCCTTGGGCAAGCCACTTAACCCCATTTGCCTTGCAAAATACTAAAAAAAAAAAAAAAAAAAAAAAAAAAGAAAGAAATAGAGTGGTGGATCAATGGAATAGAATAGGTGCAACAGCAGGAAATGAATATAGTAATCAGCTGCTTGATAAACCCAAAGAGTCCAACTTTGGGGATTAAAAACTCTCTCTTTGATAAAAAACTGTTGGGAAAATTGGAAGTCAGTATGGCAGAAACTTGGATGAGACGAACAGCTTATACCAAGATAAAATCAAAATGGATACAGGATTTAGACATAAAAGATAATATAAGTAAACTAGGAGATCAAGAAAAAATTTACCTATCAGATCTATGGATTTATGACCAAGGAAGAGATGGAGAACAACATTAAAAATAAATAAACTATATATTTTTATCATATTAAATTAAAAAGGTTTTGCACAGAAAAAAACTACTGTAATCAAGATCAAAAGAAATGGAAAAAATTGGTAAACCAGTTTAACAGCTAGCATTGCTGACAAAGGACTCATTTCTAAAATATATAGAGAACTGAGTCAAATTTATAAAAAAAAATTTGGTGGAGTTGTGAACTAATCCAAATTTTCTAGGGAGCAATTTGGACTTATGCCCAAAGGGCAAAAATATCTGCATACCCTTGGATCCAGCAATACCACTACAGGGTCTATACCCTAAAGAGACTATGGAAAAGGGTAAAAAGATCACTTGTACAAAAATATTTATAGAAGCTCTATTTGTGGACATTGAGTGAATGGCCAACAATTAGGTAATGCCTAAACAAATTGTGGTAAATGTATGTTATGGAACACTATTTTTCTATCAGAAACCAGAGGAATAGTAATTCAGATAATCAACTGATGCTGAGGGAGATGAGCAGAACCAGAAGAACATTGTACACCATAATAGCAACATGGGGGGTGATGATCAACCTTAATAGACTTGATCATTTCATAAATGCATCAATCAGGGACAATTTTGGACTATCTGTGATGGATAATATTATCTGTATCCAGAGATAGACTTGTGGAGTTTGAACATAGACCAAAGACTAATACCTTTAATTTAGTGGAAAAAAAAAGTTATTATGTTATTATGTAAAAAAATCATATTATGCAATCTTACTATCTCTTATATTTTTTTCTTAATGATATGGTTTCTCTTTCACCACATTCAATTCATATCAATGTATAGCATGGAAACAATGTAAAGACTAACAGACTGCCTTCTGTGGGGGGGTGGGGGGAGGAAAGTGAGATTTGGGGAAAATTATAAAATTCAAAAATAAGTAAATTCATTTATTTAAAAATATTAAATACATAACTAATAAAATACTTGTAAGGAAAATTTTTTCAATATGACAAAAACATTTCTTTCCTCTATTTTGGCCCAACTTGCTTTTTTAAACTGACTGATCTGCACTTAGAGAATTATGCATTCATATTTCAAGTACAAGAGCTGGTGTAGCCAAGTAAGTTGATGCTCTTTTTTTTTAATTCTGAGCTTAAATACCAAATAAAATGTTAGCATGCAAAAATAATCTCTACTATATACAGTTTGTTTTTGAAGTATAAATTAAGTTCAACATTTAATTTTCAAAGCTTTTCTGAAACTGAAAATAAAAAGAAATCAGTATCAAAAACTATTTAAATATTGAATGAATTACAACAAGGGGAAGAAAAGAAACTCTAGAATAAAATGAATCATAAAATAAATTTTGTAAAAAATTGAAAGATTAATAATTATATTTCTTTTTAATTTTTAAACTGTTTTTTTAATTTTAATTTTTCTTATTTATTTATTTTAATCCATTTGTACATGCATATTTTCAAGTTACAAAGATTCCCTCCACCCTGCTTTCCCACTGCCCTTCCCTCAGCTGGGATCAGTCAGGTTCGCATTTTACATACATATTTTGTAAAACATATTTACAAATAAATAATTTTTGGCATAAGGAATTAGGATTAAGGGAAACAGATACATATGAGATAATTTTTATAAAGTGTTTGTCAGATAGGGTAGGGGTGTTTTGTTTTGTTTTTCTGTGTTTTTTGTTTGTTATGATTTTCTTCCTCTGGTTTGGGATAATATAGTCCACAATCTGTCAAAGACAGTTGTCCTACCTCTCTGGACTGCTGAGAGGGCTTGCTTCCATCAAGATCTCATAATGTTGATGTGTAAATTTCTCTCTTGGTTCTACTTCCTTCCCTCAGTCTCAGATGCTGTAAGTCATTCGATGCTTCTCTAGAGTACAGCTATTTATGGATTCTTACAGAAAAATAATATTCCATTGAATTCATGTACCATAACTTGTTTAGCCATTCCCCCAATTGATGAGCCTATCCTTTGCATATCCTTTGACCATTTCTCAACTGGGGAATGGTTTTTGTTTTAAAAATATGACTCAGTTCTCTGTATATTTTAGAAATGAGTGCTTTGTCAGAAACATTAGTTGTAAAGATTGTTTCCCAGTTTACTACATTTCTTTTGAACTTGGTTACAATGGTTTTGTGTGTGCAAAAGCTTTTAATTTAATGTAATCGAAACCATCTAGTTTGTTTTTAGTGATGTTCTCCATATCTTCATTAGCTGTAAACTGCTTCCCTTTCCATAGATCTGACAGGTAAACTAGTGCTTGAACTTCTAGTTTTCTTATAGTATTGTTTTTTACGTCTAAATCCTGTATCCATTTGGATCTTATCTTGGTAAAGGGTGTGAGGTGTTGTTCTAATCTCAAGTTCTTCCATACTAACTTGCAATTATTCCAGCAGTTTTTAGCGAAGAGAGTGGTTTTATCCCAATAGATGGATTCTTTGGGTTTATCAAATATCAGATTAGTATAATCGTTTCCTGCTATTGCACCTACTCTATTCCACTGGTCCACCACTCTATTTATTACTCAATACCAGACATTTTTGATGAATGGTGCTTTATGATATAATTGTAGATCAGCTAGGGCTAAGCCACGTTATTTTGCACTTTTTTTCAATAAATCCATGGACATCCTTGACTTGTTATTTCTCCATATGAATTTACTTACAACTTTTTTCTAACTCATTAAAGAAATGTTTTCAAATTTTGATTGATAGGGAAAAAAATAGGTAGTTTAGTTTTGGTAGAACTTTCATTTTTATTATATTACCTCGACCATCCATGAGCACTTGATGTTTGCACAGTTATTTAGATCTGAATAAATTTGTGTGACAAGTGTTTTATTATTTTTGTCAAAAAGTTTCTGAGTGTCCCTTGGCAAATAGACTGCCAGGTATTTTATATTGTCTGAGGTTACTTTGGATGGGATTGCTCTTTCTAACTCTTCCTGCTGTATCTTCATAGTCATAAAAAGAAAAGTTGAGGATTTATGAAGGTTTATTTTATATCCTGCAACTTTGATAAAATTGCTAATTATTTCCAATAGGTTTTTGGATAATTTATTGGGATTCTCAATGTATACCATCATGTCATCTCCAAAGAGTGAGAGTTTTGTCTCTTCCTTCCCAATTCTAATTGCTTTAATTTCTTTTTCTTTTCTAATTATTGAAGCTAACATTTATAATACAATATTGAATAGTAGTGGTGATAATAGACATCCTTGTTTCACCCCTGATCTTACTGAGAATGCTTCTAGCCCTTCCCCATTGAATATAATGCTTGTTGATGGTTACAGATGGATACTGCTTAATATTCTAAAGAATAGATGATTCCTGCATTCTCTAGTGTTTTTATTAGGAATGGGTGCTGTATTTTGTCAAAAACATTTTCAGCACTTATTGATATAATCATATAACTTCTTATAGGTTTGTTGTTGATATAATTAATAATACTAACAGTTTTCCTAATATTGAACCAACCCTGCATTGCTGGAATGAATCCTACTTGATCAAAATGTATTATCCTACTGATAACTTGTTGTGATCATTTTGCTGAGATTTTAGTTGAGATTTTTCCATCTATATTCATCAGGGAGATAGGTCTATAATTTTCTTTCTATGTTTTCACTCTTCCTGGTTTAGGTCTCAGCACCATATTGGTTTCATGGAATGATTTAGGCAGATTTCTTCCCTCCCTTATTTTTCCACAGAGTTTATATAGAATTAGAACCAATGGTTCCTTAAATGTTTGGTAGAATTGACTTGGGAATCCATCAGGTCCTGGAGATTTTTTCTTAGGAAGTTCAATGATGGCTTGTTGAATTTCTTTTACTGAGATAGGGGTGTTTAGGTTTTTAATCTCCTCTTTATTTAACATGGGCAACTTATATTTTTTATAAATATACATCTATTTCACTTAGATTGTCAAATTAATTGTCATAAAGTTGGGTAAAATAATTCTAAATTATTAGCTTAATTTCCTCCTCATTGGTGGTGAGTTCACCTTTTTTCATTTATGATACTAGTAATTTGGTTTTCTTCTTTTCTTTTTTTTTAATCAAAATGACCAGAAGTTTATCAATTTTAATGGTTTTTTCATAAAACCAAATCTTGGTTTTATTTATTAATTCATTAGTTTTTTTTTTACTTTTGACTATATTAATTTCTCCTTTAATATTTAGAATTCCTAATTTTGTATTTGATTTGTGATATTTAATTTGGTCTTTCTCTAATCTTTTTAGTTGCATATTTGGTTTATTGATTTCCTTTTTCTCTAATTTATTCATGTAAGCATTTAATGATATAATATAACCCTTGACAGCCTCTTTGAGTGAATCCCATAGATTTTGCTATGTTTTTCATTACTATCATTATCTAGGATAAAATAATTAAATCATCCTGTAATTTATTATTAGATTCATTCATTCTTTAAAATGAAGTTATTCAGTTTCCAATTAGTTCTGGGTCTATATCTCCCTGGTGCAATATTTCATATTATTTTTATTACACTTAGATCTGAGAAAGATGTATTCACTATGTTTGCCTTTCTGGAGTTGATCATTAGGTTTTTTATGCAACAGTACATGGTCAATTTTTGATTAAGAGCCATATACTGAAGAGAAAAAGGTATGTTCCTTTCTATCCCCATTGAATTTCCTCCTAGTTTCTCCCAGTTTTTCTAACAATTTATTTGCCTCCTTAACTTCTTTCTTCTTTGTTTTATGATTTGATTGCTCTAAATCTGAGAGTGGGAGGTTGACATATACCACTAGCAGATTTTGTTGTCTCTGTCTTCCTGTAGTTCTTTCAGCTTCTCATCTACAACTTTGGATGTTATGCCATTGGGTGCAAATATATTCAGTATTGAAATCACTATTGTCTGTTGTACCTCTTAGGAAGATATAGTTTATTTTCCTATCTCTTTTAACAATACCTATTTTTGCAGTTGCTTTGTCTGAGATTGCCACACCTGATTCTTTCACTTCAGCTAAAGCAAAATATATTTTGTTCCAATCTTTTATGTTTACTCTATATGTATCTCTCTGCTTCAAATGAGTTTCTTGTAACCAGCATATCGTGGGATTCTGGATTTTAATACACTCTGCTATCTGCTTACATTTTAAGGGAGAGTTCATCCCATTCACATTCAAAGTTATAATTACTAACTCTTTATTGCCCTTCATGTTATCTTCCCTCTGTTTGTATTTTTCCTCTTTCCCCCCTTAATCCATATTCCCCAGTATTTTGTTTCTGAATACCACCCCCTTCACTGTCTTTGCCCTCCTATATCCATATCCCTCCCTTTTCTTTCCTCCTTCCTTTTCACCTTTTTTACTTCCCTTCCTTCTGTTAGTTCCCCCTTTTTCCTCCCCCCTCCTTCTCTGTTCCCCCACTCCCCTTTTTCCCCTTCTTTATACTTGAAAGGTAAGATATGTTTGATTTAACTGAGTATGCATTTAAGTTAACTTTAAGGCAAGTCTGAGGAGAGGAGGATTCAGGTGCTTCTCATCTTCTCCCTTCTTCTCCTCTATTATTATATGTATTTTGCACTTCTTAATGTAATAAAATTTACCCCATTTAATCCCCTCCCTCCTCCGAACTCCTTCCTTTCCCCCTTTTTAAGGAGGAGGTGTTTTTACATCATTCTATCTAAGTCATAGAAGCTTCTGAGTATCCATCACTTCTAGCTAAGTATATTCTATTTAATGGAGTTACAATTCTTGAGAGTTATTAGAGTCTTTCCCCCAAATAGGGTTATAGCCAGTTTCATCCTATTACATAGCATTCTCATGGATAAGTCATGAGTGCTCATCACTTCTGGCTAGGTATATTCTCTCTGTTAGAGTTACAATTCTCAAGAGTTATGAGAATCTTTTTCCCATGCTGGGTTATAGCCAATTTCAACTTATTGAAAAGCAGTCTTTTTCTTCACCCTCGCTTTTTTTACCTTTTTATGTGCCTCTTGATGCTCCTGTTTGATGTCCAAATTTTTATTTAGCTCTGGTCTTTCATCAGGAATTTTTGTAATTCTTCCTTTTCATTAAATGTCCATCTTTTTCCCTGATAAAGAAGAGCTAAGCTTTGTGGGATCATGGATTGTTAGCTGCATTACAAGCTCCCTTGCTCTTCAGAAGACCTTGTTCCAGGCCCTTTGATTATCCTTAATGTTGATGCAACCAGGTCCTGCATAATCCTTACTGTGGCTCCTTGGTATTTAAATTGTTTCATTCTGGCTGCTTGCAGGATTTTCTCTTTTATCTGATAGTTCTGGAATTTGGCCACAACATTACTTTGTTTCCAGAGGGGATCAATGCATTCTTTCAACAACTATTTTGCACTCTAGTTTCATGATATCAGGGCAATTTTCCATCACTAAATCCTGTAATATTAAGACCAGGCATTTTTCCTTCTTCAATGTTTTCAGGAAGACCTATAATTCTCAAGTTGTCCCTCCTTGACCTGTTCTTGAGGTTAGTGGTTTTGCTGATTTGGTATTTTATATTTTCTTCTATTTTTTTTTTCTTTTTTTGCTTTTGTTTAACAGGCTCTTGCTGCCTCATGAAGGCATTAGTTTCTGCAGATTCCATTCTTCTTTTTTTATAGAGAAGAGTTTTTGTCATTTACATTTTTCAACTCCTTTTCCAATTGGTCTATTCTATTTTTGGAAGAGCTTTCCATTTGACCTATTGAGATTTTGAGAGAATTATTTTCCTTTTGCATTTGCCTAATTGAGGATCTAAGAGTATTATTCTCATTTTGTATTTGTCCAATTATATTTCCCAATGATTTGTTTTCTTGTTGCAAGGTATTAATCTTCCCTTTGGTTTCTTTTCTGAAATTTTCCAATTGATTTTTAAAGTCCTTCCTTATTTCTTCAAGGCAGTCTTTCTGTGCTGGAGACCAGAACATATTCTCTTCAGAGGTTCTAGGTCTCTTCAAATTAGGGTCCTTCCCTTCCTATTATTTTTCTATGGATCCACCTTTCTGCTGACCTTTTATCATTTTGCTAAGACCTTGAGCTGGGAAGAGGCTGGCTCACAGAGGTTAGATGTTGGGATCCCTAGTGGCTTTTCTCAATGAGTATAATTTCTCCAGCTGGACAGTAGGAAGTGCTAGTTGATTTCTCTTGAATGACTGTGAACTTGATAAAGGCCTTCTCCCTTGCCCTGGAGGGAGTGATTGAAGCTGTAAAATACTTTTGTCTTCAATCTATGGTCAGCTATACCCTGGGGTGAGGTCATCACTCTCCCTATTGTCAGCTGGGCTGGTTCTTCTGTTCACACAACTGTGCCTGAGAAAGAAGGCCTGTAATTGCTTTTGTCCTGGGAAGAGGCTTCAACTGAAAAGGAGGTCTGGACTTGGAGTTCTGCCCAACCAGAGAAACCCAGGCATGATGTCTGCAGCTCTCCTGCAGCAGAAAACTTGCCCCCAACCTTATTGGCAGGTCCAGACAGTCAGCACCAACACCAGTGCCTCTGCTCCCTCACTGGTCCAAGCCGTCTTGTTCGACCAGGCTATATATAGCCCCACAACTGATCGAGCAGGTCCAGTTCCCAAGCCCTCAGGCTCCTGGGGCTCCAACCCCGCTGCTAAATAGGCTGAACCACAGCTGATCTGCCCTCCACAGTGGGAATGACCCTTGAGTGTGGAAGGCAAATCCTGAGATATATGTTCTTTTTCCTGACTTTTCTTTCTGCATTTTGTGGATAGGATTTCTCTTAAGAGGTTTGGTTCATATCATATACGGGGAAAGATCAGGAGATTTTAGGGCTGTGCCTGTATTCTCTCTGCCATCTTGGCCAGAACTCCACATGAGCTCTGTGCATTTTCTTTCGAACCTATCCTAATCCACTTATCCATTAATCGATTTTTTTAATCAGGACTAGGCAGATTTAATGAATGCTGTTTATAGTATCATTTGAGATCTGGTAGAGCTATTTCACCTTCCTTTATATTTTTTTTCAGCAGTTCCCTTGTAGTTCTTGCCCTTTTGTTACTCCAGATGAATTTTGCTACTATTTTTAAAGTATTTATTTGGTAGTATGATTGGGGCACTGAATAAGTAATTTCACTTGGGTAGAATTGTAATTTTTATTATATTAGCTCTATCCAACCAGGAACATTTGACATTTTTATAATTATTTAGAACTGACTCTATATGGATGAGAAAAGTTTTATTATTTTGTTCATAAAATTTCTGGGTTTATCTTGGGAGGTAGATTCCCCAAAATTTAATGTTATCTACAGTTATTTTAAGTGGAATTTCTCTATCTCTTGTTCTTGGACTTTGTTTTATATATATACATATATATATATATATATGGATGATATATGTGGGTTTATTTTATATTCTGCCAGTTTTCTGAATTTGTTAATTGTTTCAAAGAGTTTTTTAGATGATTTTCTCATATACTCTAAGTATACCATCTTATCTGTAAAGAGTGAAAGTTTTGCTTCCCCATTGCCATCCTTATTCCTTCAATTATTTTTTATTCTCTTATTGCTACTCCTAGTGTTTCTAAGACTATATTGAACAGTGATGGTGATAGTGGTCATCCTTGTTTCACCCCTGTATTTATTTAAAATGCTCTGAGTTTATTTCCATTGAGTATGATATTGGTTGATGGTTTTAGACAGCTGCTATTTATTATTTTAAGGAAAATTCCATTTATTCCTATACTTTCTAGTGTTTTTAATAGTAATGCATGATGTATTTTATCAAAAGCTTTTTCAGCAACTATTGAGATAATTATATAATTTCCATTGGTTTTACTATTGATGTGTTTAATTATGCTGAGTGTTTCCCTAATGTTGAAACATTGCTGCCTGTATTGTATAAATCTAACCTGATCTTGGTGTATTAGCCTAGCAATAACTTGCTGTAGTCTCATTGCTAAAATTTTGTTTAAATTTTATGCACCAATATTCATTAGGGAGATTGGTCTATAATTTTCTTTGCCTGTTTTGATTCTTCATCCTTTAGGTATCAGAAGCATGTTGGTGTCATATAAAAAATTTGGTAAACTCCTTCCTCTCCTATTTTGTAAAGTAGTTTATGTACAGTAAGAATTATTTGTTCCTTAAATGTTTGGTAGAATTCACTTGTAAATCCATGTGGACCTGGAGACTTTTTCTTAGTAGAGTTTATTGAAGGTTTCTTCGATTTCTTTTTCTGAAATGGTATTATTTAAGTAATTTATTTCCTCTTCTGCTAATCTGGGCAGTTAGCATTTTTGTAAATATTCATCCATTTCACTAAAGTTTTCCAATTTACTGGCATACAGTTTGGCAAAGTAGCTCTGAATTATCTCTTTAATTTCCTCCCCCTTGGTGGTTAGATCACCCTTTTCATTTTTGATACTGGTTATTTGGTTATTTTCTCTATTTTTTAAAAATCAGATTAGCCTAAGGTTTGTTTATTTTATTGGCTTTTCATAAAACCAACTCTTAGATTTACTTATGAGATCAATGGGGTTTTTTGCTTTCTTTTTTTTATTAATTTCTTCCTTGATTTTCAGAATTTCTAGTTTGGTATTTAATTGGAGTTGATTAATTTGTTCATTTTCTTATTTTTTTAGTTGCCTACCTAATTCACTGATCTCCTCTTTCTCTATTTTATTCATATAGGCAGTTAGAGATATAAAATTTCCCCCTGAAAACTTCCTTGGCTGCATGCCATACATTATGGTATGGTTCACATTATTATAATTTTCTTAGAAATAATAATTGATTATCTCTCTTATTTTCTATATGATCCACTCATTGTTTAAGATAAAGTTATTTAATTTCCAATTAGTACTTGGTTTTTCTTTCCCTGACCCTTTATTACATGCCATATTTATTGCATCAATGTCTGAGAATTGTGTATTTATCATTTCTGCCTTTCTGCATTTAATTTTAAGATTTCTGTGTCCTAGTACATGGTCATTTTTGGTGAGGGTGTCTGTACTGCAGAGAAAAAGGTAGATTCTTTTCTGGTCTTTGTGTGAGGAAATTCTGTAAGTCCTGTATTTCATTGAACACATATCATTTTTTCCCCTGACAATATATGCTGAATTTTTCAGGGTAGTAAATTCTGGGTTTTAATCTCAGGTACTTAGCTCTCTGAAATATATTATTCCAGTTCTTCTGATCTTCATTGTTGAGGCTGGTAGGTCCTGTCTTATTGTGTTCTCTTTGTATTTTATTTTCTTTTTGTTATTAAAAATATCCTCTCTTTTATTTGAGAGTTCAGGAATTTGACTATTATAGTCCTTGGAATATTTATCTTGGGGGTCTCTTTCTGGAGGAGTTCTGTGGATTCTTTCAATTGTTATATTTTTACCTTGTTCTGGTATATTGGGGCAGTTTCCCTGATAATTTCCTGCTTAATATTTTCGATGTTCTTCTGTTGGTCCAGGCTTCCTCATAGTCCAGTGATTCAGAGATTGTCTCTTCTGGATCTATTTTCCATCAAAGGTAATTTACGTTTTCTTCAATTTTTTCAGCCCTTTTTATTTTATTTGATGGAAACTTGTGGTCTTGTAGATTCATTGGGTTCTAACTGTTCACTTCTGGTTTTTAGGATATTATTTTCTTCAATTTCCTTTTGTGTTTCCTTTTTTAAGATGTTGATTTCTCTGGTCAACTTTTCACAAATTTCCTGCATGACTTTTATTTCTTTTTTTCCCATTTTCCTTCTCTTCTTCCTCTCTTCTTTAGTTTTTAAATTCTTTTTCATTCTTTTACAAGCTTTTGTATTTAACTCCAATTTATAAACTGCTTTGATACTTCTCATGTGAATGATGTTTCACAACTTTCTTCTTCATACATGGCATTGCTGTCATCTTTTTCTATGAAGTATTTTTCATTAGTAAGAACTCTAACTTTTTGCTCAACTTTGTTCTTATAGTTTTGCTGCTGGGGTATATGGAGTATAGATCCAAGTTTTTATTTTGCTGGGTCTGGGATCTGATCCCTGCCTTGTAGTTGAGCAAGATGTTGCCTATGCAGTCCAGGCCTTGCCTGTCCTGACATACACACACACACACACACAAACACAGAGAGAGAGAGAGAGAGACAGAGACAGAGACAGAGACAGAGACAGAGACAGAGACAGAGAGACAGAGAGAGAGACAGACATAGAGAGATACAGAAATACAGAGACAGAGAGAGAGACAGAGACAGAGAGACAGAGACAGAGAGGGAGAGACACAGAGACAGAGAGGCAGAGTGACAGCGAGAAAAGCAGAGAGAGAGAGAGAGAGAGAGAGAAAAGAGGGTAGGAAACCATGAGGCTTGGGTTAACCAGGCCACATGGTGAAAACCATGGAGCTTCCTGTGGTTTAAGGAAGAGCCAAAGGAAAGCCCATCCTTCTGTATGGGAATCTGGAAGAAGCGAGAGAGCTGCAAGGGGTGGTATTTCCTGTTAAATACCCTTCCATTGTAGGCTGCTGGGAGGGTGTTGTTTTGGGTGTGGTCTTTTCTCCTTGGACCAGGTAACTTCCAAGGGCAATCTACATGCTAGTCATTTCTATCTCAAGGTACTTGATGTCCACTTTTGACATGTCATTTCCTACCTGCCAGTGCCCAGGTCAAGGTTAAGTCAAGATGGAAATGGAGGATAAAATATAACAGGTTCAAGGGGAGACCGAATACAATCAACAATGTACAAGGGAAGCAGAATCTCAAGAGTGGGAACCCCCATCCAATAAACAGATTTTGTTCTGCTACATTCACAGTTCTCTACATCTTTTCTCTACAACAGTACAAGCAGAAAGAAAACCAGAAAAATACATCTTCTGAAATTGACACACAAATTTTGAATAAAATATTAGCAGGTAGAATAAAACTACATATTATAAGTACTATATCCTTGACCAGGTTGAGATTATAACAAAAATTCAATGCTGGTTCAACATAAGAATAATATATATATATATATATATATATATATATATATATATATATATATATATATAACAATAATAATATATAATTATTATTTTGATTAAAATATCTAGAAATCTTTTCAATAAATGAAAAATAACTTAAAGTACCTTTAAAAAAAGGAGTATTTTTTAACTCCAAAAAAATTTTTACATGTAATAGAAAAAAATTAAGGCATTTCCAATAAAATCATTGCCAATATCTTCTGTGTAGTTGAATAAAATTATATATTTCATATAGCTACCTGAATATAATGATGACTATATGGGACAGGATGGAATACAAAAAATACAAATATATTTGAAAATATAACTCCAGATAAAGAAATGAAATAATGCAAAGTCTTATAGTATATATGAGTATCACTTGTCATTATATAAGAAGGATTTTCTTCAAAAAGTGATTTTTGGAGCTTTGCAAAAACCATTTAAAATCATCTAAAATTAAAATAATTGTATTCAAATATAAAAAACAGCAATTGGTTCCTAATGTGGAAGTAAATTGAGAGTCAATATTTTATATAAAAATAATCAACTTGTTCGAGGAAAGATCAAAAGGAACCAAAAATATCTTATATAAATGAATTATTGCTACTAAGAACATATGAAATGAAAAAAGAAGCTGATATTGATAAAAGCTATGATTATTTTACAGGGAAATTTTTTACCAATTTGAAGCAATTATAAGAAAGATGAAATTAAAATAATTCACATGTCATTTCAAGAAGAATACCCTTTACTCTTTTGAAATAGATATAGAGAAATCCAAGACCATATCCAGTTTATTATATAAACTAAGTTCAAAGATCTTACAGGAAAAGGTTGAGTACTTCAGAGAATTTGGAAAAAAAACTTATTATATGTAAAATTTAGTTTGAGACATAGTTGGGCCAGATCATTTCAAAGTCTTTTGAAGATGGAACTTGAAGGCAGACACATAGAAAAAAAAGAGATAAATTAAAATTACATAGCAAATTATTTTCTCTCTCAATTATATTGGAGTCACAATATTTATTTTCAAAATTACAGAACTCATTTTGTAAGTAAAAATGTAAATGGTACTGAGGAAAATAAGGACAAATTTAATAACTCAATCAAATTAAAGGTTTTTAGATCTACAGCGTGCAAGGTCCTGAAAAAGACAGACATGGGACAATATTAAATTTGGAAAACTGTGTAGTAATTACAACAACTCTCCAACCTTTTTCTTTGAAAAAAAGCAATACGTGTTGTTATTATTGAAATGGGAAGAATAAGTTAATCCTTATTTGGAAAGTTTTGAGAAAAATTCCTAATTACCCTCAGTGAGCCCAAACTTTAGCCACAAGTGCAACCAACAACTAGATATGTTGGGGGGGGGGGGTCGGGGGAGACGAGGAGGACCGTCCTCCCATTCTCCACCTCGCTTGGCAACCGCGGTGGTCGACCAGCGCTTCCCGCCGCCCCCACCCACCCCTGTGGGGCGGAATCTCTCCGCCTTGTCCGGATGGAGGAGGAGATTGACAAGAAGGCCGGGAATCCGGGGGTGGGGGGCAGCCCCCCCCACCCACTCCTGGGTAGACCAGCAAGCCCGACCCCGATTCTGGTTCGTTCTCAGATCTTGGGATAAATGACAGCAAGCGACATTTCTCTGTCCTTCTTAGGTCTGGCACGGATCCATCCGGAAACCTTTGTTCACTCGTTTATCCATTCATTCATCTGTTTCTTTACTCACTCATCTATTTTTTTTTTATATATATTTGTGCCACACGCACACCCCCCATTTCTTTTTTTTTTTAACATTACTATTTTTCACAAACTTTTAAACTAATCTTTCTGTGACATTTAATTCCAATTTTTACAGGGAATCTCATATTCATCATCTTTGAACATGCTTTTAGTACACACTGAATAAGTTGGCTGTGTCCTTTGTAAACTTTTGCATACTTACTAAGGAGATAAAGGAGAAGATTACTATTCCATAAGGAATTAGTTGTCTTTATCCAGAGTTCCAATAATTTCCGTTAAGGAGGAAGAACAATGAAAGGCTAGCAGACATACACACACACACACACACACACACACAGAGCAAAAGAAAGATTTGGTATATATCTGTGGTATGGCAGTCTGCCAAATTGTTATGATAGGTTCATATTGCTAACTACTCTGCAAGTTAAACAGTATAATGCATTGTACAAAAAAAAAATTAGGGAGTAGCTCACCATGCTACTTTAGTCAACACTATTTTGAGGAGGCATGAAAAGGATCTGGGATTATTTTAAATAAATGAGGCAATAGTCAAAAACATTTTATTTGCTACTACTGTATTTTAAACTTTAAAGGAGAAGCAAGACTTGCAGTCAGGGGAAGGAATATTCATGTGGGGGCCATTTGCTTGCAGGTAGTATAATGGAACCAAATATTTACACTGAAGTTTAAACTAAGTCAATGGAAATCAAGTTTTAACTTTACATATGAATCCCACACCAGAAGGATCTTACACATGCTTTTAAAAAGAAACTAAGAGAATTTCCTGCCAACATAGTGGAGAGAAGCCAGGTAGTCTTTTAAGATCTTCTGGTTTAGAAATCATTTAAAAAAAGGAAAAAGTCCCACATATTCAAAAATATTCATAGCAGCTCTTTTTATTTTTTATTTTTTTTTAGGCAAATGGGGTTAAGTGGCTTGCCCAAGGCCACATGGCTAGATAATTATTAAGTGTCGGAAATCAGATTTGAACCCAGGTACCCCTGACTCCAAGGCCGGTGCTTGATCCACTGCGCCACCTAGCCACCCCCATAGCAGCTCTTTTAGAAGTAGCAAAATATTGTAAATTGTGGGTATGTCCATCAACTGGGGAATGGTTAAATAAATTACAGTATATAAATATTATGGAATGCCATTGTTCTATAAGAAATTATAAATGGTCAAATTCTAGAGAAGCATGGATTGAATTACACAATCTGATATTGAGCAAAGGGAGCAAAACCAAGAGAACAATGTGCACATTAACAATATCATTGTGAAATGGTCAACCTTGATGGATACCACTCCTCTTAGCAGTTCAGAAAGCTAGGACAATCTTATTAGACTGACTATGGACAATGCTATCCCCATCCAGAGGAAAAAAAAGCAAAACAACATCAGAATCTGATGAACACTACATTTACTTGTTAAAAAAATCTCATGTATTTCTTTCCCTTAATCTTAATTCCACATAAGAAAAATGAGTAATCTGTAGACATCTTTAATTTGTATTTGTATGTATAATATTAACCTCACTGTTTGCTGATGGAGGAGTGTGGTGAGAAGGGAAGGGGGAAGGAAATTTTGCACATTTAAAACATACAAATTCATATTGCTAAATGTTGAAAAATTTTCATAAAATGTATTTGGAAAAAATAAAATATCAATTTTAAAAAAAGGACATAAAATCAGATACATCCCTATAAGGGAAGATATAACACTTGTTATACTTGAGAATTACATCTCATTTATGATAGTTAAAGGGCTGAATATAACCGAAGAAATTGGATTTAAAGGATATGATTATGTTTAGTTCTATTCATTCCATTGAAAAGGACCAAGATGACATCACTATGGATGAGATAAAAAGCCCCTATGAAAAGCTGGGGTGTGGTGTTTAAGCATATGTGTTTCAGTTTCCTTTGACCTACTTTATTTCTGCTTTTCTCAAAGTTTAGCATTTTCTCTGATGAGGGCATCCTATGTTTGGGAGTTCAAAGTTAGTATCTCTCATATATTACAATCAATTGCAATATTCTTAAAAGAGACCTTCAGATATTTCTCAGGGGCAGCTAGGTCGCACAGTGGATAGAGCACCAGCCCGGGAGTCAGGAGTACCTAAGTTCAAATCCAAACTCAGACACTTAATAATTACCTAGCCGTGTGGCTGTGGGCAAGCCACTTAACCCCATTGCCTTGCAAAAAAAAAAATAGAAAAATAAAATAAAATAAAAGGAGTCAAGTGTCTGAGGACAGATGTGATCAGTGTTCTAGTCACTGTACCACTTAGTTGCACCAAGGAATATGAGGAAAGAGAAAAGTATAAATGGGGAAATATAGTATGGAAGTAAATGCAGAATTAGTAATCATAACAGTAAGTTTGAATGAGATGAACTCCCCCATAAAATGGAAATGGATGTTAGAATAGATTAAAAACCAGAATCCTACAATATGTTGTTACACAAAACACATTTGAAGCAGAGAGATACATTCAGGGTTATGGTAAAAGAGATATTATGCTTCAGATGAAGTAAAAAAAAATCTGTGATAGTAATCTTGATCTCAGATAAAACAAAAACTAAAAATCAATTTTACTAAAAGGGATAAGGAAAGAAACTACATCTTCTTAAAGGCACCATAATTAATGAAGTTATATCATTATTAACTATGTATGCACCTAGAGGCCTAGCAGCCAAATTCCCAGAGGAAAAGCTGAGTGAATTACAAGGAGACATAGACAGCAAAACTTTAATAAGAGGGAACCTAAAACTCCCTCTTTCAGAAGTAGATAAATATGACTACAAAATGAACAAGAAGGAAGTTAAGAAGATGAATAAAATCAAAGAAAACAAATATGATAGACCTCTGGAGAAAGCTTAATGGGGATAGAAAAGAATATAAATTTTTCTCTGCAGGAAATGGCACCTGTACTCAAATTGACCATGTACTAAAGCATAAAAACTTATAATTTAATACAGAAAGGCAGAAATAATAAAGGCATGATTTTCATATCCTAGTACAATAAAAGTTATATTTAATATGGGGTCATGGAATGATAAACCAAAAAAAATGAAACAAAAGCAAAACCTTATAGATTTTGAATGAATGCTACATTCTCTTTTTGAAAATTTCTCTTATGTATTTCATTCCTAAGAGAATGGTTTTTTCTCATGGTTTTTCTCTCTTTTCCCTTAATCCTAATTCATCATATGAAAAACTATTAATCTTTAAATATGTTAAACACAAATGTGTATGTACACATTCACCTTACTGTTGTTGAGGCAAGGGGGGCTAGCATGAGAGGATAAAAAGAAATTACATAATTTAAAAACATGCATATCGGCTGGCTAGGTTGCGTAGTGGGGGCAGCTAGGTGACATAGTGAATAAAGCATCAGCCCAGGAGTCAGGAGTACCTGGGTTCAAATCTCATCTCAGACACTTAATAATTACCTAGCTGTGTGGCCTTGGGCAAGCCATTTAACCCCATTTGCCTTGAAAAAACCTAAAAAAAACAAAAACATGCATATCTATGTGTATAAATGTTGTAGAGCTTTCATAACATGGAATTAGAAATATAAAATAAATCATCAATTAGAAAATGAAAGAAAAAAGTAGAATAGAAAACCAAAGATGACTCCAAACTTTCAAACTTATGTAAGTGGGAAAACAAAGACACTATTAATAGAAATGAACATCAGGATAGAAGGAAGGATTCATTGGGCAAGGCAATAGAATATATGCATGTCTATGTAGATAATAAGTTTCTAAGTATAAAAAATTAGATTTTCTGTGTATATGCATGTGTATTAGACTGAAAGTTGCTTGAGAGCTGTCTTTTTGATGTTTTTGTGTCCTCAGTATTTAGCACAGCTTCTGGTGAAAATTATTATTGCCTGAAAAAAAAGAGACACGAGCATAACCAGAAGAATATGAACATGGGATGATGATTAATCATGATGGACTTGTTCATATCAACAGTACAATAATCAGCAGTGAGTGCAATTTTAAAATACTTAGGGTGGAAAATATGCATATCTAGAGAGGGAATTGTTGAGTTTAAATGAAGGTCAAAATTAGCATATGTATTGTATCATTTTTAACTCTCTAATGTTACTTTCTTGCATTTGTATCTGTTTCTTCTCTTCCAAAGTGTTCAATATGGATTTATTATTTAGTATGGTTATAATAGTAAAGTCTAAATGAGATTGTTTTCTGTCAAGGAGATGGGGGAGAGAAGGGAGGAACGGTGAAAATATAAAACTCAAAATCCTTCGAAAAACATGGTTGTGAAGTTACCATAGGAGGCAATTGGATATACTAATAAATGCAATATTAAAAAAGAAAAGAAAAAGAAAAAAAAAATATATATATATATATATACATATATATATATATAAACTGAAGTGAGGCTTTATTATATTAATGTAGATGAAGGTTCTTTTGGAAAATTTATACTCTTTCTTTTCCCCCTACTTCCTTTTTATCCACTGAGTTAGAAAGAGATATTCACATTAATTCATTGTTGACTTAGCATAACTTAGGGAAATTAAATAGTATAGTGAATGTAGCACCAGTTCTGGACATGTCAGGATTTGTTTTTAAGACAAGTCTCAGATTCTTACCATCTGTTTGACCCTGAGAAAGTTACTTAACCCTTTTTGCCTCATCCTCAACTGGAAAAGGAAATGGCAAACCACTCACTCTAGTACTTTTACAAAGACAACCCCAAATGGAATGAAAAAGATTAAGCCCTGACTGAAAAAAAATGGTGTCATAACTCATTGAATTAGGAAAGAATATGGAATATTAATGAATTAATGAACAGTTATAAAGGTTTATGAGAAACATCTGTGTTCCTACCATGGGGCTAAACACTGTGATGAATACAAAATATATATAAATTCTGATCTCTCCCCTAAAAGAGAACCCATTAATTTAGAAAAACAAAACTAGATTTCTGGCCAAGATGGTGGAGACAAGACAGGCACAGTTCTAAAGTCTCCTGATCTCTTCCCCATCTATCACATGAAACAAACCTCTTAAAAGAATCCGACCCACAAAAATCAGAAAGAAACGCCAGTAAAGAACATCTACCTCAGGATTTCTATCCCTCAGCAGCATTGGATGAATTCGGGCAGTTGAGTCTGGGCACAGAGGGTGGATCAGGCCCAGATCAGCCAGATTAGTGGCTGAATCGGAGGCGCGGAATCTGAGGGCCCAGAGCCATACCTGCTGGATCAGCTGTGGGGCTAGACAGCAGAGACTTGAGTCAACTAGGGAGCAGAGGTGCGCGGACACTCCGGAGCTTGCCAACAGGGCTGGGGGGGAGAGCTCTGGTGCAGGATGGCTGTGAACAGAGCATCCCTGAGCTCTTCTGGGCTGAGGAACTCTGAGTCCACTTCTCCATGGCTGCTGAGGCCTCTTCCTGGAACAGCAGACTACTTCTACCTCAGGCTCAGGAGTGTGAGCAAAAGAAACAGCCCACTGACAATCCAGAGAGGAATGACCTCAGGCCAGGGCAAAGCCCACCATTGATTGAAAGCAAAAGGATTAATGAGCTCCAACTCCTCCCTTCAAGCTAAGGGAGAAGGCCTCAATCAAGGTCACAGACATTCCAGAGAAAGCAACCAGCACCTGCTACTGGCCAGCCAGAGAAATTGCACTCAGTGAGTAAAGCCTCTAGGAAAACCAAGCCCCTGTGAACCAGCCCCTCCTCAACTCAAGGTCTTAGCAAAATTAAGAAGGGTCAGCGGAAAGATGGATGCATAGAAATATTCTTGGAAGGGAATGACCCTAACTCAGACGGACTTAGAACCCCTGAGGAAAATATGACCTGGTCTTCAACAAAGACAGACTTCCTTGAAGAAATAAGGAAGGAATTTAAAAATCAACTGGAAAATTTGGGAGAGACAATTAATACCTTGCAACAACAAAAAAAAAAAAAAATCCTTAAAAAATACAATTGGACAAATACAAAATGAGAATAAATCTCTCAGATCATCAATTGGACAAATGCAAAAAGAAAATAATTCTCTTAAAACCTTAATTGGTCAAATGGAAAGCTCTTTCAAAAGTAGAATGGATAGAAAATCCCAAGAAATAATGCAAAAAACTACTGGAAATAATTAGCTATTTTAGCAAAGTTGCAGGTTATAAAATAAACCATCATAAATCCTCAACTTTTCTATATATGTCTAGCAAGATACAGCAGGAAGAGTTAAAAAGAGAAATCCCATTCAAAGTTACTTCAGACAATATAAAATACTTGGGAGTCTATTTGCCAAGACAGACTCAGAATCTTTTTGAAGACAATTATAAAACATTTCTCACACAAATTAAATCAGATTTAAATAACTGAGCAAATATCAACTGCTCATGGATAGGTAGAGCTAATATAATAAAAATGACAATGCTACCAAAACTAAAGTACCTGTTTAGTGCCCTACCAATCAAAATTCCAAAAAATTACTTTAGTGAGTTAGAAAAAATTGTAAGTAAATTCATATGGAGAAATAAAAAGTCAAGAAATGCCAGGAGCTTAATGAAAAAAAATGCAAAAGAAGGTGGCTGAGCCCTAACTGATCTAAAATTATATTATAAACCATTAATCATCAAATCTATTTGGTATTGGTTAAGAAATAAAGTTGTAGACCAGTGGAATAGACTAGGTATAAAAGCAGGAGATGATTATAGTAATCTGCTGTTTGATAAACCCAAAGAGTCCAGTCATTGGTATAAAAACTCCCTCTGTAATAAAAACTGCTGGGATAATTGGAAGTTAGTATGGAAGAAACTTAGATTAGACTAACACCTCACACCCTTTACCAAGATAAGATCCAAATGGTTACAGGACATAGACATAAAAAACAATACTATAAGCAAATTAAAAGATCAAGGACTAGTTTACCTGTCAGATCTATGGAAAGGGGAGCAATTTGTGACTAAGGAAGAGTTGGAGAATATCACCAAAAACCAATTAGATGATTTTGATTACATTAAATTACAAAGCTTTTGCACAGATACAACCACTGTAACTAAGATAAAAAGAAATGTAGTAAATTGGTAAACAATCTTTACAACTAATGATTCTGACAAAGGAAACATTTCTAAATTATACAGTGAACTGAGTCATATTTTCAAAACAAAAATCTATTCCCCAAATGACAAAGGCTGAAAGGATATGCAAAAGCAAGTTACAGATGAAAAGATCAAAGCAATTCATAGCCACATGAAAAAATGCTCTAAATCATTAATTATTAGAGAAATGCAAATTAAAGCTACTCTGAGGTACCACCTCACAACTCTCATATTAGTCAATATGACCAAAAAGGATAATCATCATTTTTGGAAGGGTTGTGGGAAATCTGGGACACTATTACACTCTTGTTGGAGCTGTGAACTCATCCAAAGCTTCTGGAGAGCTATTTGGAAAAACGCCCAAAGGGCAATGAAAATGTTCATACCCTTTGACCCAGCAATACCACTACTGGGTCTATATCCTGAAGAGATGATGAAAAAGGGTAAAAACATTTCTTGTACAAAACTATTTATATCAGCCTTGTTTGTGGTGGCAAAGAATTGGAAATCAAGTAAATGTCCTTCAATTGGGAATGGCTTAGCAAACTGTGGAGTATGTATGTCATGGAATACTATTGTTCTATTAGAAACCAAGAGGGACAGGATTTCAGGGAAGCCTGAACATATTTGCATGAACTGATGCTGAGTGATATGGGCAGAACCAGAAAAACACTGTATACCCTAACAGCAACATGGGAGTGATGATCGACCTTGAAGGACTCGCTTATCCCATTAGTGCAACAATCAGGAGCAATTTTGGGCTGTCTGCAAAGGAGAGTGCCATCCGTATCCAGATAAGGAGCTTTGGAGTTTGAATGAAGTTTAAGGACTATTCCCTTCAATTTAGAAAAACACAGATTTTTTTTGTCTGATCTTGTTACCTCTTAGACTTCTTGTCTCTTCTCTAAGGATATGATTTCTCTCTCATCACACCCAATTTGGATCAAGGTACAACATGGAAAAAAAGTAAAGACTGACAGATTGCTTTCAGTGGGGGGTGGGGGGAGGGAAGTAAGATTCGGGGGAAAATAGTAAACTCAAATAATGTCTTTAACTAAAATTAATTTAAAAAAAAAGTAGAATGGACCAATTGGAAAAGGAGTTACATAAGGTTAAGGAAGAAAATTGCTCTCTAAAAAGGAAGGATGGGGTCTGCAGAAACTAATGACTCCATGAGACAGAAAGAGCCAGTTTACCAAAACCAAAAAATAAAAAAAAATAGAAGAAAATATAAAATACCTCATCAGCTAAACGACTGACCTTAAGAATAGGTCGAGGAGGGGTAACCTGAAAATTATTGGACTTCCTGAGTACATTGAAGAGAAAAAGAGCCTGGACTTATAGGATCTAGTGATGGAAAACTGCCCTGATATCATGGAACCAGAGGACAAAGTAGATATTAAAAGTAATACATTATGCCCCTCCAGAAAAAACCCCCAAAATGAAAACACCAAGAAATATTGTGGCCAAATTCCAGAACTATCAGATAAAAGAGAAAATCCTGCAAGCATTCAGAAAGAAACAATTTAAATATCAAGGATCCACAGTAAGGATTATGCAGGACCTGGCTGCATCAACATTAAGGGATTGAAGGACCTGGAAGGAGATATTTAGAAGAGCAAGGGAGCTTGGAATGCAACCAAGAATCCACTATCCCACAAAGCTAAGCCTTCTCTTCCAGAGAAAAAGATGGACATTTAATGAAATGGAAGAATTCCAAAAATTCCTGATGAAAAGACCAGAGCTAAAAAGAAAATTTGCACATCAAACCAGAGGTTCAAGAGACACATGAAAAAGTAAAAAAAAAAAAGAGGCAGTTAAAAAAATTGCTATCCAATAAGTTGAAACTGGCTATATTCTGGCATGGGGGAAAAGATTCTCATAAATACTGAGAATTGTAACTCTAGCAGAGAGAATATACCTAGCCAGAAGTGATGGACATTCATGACCTATCCATGAGACTGCTTTCCAAAGGGATATAATTGGCTATAGACCCAATTGGGAGAAAACTCTAACAACTCTCAAGAATTTTAACTCTATTAGACAAAATGTACATAGCTAGAAGTGACAGATACTCAGAATTTTCTATGACTCAGATAGAATGATCTACAAAACACTACCTCCATAAAAAGAGGGACAGGAAGGAGACAGGAGGAGGCAGGGAACTGAATGGGGTAAATCTCATCACACTAAGATGTGCAAAATACATATGGTAATAGAGAGGAAGAAGGGAGGAGATGAGAAATACCTGAATCTTCTCATCAGACTTGGCTTAAAGTCAACTTGCTTAGTTAACTTAAATAAAATATATAACCCTTCAAGGATTAACAGGGAAAAAGGGGGAGGGGGTATGGAGAAAGGGAGGTGGAGTGGGGAAAAAAAGGGGAACTAACAAAAGGATGGGAAGGGAAAAAGTAAAAAGAGAAAGGGGAAAGAAAGGGGAGGGGGTTGATACAGGAGCGCAAACACACAGGAGGGAGTGGTATTCAGAAAGAATACTGGGGAATATGGATAAATGGAGGGGAAAGGGGGGGAAATACAAACAGAGGGAAGAAAGTACAGAAGGCAATAAAGAATTAATAATCATAACCTTGAATGTGAATGGGATGAACTCTCCCTTAAAACATAAGCAAATCACAGAGTGGATTAAAAAGCAGAATCCTACAATATGCTGCTTACAATAAACTCATTTGAAGCAAAGAGATACACTTAGAGTAAAGCTAAAAGGTTGGAGCAAAATATATTTTGCTTCAGGTGAAGTAAAAAAAAAGCAGGGGTAGCAATCCTTATCTCAGACAAAGAAGCAGCAAAATTAGATAGCATCAAAAGAGATAAGGAAGGAAACTTTATAATCCTAAAAGGTACCATAGAAAAGGTACCATAGACAATAAAGCTATTTCAATACTGAATATATAAGCACCCAATGGGACAGCATCCAAACTCTTAGAGGAGAAGCTGAAAGAACTAGAGAAAGATATAAACATCAAAACTCTACTAGTGGGAGACCTCAACCTCCCACTCTCAAATCTAGATAATTCCAATCATAAAATAAACAAGAAAGAAGTTAAGGAGGTAAATAAATTCTTAGAAAAAATAGATATGGTAGACTTAAGCAGTAAATTGAATGGGGATAGAAAGGAATATATATTTTTCTCTTCAGTACACAGAACTGATACAAAAATTGAACATGTACTAGGATGTAATTACCTAATAATCAATTGCAGAAAGTGAGAAATAGCGAATACATCTTTCTCAGATCACAATGCAATAAAAGTCTTATGCAATATTGGGCCAAGGAGATATGAACCCAGAAACAATTGGAAACTGAATAACCTCATTTTAAAGAATGAGTGTACCAAAAAACAAATTATGGAAAGAATTAACCATTTTATCCTAGATAATGATAATAATGAAACAACATAACAAAACCTATGGGATTTGCTCAAAGTGGCTCTCAGGGGATATATTATAGCTATAATTACTTGCATGAATAAATTGGAGAAAGAGGAAATTAATGAAGTAAACATCCAACTAAAAAATAAGAGAAAGAACGAATTAACAATCCCCAATTAAATACCAAATTAGAAATACTAAAAATTAAAGCAGATATTAATAAAATCAAAAGTAAAAAATTATTGAATTAATAAATAAAGCCAAAAGCTAGTGTTATGAAAAAAACAATGAAATTGATAAACCCCTGGTCAATTTGATTAAAAAAAGAAAGAAGAAAACCAAATTGCTAGTATCATAAATGAAAAAGGTGAACTCACCACCACTGAGGAGGGAATTAAATTAATAATCCAAATTTATTTTGCCCAACTTTATGCCAATAAATTTTATAATCTAAGTGAAATGGATGAATATTTACAAAATTATAAGTTTCCCAGGTTAAATGAAGAGGAGATTAAGTACCTAAACACCCCATCTCAAAAAAAAAGATATTCAACAAGCCATCACTGAACTCCCCAAGAAGAAAACACCAGGGCCTGATGGATTCATAAGTGAATTTTACCAAATATTTAAGGAACAATTGGTTCCAATTCTAAATAAACTCTTTGGAAAAATAGGGAAAGATGGAACTCCGCCTAACTCTTTCTATGTAACCAATATGGTGCTGTTACCCAAACCAGGAAGAGTTAAAACAGAGGAAGAAAATTATAGACCTATCTCCCTGTTGAATATAAATGTAAAACTCTTAAATAAAATCTTAACAAAATGATTACTAGCCCTGTGGCCTTAGGCAAGCCACTTAACCCCATTGCCTTGAAAAATCTAAAAAACAAAGCCAAAAAAACCCCCCAAGCTATCACTAGGATCAAGTATTATTTATCCCAGGAATGCAGGGTTGGTTCAATATTAGGACAAATGTTAGTATACTCAATCCTATCAACAACAAACCTATCAGAAATTATATGATCATATCAATAGATGCTGAAAAAGCTTATGACAAAATACCGTATCCATTCCTATTAAAAACACTAGATAGTATAGGAATAACTAGACTCTTCCTTAGAATAATTAGCAGTATCTATCTGAAACCATCAACATGCATTATATTCCATGGGGAGAGGATAGAGGCATTCCCAATAAGAACAGGGGTGAAACAAGGGTGCCCACTATCACCACTACTATTCATTATTGCATTAGAAAAGTTAGCTTCAGCAATTAGAGAAGAAAAATAAATTGAAGGAATTAGAATTGGGAAGGAAGAGACAAAACTCTCACTCTTTGCAGATGACATGATGGTCTACACAGAGAATCCCAAGAAATCATCCAAAAAACTACTGCAAACAATTATCAATTTTAGTATAGTGGCAGGTTATAAAATTAACCCTCAGAAAT
Organism: Macrotis lagotis; assembly: GCF_037893015.1. Lineage (NCBI taxonomy): Eukaryota > Metazoa > Chordata > Mammalia > Peramelemorphia > Peramelidae > Macrotis > Macrotis lagotis. The sequence goes on from NC_133658.1 coordinate 551,525,258, forward strand.
CCTCAACTTTTCTATATATGTCTAGCAAGACAAAACAGGAAGAGCTACAAAGAGAAATCCCATTCAATGTAACCTCAGACAATATAATGTACCTGGGAGTCTATTTTCCAAGACAGACTCAGAATCTTTTTGAAAACATTTATAAAACACTTCTCACACAAATTAAATCAGATTTAAATAACTGGGTAAATATCAACTCCTCATGGAGAGGTAGAGCTAATATAATAAAATGACAATTCTACCAAAACTAAATTACCTGTTTATTGCCTTACCAATCAAAATTGTTGTAAGGGTTATGGGACATCTGGTACAGTATTACAATGTTGGTGTAGCTGTGAACTCATCCAACCCTTCTGGAGAGCTATTTGGAACTATGTTCAAAGGGCAACAAAATGTGCATATCCCTTGACCCAGCAATACCACTACTGGGTCTATACCCTGAAGAGATGATGACAAAGGGTAAAAACATTACTTGTAGAAAAATATATATAACAGCCCTCTTTGTGGTGGCAAAGAATTGGAAATCAAGTAAATGTCCTTCAATTAGTGGATGGCTTAGCAAACTGTGATGTATATATATATATATATATGTCATGGAGCACTATTTTTCTATCAGAAACCAGCAGGGATGGGATTTCAGGGAAGCCTGGAGGTATTTGCATGAATTGCTGCTGAGTGAGATGAGCAGAACCCAAAAAACACTGTATGCCCTAAGAGCAACATATATTTTTAATAAAAAAATTATAAAAAAGAAAAACAAAACTAAAAGAGATGAAATAAGAAGGCAAAATAATTGCATATAATTAGCAACTGGATTGTGCAATATGAATTTAAACTCCCATTAGATTTCATATAATAGACATCATTTGGTGCCAAAAGAGTAGGGGAAGACTTCCTGGAGGACATGGGAATTAAGTCAGATGATTAAAGGCAATGAAAATTTGACTTAGAGTAAAATGAAGGGAATATCCAATGTATAAGAGAAATGAAAAGAATTTGGATTCAGTTGGAAGAGGAAATTGGTTATCTGAGTGAGTTTTTTAGAACTCAGGTTCCGCTGACCCTGTGTTAACTTTCAAAGCAAAAATCAGCCAGATATTAATAAAAATATTGCAAATATTTACTGAATTAGATTAGTGTCACATAAAACCTGGAAGGTAAGGAAGAGAGAAGATTCAAACTTGACATATTTTTATTTTTAATGACAAAAAATGAAAATTAAAAAGGGATTTTCATATATGCACCCGCAACTGCCATTAGCTACTATATAAATATAAATGCACTCTACCATATTCTTAGAAGTAATCACTATGATAAAGAATTTTAAATATTTAGAGAGATAAAAATGGTAAACATTCTTGTCTGTTAATGTTATTATTTTTATGCCTTATACCATTAATCCCTGAAACATGAAAAAATACATAAGAGGAAAAGGTATATCAATGGACATAATATTTACATTGATAAAACCTCAAATCCACTAGTGTCAAAATAAAAGCAAAACCTTAGAAAGTTTTGTATAAAATGTATAAGAGATGATGACAAAGGGTAAAAACATTACTTGTAGAAAAATATATATAACAGCCCTCTTTGTGGTGGCAAAGAATTGGAAATCAAGTAAATGTCCTTCAATTAGTGGATGGCTTAGCAAACTGTGATATATATATATATATATATTTTTATTTTAATATATTTTTGCTTAATCTCATGCATTATATATTTATTTTCACATAATGATAGAGTTATTTACATAAAAGCACAACTTCATGTAGTATTTTTTCTTTTATAAAGTGTTTCTCTGCATTTCTCCACATTTTAAGATGCTTCAGAAAACAGGAATTTTTTTTTTTGTTCATAAAGAAAATCCCCAGAAATTAGCACAATGCCTAATAAATAGTGAATAATTAATAAACATATATCATTGACTCTTAAAACAATAGTGTAAGCAAGATTGCATAAATAATTTTAATCTCTATTTATACATGTTTCTGAGAAGAGAAATAGAGGTTCACATATATGAAGTCATTTCTCAGTTCATATTGGAACAAAGATGTAAATTCAGTTTCCCTTTAGCTAACTACATAGAATGTACATGGCAATTTATTGTTTTTATTTTATTTGTTTAAATTTTTTTCTTAAATTTATTTTTATTAAAGATATTATTTGAGTTTTACAATTTTGCCCCAAATCTTGCTTCCCTCCCCCCCTCCCATGGAAATCACACTGTCAGTCTTTACTTTGTTTCCATGTTGTACCTTGATCCAAATTGGGTATGAAGAGAGAGAAATCATATCCTTAAAGAAGAGAAGTCTAAGAGCTAACAAGATCAGACAATATGATATCTGTTTTTTTCCTAAATTAAAGGGAATAGTCCTTGCACTTTGTTCAAACTCCACAGTTCCTTATCTGGATACAGATGGCGCTCTCCTTTGCAGATAGCCCAAAATTGTTCCTGACTGTTGCACTGATGGAATGGACAAATCCTTCAAGGTTGAACATCACTCCCATGTAATGTTAGGGAGTACAGTGTTTTTCTGGTTCTGCTCATCTCTCCAGGCTTCCCTGAAATCCCATCGCTCCTGGTTTCTAATAGTACAACAGTGTTCCATGACATACATATACCACAGTTTGCTCAGCCATCCACAAAATGAAGGACATTTTTACTTGATTTCCAATTCTTTGCCACCACAAACAGGGCTGCTATAAATATTTTTGTACAAGTAATGTTTTTACCCTTTTCCCTCATCTCTTCAGGGTATAGACCCAGTAGTGGTATTGCTGGGTCAAATTGTATGCACATTTTTGTTGCCCTTTGGGCATAGTTTCAAATAGCTCTCCAGAAGGGTTGGATGAGTTCACAGCTCCACCAACAGTGTAATAGTGTCCTAGATTTCCCACAAGCTCTCCAACAATGATCATTATCCTTTCTGGTCATATTGGCCAATCTGAGAGGTGTGAGGTGGTACCTCAGAGAAGCTTTAATTTGCATTTCTCTAATAATTAATGATTTAGAGCATTCTTTCATATGACTTTGGACTACTTTGATCTTCTCATCTGTAAATTGTCTTTGCATATCCTTTGACCATTTGTCAATTGGGGAATAGTTTTTTGTTTTAAAAATATGACTCAGTAGTCTTTATATTTTAGAAATGAGTCCTTTGTCAGAAGAATTAGTTGTAAAGATTGTTTCCCAATTTACTACATTTCTTTTGATCTTGGTTACATTGGTTTTATCTGTGCAAAAGCTTTTTAATTTAATGTAGTTGAAATCATCTAATTGGGTTTTGGTGATGTTCTCCAACTCTTCCTTAGTCATAAACTGATTCAATTTGCATAGATCTGACAGGTAGACTAGTCCTTGATCTTCTAATTTGCTTATAGTATTGTTTTTTATGTCTATGTCCTGTAACCATTTGGATCTTATCTTGGTAAAGGGTGTGAGGTGCTGGTCTAATCTAAGTTTCTTCCATACTAACTTCCAATTATGCCAGCAATTTTTATCAAAGAGTGAGTTTTTATCCCAATGTCCAGAATCTTTGGGTTTATCAAACAGCAGATTACTATAATCATCTCCTGCTTTTACACCTAGTCTATTCCACTGGTCCACCACTCTATTTCTTAGCCAATACCAAACAGTTTTGATGACTGATGCTTTATAATATAATTTTAAATCAGTTAGGGCTAAGTCACATTCTGTTGAACTTTTTTTTTTTTCATTAAGCTCCTGGCAATTCTTGACTTTTTATTTCTCCATATGAATTTACTTACAATTTTGTCTAACTTGTTAAAGTAAATTTTTGGAATTTTGTTTGGTAAGGCACTAAACAGGTACTTTAGTTTTGGTAGAATTGTCATTTTTATTATATTAGCTCTACCTTTCCATGAGCAGTTGATATTTTTCCATTTATTTAAATATGATTTAATTTCTGTGAGAAGTGTTTTATAATTGTTTTCAAAAAGATTCTGATTCTGTCTTGGCAAATAGACTCCCAAATAATTTATATTGTCAGAGGTTACTTTGAATGGGATTTCTCTTTCTAGCTCTTCCTGTTGTTTCTTGCTAGACATATATAGCAAAGTTGACGATTTATGAGGGTTTATTTTATAACCTGCAACTTTGCTAAAATTGCTAATTGTTTCCAGTAGTTTTTTGGATGATTTCTTGGGATTCTCTAGGTAGACCATCATGTCATCTGCAAAGAGTGAGAGTTTTGTCTCTTCCTACCCAATTCTAATTCCTTCAATTTCTTTTTCTTCTCTAATTGCTGATGCTAATATGTCTTATACAATATTGAATAGTAGTGGTGATAATGGGCACCCTTGTTTCACCCCTGATCTTATTGGGAATGCCTCTAGCTTCTCCCCATTGAATATAATGCTTGTTGATGGTTTCAAATAGAGACTGCTAATTATTTTAAGGAACAGTCCATTTATTCCTACACTCTCTGGTGTTTTTAATAGGAATGGATGCTGTATTTTGTCAAAAGCTTTTTCACCATCTATTGATATTATCATATGGTTTCTGATAGGTTTGTTTTTAATATAATTGAGTATAATAACAATTTCCCTAATATAGAACCAGCCCTGCATTCCTGGGATAAATCCTATTTAACCATAATTTATTATCCTAGTGATAACTTGTAATCATTTTGCTAAGATTTTATTTGGCATTTTTGTATCTATATTCATCAGGGAAATAGGTCTATAATTTTCTTTCTGTATTTTAATGCTTCCTGGTTTAGATAACACTACCATATTGGTTTCACAGAAAATTTATGCAGATTTCTATCATTCCCTATTTTTCCAAAAAGTTTATATAGGATTGGAACCAATTGTTCCTTAAATGTTTGGTAGAATTCACTTGTGAATCCATCAGGCCCTGGAGATTTTTTTTTAGGGAGTTCAAAAATGGGTTTTTGAATTCCTTTTTCTGAGATTTGTTTAGGTATTTAATCTCTTCTTCATTTAACATGGGTAACTTGTATTTTTGTAAATATTCATCCATTTCACTTAGATTATCAAATTTATTTGCATGGAGTTGGGAAAAATAGTTTTCAAATTATTACTTTAATTTCCTCCTCATCAGTAGTGAATTCACCTTTTTCATTTATGATACTAGCAATTTGATTTTCTTCTTCCTTTTTTTAATCAAATTGACCAGAGGTTTATCAATTTTATTGGTTTTTTCAAAATACCAACTTTTGCTTTTATTTATTAATTCAGTAGTTTTTTTTGTTTTCAATTTTATTAATTTTTCCTTTAAATTTTAGAATTTCTAATTTGGTATTTATTTGGGGATTTTTGATTTGTTCTTTCTCTAATTTTTTTAGTTGCATGTTTAGTTCATTGATTTCCTCTTTCTCCAATTTATTCATGCAAGAATTTAGAGTAATAATATATCCCCTGAGAGTCGCTTTGAATGAATCCCATAGGTTTTGGTATGTTGTTTCATTATTATCATTATCTAGGATAAAATGGTTAATTCTTTCCATAATTTGTTTTTTGGTCCACTCATTTTTTAAAATGAGGTTATTCAGTTTCCAATTTGTTCTGGATCTATATCTCCTTGGCCCAGTATTGCATATGACTTTTTTTGCATTGTGATCTAAGAAAGATGCATTCACTATTTCTGCCTTTCTGCAGTTGATCATTAGGTTTTTATGTCCTAGTACATGGTCAATTTTTGTATAAGTTCCATGTACTGCAGAGAAAAAGGTATATTCCTTTCTATCCCCATTCAGTTTCCTCCATAAGTCTACCATATCTAATTTTGCTAAAAATCAATTAACCTCCTTAACTTCTTTCTTTGTTTAGTTTATGATTGGATTTATCTAGGTCTGAGAGTGGGAGGTTGAGGTCTCCCACTAGTAGAGTTTTTTCTGTCTATATCTTCCTGTTGTTCTTTCAGGTTCTCCTCTAAGAATTTGGGTGCTGTCCCACTGGGTGCATATATATTAAATATTGAAATGAATTTATTGTCTATGGTACCTTTTAGGAAGATAAAGTTTCCTTCCTTTTCTCTTTTAATACTATCTATTTTTGCTGCTGCTTTGTCTGAGATAAGGATTGCTACACCTGCTTTTTTTTTACTTCAGCTGAAGCAAAATATATTTTGGTCCAACCTTTTACCTTTATTCTATATGTATCTCTCTGCTTCAAATGAGTTTTTTGTAAGCAGCATATTGTAGGATTCTGCTTTTTAATCCACTCTGCTATTTGCTTACATTTTAAGGGAGTGTTCATCCCATTCACATTCAAGGCTATTATTAGTAATTCTTTATTGCATTCTGTGCTATCTTCCCTCTGTTTGTATTTTCCCCCTTCCCCCCTTTATCCATATTCCCCAGTATTTTGTTTCTGAATACTACCCCCTTCAGTGTGTTTGCCCTATAACACACCCTCCCCTTTCTTTCCCCTTTCCCTTTTTCCCTTTTTCCTTCCCTTCCTTTTGTTATTTTCTCTTTTTTACCCACTCCCATTCCCTTTCTCTGTCCCCCCTCACTTTTTCTTCTTTTAATACTTGAAAGGTTTGATGTTTTAATTGATTATTTGTAGGTTGACTTTAAGCCAAGTCTGATGAGAAGATTTAGGTGTTTCTCCTCTGCTCCCTTCTTCCCCTCTATTACCATAGGAGTTTTTTACCTCTTAGTGTAATGAGATTTATGCCATTCAATCCCCTCCCTCCTCCAGTCTCTATCCTGTCCCCCTTTTTTAAGGAGGTAGTGTTTTTTTAGATCATTCTATCTAAGTCATAGAAAATTCTGAGTGTCTCTCCCTTCTAGTTCAGTATATTTTATTGAATAGAGTCAAAATTCCTGAGAGTTATTTGAGTCTTTCTCCCAAGTGGGGTTAAAGTCAGTTACATCCCATTAGACAGTAGTCTCATGGATAGGTCATGAATGTCCATCATTTCTCCATAGGTGTATTCTTTCTGTTAGAGTTGCAGTTATCAAGATTTATGAGAATTGTTTTTCCCCCCATGCTGGGATATAACAAGTTTCAATTTAGTGGATTGCATTTTTTTTCTTTTTACCCCCCCTTTTTTTTTATTTTTTCATGTGTCTCTTGACCCTCCTGTTTGATGTCCAAATTTTCTGTTTAGCTCTGGTCTTTTCATCAGAAATTTTTGGAATTCTTCCATTTCATTAAATGTCCATCTTTTCCCCTGGAATTGAAGGCTCAGCTTTGCAGGCAAGTAGATTCTTGGCTGCATTCCAAGCTCCGTTGCTCTTTGAAATATCTTGTTCCAGGCCCTTTGATCCCTCAATGTTGATACAGCCATGTCCTGCGTGATCCTTACTGTGGCTCCTTGATATTTAAATTGATTCTTTCTGGCTGCTTGCAGGATTTTCTCTTTTATCTGATAGTTCTGGAGCTTGGCCACAACATTCCTTGGTGTTTTCATTTTAGGATCTTTTTCTAGTGGGGATCGATGTACTCTTTCAATAACTAATTTTCCTTCCGATTCCATAATATCAGGGCAATTTTCCATCACTAGATCCTGTAATACTAAGTCCAGGCTTTTTTTCTCTTCAATGTTTTCAGGAAGTACTGTAATTTTCAGGTTACTACTCCTCGATCTATTCTCCAGGTCAGTGGTTTGGTTGATAAGGTATTTTACATTTGCTTCTATTTTTTCCTATTTTTTGATTTTGTTCAACTGACTCTTGCTGTCTCATGGAGTCATTAGTTTCTGTAGACTCCATTCTTTTTTGTGGTGAGGAGTTTTCTTCATTTACCTTTTGCAACTCCTTTTCAAATTGGTCAATTCTACTTTTGAAAGAGCTTTCGCTTTGACCAACTGAGGTTTTGAAAGAGGTGATTTCTTTTTGCATTTGCTCATTTGAGGATCTGAGCATTTTATTCTCATTTTTTAATTGTCTAATTGATGATTTGAGAGGTTTATTCTCCTTTTGTCTTTGTCCAATTTTACTTTCTAAGGTTTTGATTTTTGTTGCAAGTTATTAATTGTCTCTCCCAAATTTTTAAGCTCCATCCTTATTTCTTCAGAGAAGTCTTTCTGTGCTGGAGACCAGATTGGATTCTCTTCAGGCGTTCCTTTCCTCTGACCCTTCTCTTTATTTTGCTAACACCTTGAGTTGGGTTGGGGGGGGCTGGTTCACTTGGGGCTTGGGATCAGTAAAGGCTTTACTCCCTGAGTGCAGTTTCTCTGGATGGCCAGTAGGAGGTGTTGGTTGCCCTCTCTGGAGTGTCTGTGACCTTGGTTGAGGCTTACCTTTGCTTGAAGGGAGTGGTTGGAGCTATTGGAATTATTTTGGCTTCAACCAAGCTGGGCTGGTTCTTCTGCTCACACACCTGGGCCTGAGGCAGAAGTAGTTTGCATTTGTTTGTTTGTGAAGAGGCCTCAGATGCAGTGGAGGCGTGGACTCAGAGTTCCTCAGAACCGAGGAGCCCAGGGATGATGTCCACAGCTCTCCTGCACCAGAACACTCCCCCCATCCCCATCCCCAAGCTCCAGGGGGACAGCACCAACACCAGCACCTCTGCTTACTAGACGACCCAAGCCTGCCATCCAGCCCCACAGGTGATCCAGCAGGTCCGGCTCTCAGGCCCTCAGACTCACAGTTCCATTTCAGCTGTTAATCTGGCTGATCTGGGGCTGATCCTTCCTTTGAGCCCAGACTCACCCGCCTGAATTCTGCCAAAGCTGCTGCCAGAGACAAATCCCAAGGTAGATGTTCTTTCTACTGGCGTTTCTTTCTGATTTTTGTGGGTCGGATTCTTTTAAGAGGTTTGTTTCATGTGATAGATGGGGAATGAGATCAGGAGACTTTAGAACTGTGCCTGTCTTCTCTCCACCATCTTGGCCGGAAGTCCTCAATTTATTGTTTTTAAAGTGCTTTAGAAGCATTATCAATTTGATTCTCAGAGTAACACTGAAATATTAACCTTATTATACAACTTTACAGATAAGGAACTTGATGCACAGATTAATTGTTATGACTATGATCAAACAGCCAACAATTATGTAATGAATGAATTGAATCATGTCTTCCAGATTCTAGGTCCAATGCTTTATCCACTGTAATAGCTGGTTGTATACTGAAATACTCAAGAGTCAGCTTATGTTCCCCTTGAAGACTTTAGTAAGGATCTGTTTTTGTGTGGAAAGAAGTAATGTTTGAGGGCAGCTAGGTGGTGCAGTGAATAGAGCACTGTCCGTGGAATCAGGAGTACCTGATTTCAAATCTGGCCTCGGACACTTAATAATTACCTAGCTGTGTTACCTTGGGCAAGCCACTTAAAGCCATTTGCCTTGCAAAAAGAAAAAAACCTAAAAAAATAATTACCTAGCTGTGTGGCCTTGTGCAAGTCACTTAACCCCATTGCCTTGAAAAACTATAAAAAATGTTTAATGATGAATAGTACTTCTAGAGAACTCTGTAAATGTTACTCTCAAGTCATTTCTCCATTTTGGGGGGGGAAGAAATACATTATCAATCAGTCTAATTAATTTCCAGTTTTAATGGTGAATCTGATGACTGTTCAATCAGTAATATTGATTCTCATAAAACCAAAGCTTCTAACTTTTCAAAATACTGACTCAATTTGTCTCTGGATGTTTCAATTGTGTGCAGTTTCTCAAACTAATACAGCTCCTCTAATGTCAGCTGTGAAATGTTTTGTTGAACAGTATCTACCTTTATTCTTCTTTCTCTCCAAGTTTTGGAAAGAAAAAGTTATCATTGGTTCCTAGAGCTATTATATTGAGCACTATATGGCCCAAACATATTTCAAAGTTGTAGTTGCTATTGTTTTTTGTTTGATATCATGGTTTTAAATTTTATATTATAAATCATATCAGACTACTCAGTTGTTGCACTAGATTGATTAATAAACTGTAGATTAGATTACTACATATTCATTTATTAACATTACATTATTTTGAATAAAATGAACTTAAGTGATGAGTATTGCAGTGTTGTCTTCAATTCTTTTTTCATCTCTGCATATTTCATAGATCTTGCTCAGTTTCCCACTTCTTACATTACAATAATTTGCAAGACAAAAAAAGATTTTTCCTAAAAACTATGAACTCTTTTTTTGTGAGAAAGGAAATAGTGGATCTGAATACTTGCATCATAATCACCTGACCAAAATGAATCACAGCTCTATGTTTCCTGTGGAATTACATGTTTATGCATAAACAATAAACATACAACCTCATAAGAATGATTTATTCTGCAGTTATGGTTTCTTATGAATAGTATAAGCTGCATAATTGTTGACTATCATATTTTAGCATTCAAGTTTCTTCTCATCTTTTATTTTTCTACTGCTGTTCTTTGATACTCTGGAAATATTAAATATTTGGTGGTGAATGTAGGAGAATTTCTGCTTACTAAATTCCCTCAAAATTGAAAATGTTTGCATCAAACCTTTCCCCCAGATGTAGAATTAATAGAAAAACCATGAAAAGAGTGTTTTGAGACACCATTTCTCTGGTTCTGACATGTGAAGAAACATGTTAGGAAAATGATTTATGATTATCTGTTCATTATAAGGTCAATTTGGAGGTTTAAGTCATGTAAAAATTGACTTAATCCCATGATTATAGAGATTGTATTGTGCTCTATGAGCAAAGAAGAATTTAAGTATTTAAAATAAATTTGAGATGCAATAATTTATAGAATCAACTCCAAAGCTCATATTGGTATGATAAATCAAAATCAGACAGACTATAACTTAACGCTAACATAGTGATGTCATTTTTGCCCTCTTCAAGAGTGAAGTACAACAACCTCTAATAGTAAAATATTCAAAATCTGAAGCAATAAAGATGAGGATCACTAAAAACCAATGAAGATGTCCATGATGAGAGTTAGAAGGTTTCCAGAAATTAAAAGATTAAAAAAAGGTAAAATATTTTAAGCTGAAAACATCATAGGTTGGTCATATGGTAAAAGTTAGAAATATATTTTCAAAAACCCATGCATTTCACTGGCATTCTCACAAAGTTATTTTTTAAAAAGAAAAACATTTAAGAAAAGGTCAACACAATGTTATTGGATAGTTATGTGTTTGACATTTTTTATTATAGTGATTACTTCTAAGAATATGATAGACTGCATTTTTAAGTAAAATATAGTAGTTAATGGCAGTTGTGTGTATATGAAAAACCATTTGGAATTTTCATTTTTTTGTCATTACAAATAAAAAGTATGTCAACTTTAAATCTTTTATCTTGCTTACCTTCCATATTTTATGGGTCACATAATAGTCAAATGTTAAATTTATGGGAGGTCATGGAAAGGAAATCCCCAAGCTGGGCAATCATAGAGAGATAGATTGTAATCTGCATCAATAAAAAGAGTACTCATATAGATGAGATCAAAAATTCCCTTGGGTACTGGAGTAGATGATATCCTCACCAAGTCCATTTAAAGAGTGATTTATTTGGTTTGCTTAAAATATAAATCATTGTAAAATGATTTCCCCTTATATATGAATTTTCTATTATATGGATGTATAGTATATAAAAGCAGCTTTAGCCATGTCTACAGTAGTGATTTAATTGTTATAAGCATATGGACTTTCATTCTTTTTCTTTAGAAATTAATTCTAAGGGTGGCTAGGTGGCGTAGTGGATAAAGCAGCAGCCTTGGAATCAGGAGTAACTGGGTTCCAATCCGGTCTTAGACACTTAATAATTACCTAGCTGTGTGGCCTTGGGCAAGCCACTCAACCCCATTTGCCTTGCAAAAACCTAAAAAAAAACCCAACAAACAAAGAAATTAATTCTATTGCCCAAAATTCACTGATACAAAGTTTTCTTTTACTTTTATTCTCTTTCATCACACTTCTTTTTCTCATATAAATATTCTTTCCCCTTTTCTTGCTATTCTACACTATTCCAATAACATTTTCTAAGTTATTAGTTACCTTGTCTTCCCTTAGATGTTGTTTCCTTATTTTGTTTGTGCTTCCTTTTAATTTATCTCATCGTTATTTTTATATCCTTTAGGAACTCTTGACAGGTCTTCAAAACTCTTTCAGGTTATGGGATACTCAAAATGGAAATGGCATTCACTGTCATAAGGAAGGTGATGGGGATTTCTTCCTTGAAGACCTATAAAGTATATCAGACACTAATTATGTAGGTATAAGCTTTCTCAGAGACCAAAGAATTCAGTATATAACTTTGCAGAATGTTTCTACTAACTCTTAGTGTTATAATTTAAAATGGCATGACAACTGTAATTTATGACTTATAGCCAATATTCTAATAACTTTTTTCCTGATAAGAATTTCAAAACAGCAGGGTTTAATGCCTTATCACAATGTCTACTTTGAAAATATCAATTCATTCTGATTTATTCTTTCATTCAATAAATATTTATATTCTTTGTATGGGACTATGTTCAAGGAAACTTTCAGACTATATAAATGAAGACTCCTGTCTTCATGGAACTTAAAATTTAGAATGTGCCAGAATCCAGTCAAAATTGCTCATGAAGTGAGAAGTTACTGGGCAGCAGCTAAGTGTGTAATGGGGTTATATGAGAGTCTGAATAAGACAAATTGAGGTAATAAAAGAATTACAGTGAAGTAATCAGAGAACTAACTAGAAAAGAAGCCAAAACATCAAAACTAAAGGAGGGAAAGATGTGACCTGATTCAGATGGAGTGAGACATTAATCAATAAATAGGCATTTATTACATTGTAATTTTGTTTCAGGACTCTGTTGGTAGACCAAAAATATAACTAATAATACCATTCTACTCTCAAAACGTTTATATTCTAATAATTAAGTGGGGTTATAAGACAAAATCAAGAGGGACAAAGGAATGGAGAATAAAAGAAAGGGAATTGTTAAGCCAGTGGGCAAAGTCAATGAAAAACTGCTTGAAAGTATACACCAAGTACTTAGTCATTAGATGTAAGTGTATGTTAGGAGTAGCAGACTTCATGTCAGGCTATAAAATTGCAAATGTACAATCAAAGCAGTATGCAATTAAAATCATATGGAATGAGTGCAGAGAAGGGAAGAACCATCAAGAAAAATATTCATAAAGAAAAAACATTTGAACTATTTAGTCAGGATTTCAATTGACAAGAAATTAGAAGATTTCCCAATGGCAGGCAAATACGACCATCTGATGTATTAGAAAGCCTACACATGTTAATGTTTTATCCACAAAACAGTTCATTGAGAAAATAAAGGAGAAGGAAGGAAGGATTAAAAAAGGGGAAAAAAGTATTTCCATTTTATTGCTACAGACCAACGACCAATAACTGAAAAGATTTTCCTTCTTTAAACAAAAAAACACTTTGTTTTAACGTGAAAAAATAAACTAAACAGTGAAATATAATGGAAAAAAACTTAATTAATAAGTCCTATGTTTAATCTTGATTCTTTTATTTAATATGGGCAAGGAAAAGTTATTCAAGTGAAGTTAGCAAATATTTATTAGGAAAATGCTATTACTATGTGGCAGGCAATGTGTTATGCTCTGAGAATTAAAAATATAAGGAGAAAGAAAGCCCTTGATGACCTTTTATTCTAATAGAAAAGACAACACATAAAAGTAGCTGAAAAGTTGTTGGAGTAGAGAGGGAAGAGGTGGGAAATGAAGAATAAATTACAGAATCCAACGTGAGTACTTGCAGAAAAAAAAAGAGAGATCCACATTATATCTCTCATTATACATCTCCGCATCTCTAAGTAATGATATAGGTAATCAGGTAGAGAGGAGAAGAATGTTTCCTATGTGTCTCAGTTTCTTCATCAGTAAAATGATTTTGAGAAGAAATGTCAAATCACTCCAATTTTTGCAAAGGAAATTTCAAATGGGCTCATGAAAAGGAGAACATGACAAAAACAACTGAACAATTACTTATTCTTCATATCATGAAAGTTAATCTGGCTTCTAGAAGACTTGTCAGCAGACTACTATTGGAGGTCTAAGACTTGAATGTTTTACCCCCCTCCCTTTTTCTGACAACAAAATAGCCAGAGAGGGCTGAACTGCATGGGTATGACTGATAGAACAAGGTCAAAGAATTTTTTAAAAATATTTTAAATTATGTTTTGTAAAAACAAGTTTTAACATTCTTTTTTACACATTGAGTTCTAAATTTTCTTCATTCTTCTTAGCCCATTCCCCCTCACTGAGAAAATAAGTTATTTGATAGAGGTTAAAAATGTGAAGTCATTCAAAACATAACTATAATAGTTATCTTGTGGAAGTAAACATAGCCTCCCTATGTGCCCTGTCCCACAAGAAAAGAGAAATCTCAAGAAAAATAAAGTAAAAAAACGTATCCTTCAATATGAATTCAGACATTATAAGCTCTGTCTTGGAGATAGAAAGAATTTTTAATCATAAGTTTCTTAGAGTGGTCTTGGGTCACAACACTGATGAGAAAAGATAAGTCATTCACAGCTGATAATCTTGCAATATTGCTGTTATCTCATACACAGAACATTTCACATTGCATATGCACATGTAAGTCCTTCCAGGTTTTACTGAGAGAATTTTGTTAATAATTTCTTATAGCAGAATAGTATTCCATCATAATAACATACTACAATTTTTTCAGTTATTCCCAAACTGATGGACAAATCCCTCAATTTCTAGTTCCTGGGTAGATAAGAGCTTCTAAAAAATAGTTTCATAAATGGAGTTCTGTTTATTTCCTATTTTACATTTATCCCAACAACAGTGAGTTAAACATTTTTATTGAGTCATATTAGTAACCTTATCTGAAAATTTTTCTTATCTTTAGATCATTTATGTATTTGATTTATTTAATTTATTTCTCTAGTTCTCTTAATCTTTCCTACTTCTCTTAGAGAAAATTTTCTGAATAATTTTCCAAGAGTTACTATTGCTTTATTTTTTTCATTTCATTTTTGAAAATTTTATTTCCTTGTGGATTTTTTTGCAAGGCAAATGGGGTTAAGTGGCTTGCCCAAGACCTCACAGCTAGGTAATTATTAAGTGTCTGAAGTCAGATATAAGCTCAGGTATTCCTGACTCCAGGCCTGGTGCTCTATCCACTGTGCAACCAAGCCACCCTTTTTTTTCATTTTAAAGTTTTTATTTATTGTGAATTTTACAATTTTCCCCTAATCTTACTTTCCTCCCCCCACCCTGACAGAAGGCAATTTATACAAATTGAATGAGTTGAGAGAGAAATAATATCCTTAAGGAAGAAAAATAAAGTATAACAAATAGCAAAATTACATAATAAGATTGCCCAAAATTATCCCTGATTGTTGCACTGATAGAATGAGCAAGTCCATCAAGGTTGATCATCACCTCTATGTTGCTGTTAGAGTATACAAGGTTTTTGTGGTTCTGCTCATCTCACTCAGCATCAGTTCATACAAATCTCTCCTGGCTTCCCTGAATTCCCATCCCTCCTGGTTTCTAATAGAAAAATAGTGTTCCATGGCATAAATATATCACTGTTTGTTAAACCATTCTCCAATTGAAGGACATTTACTTGATTTCCATTTCTTTGCCATGACAAACAAGGCTACTATGAATTTTTTTTACAAGTGAGGTTTTTGCCCATTTTCATCATCTCTTCAGGGTATAGACCCGGTAGTGCTATTGTTGGATCAAAGGGTATTAACATTTTTGTTGCCCTTTGGCCATATTTCCAAATTGCATTCCAGAAAGATTGGATGAGTTCACAGCTCCACCAACAATGTATTAGTGTCCCAAATTTCCCACATCCTTTCCACATTGATCACTATCCTTTCTAGTCATATTGGCCAGTCTGAGAGGCATGAGGTGGTACCTCAGAAGCCCTTTAATTTTCATTTCTCTGATAAGTAATGATTTAGAGCAATTTTTCATATAACTATGTCTACTTTGTTTTCCTCATCTGTAAATTGCCTTTGCATATATTTGACCATTTGGCAATTGGGGAATGGCTTGTTTTTTTTTTTAATTTGACTCAGTTTTCTGTATTTCATTTTAGAAACGAGTCCTTTGTGAGAAATACTAGTTGTAAAGATTGTTTCCCAGTTTACTACATTTCTTTTCATCTTGGTTACAGTGGTTTTGCCTGTGCTAAAACTTTTTAATTTAATGTAATCAAAGTCATCTAATTTGTTTTTAGTGATGTTCTCCATCTCTTCCTTGGTCATAAACTGCTTTCTTTTCCATAGATCTGATAGGTAAAGTACTGCTTGACATTCTAGTTTTCTTACAATATTGTTTTTGTCTGTCTAAATCCTGTATCCATTTAGATTTTATCTTGGTATAGGGAGTGAGGTGTTGGTCTAATATAAGTTTCTTGCATACTAAATTCCAATTTTTCCAGCAGTTTTATTAAAGAGATCATTTTTATCCCAATAGCTGGACTCTTTGGGTTTATCCAATGGCATATTACTATAATCATTTCCTGCTACTGCATCTAGCTTATTCCACTGGTTCATCACTCTATTTCTTAGCCAATACCAGACAATTGTGATCGCTAATGCTTTGTAATACAATTTTAGATCTGGCTAAGCCACCTTCTTTTGCACTTTTTTGAATTGAATGCCAGAAAACTCTTGACTATTTATTTATCTATATAAATTTACTTACAACTTTTTCAAACTCATTAAAGTAATTTTGTGGAATTTTTATGGTTAGGGCACTAAACAGTAAATTTAGTATTAGTAGGATTGTCATTTTGATTATATTTACTAGACCTATCCATGAACAGTTGATGTTTGCCCACTTATTTAAATCAGATTTTATTTGTGGGAGAACTATTTTGCGATTTTTTTAAAGATTCTGAGTCTGCCTTGGCAAATATACTCCCAGATATTTTATATTGTCTGTTTTTACTCTGAATGGGATTTCCCTTTCTAACTCTTCCAGCTATATCTTGGTATACCTATATAAAAAATTTGAGGATTTATGAGGGTTTATTTTATATCCTGAAATATTGTCAAAATTGCTAATTGTCTCCAGTAGTTTTTTAGATGATTTCTTGGGATTCCCTAGGTCATGTTATCTGCAAAGAGTGAGAGTTTTTGCTCTTACTTTTCAATTCTAATTCCTTCAATTTCTTTTTCTTCTCTTATTGTTGAAGCTAACATTTCTAATACAATCTTGAATAGTAGTGGTGACAATGGTCATCCTTGTTTCAGCACTGATCTTATTGTGAATGCCTCTAGCCTATCCTCTTTGAATATAAAGCTTGTTGATGGTATCAGATAGATATTGATTATTATTCTAAGGAAGAGTCCATTTATTCCTACACTCGTTAATGTTTTTAGGAGGAATGGGCACTGAATTTTGTCAAAAGTTTTTTCAACATCTGTTAACATACTCATATGATTTCTGATAGGTTTGCTATTGATATAATTAATTATACTAATAGTTTTCCTAATATTGAAGTCACCTGCATCCCTGGGATAAATCCTACTTGATCATAATGTATGATCCTTCTGAAAATTTGTTGTAGTGATTTTGCTATGATTTTAGTTAAGATTTTTGCATCTATATTCATCAGGGAGATAGTTGTATGATTTTCTTTCTTTGTTTTAACTCCTCCTGGTTTAGGTATCAGCACCATATTGGTGTCATATAAAGATTTAGGCAGAGTTTCATCTCCTCCTATTTTACCAAAGAGTTTATATAGAACTGGAATCATTTGCTCCTTAAATGTTTTATAGAATTCACTTGTGAATCCATCATAACCTGGAGATTTTTTCCTATGGAGTTCAAAGATGACTTTTTGAATAACTTTTTTTGAGATAGAGTTGTTTAGATATTTCATCTCCTCTTCATTAAACATGGACAACTTATATTTTTGTGAATATTCATCCATTTCATTTAGATTTTCAAATTTTTTGGCACAGAGTTGGGCAAAATAATCCTGAATTATTGCTTTAATTTCCTCTTCACTGGTGATGAGTTCACCTTTTATATTTATGATACTAGCAATTTTGTTTTCTTTGTTTTTTTAAATAAAATTGACCAGAGGTTTATCTATTTTATTTTTTTCATAGAACCAATTCTTACTTTTATTTATTAATCAATAGGGCTTTTTGCTTTTGCTTTTATTAATTTTTCCTTTAATTTTTAGAATTTCTATTTTAGCATTTAATTGGGTGGTTAATTTGTATTTTCTCTAATTTTTATATTTACGTATCTAGTTCATTGATTTCCTCTTTCTCTAATTTATTCATGTAAATATTTAAAGATATGATACATTTCCTGACAGCCACTTTGGATGAATCCCATAGGTTTTGGTATGTTGCTTCATTATTGTCATTATCTAGGATGAAATAATTATTTCTATCTCTAATTTGCTGTTTGTTCCACTCATTCTTTTAAAAAAAATGAGGCCATTTAGTTTCCAATTAGTTTTGGCTACACATATTCCCCTGGCTCAATATTGCATATGATTTTTATTGCAATATGATTTGAGAAAGATGTATTCACTTTCTGCCTTTCTGCTACTGATCATTAGGTTTTTATGTCCTGGTAAGTTTTTGTGTAAGTGCAGTACATGCAACTGCAGAAGAAAAAAAGTATATTTCTTTCTTTCCCCATTCAATATCCTTCAAAAATCGATCATATCTAGGTTTTCTAGCAATCTATTTATCTCTTTAACTTCTTTTTTTATTTTATTGTTAGATTTATCTAAATCTGAGAGTGGGAGGTTGAGGTCTCCCACTAGTAGTGTTTTGCTGTCTATGTCTTCCTGTAGCTCTTTCAAGTTCTCCTGTTAGAATCTGGATACTGTGCTATTGGGTGCATACATATTTAGCATTGAACTTAGTTCATTGTCTATGGTGCCTTTTAGGAGGATGTAGTTTCCTTCCTTATCTCTTATAATGCTATCTATTTTTGCAGCTGTTTTGTCTGAGATAAGGATTGCTACCCCTACTTTTTTTCCTTCAACTGATGCAAACTATATTTTGCTCCAACCCTTTAACTTTACTCTATACCTATCTCTCTGCTTCAAATGAGTTTCTTGTAAGCAGCATATTGTAGGATTCTGATTTTTAATCCACTCTGCTATCTGCTTACATTTTAAAGGAGAGTTCATCCCATTCACGTTCAAGGAAACAAGTACTAAATCTTTGTTGCCCTCCATGTTATCTTCCATCTGATTGTATCTTCCCCCTTTCCCATGTTATCCATATTCCCCAGTATTTTGTTTCTGAATACCTCCACCTTCAGTGTGTTTGACCTTCTATATCCACCCATCCTCTTTCTTTCCCCTTTCTCTTTCCCTTTTTTCCTTCCCTTCCTTCAGTTAGTTCCCCTTTTTCTCTCCTCCCTGTCTCTGTCACCCTCTCCCCTTTGCCCCTTTTAATACTTGAAGATAAAATGTTTCGTAAGTTAACTGAGTGTGTGTAAGTTAACTTTAAGCCAAGTCTGATTAGAAGATTAAGGTGCTTTTCATCTCCTCCCTTCTTCCCCTCCATTAAAATAGCTCTTTTATACCAATTTTTGTAATGAAATTCATGCCATTCAATGCCTCCATCCTCATGTCACCTTCTTTTCCCCATTTTATTAAGGAGGTAGTGTTTTTAAATCATTATGAGTCACAGAAAATCATGAGTATACATCACTTCTGACTAAGTGTATTCTCTCTAATAGAGTTTACAATTATCAGGAGTTATTAGAGTCTTTCTCCTAAATAGGTATGTAATCAGTTTCTTCCCATTGGATAGCAGTTTCATGGCTAAGCCATGTGTATCCATCACTTCTGACAAAGTAGATTCTCTCTGATAGAGTTACATTTCTCAAGAGTTATGAAAATCTTTTTCCCACACTGCAATATAGCCAGTTTCATCTTATTGGATAGCAGTTATTTTTCTCTTTACCCCCTCCCTTTTTAAACCTTTTCATGTGTCTCTTGAACCTCCTGTTTGATGTCCAAATTTTCTATTGTGCTCTAACCTTTTCATCAGGAATTGTTGGAAGTCTCCCATTTCATTAAATGACCATCTTTTCTCCTGGAAGAGAAGGCTCAGTTTTGCTGGATAATGGATTCTTGGCTGCATTCCAAGTTCCTTTGCTATTCAGAATATCTCATTCCTGGCCCTTCTATCTCTCAGTGTTGATGCAGCCAGGTCCTACATAATCCTTACTGTGTCTCCTTGGTATCTAAATTGTTTCATTCTGGCTGTTTCCAGTATTTTCTCTTTAATCTGATAGTCTGGAAGTTAGCCACAACATTCCCTGGTGTTTTCATTTTAGGATCTCTTTCCAGAAGGGATCAATTTATTTTTTCAATAACTATTTTGCCCTCTGGTTCCATAATATCAGGGCAATTTTCCATCACTGAATACTGTCATATTAAGTCCAGGGTTTTTTCTCTACAATGTTTTCAGGGAGGTCTATAATTCTCAGGTTGTCCCTCCTCAATCTATTCTTGAGGTCAGTGTTTTTGCTGATGAGGCATTTTATATTTTCTTCAAGGAAGTCTTTCTTTTCTGGAGAGGAGGTCATATTCTCCTCAGAGGTTCTAGGTATCTTTGAGTTAGTGTCTCTTACTTCCAAGAATTTTTGTATGGACCCTCCTTTGCATTGACCTTTATTAATTATTCTATGACTTTGTGTTGGGGAGGGGCTGGTTCACAAACATTTGGTGTTGGTATCCCTAGAGGCTTTACTTACTGAGTTTAATATCTCCAACTGACCTGTCGGTGGTGCTAGATGTTTTGTTCACTGAATGTAATATCTCCAGCTGGCCAGTAAGCAGTGCTGGTTGCTTTCTCTGCACTGTCACTTTATTTGAGGCTCTCTACCTTGGCCTGGAGGGAGTGGTTGGAGCTGTTGAATACTTATGTCTTTGATCAATGGTGGACTATACCTTGGGGTGAGGTAATCACTCTCCCTGTTGACAGTTTAGGTTGTTCTGCTCCTCAGACTTAGCCTGTGGCAGAAGGTGGGCTGTAATTGTGTTTGTTTTGGGAAGAGGTTTCAACTGAAATGAAGGTATAGACTCTGAGTTCCTCCCAACCAGAGCAGCCCAGGGATCAATGTTTGCAGCTCTCCTGCACCTGAACTCTCCTTCCAGCCCTGCAGGCAAACTTCAGATGATCAGTGCCACAACCAGTGCCTTTGCTCCCTAGTTGGCCTGTGTGTGGAGCACAGGCCCAGGTGTTAACCTGGGTGCCTGGATTAGCCTCAGATTAGACTGATCAGTATCAGGGATAGAGCCTGGTTGGCCAACTAGGTTGCAAAGCCATTGCTTGTGGCTCTAACCATCTGCAAACATTGATCCCTGGCCTGCTCTGGTTGGGAGTCCATACCTTCATTTCAGCTGAAGCCTCTAGCCTTACCATTGATCCAGCTAATCTAGGCTAATCCAGGTTCCCAGGTTCAAACCTGGGCCTGTGCTCCCTGCAAAGTCTGCACTCTGTGCCCCAACTCACTCACGTTATGGGAAGACAAATCCTGAGATGGATCTTCTCCTGGCTTTTCTTTCTGGGTTTTGTAGATCATAGATAGAATTTCTGTTAAGAGGTTTGTTTTACATTATATATGAGGGAAGATCAGGAGACCTTTAGCAATGTGCTTGTCTTCTCTCCTGGAAATCTAGAGTTCCTGTTGCTAATTGTATTTCCCTCCATCCTATTTCCTCCACATGCATTTATGCTATTGTCTCTCTTCTCCTTTTTTCTTTTGTAAGGCAATGGGGTTAAGTGGCTTGCCCAAGGCCACACAGCTAGGTCATTATTAAGTGCCTGAGGCCAGATTTGAATTCAGGTACTCCTGAATCCAGGGCTGTATCCACTGTACCACCTAGTTGCCCTTGTCTCTCTTCTTTAATGCTATTCCTCCTCAAATGTGTTTTGCATCTGACTCACCCTTCCTACAATCATCTCTTCCTTCTATCACCCTCCCCTTTATTCCATTATCTCTCCTGGACCTCTTTTCCAAATCAGTACTTTTTCCAAATCAGTTATTTCACATTTCACATTTCCTTCTTTATTCACTCTTTTTAAAATTTTAAAATTTTGTTTTATTCTTTCTTTTTCTCTCATAAAGTCATTGGGTTCCTGTTACCCCATACTATATTTTAAGGAATTATTTTCTTCAATGTGCTTTTGTATTTCCTTTTTTATTTGATTAATTCTTCTTTTTAAAGTATTCCTCTCCCAACTGAATTTAGACCTCTTTTTCCATTTGACCTTGTCTGGTTTTTAAGATATCATTTACTTCAATATTTCTGTGTGTCTCTTTCACTAAGCTGCTGACTCAGTTTTCATATTATCATTATTATGTCATTGCATCATTACCATTTCTTTTGTCAATTTTTCTTCTTTTTCTTTCCTTACTTGATTTTTCAAAATCCTTTTTGAGCTCTTCCATGACCTGAGGCTAATTCATATTTTCAGGAAGGTTTGGATTTAGAAGATTTAAACTTTATCACACTCATTTTTTTTTTTTTTAGTTTTTGCAAGGCAATGGGGTTAAGTGGCTTTCCCAAGGCCACACACCTAGGTAATTATTAATTCTCTGAGGATGGATTTGAATTCAGGTACTCCTGACTCCAGGGGCAGTGCTCTATCTACTGCACCACCTAGCCACCCCATCACCCTCTTCTGAGTGTGTATTTTGATTATCCTTATCTCTATAGTAACTGTCTATGTTTGGATTTTGTTTCTTCTATTGTTTGCTCATTTCCATATCTTATGATTTGAGTTTGGCGCTTTTCTAAGTTGAGATTCTGCTTCTAGGATAGTGCATGCACTCTCCTAAAGTTTTTTTTTTTGGTGGGGGGTGGGTTATAGCTGTTTTCAGAGATGTTTCTTTTCAATTTTCCAAGGTCTTGTGATCTAAGGAGAGGTTTGTTGAACTCTTCTATCCTTTTCTTTTGTCTTTGGGTGTCCATAAGCTTTCCTTTTTACCCTGAACTATGGTGAAAGTCCCTCTTCTGCATTGGCAGTAAACTCTATTGTGCTTTTGCTTTTTCCTGGGACTGGGACCAAAGACTACAACTCAGATTAGAGTATGAGCAAAGCAACATAGTCCTGCTTCTATGATAACAAAGAGACCTTTGTAATCTCCTTCTGATCCCCTTACTTGCTATGAGTTGAGAACTCCAGATGCAGTTGCCTCTTCTAATTATGTGATGTTTAAGACTGTTCTTGGTTTACTATGGTATGGTCTGTTTTGCTGAGATCAGAGACTTCTCAGACCTTGACTGTGCTCCATTCTCACACTGATGCAACAGACTTTCCTACTGACCTTCCAAATTGTCCTTGGAAACTCTGGACTGAGAAAACTGGAAACCACCACCACTGCCACTAACCCAGGTATCTAGGTGACAGTTATTTTATTACTGGAACCATATAGCTTCAGCATTGCCACCACTGTTCGGTACTGCTCTCTCATCTGGGTGCAATTGACAGTTTCCCCCCAGATCTTTCAAGATGACTGGAAAAGCATCCTTTAACCTGTGAATAGCTCTGAATCAGAGTTTTAGGAAAGATGATGATTAGATTGTTATCATCATACGATGGGAGAAATACCTGTTGATGGGACCAAGCTTCTGATATCTTTTAATAACAGACAATGTATCATTGCCAGCACCATTGTCATTTGCAGCTTATTCTCCCACCAATCACTAAGGAGTGGAGGTAATGTTCAAGTCTAGGTTAGTAAAATTCTAGTGATTGAGTACTCATTCCTAGAACTCAACTCAAATGTTGTGTGATTTCTATACTTCATCTTAAAATGAAAAGAGATGAGATGATCTATCTAGGTGATATGATATATGATAAAGATATGAATAAATTATGTAATAAAACTAGGATATTCTCACTCTGGTCTAAGGAAAATGAATCATTGAAAGCCTGGTAGCTGGCTATCTGGTTTGGGATAGTTGTTCTGGATCTACTGGATCAGGCTCCAAATGAACAGGGACATTTGATTTCCATTGCTGAAGAGTCTGGCATGATTATTGTCAATTGGTCTTATAATTTTGGCATGCAGTGCATGATTGAGTTAAGCACCTCTCCAATTTACTGCTCCTCAGTATTCATTACTATGCCACTGTAAAGCTCCAATGTCAGTCAAAGTGAGTGACCTAAAGAAAGAGACTACATGATTTCATCATGACACCTACCCACTAAAATACAAAGTGCTTCCAATGTATATTATGATATTCAAATGAGTAACCTTATGTTTCCTTGATAATTTAAAGTAGAAAATAGCTATTTTTTCATTATAAGCAAAAACAGGTTTAGCCTAGAAGAGTGTCATTTTCAATACTTTTAGATTTCTTAATACAAAGAATAAAATAATTCTTAATACAAAGAATAGAAAAGACCCAAGCTAGGAATTAGCCAGCATTGCTCAATTTTAAAATTTCCATTGTTTGAGATCTTTTTAAAATTTTTTTTTCAAATTACATGTAAAGATAGTTTTCAACATTCCAAATTTCTCTCCCTCCTTCCCTTTCTTTTCCCATCCTGAAAAGCATCAGGTATTTTGTTATAGTTTATTCATATATAATCATGTTAAATATATTACTGAATTAGTCATATTGTGAAAGATAATCAGAACAAAAGAAAAAATGAAAATAAATTAAAAAATGAAAATGGTGTGCTTTCATCTGCAATTAAATTTCTTTAAATATGGATGGCATTTTTTATCACAATGTTTTCTCATTGTCTTTGGTGACTGTATTATTGAGAAGAACTTAATATATCAAAGTTGATCATTGCACAAAGTTGCTGTTGAAATGTCCAGTATTCTCTTGATTCTGCTCATTTAACTTAGATATAGACCATGAAAATTTTTTTTCAGTTTTTCTTTCTCAGGATTTCTTACAGAATAGTAGTATTCCTTACATTCATGTGCCACAATTGTTCAAAATGAGTCTTGCTAATTCTCATTGTAAATTATGGTTGCTTATGATTTCTAGATAGATATTTCCAATCATTTTAAGGAGAACTTTATCTATTCCTATGCTCTCTTGTGTTTTTAATTGGAATGTGTGCTACAGTGTATTAAAAGTTGTTCAGCATCTATTGAGGTAAATTGATTATATTGATAATTAATATTGAAATATTCCTAAATTGGTTATATTGATAGTTAATATTGAACTATTCCTAAATTCCTTCCATAAATCCTTCTTAATAATAGTTATGATTCTTCTTCATTGGTGGTGAATTCATCCTTTCCATTTCTGATACTGGTAATTTGGTTTTCTCCTTTTTTAATCAAAGTTATCAAAAGTTAGTCTTTTTTATACAACCATTTCAGTTTTATTTATTAGTTCCATAGTTGTCTTGTTTTCAATTTTATTAATCTCTCCTCTGATTTTTGGAATTTCTAGTTTGGTATTTAAATGGGGATTTTTAATTTGTTCTTCTTTAGCTTTTTTAGTTACATGACCAATTCAATAATTTCATCATTCTCTTTTTATACCTGAGTTTAGAAATATAAAATTTCCTCTAATTACTACTTTGCCAACAAAGGTTGGTTTATTGTCTCATTATTGTCATTGTCATAGATGAAATTATCAATTACTGCTATGATTTTTTTGTTTAATCTACTCGTGCTTTAAAATTAGGTTATTTAGTTTCAATTAATTTTTAGTCTGTCTTTCCAAGGCCTTTATTACACATAAATCTTATGGCTTCATGATTTGAAAGGGATGAATTTAATATTTCTACCTTTCTGTATTTTACTAGGGGGTTTAATTTTGTGTAGGTGTCATGTATTGCTGAGGAAAAAAACACAAATATATTACTTCCTATCTCCACTCAACTTTCTCCATAGATCTGTTGTATCTAACTTTTCTAAAATTCTATTCAACTCTTTACTTCTTTCTTCTTTAGTTTATGGTTTTATATTCAAACATATGTAAAATTCAGAGAAAGTGAGTTGAGGTCCCACATTAGTATAGTTTTTTTGCTTATATCTTCCTGTGACTCATTTATTACTTCTACAAGAATTTGGTTGCTGTACTATTTGATTTATTTATGCTTAGTATTTATATTACTTCATTCTCTAAAGAGAATTTTAATTTTAACAAAATGTAGTTTCTTTTCTTATCACTTTTAATTAGTTTTTTCACTTTTTCTTTGTTATAAGGTTGCTGCCTTGGTTTTTTTTTCCTTTTCTTTGTTTTTACTTCAACTGGAACAAAATATATTCTACCTAATATAATAATATGAACAATATATTGTAGGATTGTGGTTTTAAATCTGCTGTCTGATTTTGTTTTGGGGGAGTGTTCATCCTATTCACATTCACAGCTATGATTATTAGCTCTATTGCCTTCCATCCTATTTTGCCCCATTTGTATTTTTCTCTCAACTTTTCCCATATCCCTCCTCAGCAGTGTTTGGTTTCTGATTACCAACTACCTCAATCTACCTTATTTTCTATCTTCCCCCCCCCCTTCTTTCTTCTTTACCCTCCCACTTCCCTATCGAATATGATAAATTTCAAAACTCAACTGAGTATCCATGGAAATCCCTCTTGGAGCCATATTTGCTAATAAGTTTCAAGCAATTCTCACCCCTCCCCTCATTTCCTTCCCTCTGTTGTTTCAGGTCATTTACACCTCTTTGTGTAATATATTTTACCCTATTCTGTCTCCCATCTTCCTTTTTTCTCAGTATGAATCTTTTGTACAGGTTTTATTTTCTTTTATATCATCACATCTAAATCAACTAACATCTGCAACCTCTGTCAATATAAATTCCCACTCATAGAGATACAGTTGTCAAGAGTTAAAAAAATCATTTTCCTTTATAAGGATGTAAATACTTTAACCTAATTAAGTATTTTGTCTTTCCTGGTTACATTTTTATGCATCTCTTGATTCTTGTACTTGAATAACAAATTTTCTATTCAGCTCTGGTCTTTTCATCTGGAAAATTTGAAAGTCCCTATTTTAAGTACATCTTTTATGTTGAAAAATTATGCTGATTTTTTTCAAGATAATTCTTTTTTAGTTGTAATTCATTTTCTTTTACTGACTGGGAACACCATATTCCAGACCCTTTAGTCTTTTTAATTTGAAGCTGCCAGTTTCTGCATAATATTGATCATGGCTCCTGCTACTTTCTGGCTACCTTGATAATTCTTTAATTTTGCTATAATTACTTGTCATTTTAGATTCTCAGTGGGTAATTGGCAGATTCTTTCAATAACTGTTTTACCTTATAGTTCTTGAAAATAAGAGCAGTTTTTCCTGATAATTTCTTTAAAGATGGTATTAAGTTCATTTTTTGGTCTGTAAGGTGATCTGATAAGTATTATATCATCTCTCTGTGATTTATTTTCCAGGTAAGTTGGTTTTCTAATGAGGTATTACATTTTCTTCTGTTTTTTAAATTATTTTTTATTTGACTCATCATTATTCTTGCCCAAGTCAAAATTTTAAGGAATTATTTCCTTCAGGAAACTTTTACATCTTCTTTTCCAATTGATCACTTTATTTTTAAAGAAGCTTTCTTCAGTAGATGAATTTTTTTGCCATTGGGCCAATTGCATATTTGTTTCCCTTTTTGGGGGGAAGAGCACTCCTATTTTTATAAATTTTATCTATTTAATTTTCCAACTCCATAAATGGTAGTTTTCAATATTCATTTTTACATTTTTCTCACTCCCCACCTTCCTGCCCCCTGCCAGAAAGCAAAGTAATATAGGCTATGCATCTTATACATAGAAAAATATCAATAGCATCTCTTTTCTGATGGAAAAGAATTTGAAATTGAGGTCATGGCTATCAATTAGAAAATGATTTAACACATTATTATATGTGTTGTGGAATATTATTGTGCTATAAGAAATGAGGAGGATGTACTAAAAAAAAAACACCTGGAAAGACTAACAGAAGTTGATGCAAAGTGGCAGGGATTTTGTACAAAGTAACAGCCATGGGGGTGGCTAGGTGGTGCAGTGGATAGAGAACCAGCCCTAGAGTTAGGAGTACCTGAGTTCAAATCTGGCCTCAGACACTTAATAATTACCTAGCTGTGTGGCCTTGGGCAATTCACTTATCCCATTGTCTTGCAAAAAAAAACCCCTAAAAAACAAAAAAAAACAAACCCAAAGTATAAGCCATATTGTAAGATGATCAGCTGTGAGTGATTTAATTATTCTCAGTAATACAATGATTAAAGACAACTCTGAAAAATGATGACTATCCTAAGAGGAAATAAAACTGATGATCTCTGGATACAGATCAAAGCGTACTTTTTTTATTTCAATTTTCTAGAATTTTTTTCTGTTTTTTTCCCATAAAATGACTAATATAGAAATGAGTTTTGTGTGATTACACATTTATTGCTTGCCTTCTAAATAAGGCAGAGAGAAAAGGAAAGAATTTGAAACTTAAAATTTCAAAAATTAATGCTAAAACTATTTAATTGGAGAAATGTAAAATACTAAATAAGATGAAGCAGTTTAAATAAATTGTCCCTATCAATTTGTTTTCAGATATTCTATTTTTCTTTTGTTTCTCATTTCCCTGCAATGGCCATTGACTTACCAAATAAAAGATACTAATTGGCAAATTTGTTGCTTAGTTTAAGAAATGCTTTAAAAGTCCCCAGTCACAATACAGCAAAATAAAAATTAACTTCTGAAGAACAAAAAAGGTGCTTTGCAATATCGTTTTTTAAGTTAAATTTTCTTTTCAATATTACATAAAATGTTTAATAAATAAAATAAATGTCAATGTCATTATCAGACTCTAGATTTTTTTTTTTTTGCTTCCTTTTTCATCTTTTCATTAGAGGAAGCTATACTAGAAGGAGGAACACCTCCAGTAGGGGCAATTTCAACAATTACTGGGCAGATCCACCAACTCAGATATGACAAGTGAGAATTAATTTTTATTTTTTAAAAATTACTTATTTATTCTTATTTTGTACAAATAATTTTTATACATTACTAAAATATTCTTGTTTAAGAGTAAACATAATACCGCTTCCAGAAGCAACTGAGCCTAGATCCGGCCCTAGACACCTAACAATCACCCAGCTGTGTGACCCTATGCAAGCCACCCCAACCCATTGCCCTACAAAAACCAAAAAAAAAAAAAAATACACAAAATAAAATAGTAATAATAATAATAATAGTAGGGGTGGCTGTGTGGCAGGCACACATCACTAGCCCTTGAGCCAGGAGCACCCAGGTCCAAATTCGGCCTCAGCACCCAACGATCACCCTGCTATGCGGCTCCAGGCAGGCCACCCAGCCCCATTTGCCCTGCACCCCCCAAAAACAATAATAATAAAAAAATGTTCTTCAGTTTGTGTTCCAACAACACCATCTCTGTCATGGGTGTATCACATTCTTTATGATAAGTCCATCACAAAATTTACTTCCATATTTTTCCACCTTTGCCATTGTTGATCATAACACACTCCATTCGTTACCTCTCTACTACCATGTACTATATTTTATCTCTCCTTTCACTCCGTCTCTGCTGTAAGGTAGCCGAGTGGCAAAACCCCGGCCCTGGGGCCAAGAGGCCCAGAACCCACATACCACCCCTTAGGCCCAGCATCCACCTGGCCCAATGGTCCTGGACAGGCTATCCAGTCCCAGGCCCTTGTAAGAAGTAAATAAGAAAATGTGTTATATCTGACCACTCTCCCACCATGGCCATCCTCTCCTCCATCACTCACATTCCCCCATTCCCACTGTCCCCCTTCTTTCCTTCTTACTCCAGATGTTTATACCCCATTGAGTATATATGCTGTGTCCTCTCATAGCCACCTCTGATGAGAGTGAAGATTACCTCGTTCCCTCTTGCTTTCCCCCCTTCTATATTATTGCAATATCTGATTGCAATAAAGAAAAATCTTATTATATGAAATATCTTAGCCTATTCCTCCTTTCCTTTTTCTTTCTCCCATTACATTGCCCTTTTATCTATTGACTCCATTTTTACATGACCAAATGCAGTTTTCTCCTGTGCTTCATCTATAAAAGCTCCTTCTACCTGCTCTATTAAATTAGAAGGTTCATATGAGTATTCTCAGTATCATTTTTCTACACAGGAATACATGTAGTTCATCATCATTAAGCCCCTCATATTTTCCTCTTCTCCTCAACTCTATGCTTCACCTGAGTCCTGTATTTGAAGCTCAAACCTTCTATTCATCTCTGGCCATTCCAAAAGGAACATTTAAAATTCCCCTGGTTCATTGAAAGTCCATCTTTTTCCCTGTAAGAGGACATTCAGTTCTTCTGAGTAGTTGATTCTTGGTTGCATTCTAAGCTCTTTTGCTTTCCAGAATATTATATTCCAAGCCCTATGAGCTTTTAATGTAGTTGCTGCTAAGTCCTCTGTGATCCTGACTACAGCTCCACAATATTTGAATTGTGTCCTTCTGGCTGCTTCTAATATTTTCTCTTTGACTTGGGAGTTCTGGAACTTGACTATAAGATTCCTGGGGTTTTTTTTAGATCTCTTTCTCACGGAGATTGGTGGATTCTCTCCATTTCTATTTTGCCCTCTGCTTCTAGGATATCAGGACAATTTTCCTGTAATAATTCTTGAAAATGATGTCAAGGCTCTTTTCCTACATGACTTTCAGGTATTCTAATAATTTTTACATTATCTTTCCTAAATCTATTTTCCAGATCTGTTGTTTTTTTCAATGAGATGATCCACATTTTCTTCTAATTTTTCATTCTTTGGGTTTTGAAGTATTGAGTCCTTATTTCTCATAAAACCAGCAATCTCCATGAGTTCTATTCTTTGCCTGAAGAATTTTTTTTCCTCAGAGAGCTTTCTTATCTCTTTTTCCATCTGTCCATTTCTGCTTTTTAAAGCATTCTTCTCCTCAATAACTTTTCAAACTGTTTTATCCATTTTATCTATGCTGGTTTTTAACATGTTATTTTCCTCAGCATTTTTTTGGATCTCCTTGACTAAGCTACTGACTTTTTTTCATGTTTTTTCCTGCATCTCTCTCATTTCTTTTCCCAATTTTTCCTCTATCTCCATCACTTGATTTTCAAAGTCTTTTTTGAGCTCTGTCATAGCCTGAGACCAATTTTTGTTTTTCTTGGAGTCTTTAGATGCAGGAGCTTGTGCTTCCTCATCTTCAGACTCAGTGTTTTGATCCTTCTTGGGATAACCAAAAAAGTATTTCTCAATGTTGTTCCTCTTTTTTCTCTGCTCACTCATCTCTCCACCATGTGCCTGGTTTTAGAGTGTTTGCTGAGCTTTTGAGTATTATTGAGACACTCCCCACACACACAAGGATCTATGAGTGTTGAGGTTCTGTCTTCCCTACTGGTCTGTGAATGACCACAAGCACACTCCTCTGCCACTTGGTGAGGTGTGTGTGTATGTGGGGGCTTGCTGTTCTATGGGGGGGCCTTAGATTGTGATCAGGATCTGAATGTTGTGAGAACCCCAGAGGACAGAGCTCAGCAATCTTTCTTCACTCCCCTCCCTAGCCTCAGCACTCATGCCCTGGGGGCTCCTGCTCACCGGCTTCTGCTTCCGGGGTTCCTAGATCAGGGTTGCCCTGGCCATGATCCTCACTGTGTGCCCTGATCCCTGGGCTTCATGTGCTTCCTCTGGCAGAGGTTCTCCCCCACTGATCCCTCAAGTTGTGCCTGCTGCTCCCTGGGGTGTAGATCAGGAATCTGCCCCCCCCAGCCGTGGCTCCCAGCTTCCTGGGGCTGTCTCAGAGAGGCAGAAGTTTCTTTCCCTCTAGTGGGCCACCCCCTTTGGTGGGCTATCCCTCCAACCCTGTGAAGCCGAGCATTTCTGCTCTTTTCCAGATTACCTTGGGCTGGAGAACTGCCTCACTGGATCCCTCTGTGGGTTCTGTCTTTCAAAAATGTAGTTATAGTCCTTAGCTTATAAGTTTTGTTCGAGAGCACCGAAGAGATGGTCCTCTCCTGTCGCCATTTTGGCTCTGCCCCTACAAGTGAGAATTCAGATGTTAACATCGGATATGACCTTTTGCAACATCTAGAATGATTCAATACTTAAACATACCAATTTAATGTGAGCATTAATTTTATCCTCTGTGACTGTAGCCTCATTATCATGAAGGATGAAGACAAAATAGATGCAATCAATCTCGGATACATCCATTTTAGGGAAAAAATGAGGAGACACTTATTTCTAGTGGTGCTAGTTGCTAGCTGGAGTGTGGCTTCACAACAACAAGGCCTTAACTGCCAAAAAGTAAGCAAACATTTTTTTTTTAGAAAACTGAAAATACTCTATTCTAACAAGAAACACACACACACACAGACATAGAGTATCTCTGAAATTATAGAAGTTTTTTCCTAAATAATATTATAAACAAAGAATCTTTTATATAAGGCATATGAAAATGCTGTTGTTAAATTCTTAGGAGTTCATCTACTCTCAGTAGCTAGCAATAAAACATTTCTATGAAGGATGTGCAATCAATTTTGATTTTCACATATTTTGGATTTAGATGAACTTCACAAAAAGCAAAGAATAATTTCTTTAATGGAATAAACCAAGAAATGACCAGGATATTTTATTTAATAATCTCAAATTTGTTTCCTGTTTTTATTTTTTACTAAAGGTAGCAAAGGGAGATAGCATGACTTTCACTTACTTCCCTTTTAAATGTGTGGAGAGGACAAAAATAACTTTTGAAATATGATCATTGGGGGGAGCTAGGTGGTGCAGTGGATAGAGCACCAGCCCTGGATTCAAGAGTACCTGAGTTCAAATCTGGCCTCAGACCCTTAATAATTACCTGGCTGTGTGGCCTTGGGCAAGCCGCTTAACCCCATTGGCTTGGAAAAAAACTAAAAAAAATACGATCATAGGGTACTAAATATCAGTTTAGAAGAGACTTTAAACCTCTTCAACTCCAATTTACTCATTTTATAGAAGAAACTGATCTAGGAATTGAATAATATTTCAACATTCTTATTATTGATTCTAAGCCTTGTACTCTATTGGCTATTGACCTAGGTCTATCTTTGAGAAAATATATGACCCTTCCTTCTTTTGTAGAGAAGGAGGGGGAACTTGGTTTTGTATAATAATGTGTAAATTGCTAGATATAATTGATGAACTCATTAATTTTTATGAACTCTTTTTTCCCTCTTTTTTTTTTTAAGTGAAAGCAGTTGTGTAATGGAGGGAAAAGGAAATTTTTGGAAAATAAGATTTTGTCAAAGCTTAATTAAGAATTTTTATATTTCATGTTATAATTCTCAAGTTTATGTTTTCCTTTACTAATTCCTACCCCCTCTTTATAAAATAAATATATGTTCCAGGAAAATACACTACTTTTATTTGAAATCATGTTATCTGTTTCCATGCTCATACACATATTATCCTCACTCCATTTTTCTTCCCCTTCAATACTTTCTACACTGAAAATTCATTTACCTTGATATTTCCTCTTTTTCAACTTTTATATTACCACTAGTTACCTGTAGTTCTTTTCAATTTCAAGCAATCTTATTTTAGTTATACTCTCATCACATTTATTTCCGCTGCCATGTCCAGAACCAGTTACCTTACTTAATTCTTTTATGTTTTGTTGCTTTCCATTCCCTCATTTTTTAAAAATTTATTTTCTTTCATATTTAGCAACCCAATGCTAAGAAACATTATTTAATTTTTTCACCTTCCTCATCCTTTTCTTCCTGGAAAAATTTCTCTTCAAAAGTTTATAAAAAATCACTTCTCACTTTCCCTTTTCACTGTCTCTCAGATATCATAAGAGATGGACCTACTGGAAAACCATAACTCAATTCCCTCCTTTTATCTGGTTTATATGTATTATAAATGCATGTGTTGAGTTAATTTTATTTCCTGAATTTATGTCATAGGTTTTGCTCATCTCTGGTTTTCTTGGACAAAATGTTTGGAAGTCACTGAACTTCTCCAAAAACTTATTATTTCTTACCAATTGGCATGCTCACCCTTGTATAATATTTAATTTTGGAACTCAAGTTTATTTCCTTTGCTTTTTTCTTTTAGAAAATCATATTTTCGGGCAGCTAGGTGGCAAAGTGGATAAAGTACCGGTCCTGGAATCAGGAGTACCTAAGTTCAAATTTGACCTTAGACGCTTAATAATTGCCTAGCTGTGTGGCCTTGGGCAAGCCACTTAACCCCAATGCCTTTCAAAAAAAACCTAAAAAAATCATATTTCAACCTTTTATTTTGCACTAGTCCTTTATAACTCAAGCTACTATTCTGAGATGTGTGAATTGTTTCCTTTTGGATACTTATAAGACTTTCTTGGAAATATAAACTCTAGAAATGTATTGATGAGCTCAATTTGAGGTTCCTATACATCAAGGGGTTCCAAACCAGGAGGTCTTGGGAATACCAGAAATTTATAATGCTATTTTCTTGATTTTTGAGGGAATATTTCTAAAATATTTTTAATTGTTTTCTTCTAATGCTTCCAAAATTCTTTTCAGTGTTCACATGATTTTCCAATAGCTGTACTAGTCAATTTTTTATACTATATTTTAAAATTTTCCCTTAAGTACTCTAATTTTCATGTTTCTATATTCCTTCATTTATTCTATGAGTTATTTATATCACTCTGAATTTTCTCAGGGTTTTTTTTATTTCACAGAATTACAAAATTTCAGTCAGAAATTACTCTAGGAAATATCTCATTCTTCCAATACAAACTTCATTCTTACTATACATATATATATATATATATATATATATATATATATATATATAATTACTCTCTCTATATATACTATATACATACTATATATACATACAATTTCTTTGATATGATATTTATTATATCATAATATACAAATATACATATAATTGCTATATATATAATTATCATATAACATCTATTTAAAGAAGCTTGAGGAGGGGGAATCTATTGCTTGAAGATCATAACTTCTTTGAACTGCTTAAAATTCTAGGTTTAGGTTTTTATTTTAATTTTTTGTAATTTCTTCTTACAATTTTTGACACTTGAATACTTGTAATTACATTGGAACTCTCTTTAAATCTTCATTTCTTATGTCTTTCTATTAATTTGTTTTTAGCTACAGCCTTAAGTCTCAATTTCTCAATTTAAATTACATCGGTCTTTCCAGTCTTGCTTCTCTGCCTTTATTGTTTTCCTTTAGAAAGTCTCATGGTCCTTAGCTCATATCCCTTCTAATTACAATATATATATATATATATATATATATATATATATATATATATATATATATATATGACAAAATGTTTGGAAGTCACTGAACTTATATATATGTATGTATGTATAGTAATAGGTATTCTGATTGCCTGTTTACATGTCTTTGCTCTCCTACTAGGATGTAAATTCTCTTCTTCAGCTCTACTGATTTTTCATCTCCTATTACCTATCAAAATACTCGAACAATGTAAATATGTGATATATAATTATTAAGAATGCTTACACCTTGATTTCTGGGGTGGAGCCAAGATGGTAAGGTGAAGTTAGCATGTTCCCAGATCTGTTTCCCCACAAAAAGCTAAATGAGGCATCTGCACAGACTTTAAAGGTACAGATCCCAACAAGAAAAGGACATGATCCAAAAATGTTTTCAATAGTAGATACCGTGAAGATTTTCATGAAGGTCTGTCTCTTTGGGAGGGGGGGAAAGGGGAAGAAAAATCCAGTTAGGCAAAGGAACAGTAAAATCAACGGGAGGTTTTCAGCCACAGTGCAGTCCAGGTCCCAATAGCATAACAACACCATTGATCTCATCAGCTATATAACAAATGAGCAGGGAGGGATCCAACTCCAAACAAAGTCTGAACCCTGGAAACACTGGGGCAAAAAATAAGACTGGGTTGGGAACAAACCACTGTATAGACAGAACCTGGACCTAAATGTTGCATAGGCAACATTTTGACCAAACAAGCCAGAGATTAGACCCCAGGTCTTGGTTGAAAAGCTTGGGTCAGTATTCTCTAGAGTCCAGGATAAGGTCTCACACATTTCAAGATGGATTATAAAAGCCAAAAGAGTACTTAATACTTAATACTTAATAAAGAAAGCTACTTTTCAGATAACGATGAAAACAATGCCACATTGGAAGAAGAAATCAGTCAAAAATTACTCCCAGGGGAAGTCTCAACAGAGTCTATGAATTAAGAACAGCTAGGTGGCACAGTGGATAGAGAACAAGCCTTGGAGTCAGGAAGACCTGAGTTCCAATCCAGCTTCAGACACTTAATAACTTCCTAGCTGTGTGGCCTTGGGCAAGTCACTTGACTCCACTGTCTTGCCAAAAGAAAAATTAAAAACAAAAACAAAAAAAACAAAAAAAAATACCAAAAAACTGTTTATGCATTGAACTCAAATCCAAAGCCTCATAGAAGAGCTTAAAAACAAAAGATGAAGGACAGCTAGATGGCACAATGTTTAGAGCTCTGATGCTGAAGTCTGGAGGACCTGAGTTCAAGTTTGACCTCAAACACTTCACAATTGCCTAGCTGTGTGACCTTTGGCAACCCTATTGCTTAACCTTATTGTCTTAAATAAAACAAACCAAAAAAAAAAAAAAACAAAGAAGAGAGGAAGAAGATAAATGTAAAATAAAGGATGGAAAGTAATACAGGTAAATTATTTTAAAATGATAAAAAAATATCAACTGCTTTAAAAGAAAAATAACCAATTGGAAAAAGAATGTAATCTGTCAAAAATAAAATCAACTAACTGGAAATAGAAACAGAAAAGCTAATTGAAAAAATAAAACCCTAAAATTTAGAATTAAACAAATAGAAACCAATGAATCGATGAGATTACAAGATATCATCAAGCAAAGTAAAAAGACTGAAAAAATTGAAGAAAATATAAAGTACCATTTAGGCAAAACAAATGACTTGGAAATAGATCCAGGAGAGATGATGTATGAATCATTGGATTACTAGAAAACCTAGATCAATAAAACAATCTAGAAAGCATCTTGCAGAAAAATATCCTGAAAAACTGCCCAAATCTGGTAGAACAAGCAAACAAAGTAGGCATTGAAGAATACACAGAATTCCTCCAGATAGAGACCTCAGAATGAAAACTCTAAGGATTACCTTAAATAAATTCTAGAATTGTCAAATAAAGGTAAAATATCACAAGCAGCAAAAAAGGAAGGAATTTAATGACAAAGGAAGCATAATCAGGCTTACACAGGACTTATTGGCTTCAACTTTGAAGGACCAGAAGACCTAGAATGCTGTATATTGGAAGGAAAAGGATTTTGGATTACTTCCCTGAAAAATTCAGTATATACTGTCAGGGGAAAGATGGATATTCAACTAAACAGAGGAATTCCAAATTTTCCTGATAGAACAGAACTGAACAGAGAATGCAATAATCAAATATACAATGCAAGAGATGCATAAATAAGGTAATAGCAAAAGGGAAGGAAAAAACAAAATGTAACAAGACAAATATTAGTGAAGACCATCAAATTGTATATATAAACCTGTAAGGGAAGATATAACATTTGAAACTCTTGAGAATTTTATTTCTCTTAAATTAGTTAATGGGTTTCAATATAACCGCAGTTTGGATTTACAGAATGTGGGTATGGTTGATTATTATATCTCCATTGAAGAAGACCAAGATTTGATCACTAGGTTGGAGACCAAAAGTGCAGAATAAAAGCAATGTTGTTTACTCTAAACTTAACAGTTTCTTTGACCTACCTTATTTCTGCATTGCTAACAAAGGGCAACACTTTCTTGGATGATGGCATCCTATGCTTGGCAGTCCTAAGACAGTATCTTCCATACCTTATAATCAATTGTAAAATTTTTGAAAGAAACTTTCAGAATATCTCAGTACTCAGAAATTTTGAGACTTGATAGTTAATTAAATCAGAAGTGATTTTAGCAGCACAGGGTGACAACCTACTTAGTAGATGTGGATTTAATCCATACTACAGTTAACATGGGTTTAAGTAACCAGTTGGGGAACTAATGGGGGGAGGTGGGAGAGAGCATGTGTGGCAGGAGTACAAATGCATTATGAAATAATTTGATTTTGTTTACACTTCGACTCATGAGAATTATATGAACTTATAGGGTACCTGAAGAGGGGGTAAGTTATAAAATAATAATAATATGATGTAATTCAAGACTTGAGCAGTGTATTTCTAAGGAGACAGAAGAAGAAGGGAGGGTACTTAGTGACTTTGGGGCAATGCTCCTCATCAAATAATCAAGCAATCAATGAATCCATCATTGCAAGTTGATGAATATTGCTTTGAGCTTATCAAGCAATCAAGTAATAAACTAATCATGCATTGATGGATGATACATGATTGCTAGTACTTGAATTATAAATGACACCAGAATTGGCACAAAGATCTGCTATATTATAGGGAAAGAAGGAAAAGTGTGAACATTGAGTAAATCCTGTTCAATAGATTTTATCCAGAGAGGTAATATAATACTTTTCCACTTGTGTTTAAAAATCTATACCACTTTACAGGAAAGGGGGGAGGGAAAGAAAAAAGAAATTGTATTAATAAATGGGAAAACAAAGGTATAAGTGAAAATAAACTGAAAGTTAAATTCTAAAAAGAAAAGTTAAAGTGTAAAGAGAGTAAAACTTTGGTTAAGTATGAATGAGAGGAAAAGAGAGAGAAAAATATAAATGGATAAACATAGCACTAAGGGAAATACAGAATTAGCCATCTTAATGGTTAATGTTAACTGTGAATGGAATGACCTCTTCTATAAAGCAGAAGTGGTTAGCATAATGGATTAAAAAACAGAATTCTATTGTTTACAAGAAATACATCTGAAGCAGAGTGATACATACAGGGTAAAGGTAAAAGAATGGAACAAAATATATTAAAAAAAATCAAGTCATCCTTGTCTCAGATAAAGCAAAAGCAAAAGTCAATCTCATTACATGTAAAAAATGCTCTAAATTATTATTGATTAGAGAAAGGCAAATTAAAACAACTCTGAGGTATCAATTCATACCTATCAGATTGACTAAAATGAGAAAAAGGGGAAAAGATCAATTTTGGAGAGAAAATGTAAAAGACTGGGACATTGATGCATTGCTGGTGGAGTTGTGAATGGATCCAACCTTTCTGGAGAGCAATATGGAATGATAATGGAATGATGTCCAAAGATCTATAAAACATTCCTTACATTTTGTCCCAGCAATCCCAATTCTAGTTCTATACACAGAAAAAATTATAGAAAAATGGAAAACCCCTACAAGTTTCAAAATATTGAAAGCAGCTCTTTTTGTAGTGGCAAAGAACTAGTAATTGAGGGGATGCCCAACAATTGAGGAATGGTTAAAATGTTATGGTATATGAATATTATGGAATAGTATTGTTCTATAAGAAACCATTAAATGTCTGACTCTAGAGAAACATGGAATGACTTACAGGATCTGATGCTGAGCAAAGGGAGTAGAACCAAGAGAATAATGTCGACATCAACAAGAACATTGTGGAAGTAGCTCCTGTTATCAGTCCAGAGGGCTAGGATCACTGTATTAGACTGACTATGGACAATATTATCCCCATCCAGAGGAGGAAAAACACACACACACACACACACACACACACAAACAACCCATCAGAATCTGATGAACATTTTATAAAATTTATCTCTTATGTATCTCTTTCTCTTAATCCTAATTCCTCATACTGAAAATATCTAAGCTGTAAATATGTTTATTAAATTATGTATGTACAATGCTAACCTGTTTACTGCTGAGGTGAGTAGGGTGGGAAGGAAGGGTGGAAGGAAATTTTGTAACTTAGACATATACATGTGCATATCAATGAAAATAAATAATTTTTTTTAAAAAGCCCTCAACCCAATAAAAAAGAAACTATGAATGGTCGAACTCTAGAGAAGTAGGGAATGAATTACAGGATCTCAAGCTGAGCAAAGGGAACAGAACCAAGAGAACATTCTACACATTAACAACATTATGAGTTGATCAATCTTGATGGATGCAGTTCCTCTTAGCTAGGACAACTCTATTAGATCAACTATGGACAATACTATCCACAGAGTTAGAAAATCATAACAAACAAAACAAACAAAATGACCTTCAGAATACAATGAAGACTATATTCACTTTTTAAAAAATTTATCAAATGCATTTGTTTTCTATCCTATGATATTCTTTTTCTCTCCTTAATCCTAAATCCTCATTCAAAAAATTACTTATCTGTAAGCACATTTAATACAAATGGTTATGTACAATATTCACAAGATTGTTTGCTGCTGAGGGCAGGAGAGGGTTGGAAAGGGTGGGTGAAAGGAAATCATATAACTTAAAAATATACACATGAATATCTATAAAAAAATTCATGACATGTATCTGAAAAATAAAATATAATTTTAAAAAAAAGAATGTTTACTGATTTAGATGTCAACTATAATTTTTTGAAAGAAAATTCACTGAATTTGCTATTTGATCTTGATAATTCTTTTCTTTTTTAACTTGCAAAATGTTCATCATCATCTCCACAAGGACTGACTCCATTCATTCAAACATTTTGTAAAAAAAAACTGTGATATTCACCTAATTGTAACAAAAATAATTTTGAACTATATCTATAAAATTTAATATTTAGGTTAAGTATCACACAAATAAAGCTGTCTTCTTTTGCTTTACCAAAACATAAGAAAAAAGATGTTTGAAGATCAGGATCCTGAGTGGAATCATCAAAGAATTTTAATGAAGATAAATCTTCCATTTCCATTAAAAATTATTTGACAATTTTACTGATAATCAAATCATTAGTTCCAGTGTTTTCTTTTCCTTTAAGGTATCAACGCCACCTTTTTGATTTACAACATATTTTGAAGGTAATCTAAAACTTACCTTTGCTAACATACTATTTTTATACATCATCAGGGAATAGAGGTAACTTGGATTTTTGAGAGCTAAGTTAATATCTACCAAGATATAAAATTGCTAGTTACAGTTGAAGTGATAAAATGTCTTTTGCACAGAGTCAATACTAACATGCAGATACTACTTAACAGAGGGGTAAATGCATACTTACAAAGATACATAATAATCCTTTGTTAATTATGATCTCCATTGTTAGAGGTAAAAACTGTATTTATGAAAGCATTCATGCATCAAATATTAATGTTTCTCCAATCTCAAATGAAATTGTCACTTGTCTACAGACAGATTTTCTTCAGTTATCCTTTCATATAACATGAAATGTTTTATTTTTCAATCTGTAAAACATGTATACAACTATGGGGCACATTTTGTTAATATTATTATTTAATTTTTGACAAAAATACTTGTTTTGTTTAATTCATTCTTTCTTTTAACTATTATTTTTTTCCAAACCCATGTTATGAAGTTTTTCAACATTCATCCATGTACACAAGCATTTTATTAAGTAAGAAAATCTCCTTCCACCATCCCTTCTCACCCCCTTCCCCTCTGCAGTGAACAATCAGGTTAATATTGTACAATCACAATTGTGCTATATATGTTTACAGAATAGTCATTTTTTGGTATAA
The DNA here is from genome assembly GCF_037893015.1 of Macrotis lagotis. Taxonomy (NCBI): domain Eukaryota; kingdom Metazoa; phylum Chordata; class Mammalia; order Peramelemorphia; family Peramelidae; genus Macrotis; species Macrotis lagotis. Next base: position 551,566,689 of record NC_133658.1, read on the forward strand.
GGAAATAAGATTAAGGGAAAAAATACATAAGACATACATTTCTAAAAAGTGAATGCCCTGATGATCCGATTCTGAAGAATTTCGTTTTCTTTTCTTTTGTTTTGTTTTTCTTCCTCTGGATGGGGAAAGCATTGTTCCTAATGAGTCTAATTAGGGTTGTCCTGGCTCTCTGAACTGCTGAGAGCAGCTGTATCCATCAGCATTGATCACCTAACAATGCTGTTCTTAATGTGTACGTTTTTTTCTTGATTCTTCTCCTTCACTCAACATCAGATCCTGTAATTCATTCCATTCTCTGGAGTCCTACCACTTTTGATTTCTTATGCAACAATAGTATTCTATGATATTCATGTACTATAACTTGTATAACCATTCCCAAATTTATGAGCATCCCCTCAATTTTCAATTCTTTTACACCACAAAAAGAGCTGCTGTGAATATTTTAAAAGATGGGACTTTTCCATTTTTTTTTATTTCTTCTGAATATTGGCCTAGAATTGAAAGTGTTGAGTCAAAGGGTATGAACAGTTTTATTGCTCTTTGGACATAGTTTCATATTGCTCTCCAGAAAGGCTGGATCTGTTCACAACTCCACCAGCAATGCATTGATGTTCCAATCTTCTCACAGCTCTCCAACATTGATCATCTTCCCTTTTTCTTATCAAGGTTAATCTAATAGGTGTAAAATGATACTTCATTGTTTAAATTTGCATTTCTCTAATCAATAATGATTAGGAGCATTTTTCACATTATTATATATAATATAAATATAATATATATATATATATTAAACTTTAATATTTAACCCATTTCAAAGATAAGTGCCATAGGTAACTTTTTTCATTACATAAGATTATTTGCAGTTGTCATCAATTTTTAAAGGCAACTAAATGCAAATTGCTAAAGACTCCATTAATACAGTCTAGATGCCACTGGAACCTGAACCACACTCAAACATATTCTTCTATAAAGGATTCAAATTTGCCCAGTAATGTAATGTTTTCTAAGTCAATTAATTTCTTGTTCTTCCTCACATTCCTTCCTTTCTATTTTCTCTATGAGCATAAATGACTAAATGAATTTATGTACATTTTCTTTATTCTCTTCTAAACCACTTTCTTCTTTGCTATTTCCTGGAATTGTCTATAAATATATTTTAGTGGTCATTCATGAAACCACATTAAGAGAACTTCACTTTGCATGATTTTCATTTGCTTTTAAAACAGAATTTTCAAAAGAGACTTATTGAAGTAAGTGTATAATATATTAAAAGTATTTTTTTTATTTTTTAAACTCTATTCCTTGAGAGTAGGTGAAAGGAAAATCAGAACCACATTATTAGATGAGAAAAAATCATCCTAGTGTGAGACCACTTCTCATTGGCAATTATCATTGCCAACATAATGAACAGATCAGAACATTTAATCAGTCCTTTCTCACTAACAAAAGATAGTCTTTTTTGAACAAAAAATATTTTTGTTTATTTGCTTTTCCAACCACATGCAACAGTGGTTTTCATCAATCATTTTTGCAGGGTTTTGAGTCTTACATTTATCTCCCTCTACCTGTCAGAAAGCAATCTAATACGTATAATTATGCCAAGCATAGGTCTCTATTAATCCTTCTATGAAAGAAGAATCAAATCCAAATAGAAGGAACAAAAAATTAAAGGGAAAAGGAGACAAAAACAGAAGACAACTTTTAAAAAAGGAAGATAGCAAGCTTTGATCTGCATTTAAATTGCAGTTTTCTATTTGGATATGAATTGTATTTTGCATCACAACTCTTTTAGAATAGTCCATGAAATGAACAAGTCCATCATAGTAAATCAGAACTCAATGTTGTTGTTATTGTTTGTATTATTGTTCTGGTTCTCCTCCTTTCAGTCAATATCAGTTCTTATAAGTCTTTCCAGGCTTTTCTGAAGTCCTCTTCCTCATGATTTGTTATAGAACAATAGTGTTCTATATAGAGCAATCATTCATATACCACAATTTTTTCAGTCATTCTCCAACTAATGGGCATTACCTCAGTTTCTAATTTTTTTCCACCACAAAAAAGCTGCTATAAATATTTTTGTACATGTGGGATTTTTTTTTTGCATTTATTTTGTCAGTTCTCAAGCTGTTATAAGTTGAAGACGGAATCTCCTGAGATAAAGTTGCACCTACACGTTAAAAAAAAAGAATGAGGGAATGGAAATGGGATAGTATAACAAAATACAAAGGAGTTTTTGGAACTGGACTAATATAAAGACAAGGTAACTGAAGAAAACTCAACAAATTATTATTAAGAAGAAAGAATCACTAAATTGGGCATCACAGATGGTATTACAGATTTCTCTCATAGATTAGCAACTACACAAGATATTTACTTTTAATCACCAATCTCCTAAATTAGAAAATGTGACAGCAGAATGCAAATGTGTTGAAAGAAGGAGATGCGACCTGGTAGTCAGAGTTATATTCTAAGACAGCAGAAAACAGTTAAGAGAGAAAAAGAGAGCAGGAAAACAACAAATGATGCAAATGAAAAAGAAAGCTTGACTAAAAAAGAAAGAAAAGAATGAAATTGATGTGGAACTATCATAATAGGTGTTTTACACTTTCATTTGAAGGATTCTGAGCTTCATAATTTGTATGGGTTTAAGAGTATTTTTAGAATACAAAGAAACTGCTTGATCTTGATATGTATGTTCATCAGGTCATCCAGGATACCAGAATTCTCCCATTGTCACTTGAACTTCAACCAAATAGGAATTAAACAAAATAAGAAGACATATTAAACATTATTTTTCTTCAATAGCTACCAAATATTAAGAAAATTGATTGTTTCAGAGAAATGATTACAAATAGAATATGCCAGTTAACTCTTCATATTCCTATTTCTAGCTTGAAAATTGAGTGTAAATAATTTTCAGGTGGGAGAGTAAACTTTGAAATCTATTATTCTTTCCCTGAAAATGTATAAAAAATTAAATTAAAAATTTAAATAATAAAAAATAAAAAATTAAGTGATTAAATTTAAATTTTATCTTCATAAAATAGTTAAAATTATACTGATCTAGAATCATAAATTAATATTTGGATTAGCTATTAGAAGAATATTTTATTTTGGTGATGAGGAAAATGGACTCCACAGTAGTATGACATGGGAAGTATAAATCAAATATTGAATTCCTTGAAAACAGAACTATACAAAGAAATTTTTCAATGATTTAATTATATCATAAATAATATCAAATAGAGAAATATATCAAGGGCTTCTGGGGTAGAGCTAAGATGGTGCTGTGAAGCTAGCATGCTCTTAGAGCTTTTCCCTACCAAAGATAAATGAAGTCACTGCACAGATATTAAAGCTACAGATCCTACCAAGAAAAAGATAAGGTCCAAAAAATATCCCACAGTAGACTTCATGGAGGATCTTCAGTGTAGGTTTGTCACTTTGAGGGGAAAGAGGAAGCAAAGCTGAGCTAGTTGGTGAGTGGGAAAGTCAGTGGGAAGCTATATAGACCCTAAAATGCATTCCAGGTCCCAGCAGTTTAACAACGATATAGTTGTTGGCAGCTAAATAGTGCACCAGTAGCGAAGGTAACAATCTCAAAGAATGTCTGAACCCTGGGAAGACTGGGGCAAAAGACAGTATTGGGTTGAAAACAAACCACTGCATAGATAAAACCTGGACACAAAGCAGAAAGTAAATCTCTATTTAAAGGCAAGGTCTAGATTGCATAGGCAGCATCTTGGTCAAGGACAAGCCAGGGATCAGATCTCAGCTCCACCATAAAAAGCTTGGGTTTATACTCCCAATACCAATACCCAATACTAGGATTAGAGCTCAGATATTTCAAGATGAGTAAATAAGCTAAGAGACCATTAACTATAGAAAGCTACTATGCAGATAAAGATTATAACCATGCCATGTTGGAAGAAGAAATCAGTGAAAAATTACCCACGGGGTAGTCTCAAAATATTTTATGAACTGGGCTCACATTCAAAAGCACATAGGAGAACTTAATAAAGAATTTAGAAAACCAAAGAAGAAATGAAGAAGAAAATTGAAAATAAAAGAAATGGGAGTCATGCAGGAAAATTATGAAAAATTGACCAAAGAAATAACTCCTTTAAAAGTAAAAATAATCAACTAGAAAAAGAATGTAACAATTCAAAAAATAAAATCCACCAAGTACAAAAAGAAACACAAAAGTGAACTGAAGATAATTAAAACTCTGAAAATTAGAATTAAAAAAGTAGAAACCAAAGAATCTAAGAGACTACAAGATTCTATCAAACAAAATAAAAAGGCTGAAAAAAATGTAAAATATTTTTAAGAAAGACAAATAACCTAGAAAATAGATCTGTTAGAATTAGAAAACAAAACTAGCCACTGAGAGAATACACAGAATTCCTCAGAAAGTGTCTCCAGGATTAAACAAGGGTTTTATAGTTCACTTTTGTAATTCTCAAATAAGCAAAAAGGAAGCAATTGAAATACAATGGGAACACAATCAGACTTATACAGGAGTTATCAGTATCAACATTGAAGGACTGGAGGTCCTTGGGTTAAAATCTTAGATTACAACCAAGAATTTACTATCCTGTAAAATTCAGTGTAAGGGGAAAAGATGGATGTTCAGTGAAACAGAGGACTTCCAAAATTTCCTTTTTAAAAAATGAAAACTACAAGAAGAATTCAATTGCCTAAAATATCATTAATTGATGTGGCTTTGGATGATACTTTGACTCATAAGAATTGTGTGTGCTTGAAGTGTACTTGAAAAGCGGGTACAATAAAAAATGATTAAAATTTGATATGATTCAAGGCTATCTATTTCTAATGAGACAGAAGAGGGAAGGGTATTTAATGACTTTGAGGAAATTCTGCTTATCAAAAAATCAAGCAAACAATCAAACTACTATTATAAGTTGATTGATACTTTAAGCTTATTGAGCAATCAAGAAATCAGTTAATCAAGCTTTGATTGATGGTATCTGATTAATGCTTTATCTATAAATAATATCAGTTAAAAGAGACACAAAATTCTATTATTTTAGAGAAAAAGAAGAAAGGGTGCGAACTCTGAGTAAATTCAATTCAAAAGATTCATCCCAGATATGGAATAAGACTCATTCCCACCTGATTTTAAAAATATCTCCTACTTTTCAGGGAAGGGATGGAGGAAAACACAAGGAAAGAAGGAACTGATGAAAGGAAAGATGAAAGTATAATGTATTTCCCCTTTTATAAGATGCATCCCTTTTTGAAAAATTTAGGTCTAAATCTTACTGTGTTTGTAGTTTTTTTATTAGCATCTTCTGTTTTTGTGCATTTCCTGCTCCTTTGATCTTCTTGTCTTTTGGGGCTCATTGATTCACATATTTTTGTTTTTTATATGGTTAAGGCAATTGAGTTAAGTGACTTACCCAAGGTCACACAGCCAAGTAATTATTAAGTGTTTGAGGCCAGTTTTAATCTCAGGTCCTCCTGAATCCCAGGCCAGTGCTCTATCCACTTGGTGACCTATCTGCCACTTTGCTTTACATTTCTTACCAGTATATTAGGTTATGTTTTGTAAAATTCTCATCATAAATAGCTTAGGAAACATTTTTGTACAATGCTGAATTTATGTTCAATGTGATCTTGTTTGCAAAAGTGAATGGAACTTGTGTTGCTGAACCTAAGTTTGGAACTCCTCCAACTTAGAAAACAATCCAAGACTGGCTATGGGAAAAAGAAACTCTAATGAAAATGGCACAGCAGAAGAAAGCCATGAGAGGCAAGTCAGTAAAATGACCTGATTTAGAGAAGGAGTTGAAGAGCAAAGGGAAATTGAAATTCCTGTGCCCACAAAGATGGTTCAGCATGAGCTAAGAAGGCTTGCTGATGAGAAGCAAGTGGATGATTTCAAAGGAGGAAATAATTAGTTCTTCATGTACATGAAATGGAATGAACTAAGCATGTGTCCATGCACCAGACTTGCCCAGGAAGTGTTTGTAGTCAACCACAGAGAAAGCACAAGCAGGAGAGCTGTCAGAGTCTCTCCTAAGACTGATTTGTCATCCAATATACATGAGGACAAGCTGTATGAGTTGTATGAAATTTATGATGAATAAATCCTGATTCATATAACCTTATGTAATAGTTTTTTTTTTTCAAATTTCAGGCCCCAAAATTAAGGTGCATTTTATACATGGGGAAGTATGATAAGTAAAAACAAACAAAAAACAAAATTTTAAAAGAAAAGTTGAAGGGTAAAGAGAGTAAAATTTTGATGAGGACAAATAAGAGGAAAGGAAAGATAGTAAGAAGGGAAATACAGAATTAGTATGGGATTATATATATATATATATATATATATATATATATATATATATATATATATATATATATATACACATACACACACACACAAACACATAAAGCAAAAGTCAATCTCATTAAATGGGAATAGGAAGGAGACTCCATCTTCTTAAAAGACACCATAGGTAATGAACCCATCTCATTACTAAACATGTATGCATATAGTGGCATTCAAATTCCTAGAGGAACAGCTAAGTGAATTACAAGGAGATAAAGATGGGAATCTTTAATAATTGGGGATCTCAATCTCCTTCTCTCAGAACTAGATAAAACTAACCACAAAATAAACAAGAAGGAAGTTAAGAAGGTGAATAAAATCTTAGAGAACTCACATACAATAGACTTCTTGAAAGAAATGTAATGGAAAAAGAAAAGAATATGCATTTTTCTGTGTAGTACAAGACACCTATGCCAAAATTGACCATGATACAATAAAAAATGCATGTAATTAAAAGTCATGGAAAGATAAAAAATGAACTGGTAACTAAATAGCTTAATTTTAAATAATGAGGGTAAGTAAATAAATAAGGATCAAACAACAAATCATAGAAATAATCAATAATCATATCCTAGAAAATGATAATAATGAGACATAATACCAAAACTTATGGGATGCAGTCAAGGAAATTTTGAGGGGAAACTTTATATCCCCAATTACATAACAAATTAGAAATTCTGAAAATCAAGAGAGAGATTAATAAATTTGAAAGTTAGAAAATCATTGATTTAATAAATAAAACTAAGAGCTGGTTTTTATGAAAAAACAATAAATACTTTTGGTTAAACTGATTTAAAATAAGGAAGGAGATAACCAAATTATCAGTATCAAAATGGAAAAGGTAAGCTAAGCACCAAATGAGGAGCAAATTAAAAAGAGTATTCAGAGCTACTTTGCTGAACTATATGCCAATAAATTTGCTAACCTCAGTGAAGTGTATGAATATTTACAAAAATACAATCTTCCTAGATTAACAGAAGAGGAAATAAAATACTTAATAACCCAATTTCAGAAAAAACATAAATTGAAGAAACCATTAATAAACTCCATAAGAGAAAGTCTCCAAGTCCAGATGTATTTGCAATTGAATTCTATGAATCATTTAAAGAATAAGTAATTTCTATTCTAAATAAATGATTTTTAAAAAGATAGAAGTTCTGCCGTATTCCTTTTATGACACCAATATGGTGCTGTACATTGATGAAAAAATATTAAATAAAATTTTAGCCCAAGAGATTAAAGCAAGGTATTAATTTGATAAAACACCATGATTAAATGGGATTCACACAGGGATGCAGGCATGGTTCACTATTAGGAAAACACTGAACATAATTAAAAATAACAATAGGAAACCCCAACAGAAAGCATATGACTATCTCAATAGATGCAAAAATTTCCTTTGATAAGATCCTACATCATTCCCATTAAAAACATGAGAAAGTATAGTAATAAATGTGTTTTCCTTAAAATAATAAATAATATCTATCTAAAAATCATCAAGAAATATTTTATGTAATGGTGATAAACTTGGAACATTTCCAGTTAGATTAGGGGTGAAACAAGGATGCCTATTATCACCATGACTATTCAATATAGTATTAGAAATGTTAGCTATACAATAAAAGAAGAAAAAGAATTTGATGGAATCAGAATTGGTGGTGATAAAGATAAAGAAGCAAAGCTTTCACTCTGTAGATGATAAGATACTATACTTACAGAACCTAAGAAATCATCTAAAAAGTACTTGAATTAACAAGGAATTAACAAATTCAGTGAATTAGCAAGGTATAAAATAAACCCACATAAAACACAATAGCATTTCTATACATGAATAGCAAAACAATAAAACAGGAAAGAAAAAAAGTTATTCAACAAGATGAAAGTATTTACTTACCTACAAGGGAAAATTATACTTTTAACTCTTGAGAACTTTATATTTAATAGGAGAGTTAAAAGGAGTGCACAAAGGCAAAGAGTGTGTAGACATGACTGATGTGATGATTTAAAAAAAATAAACTTACAAAAGGATTGAATTGTGAGAAGAAGAAAATGTGGGAGGAAGAATCAGGTAAATTATATCATATGGAGTGGAGAAAAAAAATATTATAGTGATAATTCTTGTCCTTTGATATCAGTCCAAACTAACATCACTATGTTAGAGAGACGTTATAGTTTCACTAAATTGGCTGATCAAATATGAGCTCAGAGTGCTCTAACACAATAGAGTACAAATAATCTGTGAACACCTGAAGTAAGTACTCTAAACTTACACCTCTCATGTTTCCTTTGAGTTGCTTCAATTCTGCTTTGCTCACAGAACACAGTTTTCTCTCTAAAGAGAACATGCTATGCTAGGTGGTCCTGTACCAAAATCTCCCATGCTGAATGATCAGTTTCAATGTTCTTAAAAGAGATATTGAGAGGCAGCTAGGTGGAGCAGGAGATAGAGCACTAGCCCTGGAGTCAGAAGTACCTGAGTTCAAATCCAGCCTCACACAGTTAATAATTACCTAGCTGTGTGGCCTTGGGCAAGTCACTTAACCCCATTGCCTTGCAAAATAAACCTAAAAAAAACAGAAATTGAGAGTGTTACTCTATCATTTCTTCTTACCCTTCTGGGAGTGCTTGCCTTGTGTGCCTCTATAAAATAGTCATTTTAGCAAGTTAATATTTGGCATTTGAAAACATGAGCAATCCATTGTAATTGCATTATCTGTAGAAACTTTTGAATGCTTGGTAGTTTAGCTTGAGAAAGGACTTCAATGTCTGGTAACTACTCCTTCTAAGGGTTTTTTAAAATCTTACTAAATCAATTTAAATGGAAGAGATTAAGTTTCCTGGTATGTCACTAGTAGAATGTCCAAGTTTCACAGACGTAGAAAAATGAGTGCAACATAAAAGCTCTGTAGACCTTCATTTTGGTAGTCACTCTAATATCTCTTCTCTTCTATACTTTATTTCAGAACCTTCAAAGTACTGAGCTAACACTGGCAATGCATGTGTTGTTAGCCTCATTATCACTGTATACCTCCCTGGGAATTATATTGCCAAGAGTAATAAACTTATTCATTATACTCAAAATTTCTGCATTTACTGTAAGTTACGGTTCCACATATGGATGATGTTATGTTAGCTGATGGAGTACCTCTGTCTCTTTGATGTTTATTGTGGAAGCAGTAGAGACTCAATCCACATTTTGCAGCATCTCAGTTTCAGAAGCTTCATTGTTTTCACAATTATTTGCAAATTCATTTGCACCAATATTCCCTCCATTTTGGTTTTGGCCTTTATCCTTTTCAAGTTGAAGAATTTAACATCAGGTGATCTGGATACCATGTGGGTCTTCAGTGTAGGCATTTGACAACATGTCTGAAAACATGAAATTGATGTACAATACTGATAAACTTCTCTGGCAACCAAATTTTGAAATAATTTTCCATACGTCCTCATGAACAAGAGTATCAAAGGCCTTGGTTGGACCTACAAACATTGTACACAGATATCTGTTCAGCTCATGGCATTTTTTCCTGGAGTTGTCAAGCAGCAAACACCATATCAACTATTTCTGGATCCTTTCTGAAGCTACATTGGTTCTCAGATTGGTGAGGATCTTTCAGATGAAAGATCAGCCTATTAAGGAGGACTTTGTCAAGCATCTTGCCAGCAATTATTAAAAGCAAAACACCCCACTGATTGTCACAGGAAAATTCGATTTACCTTTAATGAGATGGAGAGTGGAGGCTTCCTTGAACTCCTGGAAGATGAATTCCTCTTGCAATATAAACTGGAAAATTTCTGCAGAAAATATCATGCAGGAAATTATCAGATTTTGTATGAGTAAGGGAACCCCACTCCTAAATCTCAGATAGAATAGAGTCAGCATCAGGTAATTTGCCTTATTAAAAGAATCTAATGGTACTCAAATTCTGTTCTAAAGTTGGAACTTCAATTGATGAAGAATTGAATTCAATTTCAGGTAAATAGTCAATGGCTTCTACATTGATTGATGATATTCTGTTAAAAAAAACATGCAGAAGATTTCCAGGATGGAGCCAAGATGACTGCATGATGCTAACATGGTCCTGGAGCTTTTCCTTGCCAAAGATAAATGAAGCCTTTGCACTGACATTCAAATTACGGGTGCCAAAAAGAAAAAGAGAATATTCAAAGAAATAAGTTTTCAATGGTAAAAATCATGAAGGACCTTCAATGAAGAAGGGGGCAAAGGGGAGGTAAAGCCCAGGAGGTAGGAGAGAGGGAAAACCAGTGGAAGTCATTTAGCTACAGTGTGGTACAGGTCCCAACAGCTTGACAACAGCAGAAGTCACGGGAGCTACATAGCAAACCTGCAGGGACAGTCCCAATCCAAAACAAAGTCTGAACCCTGGAAATACTGGGACAAAAGACAATATTAGGTTGGTAACAAACCACTGCATAGATAGAACCTGTATGTAAAGCAGGAAATAAATCTCCGCAAAGGCAAGATCTGGACTGCATACACAACATCTTGACCAATGACAAGCCAGGGATCAGATCCAAGCCCTAGGAAAAAAAAATCTTGAATCTATACTCCCTAATACCCCAGGAGCAGAGCTAAAACAACAAAGAGCAAAATTGCTAAAAGAGTACTCATTATAGAAAATTACTTTGCAGATAAAGACAATTGCAATGCCATGTCTGAAGAAGAAATCAGTGAAAAATCACTCACAGAGGAAGTCTCAAAGAATATATAAATTGGAATCAAATACAAAAGCTCATAGAAGAGATTAAAATAGAATTTAAAAATCAAAGAAGAGAGGAAGGAAAAATGGAAAAAAGAAATGCAGCAAAATTATGAAAATTTGGCCACAGAATTCAATAGCTTTAAAAAAGAAATACAAATGGTAATTGAGCAAAATAAAACCCTAAAAATTTGAATTGAACAAATTGAAACTAATGAATCTATGAAATTACAGGATTCCATCAAACAAAATTAAAAGGTTGAAAAAACTGAAGACCATGAAAAGTACCTTTCAGGAAAAACAAACTACCAGAAATTGGATACAGTAAATAACCTATGCATCATCAGACTACTAGAAAGCCTAGATCAAAATAATAAAAACAACAAACAACCAACAACCAAGAAAATATCATGCAGGGAATTATCATGGAAATCTGTCCAATTCTTCTAGAACAAGATGGCAATATAATCATTGAAGGAATACACAGCCCCCCACCCTCTCAAAGAGATCACAGCATAAAAATTCATGGGCTATTATAGCCAAAATTTCAGAATTCTAAACTAAAGGAGAAAATACTGTAAGAAGCAAAAAGGAAACAATTTAAATACAAAGGAAGCACAATCAGACTCAGACAGAACTAAACAACCTAAACATTGAAGGACTGAAGGACTCGAAATCCCATATATCACAGGGCTAAGGCAACAGAATTACAACCCAGAATTTACTATCCTGCAAAATTCAGCATATACTGTCAGGGGAAAAGATTTCAAAGAAATAGAGGACTCCCAGAATTTCCTGACAAAAAGACCAGAACAGAGCAGACAATTCATTTAACAATCCATGACTCACAGATGCATAAACAGGTAAATGAAAAGGGGAAAGCAAAAACAAAACAAAACAAACAAATGGTAATGAAAGCCATCAAATTTTATGCAAACCTAAAGGGAAGCTATAACCCCTTGTTAAGCAAAGTAAAGATTTAAGTCTTTACTTAAATCTTTACTTTGCTTTACAAGGGGATATGTAGTCTGAGTGGGGAGGGGGAGAAGTGTAGGAAATAATCAGCTTGGGATCAGTGGTATAAATAGTCCATGAAATGATTTGGCTTTGAATGATTCTTTGATTCATGAGTATTGGGTTTCCCTAGAGGGTACTTGCAAAAGGGGGTAAGGTAAATTGCTGGGACAATTGGAAGTTAGTATGGAAGAAACTTAGATTAGACCAACACCTCATACCCTTTACCAAGATAATATCCAAATGGTTACAGGACATAGACATAAAAAACAATACTATAAGCAAATTAGAAGATCAAGGACTAGTATACCTGTCAGATCTATGGAAAGGGGTGCAGTTTATGACTAAGGAAGAGTTGGAGAAAATCACCAAAAACCAATTAGATGATTTTGATTACATTAAATTAAAAAGCTTTTGCACAGATAAAACCAATGTAACCAAGATCAAAAGAAATGTAATAAATTGGGAAACGATCTTTACAACTAATGATTCTGACAAAGGACTTATTTCTAAAATATAAAGACTACTGAGTCATATTTTTAAAAACAAAAAGTCATTCCCCAATTGACAAATGATCAAAGGATATACAAAGGCAATTTACAAATGAGGAAATCAAAGTAATCCATAGCTATATGAAAAAATGCTCTAAATCATTACTCATTAGAGAAATGCAAATTAAAGCTTCTCTGAGGTACCACCTCACACCTCTCAGATTGGCCAGTATGACCAGGAAGGATAATGATCATTGTTGGAAGGGATGTGGGAAATCTGGGACACTATTACACTGTTGGTGGAGCTGTGAACTCATCCAACACTTCTGGAGAGCTATTTGGAACTATGCCCAAAGGGCAACAAAAATGTGCATACCCTTTGACTCAGCAATACCACTACTGGGTCTATATCCTGAAGAGATGAGGAAAAAGGATAAAAGCATTACTTGTACAAAAATATTTATAGCAGCCCTGTTTGTGGTGGCAAAGAATTGGAAATCCAGTAAATGTCCTTCAATTGGGGAATGGCTTAGCATACTGTGGTATATATATACCTAACAGAAACATGGGAGTGATATTCAAACTTGAAGGATTTGCTCATTCCATCAGTGCAACAATCAGGAACAATTTTGGGCTGTCTGCAAAGGAGAGTATCATCTGTATCCAGATAAGGAGTTGTGGAGTTTGAACAAAGTGCAACGGCTATTCCCCTTAATTTAGAAAAAAAAACAGATATCTTATTGTCTGATCTTGTTACCTCTTAGACTTCTCTTCTCTTTAAGGATATGATTTCTCTCTCATCACACCCAATTTGGATCAAGGTACAACATGGAAACAAATTAAAGACTGACAGAGTGCTTTCTGGGGAGGGGGAGGGAAGCAAGATTGGGGGAAAATTGTAAAACTCAAATAATATCTTTAATAAAAATAAATTTTAAAAAAGGGGGTAAGGTAAAAACATATATATATATATATATATTTATATCTATATATATATATATATATATTATAATTTGATGTAATTCAAGACTCTTGAAAAGTGTGGTTCTAAAGAGATGGAAGAGGGGAGGGAACTTAATGACTTTGAGACAATGCTGCTTATCAAACAATCAAGCAAACAAGCAATCAATCTGTGATGGCACTTTGATAACACTTTGAGCTTTGAGCTTATCAAGCCATCAATTTATCAAGCTATCATTGATGATACCTGATAAATAGTACTTGAGTGACAAATACCACAAGGTGAAGAGGCACAAAGATTTATACTTTTAGAGGGAAAGAAAGGAGAGTGTGAATACTGAGAAAATCCCATTAAATGAATTTTATTCAGAGAGGGAATAAGATACATTCCTATTTGGGTTTAAAAATTCTAGTCTATTCTATAGGGAAGGTGGGATGGAGGAAGGAAAAGATAAGGGAGGAAAGGACTGATAACAGGGAAGGTGAAGGTATAAGTGAAAATAAATTGAAAGCTGAATTTTGAAAGAAAATTAAAGGTGAAAGGAAATGAAACATTGGTGAGGAGGAATAAGAGGAAAGAAAAGAGAAAAAATAGATGGAGAAAGAAAGCATGGAGGGAAATACAGAATGTGAATGGGATGAACACTCATAAAATGGAAGAAGCAGAATGGATTAAAAAACAGAAATCGATAATAAGCTGTTTACAAGAAACACATTTGAAGCAGATAGATACACACAAAGTAAAGGTAAAATGATGGAGCAAAGTATGTTATTTTTCAGCTAAGGTAAAAAAAAATTTAGTGGTAGTGATCTTGATCTCAGATAAAGTAAAAGCATAAATCTATCTCATTAAAAGCAACAACGAAGGAGATTCTATCTTTTCAAAAAGCACCATTGCTATTGAAGTTATATCATTACTAAACATATATTCACAAAGTGGTATAGCATCCAAATTCCTACAGAAAATGCTAAGTGAGTTACAAGGAGACATAGGTAGCAAAACTTTAAAAATGGGAGATGTCAAACTCCCTCTCTCAGAACTAGATAAATCTAAACACAAAATAAACCAGAAGAAAGTTGAAAAGGTGAATGAAATATTAGAAAATGAAGATATGATAAACCTCTGGAGAAACACTAATGAGGATACAAAAGAATATACATTTTCCTCAGTAGTCCATGGTATGTATAGCAAAACTGACCATGTACTAGGGCATAAAATCTTTATAATCAAATGCAGAAAGGCAAAAATAATAAATGCACATTTCTCAGGCCATGATGTAATAAAAATTACATGTAATAAAGGGTCTTAGAAAGATAAAACAAAACTAATTAGAAACTAAATTATTTTGTAAAATGGGTGGATCAAGAAGCAAATAATAGTAATAATCAATAATTAAATCCAAGAAAATGATACCAATGAGACATCATAGCAAAATTTACAGGATGCAGTCAAGGCAGTTTTGAAGGGAAACTTTTTATCACTAAATGTCCATATGAATAAAATAGATAAAGAAAAGATCAATGAATTGGGTATGCAACTAAAAAACTAGAAAAAGAACAAAATAAAGATCCCCAATTAAATACCTTATTAGAAATTCTGAAAATCAAGGGAGAGATTAAAACATTGAAAGCAAGAAAACCATTGATCTCATAAATAAAACTAAAAATTTGTTTTATGAACACTTTATGAAAAAGTTGATAAAGTAGATAAACCATTGGCTAATCTGATTCAAAAAAAAGAAAAAAAATAACCAATTTACCAGTACCAAAAACAAAAAGGAAGTACTAATCACTAATGAGGAGGAAATTAGAGATAATTCAGAGCTACTTTGGTGAACTGGAAGACAATGTACCTGATAATTTAATTGAAATGGATGAATATTTATAAAAAACTATGAAATACCCAAATTAACTGAAGAGGAAATACCTAAATAACACCATTTCAGGAAAAAGAAACTAAGACAGTGACTCAATAAATTCCCCTAGAAAAAGTCTCCAGGTCTGGATGAGTTTACAACTGAATTCTACCAAATATTTAAGGAAAAATCATTTCCTAATCTACATAAACTAATTTAAAAAATAGGAATAGGAGTTCTGCCATATTCCTTTTATAACCCCAAAATAGTGCTTTACCTAAACCAGGAAGAATCAATACAGACAAAGAAAATTATAGTCCAGTATCCCTAATGTATATTGATGAAAAAATCTTAAATAAAAATTTAGTCAAGAGATTAAAACAAGTTATCACTAGGATAATACAACATAATTATGTAGGATTTACATTAGATAGTCAGGGATGGTTCAATATTAGAAAATCATTCAACATACTTGAACAAATCAATAACAAAAGCAACAGAAATCATATGATGACTTCAATAGATGCTGAAAATTGCAACATCCATTCCTATTTAAAACAATTGAAATTTTAACAAATGGAGTTTTCCTTAAAATAATTAATTGTATCTATCTAAAACTATCAGCAAATATTGTATATAATGGGGATAAACTCAGAGCATTTCCAATAAAATCAGGGGTGGCACAAGGATGCCCATAATCACCATTACTATTCAATATGACACTAGAAATGCTAGCTTTAGCAATAAGAAAAGAAAAAGAAATTGAAGGAATCAGAATTCTCACTGGATAAGCAAAGTTTTCACTCTTTACAAATGATATGATGGTATTCTTAGTGAACCCAAGGAAAACATTTAAAAAACTTCTTGAAATAATTAACAAATTCAGAAAAGTAGCAAGACATAAAAATAAACCCACATAAATCATCAGCATTTTTATATATGAACAACAAAGCCCAAGAGCAAGAGACAGAAAGAGAAATTCCAGTTACAGTAATTGTTGACAGCATTAAGTACTTGGGAATCTACCTTCCTAAACAATTGTGTATGAACATAATTATAAAACACTTCTCACCCAAATAAAGTCAGAGCTAAGTAACTGGAAAAATATCCATTGGATATATATATATATATATATATATATATATATATATATATATACATATACATATATATGTAATAAAACTCACAATTCTACCCAGATTAAATTACATAATTAATGCCAAACCAGTGAAACCAGCAAATATTTACCAAGCTAAAAAATAGTAATAAAATTCATCTGGAGCAATAAAATGTCAAGAATTGCAATGGAAATGTTGAAAAATATGTAAAGGAAAGTGGCCTAGTTCTACCAGATCTATAACTATTCTATGAAATGGCAGTCATCAAAATTACCTGGTACTGGTTAAGAAATAGAGTAATAAATCTGTGGATTTGGATAGGTGCAAAAGAAACCACAATAAATGACTGTAATCATCTAATATTTGATAAAGCCAAAGACATTAATTTCTGGGATAAAGACTCACTACATGACAAAAATTGTTGGGAAAGCAGAAAATAGTATGGAAAAAAACTAGGCATAGATCGACATCTCCCACCCTCTACCAATATATGGTTAAAATGATTACAGGATTTGGACAAAATGTGACATGATAGATGAGTTAATAGATCAAGAAATACTCTATCAGATCTATAGAAAGGGGCTAATTTATGACTAGCAAGAGATAGAGTACATTATGGTTTTGACTATATTAAATTAAAATGTTTTGAACTAATTAAATCTATGCTACCAAAAATCAGAAGGAAAGCAAAAAGCTGGGAAACAGCCTTCACAACAAGGAGCTCTGATAAAGGTGTCATTTCTAAAATATAGAGAGAATTGCATCAAATTTGTAAGGTTACAAGTCATTCATTAATTGATAAACAAAGGATATGAGGACTGTTTTCAATCATATGAAAAAAAATGCTCCAAATCATTATAGTGAGCATAAAACTGTTCTCACACAGAGATGCATTTTAATCTCCTGAAATTGATCTTCTTTGTAATAATTTTGCCTTGGGGTTACCATTTTTGTGATCAATCCAGTCACCTGAACCACACATCTTCACAATTCTTGAATTCTGTCTATCTCTTCTCCTTACATTCACATAGTCTACTAAATATCAATATTTGCTGTGAAAGTACATCTAGGAAGCTTCATTTCATTTAGATAAATGGGAAATAGTGTTTTAATGAGAAGGTGAAGAGATGCCCATGTTGTGAGGATCATTGCTGTAACTCTTTTCAACTTCATTCTTCCCAAGAATTCCCTGTCATGTCTAGCACACTGAGCATAGTCTAGTATTAAAGTCACCCAGAATTATAAGCTTATCCTCTTTTGGGACACTTGATAAGGTAATCTGGATCTTTTGATTTCATCAGAATTCATCCTAGTGAGAACAGAGATATTGATGATAGTGGCATGGTGTTTTCCAGTAAATGGCAATCCCATTGTTATGAGACTATCATCCCTTATCATTCCTTCTGGTAGGTATATAACCTTGTTGACTATATTAGTTTAGTTTTTACTGTAAAATCTACTCCAGCTTCATAGCACTCCTCCTTCATTATATCCATAAAAATGTGTACCTAGCAGGGATTTCAGTCAGCCTTCATTTTCCAGCCTTGTTTCATTCAGGGTTACTGTTTTGTTGAGTTATTTTGCAACAAGAATTGTTCATCTTTCAGGCCTATTTGACATTGTACTATGATGCGGTCTATGTGTGCCTACACATTCCATGTAGCAATGGTAAGTGATATCTCCTTTGAAGAAGATTTTGTACTTTTTGGATGTGTATAGTTCAATTGCAGAGTATGATCCCTACTTCTTGCTAATCAAGCTAGGGTGGGTAAGCAAACAATTTTAAGGCATCTTAAAGAATGGGAGGTGAGCAGTACTATACTTACAAACTGCTCAATATTCAGTCAGTTGCTGAATTCCACTCCTGTTTCCAGTTTGCAGACAATCTTATGACCTAGGCTATCTATGTACAGGGTTAACCACAGTTCCCAGTATATTTGCATGTATACCTGCTACTTCTTCACTGACTTGTCATCTTCATCAAAGACCTGCTAAGATAGGAATGGAAAAATGGAAGTGCATAAATTGAATTTAAGTGAGGCAGACTTGCCCAATATTATCCATCTCACTCTCTCATCCAAGTCATTTCAATACAGGGACAAGACAGAATCAAAGCAACAAGCCTCTAGTTGCAGTGAATGACCTTGAAGTCTTTGATATCTAAACTCTAAGGGCTCACAGTGCCTGTTTCAGCTGCCTTAATGGTGATTAGAACAGATTGTTCTCCTTTGCCAGTTCTACCAGTGGAAGATTTTACATGCTTGGGTAGAGGCTACCCCTCCCTATTTCATTGACAGGTTTGAGACAACCTCAGTTAATCGCCATGTGGTTTAGCTCATCTATGAGATATGGCCACTCTGCTTGCTACAGGTTCTTGGAGGCATAGGTGAGAATTAAATGGTACAGGTGGACATCAAAGGTGGAAAGCAGCCCAGAAAAAGGATTGTCAGCCCTCACACCAGAGGTACTACTAGAAAGGAAGAAGACAGAGATGAGTATTCTTTGCAAGTTTCTCTTATCATATTTAGCTCAAAATGAAAATGGCATTCACACCAAGGAGGGTATAGAAATTTATCTTATCCTTTAGGAAACTAGGAGAGGAAATAGGAAAGAAAAGCGAATGATGACTAATAGAAAGGAAGGGAAAAACTAAGAAAATGAAGGGGAAAGAAAAGGGAACTGGACTGATAGGAGGGAGGTTAGATTGCTGGAGGTGTTTGTCAGAGGTAAAATACTGGTTACAAAGGACAGGGAAAAACTTATAGAAAAGCATAAATTGGGAAAATAGGAAAAAAGGAAAATATAAAATTAATAATCATAATTGTTAATGTGACTAGGTTGACCTCTCCCACAAAACTGAGGTGGAGAGCAGAGTGAATTAAAAACAAGATTCTTATATTTTGTTTATAAGAAAAAACTTTTGGAAGACAGAGATGCACACAGAGTAAATGTAAAAGACTGAAGCAGAGCATATTATGCTCCAATTGAAATAAAAAAGAGCAGGGTTACTAATCCTGATCTGAGACAAAGCAAAAACAAAAATAGATTCAATTAAAAGAGATAAAGAAGGAAACTATATCTTGCTAAAAGGTACTATAGATAATGAAGAAATATCACTACATGTCTTTGTATATAAAATGGGTTTGACATTCAGTTTCATAGAGGAGAACTTATGTGATTTACAGGAAGAAATAGCAAAACTATTTATATATGATAGAAATCTGAAGAAAATTGAATGGGGATAGAAAGGAAAATACCTATTTTCTCAGCAGTACATGGCACCCACATAGAAACTGACTTTGTTTTACAGTATAAAAATTTCAAAATCAAATGGAAATACTAAATGAATCCTTTTCATATATGAAGTAATAACAATGTTATATTTAATAAAGACTATGGAAAGATAGATTATTTAGTTTCCAAATAATTAATCTATCCTAAGGAATGGGGGGGGTGAAATAAAGTGACATAGAAATAAAAAATAATTTCATCACAGATAGTGACACTCATTAGACTACATAGCAAAATTTCTGAATGCGTGCAAGTCAAATTTTAGGGGAAATTTTATAGCTCTAAATACTTGCATGAATAAAATAATGAACTATTTGTGAAGTGGACTTGAACCTAAAAAAGCTAGAAAATGAATACTTAGAAATCTCTAATTAAAGTTCCAAATTAAAAAGTAATTGTTAAAAGAAAGTTATTGAACTAATAAACTAAAAGCTGATTTTAAATTAATGCTGTCAAAATTAGAAGGAAAGCAGAAAGCTGGAAAGATTCTTCACAACTAGAAGTTCTGAAAAAGGTCTATTTCTAAAATTTATAGAAAATTTCATTAAATTTACAAGGTTACAAGTCATTCACCAATTGAGGGTCAAAGGATATGAATAGATAGTTTTCAAATGAAGGAATTAAAGCTATATGTAATCAAATAAAAAAATGATCCAGATCATGATGGAGTAGGGAAATACAAATTAAAACAGCTATGAAGTATTACCTCACACACCTACCAGATTGGCTAAGATAACAAAAAGGCAAAATGATCTATGTTGGAGAGTCTATGGGAGGATTGGGACAGTAATGCATTGCTGGTGGAGTTGTGAACTGATCCAAGCATTCTGGAAAATAATATAGAACTATGCCCAAAGAGCAATAAAACTGTTCATGCCCTTTGACCCAGAAATTCCAATATCCTGAAGAAATCATAAAAAATATCCAAACTTTTCATTACAGTTCTTTTTGTATTGCCGAAGAACTGGAAAATGAAGGAATGCCCATTAACTGGTGAGTGTTTAAAGAAGCTATGTGATGTGAATATTATGGAATACTATTATTCTATAAGAAACCATGAATGGTTGGTTCTTAAAGAAGCATGGAATGAATTGCAAGACCTGATGCTCAGTGAAGGGAGCACATCCAAGAGAACAATGTATACATTAATAATAACACTGTGACATGATCAGTCCTGATGGATGTAGCAGCTCTCAGCATTTTTAAAGATCGAGGACAACCCTATTAGACCAGGTTTGGGCAATACTATCCACATCCAGAGGAAGGAAAATAAAATAAAAAAAATAAAACCAAAAAAAAACCCTTGAAAATCCGATGAACACTACATTCACTTTTTAAAAAATATCTCTTATGAATTTCTTTCCTTTACTCCTAATTCCTTGTACTGAAAATGACTAATCTACAAACAAGACAGCTAGATGGCACAGTGGATAGAGCACCAACCTTGGTGTCAGGAGGATGGGAATTCGAATCCAGCCTCAGACACTTGACCTTTACTCGCTGTGATCTTGGGTAAGTCACCTAGCCATGATTATCTTGCATCAGGGTTATCACCAGTCCTCCTGATACAGCTCTGACCACTGAACTCAGATAACTCTGGAAGAGGAAGTGAGCCTGGTTACTTAACAGAGCCTCCTGCTCACTCAAAACTTAATTTGTGTGCTTGCCATTGTATCACCTCCCTGACATCATGTACTTCTTTTAAAATGATGGATGAATGTTACTATTAATTTGTAAACATGTTTAGCACAGATATATTTGAACAAAATTAACCTGACTATTGGCTGCTAAGGGGAGGTGGATATGAAGATAGGGTGGAAGGAAATTTTCAAACTTAAAAATAAACATGAATGTTGAAAAACTTTCATAGCATGTATTTGAAAAAAGAAAATATCAACAAAACATTAAAATTCCAATTCCACAAAAAAGAGCTGGTTTTATGAAAAATGAAATAGATATTTTTGATTAATTTGATTTTAGAAAAAGAAAAAAAGAAAAAAGAAAAAGATAAATTCATCACCAATGAAGAGGAAATTGAAGCAACTTTATACCATTATATCTGACAATCCAGGTGAATTAAATGCATATTTTTAAAAAATAAAAATTATTTAGATTACATGGAGGAAATAAATTACTTAACCCCATTTTAGAAAATGCAATTGAATATGCTATGTAAGAAAACAAATTTCCAGTGTCAGATTGATGTACAAAGAATTCTACCAAACATTTCAAGTATTTTCAGTAGTTTTTTTTTTTTATAAAACAAAACTCTATGGGATATAAATTATTTGGGTTCAGAAGGTCTAGAACATGATATTCCAGAGAGAAAAGGAGCTTGGATTACAACCAATAATCAACTACCCTGAAAAATTCAATATTTTCTTTTGGGGGAAAAGATAAACTTCAAGAAAATAGAGAATTTTTTAAATTACCTAAAAAAAGACCAGAACAGAACAGAAAATTTGGTCTTCAAATACATGGCTCAAAGGATATGTAAAAAAGGTAAACAAAAAGAGGGTAATGTTAGTTATTTAGATGAAATTGACTATTTCTCTACATGGGAGGAGAATATTTGCAGCTCTAGAGAACTGTATTTCTTTTAGGACAGTTAAAAAGAACATATTTAGATAGGTGATGTGCATATAAATTGACTCTGATGTGATCAAAAACTTTGTTATTTAAGGTTGCGTTCCTAGAGGGTAAATGGAAGGGAGGATATTTGAAAAGAGGGTATGTGTGTGTTTATAAATTGACTGTGACTGAGGTTTGCATTTATGCTGGGACTGTTTGAAGAGCTGTTCTTGAAAAAAGCATATGAGATTAAATTCACTATGATATAAGGATGCTTATATCTCTTAGAATTATGTTTCTATCAGAACAATTGAAAGGAATATACCTGGGGTGGCTAAGTGGTGCAGTGGATAAAGCAGCAGCCTTGGAGTCAGGAGTACCTGAGTTCATATCCAGTCTCAGACACTTAATAATTACCTAGCTGTATGGCCTTGGACAAGCTACTTAACCCCATTTGTCTTGCAAAAACCTAAAAAAAAGGAATATACTTAAGGGAGTGGATACCAGACAGCTATAAAACAATTAGGAAATAGGAAAAGAAAAGTGATTATAAGAAAAATCAGATAAGACAGAGGCAAAAGAAAATTAATGAGACAGCCATGGGAAGGTTACATGGACAGAGGGTGTGAACAAGAAGTGATTATGTGATGAATCCTATAAAATGTTATAAAAGTTAATCAGTCAGTCAGTCTTTAGGAATTGTACTTCTATCAGGACAGATAAAAGGAGTTTACTTTGAGAGTTTTCAATTATCCCAGAGAATTCCAAAAGACTCATGATGTAAAATGTTATTACCATCCAGAGAAAGAACCATATATACTGAATGCCTATCATAGTATGCTATTTACACTTTTTTTGCTTTTTATTTCCTTTCTTGCGATTTCCAGCATTTTGTTGTGATTTCTTCTGTTGCAACATGAAATAAATATATCAGGATAGTTTATGCAAAACTACATGTTCCTTGTTGCCTTGGGCATGGCAAGGGGATGGGTTGAGAAAAATTTCATATTACAAAGCTCATAAAAATGAATATTTGAAATTATATTTACACATAATTGGGAAAAATAAAAAATACATATTTTAAGTGCAGGGGAAGCAAAGAGAAAGACAGATAGAGAAAAAACGTCAGAGAAAGACAGAGAAAGAATTGCCTATAAGGTAATAAGTCTTATTCTCATATTTAGATATGTCAAATAAAACATTTATGAAGAAATATATACAAATGCTCTTTACCTGGTAACTATTTCCCTTTTAATGTTAATTGCATTAGATTAATTTAATAAAATTTAGAAATTCTCAAATAATAAAGTGTCCTTATCTTCTATTATTCAATCTAGTCCTTTTTCCTATGTTTTGTGTATGATGTTATCTTTGTATCTATGTCATTAGTGAAGTTTTACATTTAGAATTTTCCTTCATATATAAAATCAAATGTTTAAACTTAAGTTCAGTTAGATGATTTGCTAATATGTATACTATTTTTTCAAAATGCGAATAGTTACCTAATGGTTATTTTCTTTATGTTTCTTTTTAAACATTTATTTTTCTAACTACTTTTGAACAATCATATTTTACTTGGTGTTGAATTTTACATTTTTCTCCCTCCCTCCCTGCCCCCCCAAAGAAAACAATCCAATTCATGATAAACATAGATCCATACTAATCCTTTTATGAAAGAAGAATCAAATACAGATGGAGAAGAGAAAAAAAAAAACTTTAGAGAAAAAAAAGATTATAGCTAAGACAACATATAAAAATTGAATTTCATAAGCTTTGGCCTGCTTGTAAATGCTGCATTTTTTTCCTCTGGATTTGGATGGTATTTTTCATCACAAGATTTTTAAAGTTATCTTTGATTGTTGTAGTGCTGAAATGTACAAATCAATCAAAGTTGATCACCACACAATATTGCTGTTTGTGTGAATAATGTTCTACTAATTTTTCTCATTTTACTCTGCATCAGTTCATGCAAGTCTTTCAAGACTACTCTAAGGTGCCATCTTTCATGGTTTCCAATAGAACACAAGGGTTCCATGACATTTATATATCTCAATTTGTTTAGACATTCCTCAACAGATGGGCATTCCCTCAATTTCTAACTCTGCTACCACAGACCTAGTAGTGATATTGCTGGATCAAAGGTTGTACATAGTTTTCTTGTCTTTTGGGTGTAATTTCAAATTCATCTCCAGGAAGGATGGACCCGTTCAAAAGTCCAACAACAATGCATTAGTGACCCAGTCTTCATAAATTCACTCCAAGATTGGTCACTTTCTGTTTAACTCATGTGGACTTACCTGATTTGTGTGGAGTGCTACCACAGAATTGTTTTGAATTGTATTTGTTTAATCAATAATGATTTAGAGCATTTCTTCATAGGACTATAATGCTTTAATTTCTTCAATTGGAAATTAACTTTTGATATCCTTTGAACATTTTAATTGAGGAATGACACATATTTCACTAAGCTCTCCATATATTTTAGAAATAAGTTATTTCTCAGAAAAACTAGTTGCAAAAATTGTTTTCCAACTTACTGCTTTCCTTTTAATCATGATTTTAATGGTGTTATCTAAGCATAATCTTTTCAATCCAAAATCTTTTCAATTTAATGTGATCAAAATTATTCACTTTACTTCTTTATAAGTAATAATCTGCTCCCCCCTTTCCTTATAACAGACAGATAATTTATCCCATGTTCTTTTTTTAAATACATTTATTTATTTTATTATTGAATTTTACAGGTTTCCCCACACCCTCCCCAGAAGTCAGTCCTGTTAATCTTTACATTGCTTCCATTACATACATTGATTTAAATTGAATGCGTTGAGTGAGAAATCATATCAGAAAGGAAAAAAATATATGAGATAGCAAAATTACATAATAAAATAACTTAATAATATTAAAGATACTAGTTTTTGGTCCTTGCTCAAACTCTACAATTCTTTCTCTGGATACAGTTGGTATTCTCCATTGAGGATACCCCAAAATTATCCCCGATTGTTGCACTTATGAAATGAACATGCCCATTAAGGTTCATTATCAACCCCATGTTGCTGTTATGGTGTACAATGTTCTTTTGGTTCTTCTCATCTCCCTCATCGTCAGTTAATGCAAATGCCTCAAGGTTTCCATCCCTCCTGGATTCTAATAGAACAATAATGTTTCATAAAATACATATACCACAATTTCTTCACCCAGTCCCCATTTGAAGGATATTCACTCAATTTCAAATTTTATGCTCGCAAAAACAGAGATGCTATGAATATTTTTGTGCAAATTGTTACCCTTTTCCATAATCTCCTCACAGTATAGACCGAGTAGTGGTATTGTTGAATCAAAAGGCATATATATTTTTATTACCCTTTGGCCGTAAGGCCAAATTTCTCTCCAGAAAGGTTGGATGAGCTCACTACACCAACAATGAATTAGTATCCTATATCTCCCACATCAATTCCAACATTGATCATTGTTGTCTCTGATCATATTGACAAGTCTGAGAGGTATGAGGTGGTACCTCAAAAATGTTTGAATTTGCATTTCTCTAACAAGTAATGATTTAGAGCAATTTTTCATAGGACTATGTCTAGCTTTGATTTCCTCATGTGTAAATTGTCTCTGTATATCCTTTGAACATTTGCCAATTGGAGGATGGCTTGTTTTTTTTTATAAACTTAATCCAGTTCTATATATAGTTTAGAAATGAGTTCTTTGTCAGAAATGCTAGTTGTAAAAATTGTTTCCCAATTTATAACATTTCTTTTGGTCTTGGTTGCAGTGATTTCATCTGCGCAAAAGCTATGTAATTTAATGTAATCGCACATGTCTAGTTTGCTTTTAATAATATTCTCCATCTCTTCCTTGGTCATAAACTGCTTCCCTTTCCATGGAACTGATAGGTAAACTGTTACTTAATTTTCTACTTTGATTAAAATATTATCTTTCATCTCTAAATCCTGCATCCATTTGGTCTTATCTTGGTATGGGATATGAGTTGTTTGTCTAATCTAAGGTTCTTCCATATTAACTTCCAATTTTCCCAACAGTTTTTATTGAAGAGAGAGTTTTTATCCCAATAGCAGGGCTATTTAGGTTTATCAAACAGCAGATTACTATAACCATTTCCTGCTACACCTATTCTATTTCACTGATCTACCACTCTATTTCTTAGCAAATACCAGTTTTGATGACTGATGCTTTATAATATAATTTTAGATCTGATAAGGCTAAGCCACCTTCTTTTGCATTTTTTTCATTGAATCCCTGAAATTGTTGACTTTTTATTTCTCCATATGAATTTTCTTGCAACTTTTTCTAACTAATTAAAGTAATTTTTTGGAATTTTGATTGGTAGGACATGAAATAGATTATTTAGTTTTGGTATAATTGTCATCATTATTGTATTAGCTCAAACTATGCATGAGCAGTTGATGTCTGTCAAGTTATTTAAATCTTAATTAATTTGCATGAGGAGTGTTTTCTAATTGTTTTCAAAAAATTTTGAGTCTTCCTTGGCAGATAGACTCCCAGGTATTTTATATTATCTGAGGTTACTTTGAATGGGATTTCTCTTTCTAGCTATTTCTGTTGTATCTTGCTAGTCATATATAGAAATGTTGAGGATTTATAAGGGTTTATTTTATATCCTGTTACTTGGATAGAGTTATTAATTATTTCTAGTAGTTTTAAGATGATTTTTTCGGATTCTCTAGATATACCATCATGTCATCTTCAAAGAGCAAGAGTTTTGTCTCTTCCTTCCCAATTCTTATTCCTTCAGTTCCTTTATCTTCTCTTCTTGCTGAGGCTAACATTTCTCATAAGATATTGAATAGTAGTGGTGATAATTAGCATTTTTGTTTCACCCCTGATCTTATTGCAAATGACTCTAGCCTATCCCCATTGATTATAATGCTTGTTCATGGTTTCAGATAGATACTGCTTATTATTCTAATGAACAGTCTATTTATTTCTACACTCTCTAGTGTTTATAGTAGGAATGGGTGCTGCATTTTGCCAAAAGGTTTTCAGCATCTATTTATATAATCCTATAATTTCTGACAAGTTTGTTGTTGATATAATTAATTATACTAACAGTTTTCTTAATATTGAACCAACTCTGCATTCCTGGGATAAATCATAATTGATTATAATGTATTATCCTAGTGATGACTTGTTATAATTGATTTGCTAAGATGTTATTTAAGATTTTGGCATCTATATTCATTAGGGAGATAGGTCTACAATTTTCTTTCTCTGTTTTAACTCTTCCTGGTTTATGTATCGGCACTATATTGGTGTCAAAGGAAGAGATAGACAGAGTTCCATCTTCACCTATATTTCCAGAGTTTATATAGAATTGAAATGAACTGCTTCTTACATGTTTGATAGAATTCACCTGTGAATCCACTTGGCCCTGGAGATTTTTTTCATAGGGAGTTCAATAATGGCTTGTTGAATTTCTTTTTTCTGAGATAGGGTTGTTTAGGTTTTTAATTTCTTTTTCACTTAACCTGGGCAACTTATATCTTTTTGGAAATATTGGTCCTTTTCACTTAGCTTGCCAAATTTATTGCCATGATATTGGGCAAAATAATTCCAAATTAGTACTTTAAATCCTCCACATTGGTGATGATTTCACTTTTTCATTTATGATAACTAGAAATTTGGTTTTCTGCTTTCTTTTTTTCTAAATCAAATTGACAAGAGGTTTATCAATTTTGTTGGTTTTTTCATAAAACCAACTCTTGGTTTTATTTATTACTTCAATAATTTTCTTTCTTTTGATTTTATTAATTTCTCCTTTAATTTTTAGAATTTCTAATTTGGTATTTAATTGGGGGTTCATTTCTTCCTTCTCTAATTTTTACTTGCATAATTAGTGTATTGATTTTGTATTTTTCTAATTTATTCATGTGAGCATTTTAAGATATAATATATCCTCTGCCAGCTACCTTGAGTGAATCTCATAGGTTTTGGTATGTTGTTTCATTATTGTCATTATTTAGGATGAAATGATTAATTGTTTCCTATAATTTGTTGTTTCATTATTTAAAATGAGGTAATTTAGTGTCCAATTATTTTGGGGTCTGTATCTCCCTCATTCAGGATTGTATATGATTTTTATTGCATCATGATCTGAGAAAGATGTATTTATTATTTCTGCCTTTCTGCAGGTGATCATTGGGATTTTATGCCCTAGTTCATGGTCATTTTTGTGTGAGTGTCATGTGCTGCAGAACATAAAGTAGATTCATTTTTATCCCCATTCAGTTTCCTCCATAATTCTATCAATATTTTTCTAACATACTATTTATTTCCTTGACTTCCTCCTGATTTATTTTATGTTTAGATTTATCTAAATCTGAGAGTGGGAGGTTGAGTCTTCTAATAGTAGAGTTTTGCTATCTATGTCTTCCTGTAGCTCTTTCAATATCTACTCTAAGAATTTGGATGCTTTACCATTGGGTGCATATATATTTAGTATTGAAATTACTTTGTTGTCTATGATACCTTTTAGGAGGATATAGTTTCCTTCCTTATGTCTTCTAATGCTATCAATATTTACAGCTGCTTTGTCTGAGATAAGGATTGCTACCCGTGCTTTTGTCATTTAAGATGAAGCAAAATATATTTTGCTCCAACTTTTTATCTTTACCTTATATGTATCTCTCTACTTCAAGCGAGTTTCTTGTAATCAGTATATTGTAAGATGCTATTTTTTAACCCATACTGCTCTTCATTTGTTTTTTAAGGGAGAGTTTATTCCATTCACATTCAAAGTTATTAGTAGCTCTTTATTGCCCTGCATGCTATCTTCAGTCAGTTTGTATTTTCCCTCTGTTTTCCCTTTATCCATATTCCTCAGTATTTTGTTTCTGAATACAACCCCCTTCAGTGTGTTTTCCCTCGTATACCAACCCTCCACCCCATTCTTGCCCCTTTCCCTTTCCCCTTCTTCCCTCATTCCTTCTGTGTGCTCCCTTTATTTGTGCCCTCCCCATCCCCTCCATCCCCTTGTCCCCTTTTAATACTTCAAAAGTAAAATAAGTTTCTTAACTTTACTTAGTGTTTCTATAAGTTAACTTTAAGCCAAGTCTGATGAAAGGAAGATTCAGGTTGTTCTCAGCTCCTCTCTTCTTCCCCTCTATTACAATAGGTCTTTGGTACCTCTTAGTGTAATGAGATTTACCCCATTCATTCTCCTCCATCCTCGCATTTCTTTACTGTCCCCCTTTTTAAGGAGGTGTTGTTTTTAAACCATTCTATCTGTTTCACATAAAAGTCATGAGTGTCCACCACTTCTGGATAAGTATCTTCTTTCCTATAGAGTTATGATTTTCACAAGTTGTGCCAATCTTTCTCCCAGGAGGGGATATAGTCAGTTTCATCTTATTGGATAGCAGTTTTTTCCCCTTCTCCCTCTTTTTTTACCTTTTCATGTGTCTCTTGAGTCTCCTGCTTGATGTCCAAATTTTCTATTAAACTCTGGTCTTTTCATCAGGAAATGTTGGAAGTCTTCCATTTTGTTAAATGTCCATCTTTTCCCCCTGGAAGAAAAGGCTCAGCTTTGCTAGGTAGTGGATTCATGGCTGCATTCCAAGCTCCCTTGCTCTTCAGAATATCTTATTCCAAGCACTTCAATCCCTTAATGTTGATGCACTCAGGTCTTATGTTAGCCTTACTATGACTCCTTGGTATCTAAATAGTTTCTTTCTGGCTGCTTTCAGTATTTTATCATTTATCTGATAGTTATGGAATTGGGCTACAATATTCTTTAGTGTTTTCATTTTGAGATCACTTTCAGGAGGGGACCAATGTAGTCTTTCAATACCTATTTTGCCCTCTTGTTTCATGATATCACGGCAATTTTCATCACTAAATCCTATAATATTAAGTCCAGGGTTTTTTCTCTTCAAAGTTTTCAGAAATACTTATAATTCTCAGGTTGTCCATTCTTGATCCATTCTCAAGGTCAGTGGTTTTGTTGATGAGGTATTTTTCATTTTCATCTATTTTTTCTATTTTTTAAATTTTGTTTAACAGACTCTTGTTACCTCTTGAAGTCATTAGTCTCCACAGGCTCCATTCTTGTTTTAGACTAGAATTTTCCTCATTTACTTCTTGCAGCTCTTTTTCCAATTGGTCAATTCTATTTTTGAAAGAGTTTTCTGGAGCAGAGATAAGATGGTGGCATGAAGGCAGCATTTCCTGGGAACTCCTTCCCCTAAAACTCCCAAAGCCAACATATTATGACTAGTCAAAATTTAGAGGGGCAGAACCCACAGAAAGACAGCATGATACATTTTCCCAGTCCAAGATAACTTAGAAGTTCCATGAGAAAAGTGTGTTTCACCAGGACCGGGAGGTAGGAAAAAGCCATAGCCACAGTGCAGCACAGCCCAGCACAGACCATCCCAGAGATCACCAGCACCAGTTTGAAGCACCAGTGAGAGAACTCTGCAAAACGAGAATGAGTGTGGAGTGAGGAGCACCAGGCATACAATCTGTAGCGAGAATCTGGAGAAAGCAGCCTGTGCCTCCAGTGTTAGTAAGGAACATCTGCAGAGATTTCTTGGCTCTCCTTCAAGGTAAGACTCTACAGCTAGACTACACTCAGATCCAGGTGGCAGTTTGGGCTTCCATACAAAGTAGCCAAGCTATATCCCTCCTTATAGCTCCAGGGCAGATGGAAGTTAGGGGGCCATCTACATGTCAAAGCACAAGCAACAGAGTATAAGACCTTGGAGGAATAAAGGTCCAAGGGGGGTGTTCCCTCCCAAAAAAGATCCAAAACCTTGGAAGTACTGTAAATTAGTCTTTAGCTGAGGAAATGAGTAAACAGCAGTAAAAGAAGAATCTGACCATACAGAATTACTTTAGTCAAATAGAAGATCAAAACATATACTCAGATGATGACAAAAATAGAAGCCACATCCAAAACCTCCAAGAGAAAAAGAAAATGGGCTCAGACTATGGTTGAGTTCAAAAAAGACTTTGAAAAGCAATTAAGGGAGATGGAGGAAATATTGGGAGGAGAAATGAGAGCAGTGCAGAAAAATCATGAAAACCAAATCAATAGCTTAGAGAAAGATATACCCAAAAATTCTGAAGAAAATAATATGTTAAAAACCAGTTTATGTCTAAAGGAAAAAAGCAAAACAAAAGGCAAATGAGAAGAATGACTTAAAAAGCAAAATTTGCCAGCTGGACAAAGAGACCAAAAAAACCCTCAGAAGAAAATAACTCCTCAAATGCAGAATGGAACTAAAGGAAGCTGATGACTTTGCAAGAAATCAGGAAGAAATAAAACTCTTCCAAAAAAGCCAAAGGTTAGAAGAAAATGTGCAATATCTCACTGGAAAAACAACTAATATCAAAAACAGATCCAAAAGAAATAATTTAAAAATTATTGGGCTATCTGAAAGTCACAGTCAGGAGAAGACACTAAACTTCATTTTTCAAGAAATAATACAGAGAAATTACCCTGAGATCTTAGAAGCAGAGGGTAAAATATATATATAGAGAGAATTCAGTGGTCACTTCCTAAAAGAGATTCCAAAAGAAAATCTTCCAGGAATATTATAGCCAAATTCCAAAACTCCCAAATCAAAGAGAAAATTCTAAAAGCTGCCAGCTACAAACAATTCAACTACTGAGGCTCCAGAGTCATGATTATACAGCATCTGGCAGCATCTGCATTAAAGGCTCATAGGGATTGGATTGTGATATTCCAGAAGGCAAAAGATCTTGGTTTACAACCGAGAAGCATTTACCAAACAAAACTGAACATTCTTGTAACAGGGAAAAGATTCCTATTGAAACAACCAGAGGTGAACAGAAATTTTGGTCGTCAAATATAGGACTCTAATGAACCATAGAGGGAGTAGAAGTGAAGGACTAACTATAAGGAACTTAATGATATTGAACTGTTTGTATTCCTCCATGGGAAGAAGATATTGATAACTCATATGAACTTTCTCATCTAAAAAAATTGTAAGAAGGGCATATATAGACAGGGCACAGGAAGGAGTGGAACATAATGGTATAATAAAGTAAAAAGATGGATTCAATGAGTGTTAAAGGAAAGTAATGCGAGGAAGGGAAAGGAGATGAAGAAGCAAAGAAATTTCACATAAGAGCCAAGAAAAAGATTTTTCAATGGAGTGGAAAGCAGGAGGGCAAGGGGGAATAAGGAGTGAGTCTTCATTCTCATCAGAAATGTTTCAGAGAGGAAATAACATACACATTTAATAGGGTGAGGAAATCTATCTTACCCTAGAGAAAAATAAAAAGAAATGGATGAGATAAGGGGGAATGGGGGTGAGGGAAGGGCGTAATAATTAATAAGAGAGAGGGAAAGTTGAGGGAGAGGATACTCAGATACAATACACTTTTGGACAGGGCCAGGATTAAAGGAGAGACAGAATAGAATAAATTACAGTGGAGAAGAATAGATTGTAGGTACAGCTAGTAATAGCAACTGTGGGGAAAATATTGAAGTTGCCTCTCTGGTGGACTTATGATAAAGAAAACAACTCACCTCAGAGACAGAGCCATTGGAATCTGAACACAGACTGAAGTATTTTTTTTTCTCTCTATTCTTGAGGTTTCTCAACTTCTTTGGGCTGGGGGGGGGTTATGCTTTCTTTCATGTTTACTCTTATAACACATTCAATTTCTATCAATGTATAGCATGGAAACAATGTAGATACTATCAGACAGCCTTCTGTGGCAGGGAAGGGAGGGGGGAAATTGTAAAATCCAAAACCTTACAAAAAATCTTAGATAGACACTACTATTGTATACAATTTTAATATTAATAAAATATGATAAAAAAGAAAGTGCTTTCCCTTTGACCAACTGAGGTTTTGAGACAAATATTTTGTTTTTGCATTTATCCAATTGTATTTTCCAATGATGTTTTCTTGTTGCAAGGTGTTAATTGTCTCTCCCAAATTTTCCCATTGAATTTTAAACTCCTTCCTGATGTCTTCAAGGAAGTCTTTCTGTGCTGAAGACCAGATCATATTCTCCTCAGAGGTGCTAGGTCTCTCTTAGGGTATTTTCTTCTAGTATATTTTCTATGGACTTTTCTTTTCTCTGATCTTTCTTCATTTTCCTAAGACATTATGTTGGTGGGGGGCTGGTTCACTAAAGTTTGGTGTTGAGATCCCTAGAGGCTTTACTCACTAGGTTTAGTAAATTCAAGTGCGTTAGCTAGTAGATTGTGTTAGTTGTTTTCTCTGGAGTGTCTGTGACTTTATTTTGAGGCCTTCTCCTTTAGCCTGGAGGGGGTGGTTGAAGCTGTTGAGTACTTTCATCTTTGTCCAATGGTGGATTTTACCCTAGGTCACTGTAATTGTTTTCCCTATTCATAGCTGAGGTTAGTCTGGTGCTCTTAGCCTGGGGCAAAGTTGGGCTTTAATTGTGTTTGTTCTGGGAAGAGGCTTTAGCTGAAATGAAGATGTGGCTACAGCTCTCCTGCAATGGAACTCACCTTTCAGCTCTGCAGGCAAGCTCCAGACTCTCAGTGCCACAACCAATGCCTCTGCTCCCCAGTTTCCCCATGCTCCTGCAGCTGAACAGGTTTACCCTGCTTTTAGGCTTCCAGGTTCTAGTCCACCCCACTGATCAGGCTAGTGGAGCTCACAGGCTCTAACCCTGTCCTGTGCTCCTGTCAGAGTCTGCCCTCTGCACCTGCTCACCCATGATCCCAGAGGACAAACCTTGAGGAAGAACTTCTTCTTCTAGTTTCTCTTTCTAGGTTTTGTAGATAGGATTTCAGTTAAGAAATTTATATTATATTTTTATATATTATACGTGAGGGAAGATCAGGAGACTAGCACTGTGCCTGTCTTCTCTCTGCCGTCTTGGCCAGATGTCTACAAGATTTTTCTTGAAATAAACACTTCTATTACCTTGAGAGGATTGTTTTTCACAGACATTTTCCATGCATAAGTCCATTAGATAAGTTGCTTCAATATTTTTTTCTCATAGTTGCTTTTGATAGCTCTATTTCCCTCCATCCTTTTCCCCTCACTCCCATTTATTCTACACTCTCTCTCCTTTCACCCTGTCCCTCCTGAAAAGTGTGTTGTATCTGACTACCCTCTCCCAAGATGTTCCCTCTCTTCTATTACCTAACCCTCCCTCTTCTCTCCCTATTGTTTTTCTCCCATTCCTCCCCTCCCCTTTATTTTCTAGAGTAAGATAGATTTCAATACACAATTGAGCCACTTCCCATGAGAATGAAGGCTCATTCTCCCCCCCTTACTTTCCCCCATCATCTCCATTGTATAAAGCTTTTTCTTGCCTCTTTAATGTGAAAAATCTTAGCCCATTTTACCTCTTCTTTCCCTTTCTCTGAATAAATTCCTTTCTCTACCATTAAAAGCATCTTTACAATATATTATACCTTCATATCCTTCCTTTGCCTTGTCTATATATGTGCTCCTTCTAACTGCTCTTATAAATGAGAAGGTTCATATGAGGTATCAGTAACATCTTCCCATACTGGAATACAAGCAGTTTAGGGCCTAGTGGATAGAGCATCAGGTAGGTAGTCAAGAGGACTTGAGGTCAAATTCAACCTCAGTCACTTAATAATTAGTTTTGTGAAGTTGGACAAGTCACTTAACTCCATTGCCTTGCAAAAAAGCAAAGAATCCAAACAGTTCAACATCATTAAATCCCTCATAATTTTCCCTTCCTGCCTACCCTCTCTTTACTTTGCCTGAGTCCTGAAATTGAATATCAAATGCTCAGTTCTGCTATGGTGTAAACAGGAATGTTTGAAAGTCCCTTATTTCATTGAATGCCTATCTTTTCCCTGGAAATAGTATTTAGCCTCCAAAATTTTAAATGATCTCTTCTAGATTTATTTTCCAGGGCAGTTGTTTTCCAATGAGATATCATATTTTCTTCTAATTTTTTCCTTTTTTTTGTTTTATTGTTTCTTTATTTCTTGTAAAGTTATCTGATTCTCTTAGTTTCATTCCATATTTGAAGAAATTGTTTTCTTCAGGGAGGATTTTCATCCCCACTTTACATCTGGTCAGTTCTACTTTTTAAGACTTTCTTCTCATTGTCTTTTCAGATTTCTTTTTCCATTTGACCTAAACAGGTGTGTAAGATGCTATTTTCTTCAGTATTTTTTATAATTCCTTCACCAAGTTCTGGCTCAGTTTTCATGATTTTCCATATCATACTCAATTCTCTGACCAAATTTTCTTCTACCTCCCTTACTTGATTTCAAAATCTTGTTTAGCTCTTCCTGAGAGCCTGCAACCAGTTCTTATTTTCTTGGAGGCTTTGGATACAGAAGTGTTGATTTTGTCATCTTCTGAATGTATATTTTGATCATCCATGGAACCAAAACAATTATCCAAGGTAAGATTCCTTTTCTACTGTTGTTGCTAATGCCCCCAGTCTAAATCTTGATTTTGATTCTTTGTTAAGGTGGGACTCTGTTGCTAGGATATATGATGCACTGTCCCAAGCTTTTGAGGGTTTTTTGCACATTGTTCTCCTGGCCTGTGCTCTTATGTTTGAATGACCACAAACACTCCCATCTGCCTTGGAACTGTGAGGACATTCCCTGCTCAGCTAGGACAGTATGGGGACCCAGATTGTGACCTAAATCTGAATATGAGCAAATCAATGGAGACCTGCCCCAGGGACAAGCAAGAAATCTCTGCAGTCTCCCTCAACCCCTTTACTATCTGTGGGCTGAATACTCTAGAAGGTCTTTCCAAAGGCATGCTCCTATTTCCCAGGGCTGCACTGGTCTGGGATCTGTACTCATTCTGGTTTGGCAGTTTTCTTGTTAACCTTCCTAGTTGTACTTAGCAAACTCTTGGGTGAGAGGTCTGGAAATTGACCTTACTTCCATGAACCCAGGTGTACCCAGGGACCCATGTGCCCTGGTGCTGTTCCTGGATGACTGGAATGGCCTGGGCTGCACTGCAGCCCTTTACAACTGCAGTGGAACAGATACTTCCTGCATATGTTCCAAGATAACTTGGGCTGGAAAATTGTTTTATTCAGCCTTTCTGTGGGTTCTGCCACTCTAAAATTTGGTTAGAGTAATAATTTAAAAGCATTTGGTGTGGACTGGGGAAGAGCTTCTAGGATTTCCTACCTTTACCCTGTCATTTTGACCTTGCCCCCAAAGAAAGACTTTTTAAAAGTTATCAGAAAGTAGTTTAAAAATCAAATGGAAAAATTAGGAAAAGAAATACAAGAGAAAATAAATTAGCATCTTACAACAAAAAAAATGACAGAAGAAACAAGTTCTTTAAAAATTCAATTGTAAAAAATGCAAAAAGAAAATAATTCCCTCAAAAACACAATTGTGTAAAATGACAAAAGACAAGAACTCTTTTAGAAAATAGAATTGACTAAATTCTATTTAGTCAACTGACTCAATATAAAAGGATATGTGAAAACTAAATGGAGAAAATGCTTCCCTGAAAAACAAATTGGGAATAGTGGAAGGTAATGACTTCATGAGAGACCAAGAATTAGTTAGACAAAATTTTTAAAAATGAAAATAAAGATGAAACTATAAAATATCTTATTGGTAAAATAACTGACCTGGAAAATAAATCCAGGAAGACAATTTAAGAAGCAGAGACTATTTGAAAATCTTGATTAAAAAAAAAAACAGAGCCTGGGTAGTATTCATGATTTTGTTGAGGAGAACTGCCTTGATATACTGAAACAACAGAGGGCGATATGTTCACTGACACAATCAATTAATGAACTCCTAAAAGGGATGCCAAAAGGAAAACACCAAGAAATATTGAGATCAAACTGAAAAATTATTAAATCCAGGAGGAAATCCTGAAAACAGCCAGAAAGAAGCAATTCAAATACCAAGGAGTCACAGTTATAATTACACAGGATGTGATTGCACCAAAATTAAAGGATCAAAGGGCCTGTAATGTAATATTTTGAAGAATAAGGGACCTTGGACTTCTCAACTATTCAGGAAAACTGAACCATCTCCTTCACAGGAAAAGACAGAAATTCCATGGAAAATGTGATTTTTCAAACTTTCCTGTTGAAAAAAAACCAACTAAACCGAAAATCTGATCTTCATCAGGACATTCAAGAGATACATGAAAAGGTACTCAGGGAAAAGAAAAAGAATGCCATCCAATAAGATTAAACTGACTACATCTCTTATTGTGAGGAAGATGCTCACAACTTTTGAGAACTGTAGCTATACAGTAGCAAATGTACTTAGACTAAGTGTATAGACATTCATTGTATATCCATAACTTTGAGTGAATGACTAAAAATAAATTGAGATATTAAAGGAGGGAACTGTAAAGAGAAGGGAGGAAGGCAGAGGTAGAATGAGGCAAATTATATCACATGAAGAGGCACAAAAGACCTATTGCAAATTCAGAAAAGAAGGGAGAAAAACTACTTGAATCTTACAATGGATTTGACTCAAACAGGGATTAAAAATCACACACTCTCATTTGAGTTTACAAATGTATCTTACTTTACAAGTATTAGGAAAAGAAAACTGGGGAGGGAGGAGGAAGAAGGAGAAAAGGGAAAGAAAAGAGAGCGTGGTGAATAGAAAATGAATCTTGTTAAGGGAGACTGTATTCAGAAGCAAAACACTGAATAAGAGGAATAATGTGAAAGAAGGAAAAAAATAAAATTGAAAGGGAGATAGCATCGAGGGTAATAAAGAATTAGTAATTATAAGTGTGAATGAGAATGGGATGAACTCTCCCATAAAACCGAAGCATACAGTGGAGTGGATTACAAAACAGGTTTCTTCAAAATGTTGCTTGCAAGAAACAAATTTGAAGCAAAGGCAAATGGAAAAGATTAGAGTAGAAAAGATTATGCTTCAGCTGAAGTGAAAAAGGAAGGGGTAGCAATCCTTATCCCAGACAAAGCAATTGCAAGAATAGATCTCATTAAAAGAAATAAGGAATAAAACTACATTCTTCTAAATGGCACCATAATTTCAATACTAAATATGTATGCCTCAAGCAGGACAGAGTACAAATTCTCAGAGGAGAATCTAAATGAGTTACAAAAAGGCATGGACAGCAAAACTATAATGATGGGGAATCTCCCTCTCTCAGAATTAGGTAACTCTAACCATAAAATAAACAAGAAGAAGGAAGTTAAGGAGTTAGATAGAATGTTAGAAGGCTTGGGTATGATAGAGCTCTGGAGAAAATTAATTGTGGATAAAAAGTAATATATCATTTTCTTCATATGGGACATGTCAACCAGACAAAAAGTAACCATGTATTA
This sequence comes from Macrotis lagotis, assembly GCF_037893015.1. Lineage (NCBI taxonomy): Eukaryota > Metazoa > Chordata > Mammalia > Peramelemorphia > Peramelidae > Macrotis > Macrotis lagotis. Next base: position 551,605,362 of record NC_133658.1, read on the forward strand.
GGACACAAAACCCTCATAATCAAATGCAGAAAAGCAGAACTATTAAAGGCATACTTTTCATATCATGATGCAATAAAAATAATGAACAATAGTTATAGAGACAGATAGACCTAAAATTAACTGGAAACAATTAACTTAATTTTAAAGAATGAATAGATTAAACAATAAATCATAAAAAAGAAGTAATAATTTCATCCAAGACAGTGAGAATAATGAGTCAACATACCAAAACTTATGGGATACAGTCAAATTAGTTTTTACCAGAATATCATATTTGTTTTTTTAGGTTTTTGCAAGACCAATGAGGTTAAGTGGCTTTCCCAAGACCACACAGCTAGCTCATTAATAAGTGTCTGAAGTCAGATTTGAACTCAGGTCCTCCTGACTCTATGGTTGGTCCTCTATCCACTGCACCACCTAGCCACCCCAAATATTATATTTCTAAATGCTTACATGAATAAACCAAGAAGAGATCAATAAACTAAAAAATGTTAGAGAAAGAAGAATTTAAAATCCCCAAGTAAATCAAAATAGGAATTCTGAAAATTAAAGGTGAAATTAATAAAATTGAAAGCAAGAAAACTATTTCACTAATGAATAAAACCAAGAATTAGTTCTTTAAAAAAAACAATAAAATAGATAAACCTTTTGTTTTATTTATTTAGGAAAAAGGAAAGAACAAAATCCAATTATCACTATGCAAAATGAAAAAAAGAATTCAACAGCAAAGCATGGAATTAAAATTATAATTTTTAACTGTTTTGTCCCATTGTATACCAATAAATTTGACAATCTTAGTGAAATGGATGAATATTTACAAAATTCTAAACTGCCCAGGTTAAAAGAAAAGGAAATTAAATACTTAAATAAATCCATCTCAGAAAAAGAAATTTAACAAGATATCAATGAACTCCCTAAGAAAAAATCTACAGACCAGATGGATTCACAAGTGAATTCTACCAAACATTCAACGAACAATTAGTTTCAATAAAAATAAACTCTTTGAAAAAAATTGTTGAATGCCTATCTATTGAGGAATGGCTAAACAAGTTATAATACATGAATACTATGGAACATTATTGTTCTATAAGAAAACAGCAATGGTCAGACTCTAGAGAAGTATACAATGAGTTACAGGATGTGATGCTGAGTGAAGGCAGCAAAACCAAGAGAACACTATGCACATCAAGAAAAACACTGTGAGATGAGCAACCCTTTGGAAGCAGCTCCTCTCAACAGTTCAGAGATCTAGGGAAACCATATTAGACTGGCTATGGACAGTGTTAGAAGAAGTACAGAAGAAGGAAAAACAAAGAAAAAAACACTTCAGAATCTGATGAATACTTTATAAAAATTATCTCTTATATATCTCCTTCCCTTAATCCCAATTACTCATACCGAAAATGACTAATCTGTAAACATGTTTATCAAAAATATGTATGTAAAAAGGGATGGCTAGGTAGTGCAGTGGATACAGCACTGGCCCTGTAGTCAGGGGGACCTGTTCAAATCTAGCCTCAGACACTCAATAATTTCCTATGTGTGTGGCCTTGGGCAAGCCACTTAAACCCCGTTGCCTTGCACAAAACCTAATATATATATATATATATATATATATATATATATATATATATATATATATATATTTATATATATATATATATATATATATATATATATATATATTTGTACAATGTTAACTGCTGACTGTCACTAAGGTTGGTGGAAAGGGATGGTGGAAGGAAATTTTGTAACTTAAAATATATATATATGTGTGTGTGTGTGTGTGTGTGTGTGTGTGTGTGTGTGCATATGGATGAAAAATAAATTTTTAAAAAAAGAAAAAAATAGTTGAAGAAGTTCTGTCAAATTCTTTCCATGAGAAAAATATGGTACTGATACCTAAACCAGGAAGAGTCAAAAGAGAGAAAGAATGAAAGAAATGAATGAAAAAAATTTAAATAAAATATTAGCCAAGTGATTATTGCTATTTATTACTAGGATAGTATATTACTAGGATATACACAGTCAGGATTCAACTAGAAATGCAGGGTTAGTTCAATAATAGAAAAACTCTCCATATAATTGACCACATTAATAAGAAATGTAACAGATATCAAAAGTGTATCTCAATAGATGCTTAAAAGCTTTTGACAACACACAGTACCCATTTCTATCAAAAGCACCAGAGTATAGAAATGAATGGAATGTTCCTTAAAATGATAAAGAATAGCTATCTAAATAGCTATCTTTATCAAGCATTATATGAAATGGGAATAATCTAGAAGCATTCCCAATACGATCGGGGGTGAAACATGAATGCACATTATTATCACTCTTATTCAATATTATATATGAAATATATTCAACAACTATAGAACTCACAAAAAAGACAGAGTGGAACAATTTTATAGCTTAATATACATTGAAAGAACTTCAGGAAAAGTCTGTCACACAAGATGGATTGAGGGAGGCAGGAGAAGGCTCTAAGCTCCAATGCAGATCAGAAATCTAGACCTGTAGCTCTGTTTCAGCAGGCCAATGGCACAGCAGGCTCACCAAAAGGTTTCCAAGACTAGCTTCAAAGTCAAATTCTGAGCCCCAAAGCTATTGTACAGTCATTGCAACCAACCTTGGAAGCCAGCAAAGTGAAGAAGCTAGTAAATTCTGAAGCTCCAACAGTGACCCTTGTGAGCCAGGAGCAGAGTACAACTGTAAAAACAAATGAATAGGCTAAACATGAGCAAAAAAACAGCAAAAAGTCCTAAATAGCGAAAGATACTTTGGAGGTAAGAATGATCAAACCACATCTCAGAAGGAGAAATTGAGAAGAGACCTAGATGTGAAGCCCTAGAGTGGAATCTGAAGTGTCTCAAGCTCAAAAAAAAGCTCTTCTTTCTTTTTTTTTGTCAAATAATATTAATCAAAGTTTTATCAATTATTTAGGTATTTTCATAAAATTAATCCTTAGTTTCATTTATTAGTTCAATAGTTTTAGTACATTCAATTTTATTAATTCCTCCTTTGAATTTTAGAATTTCTAATTTGGTATTAAATTGGATATATTAAGTTTGTTCTTTTTCTAGCTTTTTTTACTTGCAAGCCCAGTTCATTGATCTCTTCTTTCTGTATTTTTATTCATATGAAAATTTAGGGATTAAAAAATTTCCCCTAAAAACTTTGTTGTCTGAATCCCACAAGTTTAGGTATGTTGTCTCATCACTGTCATTGACTAGGATGCAATTGGTAATTATTTCTACATTATGTGCCTTTTGATGCATTCATTCTTTAAAATTAGGTTATTTAAACGCTTATTTTAGATAATCTTTCCATAACCATTTATGCCATGTAATTTTATTTCATCATGATCTGAAAAGGTAGCATTTAAAATTTCTGTCTTTCTGTATTTGATTGTAGTTTTTATGCCAAAATACATGGTCAATTTTACCAGGAGCTGACATGTTTTGTAAAGAAAAATATATATTACCTTTTATCTCCATTCAATTTTCTTCAAAGATATATTATATCTAAATATGCTATTATTCTATTCTCCTTCTTAATTTCCTCCTTATTAATTTGGTAATTAGATTTATTTACTTCAGAGAAAGGGAGATTAAAGTCCCCACTGTTATAATATTCCTAACTATATCTTCCTCTAACTTATTTAGAGATTTCTCCAAGAATTTGGATGCTATACCATTTGGCACATATATATTTATTATGGCTATTAATTCATTACCTATGGTACCTTTTAAGAAGATATACTTTCATTTCTTATCCCTCTTAATTGAGATCTGTTGTTTTGCTTTTTCTTTGACTGAGCTCAGTATCAATACCTCTGCATTTTTTATTTGAACTTAAGTATAATGTATTCTGCTCCAAACTTTTAGTTTGGCCCTTTGTGAATTTCTCTGCTTCAAAATTTTTTCGTGTAAGCATCATATTTTAAGTTCCTGACTTCTAATTTACTTTGCTATTCTCTTTGTTTTATGGGAATGTTCATCCCATTACAAATTACAGTTAAGATTGCTAATTATATTTACCCCCATGTTATCTTCCCTCATCAGCACTTTTCCCTTTACTTTTTCCTCATCTCTCCTTACCAATGTTTTGTTTCTTCCTGCTACCTCTCTATCAGTCCTTTCTATCAGCCATTTAATCTTTCATTCTCTCTTTCCCAATTTACTTTTATCTTTTAACTTTGCCTTTACTTTTACTTCTGCTTTCACCCCCAACCCTTTACCCCTTCCCCCCCCCCCCCTTAATCCTGGGCAGGATAAATTTTGAACCCATTTGGGAATAATTGTTATTCCCTCTTTGTACCTAATATGTTGAGAGTAATATTTACTCAGTGCACAAACCCTCCCAATTTTCTCTTTACTATAATAGGACTTTGTGCTTCTTCATGTGATATTACTTATGTCTAATGTCTTGCCTTCTCCCAGTATAATTCTTTTTTTCCCAAACCTCAATTAATATAAATCTATCTTCTACCCACCAGCCCTCTCAAGGATATTACTTTTATCTGCCCTTATAGAAATAGAATTCTCAAGGGTTGAATGATTGATTTTTAAACAACATAACCTCATCATCTCTTCATATCAACAGCTTCTATGTATATGCCTCCCAATTGGCACATTAGAAATGTCATTCTCAAGAGCCAAAATCATCATCAAATTGAAATCAATTTATACCAAGTAGTCTCTATAGGAAAAAAGTCTTAATGGGTTAAATTATCATGTAAAGCAAAATCACTTCATGATCAATTTAGACCCATACCCTCTAAGTACCCTCCCTCTAACTATATTCAACATTTATGAACTAATGTTACCAGTTAAAGCATCAACACTTTCATGATCGATCTACACCTATACCCTCTCTCTAAGTATGATTCATTTAATTATTCTGAGAAATACAATTTTAAAGAGTTACAATTATTGTCTTCCAGCATTGGCATTTATATAGTTTAATGTTCTCAACTAACATTTTTCCTCTTTACATTTACATTTTAAAATATATCTCCAATATTGTATTTAAATATTCAATTTCCTGTTCAATTCTCATCTTTTTATAAGATAATATCAAAATTACTCTATTTCAGTGAAAGTTCACTTTTTCCCAGAAAGAATATGTTGAATTTTTTAGGGTAGTTGACTTCTTGTTGTAATTCAAGCTCCTTTGCTGTCTTCCAGGTTCTCTGATTCTTTAATGTGGAAGCTGATAAGTCCTGTATATTCCTGACTATAGTACCTGGGTACTTAAACATTTTTTGTCTGCTTAAAGGATTTTCTCCTTTAGTTGAGAATTCTGAAATTTGACTTGGAATTTTTACTCTGAGATCTATTTCTGGAGGTGATTGCTGGATCCTTCAAAGAAGTTTTTGCCTTGTTCTAGAATCTTAAGGCAGTTTCCCATGATAATTTCTTGAAAGATATTTCCCAGGCTCTTTTTTTATCAAGGTTTTCAGGTAGACCAATAACTGTAAATTATTTAATCTATTTTCCAGGTCATTCACTTCTCCTTCCTGAAGAAGTACTTCATATAATTTTTTTCAATTTAATTTTCTAAGTCTTTTAACTTTGTTTGATGGAATCTTGGGGTCTCATAGAGTCATTAGCTTTCATTTTCCAATTATAAATAAAGGGGAATTTCCTTGTCTTTAGTTGACTTTTGTATTTACTTTTCTAGTTTGTTGATTTTTACTTTTTAGGAAGCTTCATTCTTTTCCATATGGCCATTTTTACTTTTATAGGAGTAGGCTTCCTTTACCATTTGGTCACTTGTAATTTTAAAGTAATTGATTTCTTCAGTCAATTCTTCATAATTCTCCTCCATGGTTCTTATTACTTTTCTGCACTTTATTTCTTTTTATCTCCTTAATTTTTTGAAAATCCTTTTCGAGATATTATAAGAAGTCTTTTTTGAATTTGAGGTCCATTCATAAACTCTTTTGAGGCTACAGATGTAGATACTTTGTCATTGCTTTCCTATTTTGAGATGGTGTTTTTATCATCCCAAATCAAATAGTAGTTAACTATGTGTAGAACATTTTTTGGTTTTATTTTTTGGCTTATCACTTAGTTATGGCATTGTCTATGCAGTAGCTTGTTCCCTTATTTAGAGTAGCCATGGTTTTTCACTTGTCTATGGTCCTGCCTAAACAACAGTTTATTACCTCCATTGTGGGAGCTCAATACACACCTGTCTGTTACAACAACTTCCCAGGGCTCAAACTTTGTCTTCCAAGGCATGGATGGGACTCTCATTGCTGACCTATTGCAGTGCTAGTCTGTTGAGACTGGCCTAAGCCTGGCTGTAGATAAGAGCACCCTACGGATTTCCAGCCAAGATAACTGAGAGAAGACAGGCATCGTGCCAAGTGCTCCTGGTTTCCCCTCAAAAATAACATGAAAGAAATTTGATAAACAAAACCCAGAAAAAGAAGCTAGGAGAACCCCAACCAACAAGGTCTATTTCAAAGGACTTGGGGTGAGCCTGGAACAAAGATGAGAAGGAAAGCACCAGGACAGCAGCAGGGTGAAGACAGAGAACCACCTAAGCCACAGAGGCTTTGGTGTGTGGTGAGTCTGAGGACCAACTTTAGCCCTAGAACCTTTGCCCTGGGGGAGAGGAGGTCTGGTGAGTCCCAGATGACAGAATTACTGAGCATGCCTCGAAATTAAGCAGCTGAGCCCAGGATCTGAGCTCCATACTTTTAGCAGAGCATTCTTCCCAGAAGTAAGGGTAACCAACCCCCACCCCCTCAGGCTCAGGTGTGGGCAACAGGGTTCACTCAGCTGAAAGGGAGATTCAGTACCTTTTCTAGGGCACAGCTCATTGCTCAAAGTCAACTCAGACTCTGCTTCTGCCCCTCCTCAATCCCTCCAGGATTAGAGGGAGGGCTCCAAACACTCCAGTGAAAGTAACCAGGACCTCCTACTGGTTGGCACACTTGGAATTACTAAACCAAGTGAAGAAAGTCTATAGGATTTTCAAAGGCAAAATTCTGACAGCCCCTCCCCAAACAGAAGATCCTATGAAAATAAAGAAAGGCCAGCAGAATGAGGGGTTCATGGAGAAATACTTAGAAGAAGCAGATACTAATGCATATAGATCTAGCACTTCTGAGGAGAATAGGAATTGGTCTCCAGGCCAGAAAGACTTGCTTGAAGAAATCAGGAAGGGGTTTAAAAATCAACTGGAAAACGTGGGAGAAGAAACTCAAGACAGGATTAACAAGTGGTGAAAGGAAAATTAACATCAAACAAAAAGAAAACGAATGCATGGAAAATACAATTGGACAAAGACAAAATGAGAATAATTCTCTCAAATTCTCAATTGGGCAAATGCAAAGAGAAAATAATACTTTCAAAATTGCATGTGGGCAAATGGAAAACTACTTCAAAAATATAATGGATGAATTGGAAAATTAGTTGCAAAAGGTAAATGAAGAACATTCTTCTCTAAAAAAAGAATGGAATCTTTGGAAACTAATGACTTCATGAGAAAACAAGACACTATCAAACAAAAACAAAAGATTGAAAAAATAGAAGAAAATGTAAAACACCTCATCAGGAAAACTACTGACCTCAAGAATAGATCAAGAAGGGAGAACCTGGGAATTATAGGCCATGCTGAAAACATTGAAGAGACAAAAAGCCTTGACATAATATTACAAGATTCAGTGATGGAAAGCAGGCCTGATATCATGGAACCAGAGGGCAAAATAGATACTGAAAGAATACATCGATCCCCTCTTAAAAGAGATCCTAAAAGGAATCCAGAAAAGAATATTAGGGTCAAATTCCAGAACTATCAGATAAAAGAGCAAATCCTGCAAGCAGTCAGAAAGAAACAATTTAAATACCAAGGACCCAGATTATGGCTTATGCAGGAACTGGTGGCATCAACATTAAGGAATCAAATGGCCTGGAATGAGATATTCTAAAGAGCAAGGGAGCTTGGAATGCAGCCAAGAATCCACTGTCCAATGAAGTTGAGCCATTTCATCCAGGGGAAAAGCTGGGCATTTAAAGAACTAGGAGACTTCCAACATTTCCTGATGAAAAGACCAGAACTTCATAGGAAATTTGGACATCAAACAGGAGTCTCAAGAGACACAGAAAAAACAAAAAAAAATGTTAAAGAAAAAACTGCTATCCAGTAAGATGAAACTGGCTATATTCCCACTTGGGAGAAAGATTCTCATAACTCTTCAAAATTATAACTCTATCACAGAGATATATATATCAAATCAGAAGTGACTGACACTCATGATTTTCTGTGACTGAGACAGAATGATTTAAAAACAATACCTTCCATAAAAAGAGGTGCAGTAACTAGATAGGAGGATGGAGAAATTTGAAAGGGGTAAATCTTATTACATTAAGAGGTACAAAAGACATACTACAATAGAGGGGAAGCAGGGAGGTTATGAGAACAACCTGAATCTTCTTCTCATCAGACTTAGCTTAAAGTAAACTTACACATACTCAGTTCAGTTCAGGAACTTATCTTACCTATCAAGTATTAAAAGCAGGAAAGGGGAGGGGTTATGGAGAAGGGGAGGAAAGGGGGAACTAGAAGAAGGAAGAGAAGGAAGAAGGGAAAAAGGGAAAGGGGAAAGAAAGAGGAGGGGAGTTGATATATGTGGGCACACACACTGAAGGTGATGCTATTCAGAAACAAAATAATGGGAAATATGAATAAGGAGAAAAAGAGAAAAATACAAAAAGAAGGAAGATAGCATGGAGGGGCAATAAAGAGGTAGTAATTATAGTTTTAAATGTTAAAGGGATAAAATCTCCCTTAAAACATAAATGAATAACAGAGTGGATTAAAAACCAGAATCCTACAATGTACTGCTTAAAAAAAAGTCATTTGAAGCAGAGAGATACATATAGGGAAAGGTGAAATGTTGGAGCAAAATCTATTTTGGTTCAGCTGAAGTGAAGAAAGCAGGGGTAGCAATCCTTATCTCAGACAAAGCAACTGCAAAAATCTGATATTGCTAAAAGAGATAAGGAAGGAAACTGTATCCTCCTAAAAAGTACAATAGAGAATAAAGTAATTTCAGTACTGAATATGTTTTCACCCAATGGTATAGCATCTAAATTCATTGAGGATAAATTGAAACATCTACAGGAAGACATAGACAACAAAACTCTACTAGTGGGAGATCTCAAATTCCCACTCTCAGATTTAGATAAATCCAGTCTTACACAAGAAAGTATTTAAGTAGGTAAATAGATTATTTGAAAATCTAAATATGATATAATTATGGAGGAAACTGAGTGGGCATAGAAAAGAATATACTTTTTTCTGCACTACATGGCACTTACACAAAAATTGACCATGTACTAATGATCAATTGCAGAAAGGCAAGAATAATTAATACATCTCTCTCAGATCATAATGCAATAAAAGTCATATACAATACTGGACCAGGGTGATATAGATCCAGAAGTAATTGGAAACTAAATAGCTTTATTTTAAAGAATGAATGCATCAAGCAGCCAATTACCAAAAGAATTATTTCCCTATAATTAGAGTAATGAAACATAACAGAACTTAGGGGATACACTCAAGGCAGCTATCAGGGGATATATTATATTTTAAATGGTTACATGCATAAATTAGAAAAAGAGGAAATAAATGAACTAAATATGCAACTAAAAAATTAGAGAGAACAAATTAAAAAACCAGAATTAAGAAATTCTAGAAATTAAAGGAGAAATTAATAAAACTGAAAGCAAGAAAACTATTGAACTAATAAATAAAACCAAGAGTTGCTTTTATGAAAAACTCCATAAAATTGATAAAACTCTGGTCAATTTAATTTTAAAAAAACCTAATTGCCAGTATCATAAATAAAAGGTAAATCCACCACCAATGTGGAAGAAATTAAAGTAATAAATCAGAATTTTTTGCCCAACTCTATGTCAATAAATTTGGCTATGGAAGTGAAATGGATGAATATTTAGAAAAATTTAACTTGCCCAGTTTAAATGAAGGGGGAATTAAATACCTAAATAACTCTATATCAGAAAAAGAAATTCAATGAACCATTATTAAACTGCCTAAGAAAAAATCTCCAGGACCAGATGAATTCAGAAGTGAATTATATCAAACATTTAAAGAACAATTGGTTCCAATTTTATATAAACTCATTAAAAAACATTGTAATAGAAATGTTAGCTTCAGTAGTGAGAGAAGAAAAGTAAACTGAGGGAATTTGAATTGGGAAGGAAGATGCAAAACTGTCACTCTTTGCAGATGACATGATGTTATACCTTGAGAATCCCAAAAAATCATCTACAAAACTACTAGAAATAATTTGCAACTTTAGCAATGTTGCAGGATACAGCAGAAAGAACTAGAAAGAGAAATCCCATTCAAAGTAACCTCAGACAATGTAAAATACCTGAGAGTCTACCTGCCAAGGCAGACTACAAAACAATTTGAAAACAATTACAAAACACTTTTTACACAAAATAATCATGTATATATATATATATATATATATATATATATATATATATATATATATATATATATATATATATAAACTGTGCAAACAACAAGTGTTCATGGATAGGTCGAGCTAATACAATAAAAATGACATTTGTACCAAAACTAAACTACTTGTTTAGTGCCCTGCCAATGAAAATTCCAAAGAAACAATTTTAATGAGTTAGAAAAGATTGTAAGCAATTCATATGGAGAAAGAAAAAGTCAAGAATTTCCCAGGATTCAATGAAAAAAAGTGAAAAAATGTGGAAGCTGAGCCTTACCAGATCTAAAATTCTATGATAGAGCATCAGCCATCAGAATTGTCTGATATTGGCTAAGAAAGAGAGTGGTGGATCAGTGGAATGGACTAGGTGCAATAGCTGGAAATGATTATAGTAATCTGCTGTTAGATAAACCTAAAGATTCCATCTATTGGGATTAAAACTCTCCCTTTGATAAAAAACAGTTGAGAAAATTGGAAGTTATTATGACAGAAACTTGCATCACACCCCATTCCAAAATTAGATAAAAATGGATACAAGATTTAAGCATAAAAAACAATATTGTAAGCTAACTAGAAGATCAAGGAGTAGTTTACCTATCAGATCTATGTAAATGGAAACAGTTTATGACCAAAGCAAATATGGAGAGCATCATTAAAAACAAATTAGATAATTCTGATTATATTAAATGAAAAAGCTTTTGCACAGACAAGATGACTCTAACCAAGAACAAAAGAAATATTATAAATTGGGAAACAATTTTTACAACTAGCATTTCTGACAAAGGACTGATTTCTGCAATATACAGAGAACAAAGGCAAAATTCCAAAAAAAACAAGCCATTCCCCAATTGACAAATGGTCCAATGATATGTAAAGGCAATTTACAGATGAGGAAATCAAAGCAGACATAGTCATATGAAAAATTGCTCTAAACCATTACTTATAAGAGAAATGCAAATTAAAGCATCTCTGAGGAACCACCTCAAAACTCTCAATCAGGTCATTATGACCAGAATGGACAATGATCAATGTTGGAAGGGATGTGGGAAATCTAGACACTAATACATTGTTGGTGGAGCTGTGAACTCATCCAACCATTCTGGAGGGCAATTTGGAATTATGCCCAAAGGGCAACAAAAATGTGCATACCCTTTGATCCAGCCATATAAGTACTGGTCGATACCCTAAAGAGATTATGAAAAAAAGGGTAAAAACATCACTTGTACAAAATTATTCATAGCAGCCCTGTTTGTAGTGGCAACAAATTGGAAATTAAGTTAATGTCCTTCAATTGGGAAATGGCTTAACAAACTGTGCTATATGTATGTCATGGAACACCATTCTTCTATTTGATCCAGGAGGGATGGGAATTCAGGGAAGCCTGGAAGGATTTGTATGACCTGATACTGAATGAGATGAGCAGAACCAGAAAAACTTTGTACATCCTAACAGCAACATGAAGGTGATGATTGACCTTGATGGACTGGATCATTCCATCAGTGCAACAATCAGGGACAATTTTGAGCTATCTGCAATGGAGAATACCCTCTATATCCAGAGAAAGAATTCTAGAGTTTGAGCAAAGACTATTACCTTTAATTTAGGGGGAAAACCCATGAATTTATTATGTAATTTTGCTATCTTTTATACTATATTTTTCTTCCTTAATGATATGATTTCTCTCTCATCATATTTAACTTAGATCAGTGTATACCATGGAGACAATGTAAAGACTAACAGACTGTCTTCTATGGGTGTTGAGGGGAGGAAAGCAAGATTAGGGGACAAATAGTAAAACTCAAAATAAATAAAATCTTTCTTTAAATAAAAAAGAACATACTGCTAACTTTCTAGCTCTCCCACCCACCCTGGAATATACTCCTCTTTTACACAGGTGAGACAATCCCTTACTGTAGTTTCTCCAAAATATATTGATTTGAAAACAGATTTCACTTTATGCTTATGGATTCCAGAAATTTAGAGGAGTATGTTTCAGGTTTCATTTAATGTTCTTTTTTGGGGGGGAAGTTCCAGAAGCTTCCTACATTTTCACTGTCATTTTGTCTCCACCCCTGTAGTCCTTCCAAAAATACCCTTGAAGAATCCAAAAAGGATTGTAAAATCCAAGTAGAAAATGTTTGTAGAGACAAGATGGTGGAGAAAAGATGGGATTCCCACAAGCTCTCCCCCAAACCACTCAAAATACTTTTAAATGATGACTCTAATCCAGTTCTACATAGGTAGAACCCATAAAATGGCTGAGTGAAACAATTTTCTAGCCCAAGACAACTTGGAAGGTCCTTGGGAATTTTCTGTTGCACTGGGATTAGAAAGGGTCCATAACTAACCCAGGCCAAATTCAAGAGAACCAACTCCAGCTATACAGGGATAGAACTCAGGATACTTGGGTACCTAGGGGTGCCTGGGTCCAAATCGGCAGGGACAGTTTCCAGACTTCTCAGTCCTTGGATTGTCAAGGACAATTGGAAGATCAGCTGGAAAACTCTGCTGTACCAGAGTGAGAGCAGAGCCCAGACTAGCTCAGATCTCAGCAGAGACCAGACCCCCCCCCCCCAGGGAGCAGGAACATGACTGGGTAGCCAATTAGCAGGGAGTCACCAGCAGATGCTTCCAGAGCACTCGGCTCACTATGGTAAGTAGGTCTGGTGAGATTCTACAGGTCTCTTTGCTTTCCTTGAGTCAGGATTCTGTTGTTTCATCCATACTCAAATTCAGGTCACAATCTGGGTCCTAGACTCAGAAAATGGAGCAGAACACAACAGAGCGTGCTGCCTATGACTGAATAGGGACTCTCCTCACAGTTTTGGGTGGGGGGAAAGGAGTTTTTATGGTCATCCACAAACCAGAGCAGTCAGTCTTTTTTTTAATTTATTAATGTATTTATTTTCATCAATACATGCATGTCTATTTCCAAGTTACAAAATTTCTCTCCACCTTCCCTTCCCACCTCCCTTCCCTCAGCAGGGAACAATCAGGTTAGCATTGTACATATATATTTTGTTAAACATGTTTACAAATTAGTAATGTTTGGCATGAAGAATTAGGATTAAGGGAGATATATAAGAGATAATTTTTATAACATATCAGATTTGGAAAGATTTTTTTCTGTGTTTTGTTTTGTTTTTCTTCATCTAGTTGGGGATAATATAGTCCATAACCAGTCAGATATAGTTGTCATAGCTCTCTGGACTTTTGAAAGGAACTGCTCCCATTAAGGATGTTCATTTCATAATGTTGTTGATATGTACATTGTTCTCTTGTTTCTAATCCCTTTGCTCAATTTTATATCCCATAAGTCATTCCATGCTACACTATATACCAACCATTTATGGTTTCTTATAGAACAATAATATTCCATAGTATTCATGTACAACAACTTGTTTAGCCATTCCCCAATTGCTGGGCATCCCCTCAATGTCCAATGTTTTGCCACTACAAAAACAGCTGTTATGAATATTTTGGAACATGTAGGACCTTTCCCATTTTATACATAGTCCTAGAATTGGAATAGCTGGGTCAAAGGGTATGAACAGTATTCATGCTTTTTGAGCATAATTCCATATTGCTCTCTAGAAAGGTTGGATCCATTCACAACTCCACCAGCAATATATCAATGTCCCAGTCCTCCAACAACCTCTGCGACATTGATTATCTTCCTTTTTTCTCATCTATGGTAATCTAATAGGTGTGAGATGATACCTCATTGTTGTTTTGGAGCATTTTTTCATATGATTATATATAACTTTACTTTCTGCATTTGAAAACCATCTGTTCATATCATTTGAACATTTGTCAATTGGGGAGTGACTTGTGACCTTATAAATTTGATGCATTTCTATATATTTTTGCAATGAGACCTTTATCAGAACTCCTGTTTATGAAGATTGTTTCCCCAATTTCTACTTTCCTTTTGATTTTGGCAGTATTGATTATATTACTTCAAAACATTTTTTAATTTAATATAGTAAAAATCATTCATTTTGCAGTTTATAGTCTGTTCTAATTCTTGTTTGGTCATAAATTTATCCCTTTTCCATAAATCAGCTAGATAGAGTATTTTTAGTCTATTAATTTATCTATAATATGATTCTTTATGTCTAAATTTTGTACCCATTTGATGTTATTTTGTATAGGGTGTGAGATGTGGATCTATGGCTCGTTTTTGTCATACTTTTTTCCCATTTTCCAAACAATTTTTGTCAAATAGTCAGTTCTTATTGCAGAAGCTGATGCCCTTGTATTTGAATTTTCTATAGGCATTTACTGCTGTTTCTTGTGAACCTATCCTAATCCATTGATTCATTATTCTATTTCTTAACCAGTGACAGGAAGTTTTGATAACTTCTGCTTTATAGCATAGTTTGAGATCTGCTAGAGCTAGGCTACCTTCCTTTACATATTTTCATCACTTTCCTTGCTATTCCTGCCCTTTTTTTCTCCAAATGAGCTCAATAAAGTAATTACTTGGTAGTTTGACTGGAATGGTACTGAATAAATAATTTAATTTAGGTTAGTTATAATCTTTTGTAAAATCTTGGAGGAATTGAGAACTTGTTGGTTCCTGGAGAATATCTCCAAAAACAGTTTCAAAAACCATCAAAAGTTTGAGACAATGCATTGTCTACTATGAAACCAGAGCCCCAATTTAGCAGAGTTAGCACAAAGTCATAGACGGGGAAAATAACTGTATAGAAGAAAAAAAATCCAACCATAGACAATTACTCTGGTCCTATGGAGGATGAAGATAACCCAGAAGAAAACAAAGGAAAATTTCTGAACCCAAAGTTTTCAAGAAAAATATGAATCTCAGACTATGGGAGAGCTCAAAAATAAGATTTTAAAAATCAAGTAAGGTAGGTAGAGGAAAAATTGTGAAGAGAAATGAAAGTGATGTGGGAAAATCATGAAACCCAAGTCAGCCACAAAGTGAAGGAGATACAAAAAAACTGAAGAAAATAATATCTCAAAAACCAGTTTGGGTCAGGTGGAAAAAAGCAATCCAGCAGGTCAATGTGGAGAAGAATGCCTTAAGTAGTAGAATTAGTCAGAAGGTAAAGGAGATTCAAAAGCTTTCTGAAGAAAATAATTATTTCCTATGTAGAATGGAGTCAAAGGGAGCTGGTGACTTTTTAAGAAATCAAAAAAATCCTCAAAATGAAAAACTATAAGAAAATGTGAAATGTCACAATGGAAAAACAAATGACCTGGAAAACAGATACAGGACAAATAATTTAAAAACAACAGGAATACCTAAAAGTCATGATCAAGAAAGGAGACTAGACTTTGTTTTTCAAGAAATAATCTATTAAAATTGCCCTGGTATCCTAAAAGCAGAGGGTAAAATAGGAATTTAGAAACTCTACCTATTACTTCCTAAAAGATATCTCAAAATAAGTCCTCCTAGAAATTTTAAGATCAAATTCCAGAACTCCCAAATCAAAGAGAAAATATTACAAGCATCCAGAATGTAATTATTGAAATATCATGAAACTACAGCCATGATAACACAAGCTTAAGCATATACTGCATTAAGGACTCTTACAGCTTGGAATATGCGCTTGGACTATAACCAAGAATCAACTATTCAGCAAATTTGAACATATACTTTCAGGGGAAAATAATGGGCATTCAATAACATAGTGAACTTTCAAACTTTCCTGGTCAATCAACCAGAGTTGAACACAAAGTTTGATCTTCAAGTACTAGGACTCAGGTAAAACAAAGGGTGCATGGGAAGGGCAAATCATGAGGGAATTAATGATTTTGAAGTCCTTTTATGCCTGAATCGGGAGATGATATTGATAGCTCACATGAAACTCTCATTTATTAAGACAATTAGGAGCATATATAGACAAAGCACAGGAAGGATATTATTAAAATGGAGTTAATGAGCAAAAAAAAGGAATATACTGAAAGCAAAAGGAGAGGTAGGACGGGGTAAGTAATTTCACACAAAAAAAGAAGCAAGATAAAGCTTTTGCAGTGAAGTAGAACAGAGGGAAGTAAGTGACCCTTACTATCATCAGAAATGATTCCTAGAATTACAAAGTCTGTTGGGTATAGAAATCCTTCTTACCCTACAGAAAAATAGGAGAGGAAGGGGGTGGGGTGGGGAAGGGGACCTTTGGAGGGGAGGGAAAATATAGGTGATAGAAGAGAGGGAAGATTGTGGAAGGACAGTGTGTAAGGATAAAAAAAACAGAATAAATAGGAGTGGTAATGAATAGGATGGAAGGAAATACAGCTAGCAACTGTGGGGAAAATATTGTAGCAATTTCTCTGGTGGAATTATATTAAAGGATGCTATCCTTCCCAAAGGCAGAGCTGATGGTGTGTGAATATAAATTGAAGTATATTTTTCTCATTTTATTTTTCTTGAATTTTATCTTTATTTCAGGGATATGTTTACTTTTACAACATGACTATTGGAGTAATGCTTTTTTCATAGGTACACAGTTGTAACTTGCTTTCTCAGTTGGGGAGTGGGATTGAAGAAAGGTAGAGAATTTGGAACTCAAGGTTTGGAGTAGTAGCAGATTTTGCATTTGGCCAGGAGAAAATTTAAAAATAATATACATAAATTTAAAAAGTAACATCAACAAATTGGAAAAGGAAATGAGAGGTATGCAAGAGAGAATAAAGAACTTGAAAAAGGAAACACAAAAATTTACTGAAGAAAATAATTCCTTAAAAATACAATTGGTGAAATGGACAATGAATATAACTCTTTAAAGATGTAGAATTGGATAATGGAAAAATAAATCAAATCTTTAAATAATACAATTGGTCAAATGGAAAATAGAAAAAAATCTTCAGAAATACAATTGATTAAATGGAAAAGGATATGCAAAATGTAACCAACAATCTATCAGACATAAAACAAAATTGAAATATGGAAGAAAATGTAAAATACCTCATAGAAAATAGAAGCAGAAGAATTCATTTAGGAACTATTGGACTACCTGAATGACATGACCAATAAAAAACTTGAAAATCATCTTTCAAAACACTCAGCAAGGAAAACTACTCTGATAGTCTAGAGTCATAGAGTAAAAGAGTTATTGAAATAATACACCAATCATGTCCTGAATGGGATGCAAAAATAAAAGTTTCAAGTAATACTGGAGCCAAATTTCATAATTATCAGGGCAAGTTAAAAATACCGCAGGCAATCAGAAATAAAGAATTTAAATACTAAGGAGCAACAGTGAAGATTATGCAGGATTTGGCAACTTTGCATTAAGAAATTATAATGCCTGGAATATCATATTTCTGAGGACAAAAGAGGTGGAACTAAGTGAAGAATCAACTACCCTGTAAAACTGAGAAATTCTTATAATTTATATTAATGTGTTCAACTTTGATGTCAGTATTCTTTTTTCTGATTAAATTTTAGTTGACTCTCTAGGACTATTTAATTATATCATCATATTATGTGCAAATTCATAATTTCTTCTTTATTTTCCTTCTTTGCTTGCTTTATTACTATAATTAACATTTATAGAATTATTTTACATAATAGTAATGACAATGAGCATACTTTATTTCCTCCTGATTTTACTAAACAGGATTAGAGTTTACTATACATTCCCACTACATATTATGCTAGATAATGTATATATATATATATATATATATATATATATATATATATATATCTGGTATATGCTATTTATTTAACATGAAAGAATTATGCATGCCTTTTTCCTAGTGTATTTTTAAAATAGAAATTAGCTTTACAATTTAGAAAACTATTTTGCATCTCTTGTTATAATCATGTTTTTATTTTCTTTCATCTTTCAATTCTAAGGAAGCCAATTATATTTTTATTTTTCTTAAAATTAAAACAGTCCTCAATTTACAATATAAATTCAAGCTAGTCATATTGTGTAACATTTTTGATATTGTCTTCTTGTCACATTGTCAATACTATTTTTAATTTTTCCTTCAATATGGAGTAAAGATATTGATCTAAAGCTATTTTATCTATTTTACCTCTCCCTGGTTTAGGTATGAATTTAATATTTGCTTAAAAGAAATAATTTGGTAGGATCCATTACTCTGTTATATTGGAACTGAATTGATTGCTGCACTGGAATTATTTTTTTAAATGTTCACCAGAATTCCTTTGAAACTACAACTTGGCAGGGTAATTTACCTCTTCCCTTTTTAAAATTCATTTATTATTTCATCCAATTTTTTGAAATTCAATTTAAATTCTCTATTTCTGGTACTATTAATCTGGGCATTTTCTATTTTTCTAAATATCAATCTATTTAATTTTACCTTACTTACATAGGGTTACATACAATTAAATGAAAGTCATTGTCTCTTTAACTCTCTTTAAGATATATTTCCCAATGAAAACCTTGCACCTAGGATAAAGTTTAAGTTAAGAATTTCTTCTTCATATTCCTTCCTCTTTGTTCTCTAATCATTAGATTTAACAGTCTCTAAAACGAGAGTTACTATCCCTCAAGAATGTTTTACAGTATAGGATATAGTATTGCTTTATATAATTCTTTTTTCAAGATATTATTGAAGTCGTTGTTACATATGCAATAAAGTTTGGTAAATTGTTCATATTCTTTGACACAATAATTCCACTACTCATTTTTCAGTGCTGTCAAACTCCAGAAGAAATGTGGCCACTAAATCATATCTAAATCTCCTGGTAGTTGTATAATAAGCTAGAATACAGTACATTAACATTATCAATGTTTGATTGCATTTTCATTTATTTTGTTAAATATCTTTCAATTATGTTTTAATCTGGTTCTAGCCACCATCACTATTATGGACCACAGGTTTGCTTTTTTTGACAACTCCTCTCCTACTTCTATTTCATCTCCTCCTCATCAGCATTATTACCAGCATTACTAAGTATGATTCATACTATTTTATTTGATCCTTACAATAAGTCCATGAGATTGGTGCTATTATTTTCTCCAATTTATAGCTGAGGAAATTGAATTTGAGGGATTAGCCTTATTTGTTCACTGTCACACAGGTAATAAGTGTCTAAGGTTTTCTTTGTACTCATTTCTCCCTGACTCTAAGACTAGTGTTTTGGCTACAATGCAATGTAGTTAGCCCCAAAGCTATGTGAGCTTTGTGCTTCAATACTTAATTCCAAAGGTATATACCCAAGAATATTAAACACATTGACATAAACCTGCATACACAAAAGTATTAATGTCATCACTTTCTGTAAATGCAAACAGCAAAAACTCAATACAGTGGGTGCCTATTTGAATTATGTCTAAACAAATTGCTACATGCAAATGTATGATACTATGCCATTAGAAACAATGAAATCAAAACATTTAGAGAAACTTGGGATGAATTAGATGAATACATGCAGAGTGAGATAATTGCAAAAAGGATTAAAACCTAGGAAATCACTAGAAAAATGTAAATGAAAATAATGCAAAGAACATAAACAGCTGATTACTTTTAAAATGAGTCCCTACTTTCAGATGTAAGATAACAAAACACATCTCTTTCCCTTAGTAAAGAAGAAGGAGGCTCCACCTAAAGAATTTGATATATGTTGTCAGACAGTACAGTTAATATTATCAAGTGACTATAGTATTAAAATATATAAAAATAATTTAAAATTTATACACACATATGCATAGCTACCATAATTTAAAGCTCTAATCTTGCCAACTAATAATAATTTTCTTAGTGCTCCCTTGAAATGAGTCTTTAGCATCAACCTTCTACTCCTAATCACATTTTATATCTTTTGTTGATATATGTTAACAAATAGAAATACCATTTGTGATGCAAATGACATGTAGTACTAAACATAATGAATAAGATATTGTTTTATTTATGCTTAAAATAGAAATCTTTTGGACTTAAACATTAATGAAATAATTATGTCATTCAAAATTGTTGGCCACGATTTTTCCAATATAAAAGAACATACAGCACTAGTTGTATTCAATGGTGTCCTTAAGAATAAATCATTGACCTCTACTTTCACTTTTACAGAAGTTTCTTTATGCTTATTTGACTCTTAAGTGAAAAACAAGTCTAAAATATAATTACAGAAACCCATCACTTTCCACTGCAGAATGCAGCATAACTCCTACAGGAATATTTAAAATTCATGTCAATCTTTATTTTCAGTGCACTTTACATATCAATTTCATTAGCAAGGGGAAGGAAGACACATTAACTGAGTAAGGATTTATCCTCTGAATCCCTCCTCTATATCTGATACTCTGTAACCTTCTGTGCAGCATTTTAACCTCATGATTCCTCTATAATGATGCTATGCATTCCTCAGAGAATTATTCAATCTTTGTATATAGAGAGATTGGTATCTGAAAATTCCTACATCATTCAAGCTAAAGAGAAGACTACATATTGCCATTTATTAGTATATCAAAAGGAAGGCATTTCTCTCATTTTTTTAACTGGGATTTAGCATTTAGATCCATATCTCATAGTACGTTTTTATTTTATTTTATTTATCTTATCTTATGTTATTTTGTTTTATTCTATTTTATTTTATTTTATTTTATTATTTTATTTTATTTTATTTTATTTTATTGGGTTTTACAAGGCAAATGGAGTTAAGTGGCTTGCCCAAGGCCACACAGCTAGATAATTATTAAATATCTGAGACCGTATTTGAACCCAGGTACTCCTGACTCCAGGGCCAGTGCTTTATCCACTGTGCCACCTAGCCACCCCTCATAGTACATTTTTACACTGAGATAGTATCACTGTAGTTCAATTTTTGTTAACTCAAACATCCATTGATTATCTAGAAAAAGAGATTAGTTTGTTTAAACTCAAGAAATATTCATTAATCATAAACTCAATGCTTAGATTTCTATTAGAGTCCAAGAATATAAAATACATATTATACCTTTGAAGATTGTTATATCAAAGGAGTATATATTAATATGTATATATATAAAGTTCTTTGCAAACATTGAGCCTATATAAATGCTATTTGTTGCTATTTTAATAACAATAATAATAATAATATCTAACATATATACTATTTACTCTATCAGGCATTATACTAAGGTCTTTTTAATTATAATCTCATTTTGTCGTCACAACAACCATGAAAGATAGATGCTATAATTCATTTTATAAATGAGGATACTGAGGCAAATGGAGATAAAATGTTTTTTTTCCCAAGGTGACACAGTTAGTTAAATGTCTGAGCCTGGGTTTGAACTGATTTCTTCCTGATCCAAACCTATTATTCTATTTACTATATCACTTGGTTATTAGATGAACTTTTCTCTTAGGACTGAAAATCACCCTGGATTTTTTTTTCAAACAGAGCATGTACTTAATTGTACAAAAACAGTCATAAATGATTCATCATATAAAAACATTTCAATAACTCTCTTTTATGCTCCCTAGTTAAGTATTCATGGCATTTACACTTATGTTCTCTCAATGGAGGAAAAAAAGTCTTTTTTTTTAAAGGAAGCACTTGAATTCAGTCAACATAGATATACTCATATTATTTTATCATAGTCCAGCTATAAAATGGAAAGCTTAGCTCTTAGTAGACATGATTTATTAGAACAGGAGAGGAAAAATCAGAATGACTTATAGTACGGATGAAATACAGTCATTTACAGGAAAAATCCTAAAGATTCTCAATCTCAGTAACACTGACACTATGCTGCTCAAAAAACTCCCTATTACTTCTGTGGAGGTGAATATATACATATATCTATATCTATCTATCTATCTATCTATCTATCTATCTATCTATCTATCTAGGTGTGTATGTTTATGCATAAAAAATATATGTATGTGTCTGTTTATGCATGCATACATGTGCATATATACCCATGTTTTATGTGCATGTTTATATGTTGTTATGCTGTATAATGTCATGTCTCATATCATATGCTTTGTTCCATTGCTTACATTATTTTATTATATTGCATTATTATATTATATTAATTAGATTATATTATGTTATATTGTGCTATATCATACTAACTATATTACATTTTCATCTGTTTGGTATATTAAAACTTTCCCAACCTGGGTATAATTTCTCTTTTGGGACTTAGGACACATTTTCCCCCTTTACAATCTGACATTTTTATAGTCAATACTTTACTTGCTATTTCTCACACACGCAACTTTCCATTTCCCATCTCCAAGTCTTTGCAAATGCTTTCTCCCAAGTCTAGAATATGTTGTTTTCTAATTTGCACTTTCCAAAATCCTTAGTTTTCTTTAAAGCTATACTCTGCTCTAATCTCCATATCCTAAAATCCCTATCCCTACTAAAAGTTACTCTTTTATTGAGACCTTTCCTGATCTAACCACATCCGATTGCCTCCATATCGACAATATCTTGTTTATATTGCATATTCACTTAGATGTGAGCAAGATGTTCCCCTTTAGAGAATGCAAGGTTTTTGAGATTGGGAGATGCTATTGGGAGATATAACCACAATAAATCACAGTATCTGGCATACAAGAGGAAGAATTTCAGGTGACAATATGAAGTAGTTTAGGATTTATACTGGAGTATCATTACTGAAACTGTATCAGAGGATTGTTGACACATTTTAAATTTATAACCTCAATATCAAGAGTTTAATGAAAAAAAAAGTCCTAATAGCAAAATAACTGCCCTATTATTGACAGTTCTACCTTATTTCTTTGTAAGTGTTCAGAATACCCTAATTCCAAAGGAGTCACAGTTATGCTTTTCTACATCAATAAAGGATGGACTTTTGAACTTCATCAGAATGTCCCATCTGGAGCACAAAAACAAAACAAGTTTAAAGATGGTATTATCCAAGGGGGAAATCACAACATCCCTTTTTATAGGCAAAAGATGTACATTGTCATTTGGGTCAACAAAATAAAAAATGACCAATGGCTAGGAAATAGACTTCTTCCCATTGAAAATCTCAAATATGAATTTTTAAAAATTCCTGACAGCATAATAGGCAGTGCTGTTTTTTTTTATTAAACACATATTTAGTGTGAAGGAGTCACTATTGATGAGTTGAACTGAAAATAATTTTAAAAAGGGCAAAAACTGGTGGCATCATATTTACTGTAGAAATAGAGAAGAGACAAAATCTCTTCACAAAGGTGTTTGTGGAAAGTATCACTTTGGACTTCTGGAAAGTGTTGTAATATTATGTGCAGCTACAGTCTGTTTCTCCAGAGTTTCAATGATTCTACATTGATAACTGTAGAACAGGGGATTTTAACTTTTTTTTATTTCACAGATCCTTTTTGCAGCCTGGGGAAGCTTATTAACCCCTTTCTCAGAATATTATTTTCAAATAAATAAAATCAATTACATATAATCATGAAGAAAGTCAAAGACTTGTGAAAATAAATATGGACTTTGCCATCCAATTTCACAGACCACTTGCAAACTATCTAAGAATTCCAATTTAGAAATATCATGTTTCACAGCTCAAAGGGAATTTAGGGGTCATTTAGACCATTTCTCACCAACCCCCTTCTCTCTCTCTCTCTCTCTCTCTCTCTCTCTCTCTCTCTCTCTCTCTCTCTCTCTTTCTCTCTCTCTCTCTGAATTATTTTCTCTGTTTCTGTCTCTCATTCTCTCTCCATGTCTCTGTCTCTCTCCCCTTGTAATTGCATATATACTTATATATACATGCATACAATCACATAGGCACAAAGAAACATATTTTAGATAGATTTTCAAAGTATCATTCATTATTTTATTTTATTGTTTTATTTTAAATTTTCAAAACATAAAGTCTGTCTTCTATTCCTATGCAGGTTTTATCATATTAAAAAATAAAGAGCAGTACATTATGGCCAGAATTTTAATATTTAGATACCTTAAACTGGAATAAGTTATCGTTTTACTTTTACATGAATTCACATGATTTAATAATTGTATGGAAATTGTCAGTCCCTGCAAATAATTTTAATGTTTTATGCAATTGGAATATTCCATGTCTACTATACCTATCTGTGTCATATATATGTATACATACATACCCTAAGAATTAGTCAAGGGAAAGCTACATGGCACAGTAGATAGAACACCAGCCCTTGCGTCATGAGGATTTGAGTTGAAATCTGACCTCAGAAATTTGATAATTACCTAGCTGTGTGACTTTGGGCAAATCGCTTAACCCATTGCCTTGCAAAAAAAAAAAAAAAGGATAAGGTGTTTCAGAATAAATGGTTATCAAATCAAATATGAAGTCTTTAAGAGGGGCAGTGCCAAAATGAATCTTTTGGGAGTGGGTTGCAAAGCCAGTGGGGTTACATGACTTGCCCAAGGTCACGCAGCTAGGTATTATGAAGTGTCTGAAGCCATATTTGAACTCAGGTACTCCTGACTCCAAGACCAGTGCTCTATCCACTGTGTCACCTAGCTGCCCCTGGGCAGAGCCAAGATGTCAGCTTCAAGGCAGAAATTCCCAGAAATTCATTCCCCCCAAATCTCCAAAAACCATTAAATTATGACTCTAGCCAAAATTTAGAGGGGAAGAACCCACAAAAAAGACTGAGTGATACAATTTCCTTGTCCAAGACAATTTAGAAGTTCCACAGGAAAGGTCTTTTTCCTTGGGACTAGGGGATGGAAAAAGCAGCTGCAAGTGCGGCCAGGCCAGGTGCCTAGATCCCTGGGGACAACTGGGTCTATGTCAGAGAGGCTGGTTTCCAAACCTCCTGGAAACAACTTTAAGGGGTGGATGTGAGAACTCTACCACACTAGCTTGATTGTAGAATGAGCATTGCCCTCAGTGCTGCCCTGTGGTGAGGAGCTGTGGGGAATCAGGGAAGCCAGCACACATCACCAGAGAGCAGCCCACTGACAGCAATGGGGTCTGGGGAGACTGTAGATGTCTCTCTGCTCTCCCTCTAGCAGGACTCAGCTATTTGTCCAAACCCAAATCCAGGTTGCAGTTTGGGCTCCCACAACACGACCATAGCTGAGGAAGGACTATCCTCACAGCTCCAGAGCAGTGTATAGGTCCAAAACACAGGCAAGAGAGTAGTCAATGCCTCTCATAAGACCCTGGAAGAATTAGTCCCTATGGTTGTTCCAACCCCACCCCCCAACAAGCCTGGAAATTAGGGAAAATCAGTAATAGTCTGAGGAAATGAACAAACAAAAGAAAAAGAAGAAGCTTACCATAGAAAATTACTTTGGTCTCATGGAAGACAAAAACCAAAGCTTCTGTATCCAAAACCCCTCAAAAGAAATAGAAAATTGACTCAGACTTTGGATGAGCTCAAAAAAGACATTTTGAAAAGAGATTAAGGGAGGTAGAGGAAAAATTGGGAGGAGAAACAAGAGCAAAGCAGATAAATCATGGAAACCAAATCAACAGTTTGGTGAAATACAAAAAAATACTAAAGAGCATAATATATTAAAAAGCAATTTAGGCCAAAGGGAAAAAAAAAAAACACTAAATGCAAATGAGGAGAAGAATGCCTTAAAAAGCAGAATTGTCCAGCTTTAAAAGGAGATAAATAAGGTCTCTGAAGAAAATAACTCCTTCAAATGAAGAATGGAACTAATGACTTTGCAAGAAATCAAGAAGAAATAAAACTATTCCAAAAAAGCTAGAAGAAAATGTGAAATATCTCATTGGAAAAACAGCCAACCTTGAAAACAGATCGAGAAGAGATCATTTTAAAATTATTGGGCTACCTGAAAGTCATGAACAAGAAAAGAGCCTACAATTCATTTTTCAAGAAATAATACAGCAAAATTGCCCCACGATCCTAGAACCAGAGGGTAAAATAGAAATTGAGGGAATTCACCAATCAGCTCCTGAAAGATAATCCAAAAGAAAATCTTCTGAGAATATTATAGCTAAATTCCAAAGTCAAAGAGAAAATACTAAAAACTGCCAGAAAAAAAAAAAACAATTCAACTTTTGTGACTCTATATGCAGTATTGCAAAGGATCTGGAGCTATCTATATTAAGGGCTCATAGGGCTTGGAATATGATATTCTGGAAGGCAAAGGATGTTGGTTTACAACTGGGAATCAACTATCCAGCAAAACTAAACATCCCTATATGGGGGGGAAAGATGAACTTTTTTTAGGTTTTTTGCAAGGCAAATGGGGTTAAGTGGCTTCCCCAGGCCACACAGCTAGGTAATTGTTAAGTGTCTGAGACCATATTTGAGCCCAGGTACTCCTGACTCCAGGGCCAGTGCTTTATCCACTGCACCATCTAGCCACCCCAAGATGAACTTTCAATGAAACAGGAGACTTTCAAACTTTTCTTTTGAAACAACGAGAGTTTAATAGAAAGTTTGACCTCCAAGTACAGTACTCAGGTGAATGATAGAAAGGGCAGATGAGAAGCACAAACTATGAGGAACTGAATGATGTTGATTTATTTTTATTCCTGCATGGGAAGAAGATATTGAAGACTTATATGAATTTTCTCATTTATAAGAGCAGTAAGAAGGAGCATATATAGACAAGGCACAATAAGGAGTTGAATATAAAGGTATAATATAGTAAAAAGATGGAGTCAATGGGTGAGAAAGGAAAGTACTGGGAAGAAGAGAAAGGGGAGGAATAAAGGGGCTAAGAAAAAGCTTTTTCAATGGATTAGAATGGGGGAAGGCAAGGGGGAATGAGTGAGCCTTCATTCTCATCAGATATGTATCAAAGTGGAAATAACTTACACATTTAATAGGGTATAGAAATCTATCTTACCCTAGAGAAGAATGAAGGGAAAGGGATGGGATAAGCGGGAATGGGGGTATTAGGTGATAGAAGAGAGGGAAGATCATGGGAGAGGGTACTCAAATACAACACACTTTTGAACAAGGATAGGGTGAAAGAAGAGAGAATAGAATAAACAAGTCAGAAGGAATAGAGTGGAGGGAGTAAAGTAATAGTAACTTTGGGAAAAATATTGAAGCAACTTCTTTGGTGTACTCATGATGAAGAAGCCAATTCATTCCAAAGACAGGGCCATTGGAATCTGAGCATAGACTGAAGTACATTTTTTCTCTCTCTCAATATTCTTGAGGTTTCACATCTTGTTTTTAGGTGGAAGGGGGTTTATGTTTATTCTCACGACAATATTATTGTAATAATAAAAAAACCCAAAAATCATTGAAAACTGTCATCACTTCTAACATTAATGTTTATAACAACCCTTAGAGAACTGCTGTCCCTGCCTCATCTCTTACCACTTCAGACTATTCTATATACTGCTGCCAAAATAATTTTTTTAAAATACAAACATGATGATGTGATTCCTTACTCAACTAATTGCAGTGGCTTCCTATTGGTTGCAGGACAAAATATTAACTTTTGTGATTACAATTAAAGATCTTCACAACCTATCTCAATATTATCTTTTCAGTACACTCCTTCATGCCTTATAATCTGAGCCTCTGGGTAACTAATTTTATCTGTGTTTTTCTCACATGGTATTCTTTCTTCAATTTCTGTACCTTGGTACTGACCATCTCACATGCCTAAACTGTTTTCCCTCCTCATTTGTGCCCCATAGAATCCTTCTCTTCCTTCTCATGGCAAGTAGAGGCTCTTCTTCGACATTAGGTCTTTCTTGACTCTCCAGCTGCTAGTTCCATTCTTCTCAAATTACCTTGCATGTAAGTATTTTTGAGAATTTATTGTTATTCTGTAAATTATTGGATATGTATTATTGTGTTTTCAATTTGAATGGAAGTTCCTTGTGAGTTTGGACTGTTTCCTTCTTTGGAATTATACATACGGATTCTGGCCCAACTCTTGGCAATGATTCAACTGTTCCTTTTTTTCTAATTAATAAGTAACAGAGTAAAGATTCAGCATAAGTATTAGAAAATGATTAGTGATTTCCATTGACATTTGTAGCTGAAAAGGGACATTCATATAAATGTTTCTTCCAAAAGATTTCTTCACCTATTCTCCTAAATAACTTAAATCATATAAAATCAGGATGGTGCTTATGAGGTGATTATAAAAACAAACATTCCTTTCAGAAGTCAGTAGGAAAATGGAATTATACTTCATGTTTAAGAAAAATGCTTTGCTGATGTGCAAAAGTATGTGAGAATTTTACTAATTATCAGAATTTGAATTGAATATTAAAACTAAGAATCCCAGGTTACAGGGGTAGAGCCAAGATGGTGGAGTGAAGACAAGAAATCCTGGCAGCTCTCCCCAGACCGTTCCAAAGACCTCTAAATAATGACTGTAATCAAATTCTTGAGTGGTGGAACACACAGGAGAGTGTGAGTGAAACAATTTTCCAGTCCAAGATGACTTGGATGGTCCATGGGAATGGTTTGTTTATACTAGGGTTAGAAAGGGCCACAGTGTAATCCAGATTACACTGGCTACCAGAGAAAACTGGCTCCAGCCATCCAGTAACAGACCACTTGGGTCGCTGTAGGTGCCTGAATCCTTGGCAGTAGAGGCAGTTTTCATACCTCTCAGTACAGGGATTGCCAGAAACAACAGGGAAGGTCAGTGGGAAAACTCTGATGCACTAGAGTGATCATGGAATCCAGGTCTGCTTAAGGCTTGGTGCAGCCCCGCCCCAGAACCAGGAGCAGGTTTGCAGAGCCACCCAGCAGGTAGTCATCCAGCTGTTGCTTCCAGAGTGCTCAGCCCACAGACCCTAAGGGGGTCAGGGAACATTGCAGAGGACTCTGCTATCTATCCCGGAGGCAAGACTCTGTGACTTTGCCTATTCTTAGATCCAGGTCCCAGGCAGGGTTCCTAGTCTCAGGAAAAAGGACTGTACTGCCATAGTGGATCAGGGAAACTTCTCACAGTTACAGGGTAGAGGGGAGTGCTTGTGATCATCCACAGACAAGAGCACAATTCAAAAGAGCAGTCAGAGCCACTCACAAGACCTTGAAGGAATTGAGGTGGGTGGAGAGGAATGTCCCTGAAAACAACTGCAAAAACAACTTTGGAAGCAGAGCCCTGCCTTAACAAAGAGTTGAAATCAAGTCATATACTATTTAATTGAGTTAACAACAGAAAGAAAAAATCCAATAATAGACAAATACTTTGGTTCCATGGAGGATGAAAATATACACTCAAAAAATTACGAAGTCAAAGCTTCTATTTCCAAAGTCTCCAAGAAAAATACGAATTGGGCTCAGGTTATGAAAGAGTTCAAGGAGCAGCTAGATGGCACAGTGGACAGAGCACCAGACCTGGAGTCATGAGGACCTGAGTTCAAATCTGGCCTCAGACACTTAATAATTACTTAGTTGAATGGCACTGGGCAAGCCACTTAACCCCATTGCCTTGCAAAAACCAAAAAAGCAGATCTCAAATATAATTTTCAAAAGCAAGTAAGAGAGGTAGAGGAAAAAAATGGAAAGTTAAATAAGACCAATATGGGAAAATCATGAAAGCCAAGTCACCAATTTGGTGAAGGAATTAGAAAAAAAATACTGAAAAAAATCTTAAAAAAAAATTTAAGTCAAATGGAAAAATCAGTCTAAAATCTTCAGTGAGGAGAAGAATGCCTTAAAAAGAAGAACTGACCAGATAGAAAAGGAGATACAAAAGATCACTGGGGGCAGAGCCAAGATGGCAACAAGAAAGGATCCAGTCTTAGGTGCTCTCTGATAAAACTTCTAAACTAAGGACTCTAACTAAACTTTCAAGAGACAGAACCCACAAAGGGACCCAGAGAGGCAGTTCTCCTACTCAAGGTAACCAGGAAAAGAGCAGAAAGGCTCTGCTCCCAGGGGTCAGAGGGGCAGCTGGCCAGAGGGTTTGCCCGCTAGAGTGAAAGAACATCAGCCTCCCAGAGGCAACCCCAGGGCGCTGGGAGCCCCAGCTAACAGCAGCGGAGGAGTCTCCTGAGCTACACCCCGGGGAGCACCAGGCATAAAGTGGGGGAACATCTGGGAACATCTGCCAGAGGGAGCACATGGAGCCCAGCCCTCAGGGCACACAGAAAGCAGCTTGGTCTTTCCAAAGCCCAGATCCAGGAAACAGAAGCAGGCAGAGCTAGTAAGCAGCAGCCTCCAGGGCATGAGCCCATTGAGCTGGGGGAGGGGAGTGAAGAGAGAGAGACTGCCTAGCTCTGTCCTCTACCCCTGGAACAGGACTCTGGGGCTCTGATCACATTCAGATCCTGATCTCAGTCTAGGTCCCCCCATAGAACAGCAGTCCCCCCACCTCAGCCCCGTGGCAGAGGGGGCGCTTATGGTCATTCACAGACCAGGAGGGAGGACAGAACCTCACACACTGAGACCCTTGTGGGAGTGTCCCAAAAGCTCAGGAAGCACCCCCAAAACAGGCTAAGGCTGGGAAAATGAGCAAGCAGAGAAAAAAGAGGAACACCATTGAGAAATATTTTGCAAATGAGATCAAGAAGGATCAATATACTCAGTCTGAAGATGAGGATGCACAAGCTACGGCATCTAAAGACTCCAAGAAAAACAGAAATTGGGCTCAGACTATGACAGAGCTCAAAAAAGACTTTGAAAATCAAATGAGGGAGTTAGAAGAAAAACTGGGAAAAGAAAGGAGAGAGATGCAGGAAAAACATGAAAATGAAGTCAGCAGCTTAGTCAAGGAAATCAAAAAAATGCTGAAGAAAATAACATGTTAAAAACCAGCTTAGGTCGAATGGATAAAACAGTTCAAAAAGTTATTGAGGAGAAGAATGCTTTAAAAAGCAAAATTGGCCAGATGGAAAAAGAGATAAGAAAACTCTTAGGAGAACAAATCCTTCAGACAAAGAATAGAATTCAGGGAGAATGATGAATTTACCAGAAATCAGGAATCAATACTTCAAAACCAAAAAAATGAAAAATTAGAAGAAAATATGAAATGTCTCATTGAAAAAACAACTGATATGGAAAACAGACTTAGGAAAGATAATTTAAACATTATTGGAATACCTGAAATTCATGATCAGGAAAAGAGCCTTGATATCATTTTCAAAGAATTACTACAGCAAAATTGCCCTGATGTTCTAGAAGCAGAGTGCAAAATAGAAATGGAAAGAATACACTGATCCCCCCGAGAAAGAGATCCCCAAAAGCCAACCCCTAGGAATATTATAGCCAAGTTCCAGAACTCCCAAGTCAAAGAGAAAATAGGACAAGCAGCCAGAAAGACACAGTTCAAATATCGTGGAGCTGTAGTCAGGATCACACAGGACTTAGCAGCAACTACATCGGAAGCTCGTAGGGCTTGGAATATAATATAACAGAAGGCAAAAGAGCTTAGAATGCAGCCAAGAATGAACTACCCAGCAAGGTTGAATGTCCTCTTCCAGGGAAAAAGATGGACTTTCAATGAACCAGGGCACTTTCCAATGTTCCTGCTGGAATGGCCAGAGCTGAACAGAAGGTTTGATCTTCAGATATAGGACTCAGGTGAAGCATGGAATTTGGAGGAGAGGGGGAAAATATGTGGGACTTAATGATGATGAATTGCATGTATTCCTGCATGGAAAAATGACACTGATGATACTCATATGAACCTTCTCAGTTAATAGAGCAGGTAGAGGGAGCTTTTATAATTGAAGCACAGGAGAAAGCTGAATTCGAAGATAAAATATGGTGTAAAAATTGGGTCAATAGACAAAAGGGAAATGCAATGGGAGAAAGAAAAAGGAGAGGGAGAATAGGCCAAGATATTTCATATAATAAGATTTTTCTTTATTACAATGAGCTATCACAATGATATGGAAGGGGAGAAGCAAGGGGGAATGAGGGAACCTTTGCTCTCATCAGAGGTGGCTAGGAGAGGAAACAGCATATATACTCAATGGGGTGTAGACATCTGGAATAAGAAGGAGGGGGGAGCAGGGGGAAGGGGTGGGGATGTGAATGGAGGAGGAGAGGATGGACCATGGTGGGGGGAGTGATCAGATATAACACATTTTCTTTTTTATTTCTTGCAATGGGCTGGGATTGGAAGGCCTGCCCAAGACCATAGGGCCAGGTGGATTCTGGGCCTAAGGGGTGGTATGGGGGCTCAGGGCCTCTTGGCCCCAGGGCCAGGGATCTGTCTGCTGTGCCAGTCAGCTACCCTACAGCAGAGTCAGAGTGAAAGGAGAGAGAAAATATAGTACATGGTAATGGAGAAATAAGAAAGGAGGGAATTGCGATCAGCAATGGCAAAGGTGGAAAAATATGGAAGTAACTTTTGTGATGGACTTACCATAAACAATGTGATCCACCCATAACAGAGCTGTTGGTGTTGGAACAAAGACTGAAGCCCATTTATTATTATTATTATTACTTGGGGGGAGGGTGCAGGGCAAATGGGGCTGGGTGTCCTGCCTGGGCCCACATAGCAGGGTGATCTTTGGGTGTCTGTGGCTGGATTTGGACCCGGGTACTCCTGGCTCAAGGGCCAATGCTCTGTCTGCTGCCCAGCCACTCCTACTATTATTACTATTTTATTTTATTTTGGGTCTTTTTTTTCCTTCTTTTTGGTTTTTGCATGTCAGTGGAGATCAGGTGGCTTGCATGTCCCATGGCTGGATGATTGTTGGTACTACGGGGCTGGATGTGGTCTCGGGTGCTCGTGACTCCAGGGCTGGTGCTTCGTCCATTGCACCACCTGGCCATATATACAATTATTACTATTTTTTTAATTTTAATTTTTTTTCTCTCCCCTTTACTTTATCACTCAAGCAAGTCTATATTCATGGGGGGGATATTTTGTTTACTCTTAAACAAGAATATTTTATTAATGTAAAAAAAACATTTGTACAAAATGAGAATAAAATAATAAAATAAAATAAAATGAAAAAAAAAAAAACTTTTACTTTTGGGGAGCCTAGGTGGCTTGGTGGATAGAGCACCAGCCCTGGAGTAAGGAGTACCTGAGTTCAAGTCCAGGCTCAGACACTTAATAATTACCTAGCTGTGCCTTGCACAGGCCACTTAACCCCATTTGCCTTGTAAAAACCTAGGGGAATAAAAGTTTTACTTTCTCTGGGTGTTTGCATGCTTCCTGACATTTCACAGGTGGATTTTGTACATAAGAATAGATACAAATATGATGATATCCTGGGAGTTTTCATCTAAAATATGCCAAAATCTTCAAGAAAATTCTTCAAAAATCATTTCCTGTTCTCTAGATGCATTTCTTTAGAGTGCTATTTAAAGATAATCCTAAATGTATTGTGAGATATTCCATATGAGCTTATTGCAAAAGAAAACATCACTCACCCTGAATGTGTATTGTCAGCCTTGGAAAATGACATTAAAATAATCTTAAGATAAGAGAAACACTAACTGAAAAAAAAGGTCTCTGAAGAAAATAATACCTTCCAATCTAAAATGGAGCTTTGTAATAAATCAAGAAACAATAAAAAGAATCCCAAAACAATGAAAAACTAGAAGAAAATATGAAATATCTCATTGGGAAAATAACTGACCTGGAAAACTGATCCAGGAGAAAAAATTTAAAAATCTTTGGAGTACCTGAAAGTACCCGACCAGGAAAAGAGCCTAGACTTTGTTTTTCAAGAAATTCTCCAGAAAAATTGCCCTAATATCCTAGAAGCAGAGGGTAAAAGAGAAATTTAGGAAATTCCCCCAATCACCTCCTGAAAGAGATCCCAAAATAAAAACTTCCGGGAATATTACAGCCAAATTTCAGAACTCCCAAGTTCTACAGTAAAATCTGATAGGGCTTGGAATTTGATATTCTGGAAATCAAAAGGGCTTGATTTACATCCTAGCATAAACTATCCAGCAAAATTGAACATCCTCCTTCAGGGGAAAATATGGACATCAAGGAAATAGGGGACTTTCAGACTTTCCTTTTGAAATGACAAGAGCTGGACAGAAAGTTTGATCTTTAAATACAGGACTCAAGAGAAGCATAGAGAGGTTGGACAGGAAAGGCAAGTAATTAGGGATTTAGTGATATTGATCTGCTTGTATTACTTCATGGGAAGATGATACTGACAGCTATTATGAACTCTCTCATTTATCAGGGCAGTTCGAAGGAGCAAATATAGACAAAGCATAGGAAGGAGCTGAATATGCAAGTCATAAATATTATAAAGATGGAGTTATTGTGTGAAAAAAGAATGTATTGGGAAAAAGGGAAAAGCTGATAGAATGGCCTAAGTTCTTTCCATATCAGTGGCAAGAAAAAACTTTCACAATGCATTAGAAGGGGGGAGAAGGTAAGGGAGAATGAGTGAGACTTAATTCTTTTCATGGGTCAAAGAACCACTAAATTGAGAATAGAAATATATCTTACCCTAGAGGAAAATAGGAGAGGAAAGGGATGGAAGCAAGGGGCTACTGGGAGGGGACAAGAGGATGAAGGTGATAAAAGAGAGGGAAGATCATGGGAGAGGATAATCAGATTCAACTTTTGAGTTGAAATAGGGAGAAAGGAGAGAGAGAATAGAATAAATGAGAAAGGGGAGGAACAGGATGGAGGGAAATTTAGCCAGCAATAGAAACTATAAGAAAAAATTATTGAAGCAATTTCTCTGATGGATTTATGATAAAGAATGCCATCCATCCCTAAGAAAGAGTTGATGGTAACTGAATACAGACTGAATACAGACAAAGGTGGTGGTAAATGAATACAGAATGGAGTATACCTTTTTACCTTTCTCTCACTTTAGTTTTCTTGAGGTTTCTCTTTCTTCCTATATGAGTGGATGTGAGTGTGTGTGTGCTGGGATTATGTTTACTTTTACAACATGGTTATTGTTATCTTGTTAAAAAATAAATGAGTAAAAAAAAATAAAATAAAAACAAAATAGAAAAAAAAAAGATTCCTAATTTAAGCATCCAGGATATGAAAAAAAAATGCTCACAGAGATTATCACTGAATGGTATTTGTGAAGTGGTTCTAAAATTAAATAAAAAGGTGAAAATTCTATTGAAGCACTTCTTAAATCCTTAGTAAGTCTCAATAAATCCACAGTGTCCCTGATGTGGGTACTTTTTCTATTTTTTTCTTTTTGTTATGGAACTTTAATCCATATCTTTTTGCAAATCCTCTACATGACGTTCAACCATTCTACTGAAGCCTTTCTTCTACTACTCTAAATATTTCAGAATTACCAATGCAATACTGAGATGGTCTGTCATTTTTCTAATTACATGATAAATTCAAGTTGAAATTAACTATATCTTCTACGTGATATCATTTACTCCTTTTCTTTCTTTCATATAATACACCTCTACTTTTCTTTGGTTAACTTGCGATTTTAATTCTAATGAGATTTCAGTGTTTCATTGTCTGCATTCACAAAAATATTATTAGACTAAAATATTGATTTTTGTCTTAAGAAACAGCAGAACCATTCTCTATGGATTTTTGAAAGTACTGTACATTTCTACAAATAGAATCCAGTTCCAGTCTTTATTTGTCCTCCTATCAAGCATTACCTCAGCTCATTGTCCATATGAAGTACATGAAGTACGTCTCATATAATTAGATGAATAGATAGGTAGATAAATAATTTAATAGATACATGAATGGATATAATATAGATAGATAGATAGATAGATAGATAGATAGATAGAAAGAGAGAGAGATAAAGAGACTGAGAGAGAGATAGACAGACAGACTCACACCACATGTTAACTTAATGGAATAGCCTGTTACGTGTATCTCCTTTAAATATGCACATATGCAAACTCTGTGTCTATAAATACATATATATATGTATATATATATATATATATATATATATATATATATAAAACTATATACACATCCATAGATAGATATGATGATGTAAGTATAGCAACATACATACACACTCTTAAATCGACTCAAAGGCACATCCACTGAATTGAATATCATAATCTTAAGGATAGGCAATCTTTATCTACTTTGTCCTTGGGGAATTGTTACAGTTGAATTCACTTGAGTGGTTTTTGAGTTCATTAAGGAGACTGCATTATCAAACAATGAAACTACCAATTATTTTCTTTACCACTTCAAGGAGAACCTGTGAGCCATCCTTCCATTTAGCTATAATATGCTTATAGGTTCAAGTTTAATTTATAGTCAGAATGCCAGTTCTGATATGGTTCAGTTACTTGAGTTGTATGTCAATTAGTAGTTGGACAATGATCTCATATTTAGAGTGCTAACAGTTAAATACATGTTTATGAATCATCCATAATCTGGGTGACTCTTAGCATCCTCCCCCATCTTCTACCACCCTGGTACTGTCTTTGCATAAATAAATAAAAGGTAGAGAGGGAACTATAGGACTAAGAGACACTAATTGAATGTATATAAAAAAAAACAAATAATGTTGTTTAATATTTGTGTACACAGCAAAGATGTTGCGTAATCATTTCTGTAATACGTAAGTATCTATTTTACACAACTGTAGCTTTGTACTTGTATATTTGTATGTGTATACATATATTTGCATATGGGTAAAACATGTAATAGAATTGTAATTACACAGAATTTACTATGGGCCGAGAATTGTACTGAGTGCTTTTTTATTATTGTCCTACAATAACCCTGAGAGATTGATACTATTATTATCTCCATTTTGTTGATCAGGAAACTGAGGCTAACAGAAGGGTTATCTAATTCCATGTGTGGCACTATATCCAATGGGCCACATAGATACATATATAATTTATGCATGGAGAGAGATAAAATACATATCCATGTATGCATATATATATATATATATATATATATATATTTTATATAGGTACATACTAGCACACACACATATACATATATATATATATATATATATATATATATATATATATATATATATATTTATATGCAAAACATCATGGGTTCCATGAGTAGAGAACTGAAAACTGAAAGCAGCTTCAGGACTGATAGGTGAAAGTTTCCAAAATTTTATATAAATATATATAAATTTTATATATATATATATAAATTTTATATAAATATATATTTATATAAATATATATATAGAGAGAAACTTTATATATGTGTGTATACACATATAGAAACTTTATATATGTGTATATATAGAAATAAATTTTATATATATATGAACATTAACATACACACACACACACACACACATATATATATATATATATATATATATATATATATATATATATATATATTTCTAACTAGAGATCTTCATACCTATTCTGAATGGGTATTTTCTAGAATACTGTTAAAGGAAACTCTTCTTAGGGTTTAGGTCAGACTAGATGACATCTGAAATTCCCCATTGCTCTGAGATTCTATGAACTGAAAAATATTGATTAATTATTCTATTCCTTAAATAGAATGGGGCTCAGGTAACAATTGATACCTCTCATTGAAAATTCATTCAAATTTGTTACAGCAGGAAAGAAGCACTTATATCTAGAAATAGTTTTATACTTTGATGAATCATTGTGATATATGTACAAAAAAAGCTATGTGGTATAGTGAATGGTATGGTGTGCCTTCAAATTGGATGATGTGATGACAAATCCAACTCCATTCACTCATTAATTTTGTGATCCTAGGTAAATAACAGAAGTGAGACTGAGAGATTAAGTTTTATGAGTTATGATGTTTGTTTTTTATTTCCTGAGCTAGACTCTGAACTCATCTTCATGATTTCAAATTAAGAACTCCTTCCTCCTTGTCAATTAACTGTCTTATGCACTATGTTATATGGGATTCATGAGAGCCAGAAACCAAATAAATACTGGAATATAAGATAACAACACAACATGATGCATCACTGACAGAAGCCAGAGAAAGAGAATAGACTAGCTAGTACCAGTTCTTTAAAAAATCTAAACAAATCAATATTTTAAACATTTTTTTCAATCCTTTATAATTCCTGAGACTATAATCTATAAATTCTACATTGTGTATGTGAAGTTATCAACCTTTCTGGAAAGCAATATGGAACTCTTCCCACAGAGCAATAAAACTATCCATACCCTTTGACTCAGCAATTCCCATTCTGTGCCTATATTCAGAAGAAATAACAAAAAATAGAAAAAGTTCCACATGTTCCAAAATATTCATAGCAGTTCTTTTTGTAATGGCAAATAATTGGAAGTTGGGGGGATGCTCCTCAACTGGAGAATGGCTAAACATGTTATAGTGCATGAATACTATGTACTTTACTATAAGAAACCATAATGATCAGACTCTAGAGAAGCATGGAATGATTTATGGGATCTGATGCTGAGTGAAGGGAACAGAACCGAGAGAACAATGTATACATTAACTCCATAAGATGATCAACCTTGATGGAAGCAGCTCCTCTCAGCAGTTCAGAAAGCTAGGACAACTGTATTAGACCTGCTATGGACAGTGCTATTCTCATCCAGAGGAAGAAAAACAAAACAAAACACAAAACCAAAAAAGCCTTCAGAGTCTGATTAACACTGCACTCACTTTTTAAAAAATATCTCTTAGGTATCTCTTTTCCTTATTCCTAATTCCTCATTGTGAAAATGACTAATCTGTAAACGTATTTAACACAAACGTGTATGTACAATATTAACCTGACTATTCACTGCTGGGGGTGGGGAAGTGGGAAGGTAGGGTAGAAGGAAATTTTGTAACTTAAAAATATACATATGCCAATGGATGAATGTTGAAAAGCTTTCATAGCATGCATTTGGTAAAATGAAATGTCAATAAAAATAAATTTAAAAAATTCTACATTGGGTCATTGAAATTCACAATCTATTTTTTAGTTGTTTTTTTTGGCAAGTCAATGGGGTTAAGTGACTTTTCCATAGTCACATAGTTAGGTAATTATTATTTGTCTGAAGCCAGATTTGAACTCAAGTCATCCTGACTCCAGGGTCGGTGCTCTATCTACTGTGCTAACTAGCTGACCCAAAACTCAACATCTTTAAGTAAGGGCATGAAGGTTCTGTAATGATAGTTTATTATTATAAAGACAACCTATGAACAAAAAGAAAATAAATAAATAATAAAATTCCTTGTCATTCAGACCGTAACCAGAAATCACTGATTTTTTTAAAATTCCATTAAAAACTCCAAATAACTCCGCAAAGCCTTTCAAACACCACAATTTTCTTGAAGAAATACAGTGCATACTTAATGAACTTTATTATGCTGAAAAACAATTTGAAACTTCTCTAAAGATTTTATCCCTTAAAGTATTTGTCTCTGATTCTTTCAGGTAAATGAAAACTTGTTAAAATATATTTTAAGATTAATCTCACTCTGGATTTGTCATTACCATTATTGTTTATACTTACCATTTATACAGGATTCTTTACATTTTCAAATTGTTTTATAATTATTAAATAGTTTTCAAAATATTTCTGGCACAATATTATGACATGACATACATTTTCCAAATAAGAAAATGTCATTGTAGAGGGTATCCAGGAGTAATTAATATTTATTGTGATTCTACCTAGACAAATTTTTAGGAAAAGTAGTAAATAGAACATACTCTATAAAATCTTGAGATGTTTTAGTAATTTCTCTCAAATCTGTATTTATCCATTCAGTATATCTTGCTTGGACATGCTGAATTACAAGACTCTAGAAAATGTTTTGGGAAGAAGAGAAGTCAAGATTACAAAGACATTTATTTACCAAACTCTCTCCCAAACCCATCCAAATGCATTTTACATTATGATTCTAAAAATGTTGTCAGCAGAACCCAAAAAAGAGATGTAGGAAATCCATTTTCCAGCCCAAGACAACTTGGAAGATCAGCAGAAAAGTCTGTTGCACCAGGTTGAAGTCTAGTGCACTATAGTCCTAGGCCCAGCAACCCAGGAATAGACCATGAAGGCCATTGTGGCCTTCATGTGGCCAAAAGTGGCAGCAACTGCTTTCAAAACTCTCATATCACATATGGCAAAAGGGTCAAACAAATAGAAGATTTTAGCGGGGCAGAATCAAGATGGTGGCATGACTCTAGCATGCTCCAGGAATTTTCCTGACTTGAAGTTAAATGAAGCCTCTGCACAGACGTTAAAGCTACAAGTCCCACCAAAAAAAAAAAAAAAAAAAAAGATATCCCCTCAGCAGTGGAAATTCAGATGAATATTGTACATACACATTTGTGTTAAACATGTTTACAGATAATTCATTTTTGGTAT
Source organism: Macrotis lagotis (assembly GCF_037893015.1). Taxonomy (NCBI): domain Eukaryota; kingdom Metazoa; phylum Chordata; class Mammalia; order Peramelemorphia; family Peramelidae; genus Macrotis; species Macrotis lagotis. The sequence goes on from NC_133658.1 coordinate 551,645,932, forward strand.
GAGGAATTGGGATTAGGGGAAAGAAATATGTAAGAAATATTTTTTTTAACAAGTGAATATAGTATTCATCAGATTTTGAAGGATTTTCTTTTTTGTTTCATTTGTTTTGTTTGTTTTTCTTCCTCTGGATGAGGATTTCGTTGTCCATAGACAGTCTAATAAGGTTGTCCTAGCTCTCTGAACTGCTGAGAGGAGCTGCTTCCCCCAAGGTTGATGAACTCATAATGTTGCTATTAATGTGACCAATGATTTTTTGGTTATGCTCTTTTCACTCAATATCAGATCCTGTTATTTATTCCATGCTTCTCTAGACTCTGACCATTTATGGTTTCTTATAGAACAATAACATTCCATAACATACACGTACCATAACTTGTTTGACCCCTAAATTTCCAACTCTTTGTCACTACAAAAAGAGTTGCTATGAATATTTTGGAACATGTGGGACTTTTCCCATTTTTTTAGGATTTCTTCTGGATACAGGCATAGAATCGAAATTGCTTGGTCAAAGGGTGCAGTCAGTTTTATTGCTCTTTGGGGACAATTCCATATGGTTCTCCAGAATGTTTGGAACAGTTCACAATTCCACCAGCAAGGCATTAATGTCCCAATTCTCCCATAACCTCTCCAGCACTGCTTATTTTCCCTTTCTGTCTTCTTAGTCAATCAGATAGGTGTGGGATGATTCCCCAAAGCTGTTTTAATTTGCATTTCTCTAATTAATAATGAATTGTAGGATTTTCATATAGTTATATATATTGCTTTAATTTCTTCATTTGAAAACTGTTCATATACTTTGACCATTTATTAATTGGGGGATGACTAGCAATCTTATAAATCTCATGCAATTCCCTTCATATTTTAGAAATATTTTTTTAGAATTTTAGGTGTTTTATCAGAAAACCTAGCTGGGAAAATTATTTCCCAGCGTTCTGTTTTTCTTCTAATTTTGACAGCATTAATTTTATTAGTTAAAAATTTTAATTTAATATAGTCAAAATCATCCATTTTACAATTTAATGTAATCTATTTCATGGTTTGTCATAAATTTCTCCACTTTCCATAGAGCATTACTTGCTCTATTAATTTATCTATGGTGTCACACTTTTTGTCTAAATTCTGTACCCATATTAATCTTATTTTGTTGTAGAGTTTGAGATGAGGATCTAAGCCTAGTTTTTGACATACTATTTCTGAGTGTTTCCAACAATAAGTTGATGTCTTTGGAATTGTCAAACAATATATTACTATAGCCATTTACTTCTGTTTCTTTTGAACCGATCCTAATCACTCATCCATTACTCTATTTCTTTTTTTGTTTGTTTTTGCAAGGCAGGGGGGTTAAGTGACTTGACCAAAGTCACACAACTAGCTATTATTAAGTGTCTGAGACTGAGATTGAACTCAGATCCTCCTAACTCCAGGGCTAGTGTTCTCTGTGTCACCTATAAGCCCCATTACTCTATTTCTTAACCAGTGCTTTATAGCATAGTTTTACATTTTACAGGAACATTGTACACATCAACAACAACATTGTGAATTGATCAACCTTGATGGATGCAGCTCCTCTCAGCAGTTCAGAGAGGAGACCCTAGGAGACCAGCTATGGGACAATGCTATCCTCAACTAGAGGAAGAAAAACAAAACAAAACAAAATAAAAACCTCTACAGAATCTGAATGAACACTACATTCACTTTTTAAAAATTTCTTTCTTTTTAATCCTAATTCCTCATACCAAAAATGAGTAGTCTATAAACATGTTAATTATAAATGGGTATGTACAATATTTTCCTGACTGCTTACTGCTGAGAGGAGGAGGGGGAAGTGGGGGGGAGGAAATCAGGTAACTTAAAAATATGCTTATGCATGTGGATGAATGTAGAAAAAATTTCATAACGTGTAATTAGAAAAAATAGAATAAAATGTCAATTTGAAAGAAAAAGATTATAGGACAGCTAGGTTGCGCAGTGGATAGAACACTGGCCCTGAAGTCAGGAGTACCTGAGTTCATATCCAGCCTCAGACACTTAATAATTACCTATGTGTGTGGCCTTGGGCAAGCCACTTAACCCCATTCCTTGCAAAAAAATAAACCTAAAAACATGATTATAGGTGTCTCTTTGATTGTGTGCTGAGGAAGGACTTTGCTGCTTTTCCCATACTCAGATCTGTGTCAAAGTCATGTGAGACAATCCTAGGTCTATCAGGGTAGGAAAAAGTGATTTTGGTCACTTTCAGATTAGAACAAAAGCCAGGAGAGTATAAAACCATCTTTCCTTAGAATATATCACCTTGAAAGTATAGGAAAACATAGGTACCTAAAAATATCTCTGAAAACAGCTGCTCAAATCTCCCCAGAAGTTTAGGACAGTACACCCTCCACCCTGGAAGCAGAGCCATATTTTGCAAAAAAAAAAAAAAAAAAAAAGCTAAAATCTATTCAAAGACTAAGAAAATGATCAATGAATGATAGAAATAATTGATCATAGAAATTTACTTTGGTTACAAGGAAGATCAAAATACATACTCAGAAAAAAGATAAAAAAAATTAACTACATTGGAAGGTCCCCTCCCCTGCCAAAAAAACATAAATGAATTGATCTCAGGCTATGGAAGAACTCAAAAGAAGAGTTTTGAAAATCAGATAAGAGAGGTAGAGGAAAAAAGTGGGAAAAGAAATGAGAGTGATATATGAAAATCTTGAAAAATTAGCAAGCATCTTGGTAAAGGAGATATAAACACACACACACACACACACACACACACACACACACACACACATACATACATACACACGCACCCCAAACAGTGAAAAACTAGGCTCATAAAAACCAGACTTGGTCAGATGGCAAAAACAGCGCAAAATAAAAGCCAATGAGGAGAAAATACATTAAAAAGCAGAACTGGTCAAATGGGAAAAAGAGGCACAAAAATTCTCCTTTAAAAATCTCCTTTAAAAGTAGAATTGTCCAAATTGTAGAGGAGGCCCAAGAGCCTACTGAAGTAAATAATTCCTTAAAAATTGAAACCAAGCAAATGAAAACTACTGATTTTCTAAGGAATCAAGAGCAATAAAAGAAAAAAGAATGAAAAAATAGAAGATAATGTGAAAAATCTCATTAGAAAATCAACTTACCTGGAAAATAGATTCAGGAAAAGATATTTAAAATTACTGGACTACCTGAAAGCAATGTGCAAAAATAGCCTAGACGTCATTGCCCAAGAAATTGTAAAGGAAAACTGTTCTGATATCCTATGACCAGAGAGTAAAATAATCTCTGAGTGAATCCACAATTACTTCCTGAAAGAGATGCCAAAATGAAGACCTCCAAGAATATTAAAGCTAAATTTCAGACATTCCAGGTAAAGGAGAATTTTGGAGACACAAGCAGGATAGCACAACATTTCCCAGCTTCTGCCTTAAAGGATTATAGATATTTAAATGTGGCATGAGAAGGCAAAAGAGCTTATATTACAACCAAGAATCACCTTTCCAGCAAAATTGAACATATTCTTTCCAGGGGAAAGATGGATATTAAATGAAATAAGGGACTTTCAAATTTTTCTGATGTAAACACCAGAATTGAACAGAAAATTTGATCAACAGAATCAGAAAAAAAAGTTAAACAGGAAAGGAAAATCATTAGGGATTTAATGTTATCAAACTATATATGTATATATATATATATATATATATGTGAAGTTGATATTGATAAATCATTTTTATGGCAGTCAGAAGGAGTATATTTAGACAGAAGGCACAGGTGAATTTAATATGAACGAATGATATCTAAAAATTGAAATTAAGGGGTGAGAGAGGAATATACTAGGAGAAATGGAAAAGGAGAGGTAGAATGTAGTTCATTACCCCACATAAAAGTGCCAAGAAAAAAAAACTTTTACAGTGAAGAGAGAAAGGGAGTATCTGAGAGAGATGGAATGAATGTTATTCTCCTTGTAATTGGTGCAAAGAAGGGAGAATATAATGCTCAATTGTGTATAGAAATATTTTTTTTTTACCCTATGGATAGTAGGATGTTATGGGGAGAAGAAAAAGGAGGGGGATGAAGGAAGGGAAGGCATATTTAGAGAGAGATATTCAGAATCAAAACACTTTTGAAGAAGGACAAGGTTGAAGGAAAGGGAATAGAATAAGGGGTGGGGGGAACAGGATGAAGAGAAATACAGTTATCAATAGTAAGTGAAAAATTGTGAAGCTCATTTCTTAAACATAGATAATTGGGTCAAATTTAGTAAAATAAAAGTCATTCCCCAAATGAGAAATGATCAAAAATATGAACGTACTTTCAGGTAAGCTTATCAGTCTAGCTATAGCTATGTATATAAAAAAAAAAAACCTATTAGTCACTACTGATTGGAAGAATTCAAAATAAAACCAATCTTGATATACTATCTTATAGCTATTAGGGAGGCGAATGGGAGAGAAAAGAAAAAAAAACTGACAAATTTTGGAGGGGTTACAGAGAAAATGAAGCATTAATGTACTGTTGGTGGATTTGTTTGGAACTATGCCAAAGGACTATAAAACCATACATATAACCTTTTGACCCAACAATGCCACAAGTATGTTTATATCCCAAAAAGGATTTAAAAAAAAAGGAAAAGAACTTAGATGAACAGCAATATCTAGAGCAGTTCATTTCTTGTGTCAAGTAACTGAGGGGATGTCCATAACTTAGAGAATGGCTGAAAACAATGTGGTTTTGGATTATGATTGAATGCTATTCTATCAGATATTTGTGAGTAAGATGATCTCAGAAAAAAAACTGAAAGGATTAACAGTATATGACACAGAGTGAAATGTACTTTATATCTATGTGGATTTGAGGAAATTTAAGCAAGTAGGGGACCCAAGTGAGGATTGAGTTGTGGTACAAAAAGGACATACAGAAGAAATTGACAATTTTATGGGCATACATACTTAGAGAAAAATTCCCAGTTTCAGTAAAGTCCCAAGAAAAAGTTGGCACTTTGGCCAAATTCCCAGAGGCAACCTAACAACAAATATAAATGTAATATTAAACCAAGACTCCAAGCTCAGAGTATATGTTAGAAATTTTATTCTTCTTGAAGCTGAGAAATTGTGACTTGATTCAGAATATTTCATTAAAATAAATTCATTTAAGTCAATGAGTAGGAAAGCACATCAACTTCTGGGGATACTACAATGGCCCTTGAGTTTTAAAGCGGGGTGATTCTTATAAGTTTAAGATGTTATATTAGCAAGAAAGGATTCAGTGTGAGGGGGAGTAGAGAAATATTAAAGTAAAATGACAGCATATTGATCGGATGTTTGTGTTTATAAATAAAAATTAAACTTTACTTAGACATGTAGTTTAATTGGGATGGGGGACAACCAAAGGATAGAGGGATTCTCTTTATAATGGATAGATTACTAAGCAGACACTGAATACTATATTCTGAAATTTACAGTACTCAATTATTATGTGAGGCAGTCAAAAAAGGTTGAATGACTTAGGGAATGACTCAAAACTTCCTGATTGTGAATCTACCTCTTAAAATAATAAAGCTGAAAATTATAGTAATAATATAAAAATTGCCTAAATAATGTTTGTTAACATGCTTATCATTTTAACTTTGAAAAGAAAAATTCTTGGTAAGAAAAGACCCTAACTCAGAGACACCAAGGAACTCTAAAGAGACTATGATCTGGTCTCCAGCACAGAAAGACTTTCTTTAAGAAATAAGGAGTTTAAAAAATGAATTGGAAAACTTCTGAAAAGAAACCCAAAAGAAGATTAACACCTTGCAACAAGAAAACAAATCATTGGGAAATACAACTAGACAAATACAAAACAAGAATAATTCTCTTAGATCCCCAGTTGGACAAATACAAAAGGAGAATAATTCCCTCAGATCCTCAATTGGGAAAATGAAAAAGGAAAATAATTCTCAATTGGTCAAACGGAAAGTTCTTTCAAAAATAGAATTGATAAATTGGAAAAGAAATTGCAAAAGGTAAATGAAGAAAACTCCTCTCTGAAACAGAGAATAGAGTCTACAGAAACCAATGACTTCATGAGACAGCAAGAGCCTGTTAAAAAAAAACAAAAAAATAGAAAAAAATAGAAGAAAATGTAAAATACCTCATCAGCAAAACCACTGACCTTAAGAATAGATCGAGGAGGGACCACCTGAGAATTGTTGATCTTCCTGAAAATATTGAAGGGAAAGAAGCCTGGACTTAATATTATAGGATGTCATGATGGAAAATTTCACTGATATCATGGAACCAGAGGGCAAAAAACTTATCGAAAGAATATATCAATCCCCTCTGGGAAGAGATCCTAAAATGTAAACACCAAAGAATGTTGTGGCCAAATTACAGAACTATCAGATAAAAAAAGAAAATCCTGCAAGCAGCCAGAAAGAAACAATTTAAATACCAAGGAGCCACAGTAAGCGTTATGCAGGATCTGGCTGCATAAACATTAAGGAACTGAAGGGCCTGGAATGAGATATTGTGAAGACCAAGGAAGTTGGATTGCAGCCAAGAATCTACTATCCATCAAAGCTGAGCCATCTTTTTCAGGGAAAAGATGGATATTTAATGAAATAGAAGAATTCCAAAAATTCCTAATGAAAAGACCAGTGATAAAAAGAAAATTTGGCTATCAAACAGGAAGTTCACGAACCATATGAAAAGGTTAAAGAAAGGGTCGGGGGGGTAAGAAAAACCCTGCTATCCAATAGGATGAAACCAGCTATATCCCAGCTTGGGAAAAAGATTCTCATAAATCTTGAGAACTGTAACTCTAACAGAGAATATACCTAGTCAGAAGTGATGGACACTCATGAATTATCCATGAGACTGCTATCCAATGGGATGAAACTAGCTATAACCCTACTTGGGAGAAAGACTCTAATAACTTTCAAGAATTGTAAGTCTATTAGATAGAATAGAAGTAATGGGTACTCAGAATTTTCTATGACTCATATAGATAATTTAAAAACACTTCTTCCTTAAAAAAGAGGGACAGGCAGAAGACAGGAGGAGGGAGAGTATTGAATGGAGTAAATCTCATTACATTAAGAGGTACAAAACACCTATGGTAATAGAGGAGAACTTGGTTTAAAGTTAACTTATACACACACTCAGTTTACTTAAAATACATCATACCTTACAAGTATTAAAAGGTGAAAAGGGGAGGGGGGACAGAGAGAGGGAGGGGGAGAAAGGGGGAACTAACAGAAGGAAGGGGAGAGAAAGGGGAAAGAAAGGGGAGGGGTGGCTATAGGAGGGCAAACACACTGAAGGAGGTGGTATACAGGAACAAAATATTAGGAAATATGGATAAAGGGGAAAAAGGGAAAAATACAAACAGAGGGAAGATAGCATGAAGGGCAATAAAGAGTTAGTAATTATAACTGAATGTGAATGAGATGACCTCTCCCTTAAAATGTAAATGAATAGAAGAGTGGATTTAAAAAAAGAATCCTACAATAAGCTGCTTAGAAGAAAATCATTTGAAGCAGAGAGATAGAGATAGAGTAAAGGTAAAAGGTTTAAGCAAAGTTTATTTTGCTTCAGCTGAAGTGAAAAAAGAAGGGGTAGCAATACTTTTCTCAGACAAAGCAGCTGCAAAAATAGATTGAGTTAGAAGACATAAGGAAGGAAACAACAATCTCCTAAAAGGTACCATAGATAAGAAAGTGATTTCAATGCTGAATATGTTTTCACCCAATGGGATAGCAGCCAAATATTTGGAGGAGATGCTGAGAGAACTACAGGAATAAATAGAGAGCAAATCTCTACTAGTGGGAGACCTCAACCTCCCCCTCTGAGATTTAGATAAATCAAATCATAAAATAAACAAGAAAGGAGTTAAGGAGGTAAATAGATTGTTACAAAAGCTAGATATGATAGACTTATGGAGGAAACTGAATGGGGATAGAAAGGAATATACCTTTTTCTCCGCAGTACATGGAACTTACACATGTGCTAGGGCATAAAAACCTAAAAATAAACTGGAGAAAGGCAGAAATGGTGAATATATCTATCTCAGATCACAATGCAATAAAAATCATATGCAACGTTGAGCCAGGGATATAAAGACCCAGAATTGAAATTGAAACTGAATAACCGCATTTTAAAGAATGAGTGGATCAAACAACAAATTATAGAAATAATTGATTATTTTATCCTAGAAAATTACAATACTGAAACAAAATAAGAAAACCTATGGAATTCACTCAAAGAGGCTGTCAAGGAACATATTGTAACTTTAAATGCTTACATGAACAAATTAGAAAAAAAGGAAATCAATGAACTAAATATACAACTAAAAAATTGAGAAAGAACAAATTAAAAAACCCCAATTAAATACCAAATTAGAAATTCTAAAAATTAAAGTAGAAACTAATAAAATCAACAGCAAAATAATTATTGAAATAATAAGTGAAACCAAGAGTTTATTTTATAAAAAAACAATAAAATTGATATACCTCTGGTCAAATTGATTATAAAAAAGAAAGAAAGAAGAAAAGTAAATTGCTAGTATCATAAATGAAAAAGTCACTTAACACCAATGAGGAGAAAATTAAAGTAATAATTCAGAATTCTTTTGCCCAAATCTAAGCCAACAAATTTCATAATCTAAGTGAAATGGACAAATATTTACCAAAAATATAAGTTGCCCAGGTTAAATGATGAGGAGATTAAATACCTAAGCAAACCTATCTCACACAAAGAAATTCAACAAACTATCATTGAATTCCCTGAGAAAAAATTACCAGGGCTTCATGGATTCAAAAGGAAATTCTACCAAACATTTAAGAAACAATTCGTTCCAATTCTATATAAACTCTTTGGAAAAATAGGGGAAGATGAAACTCTGTCTAACTCTTTCTATGACACCAATATGGGGCTGATACCTAAACTAGGAAGAGTTAAACAGAGAAAGAAAATTATAGACCTATTTCCCTGAAGAATATTAGATGGAAAAATCTTAGCAAAATGATTACAAGAAGTTATCACTAGGATAATACATTATGACCAATTAGGATTTATCCCAGGAATTCAGGGTTGGTTCAATATTAGGAAAACTGTTAGTATAATTAATTATATCTACAAAAAACCTATCAGAAATTATATGATCATATCAAGAGATGCTGAGAGGTGGCTAGGTGGTGCAGTGGATAAAGCACCAGCCCTGGATTCAGGAGTACCTGGGGTCAAATCCAGTCTCAGACACTTAATAATTACCTAGCTGTGTGGCCTTGGGCAAGCCACTTAACCTCATTTGCCTTGCAAAAAGTTAAAAAAAAAAGATGCTGAAAAAGGTTTTGACAAAATAAAGTGCCCATTCCCACTAGAAATATTAGAAAATTTAGGAATAAATGGACTGTTCCTTAGAATAATAAGCAGTATACATCTGAAACCATCAAGAAGCATTGTATTAAATGGAGAGAGGCAAGAGGCATTCCCAATAAGATCAGGGGTGAAACAAAGATGCCCTTTATTTCAACTACAATACAATATTTTATTAGAAATGTTAGCTTCAGCAATTAGAGAAAAAAAGAAATTGAAGGAATTAGAATTGGTTAAGAAGAGACAAAACTCTCACTCTTTGCAGATGACATGGTGGTATACCTAGAGAATCCCAAGAAATCATCCAAAAATCTACTGGAAACAATTAACAGTGTGAGCAAAGTTGCAGTATATAAAATAAACCCTCATAAATCTGTAACTTGTCTATATATTACTAGCAACATACAGCAGGAAGAACTAGAAAGAGAAATCCCATTCAAAGTAACCTCATTCAATATAAAATACCTAGGAGTCTATTTGCCAAGGCAGACCTGGAAACTTTTTGAAAACAATTAGAAAACACTTCTACCACAAATTAAATCATATTTAAATAACTGGAAAAAACATCAGCTCATCATAAATAGGCTAAATATAATAAAAATGACAATTCTACCAAAACTAAGCTGCCCATTTAGTGCCCTACCAATCAACATTCCAAATAATTACTTTCATGAGTTGGAAAACCTTGTAAGTAAATTTATATGGAGAAATAAAAAGTCAAGGATCTCCAGAGATTTAATGAAAGAAAATGCAAAGGAAGGGGGCTTAGCCCTACCTGATCTGAAATTAGATTATAAATCATCAGTCATCAAAACTGTGGTATTGGCTGAGAAATAGAGTGGTGCAACCGTGTAATAGGCTAGGTACAATAACAGGAAAAGATTATAGCAATTTGCTGTTTGATACCAAGATAAGATCCAAATGAATACAGGATTTATATATAAAAAACAATACTATAAGCAAACTAGAAGATCAAGGAATAGTTTACCAGTCAGATCTATGGAAAGCCAAGTAGTTTTTGACAAAGGAAAAGATGGAGAACATCACTGACAACAAACTATATGATTTTGATTACATTAAATTAAAAAACTTTTGCACAGACAATACCACTGTAAACAAGATCAAAAGGAATGTAGCAAACTGGGAAACAATGTTTTCAACTAATCTTTCTGTCAAAGGACTCATTTCCAAAATATACAGAGAACTGAGTCAATTATTTTAAAAAAAGCCATTCCCCAATTGCCAAATGGTCAAGGGATATATACAAAGGCAATTTACATATGAGAGATGAAAGCAATCCATAGTCATATGAAAAATTCCCTGAAATCACTAATTATTAGAGAAATGCAAACTAATGTTTCTCTAATGTACCACCTGACACTGCTCAGACTGACTAATATGACCATAAAAGATAATGATCATTGTTGGAAGGGTTGTGGGAAATCTGGGACACTATTATTACATTGTGAGTGGAGCTGTGAACTCATCCAGCCTTTCTGGAGAGCAATTTGGAACTATGCCCAAAGGGCAACAAAAATGTGTATACCCCTTGATCCAACAAGACCACTACTGGGTCTATACCCTGAAGAGATGATGAAAAAGTGTAAAAACATCACTTGTACAAAAATATTTATAGCAGCCCTGTTTGTGGTGGAAAAATTTGGAAATTATGTGAATGTCCTTCAATTGGGGAATGGCTTAACAAACTGTGGTATATGTATCTCATGGAACACTATTGTATTATTAGAAACTAGGAGGGATGGGAATTCAGGGAAGCCTGGAGGAATTTGCATGAACTGATGCTGAGTGAGATGAGCAGAGCCAGAAGAACCTTGTACATACTAACAGCAACATGGGGGGTGATGATCAAACTTGATGGACTCAATCAGTACAACAATCAGGGACAGTTTGGGGTTGTCTGCAATGGTGAATATCAACTGTATACAGAGAAAGAACTGAGGAGTTTGAACAAAAACCAAGGACTATTAACTTTAATTTAGGATAAATACCTGATATCTTATTGTCTGATCATGCTATCTCATATGGTTTATGTTTCTCCCTTAAGGAAATGATTTCTCACTCATCACATTCAATTTGATTCAATGTATACCATGGAAACAATGTAAAGACTGACAAATTGCTTTTGTGGGGCAGGGGGGGAGTAAGATTAGGGGAACCTTGTAAAACTCAAAAATAAATTAAATATTTAAGAAGAAAAAAAATAAAATAATTCTCTCAAACCCTCAAATGATCAAAGGGAAAATTCTTACAATAATAGAATTAACCATTTGGAGTAGTTGCAAAAGGTAAAAGAAGAAAATTCTTCCTTAAAAAGATGAAAAGAGTCTATAGAAACCTATAATTTCATGTGACAACAAAATTTTTTTAAACGAAAGCAAAAAATAAAAAGAAATAGCACAAAATGTTAAATACCTCATCAAGAAAACAACTGACCTTGAGAATAGATTAAAAAAAGATAACCTAAAAATTAATGATCTTTCTGAAAACATTGAAAAGAAAAAAGTCTGAAATTAATATTATAGGATTTAGTGATGTAAAACAGTCCTGTTATCATAGAACTAGGGTCCAAAATAGTTATTGAAAAAATACATCAATGCGCTCCTGAAAGGGATCCTAAAATGAAAACACCAAAGAATATTGTAGACAAAAACACCGAGGAATATTGTAGACAAATCCCAAAACTATCAGATAAAAGAGAAAATACTGCAAACAGAAACAATTTAAATATAGAGGAGCCACAGTAAGGATTACACAGGACCTGGCAACATCAACATTAAGGGATTAGCGGCTCGGCCTCCTCAGCGGGCCTCATGCCCGGGCCGCGGGCGCCACCACCTCTCTGACTGCGTCCTGGCAGGGCGGGCCGCCCCATGGCTATGGGGGGAGTCTGGGGCCCGAGCCTGCCACCTGTGGCACCTGCTCTGCAGGGACTTGTACTAACTGCTCTTTGTGGCTGGAAGTGTTGCAGGATGTTGTGCCAAAACCTCCATTGCACCTTTGGATCAAGTGAAGATACTATTACAGGCACATAAACATCATTACAAACATTTAGGAGTCTTTTCTGCATTGTGTGCAGTCCCCCAAAAGGAAGGCTATCTTGGATTATAAAAAGGAAATGGAGCAATGATGATTAGAATCTTTCCATATGGTGCAATTCAGTTTATGTCCTTTGATCATTATAAAAAGGTATGACAGCAGTCATCTGTACTTATCCACTTGACATGGTCAGAGTTCGCTTGGCCTTCCAGGTGAAAGGAGAACACACATACACAGGAATTGTTCATGCATTCAAAACAATTTATGCAAAGGAGGGCGGCTGTCGGGAGTTTTACAGAGGATTGATGCCTACCATTGTAGGAATGGCTCCCTATCCAGGAGTTTCTTTTTTGACTTTTGGTACCTTAAAGAGTGTTGGTCTCTCCCATGCTCCAACCCTGCTTGGAAGACCTTCATCAGATAATCCTAATGTCTTAGTTTTGAAAACGCATATAAACTTGCTTTGTGATGGTGTCACTGGAGCAATAACACAGACAATATCTTATCCACTTGATGTAACCTGTCTTCGAATGCAACTAGGGACTGTTCTCCCAGATTCTGAAAAGTGCCTTACAATGTTGAAGACACTGAAATATGTCTACAGAAACCATGGAATTTGTGGAGGACTCTATCGGGGCCTGTCTCTTAACTACATTCGCTGTGTTCCCTCCCAGGCTGTGGCGTTCACAACCTATGAGTTCATGAAGCAGTTTTTGCACCTCAACTGAAGTCACATTTTTCCCCTTTAGAAACTGTCCAGGGATCAATACATGTTTATCTGTTATATAAATATATATAATGTTTTACTTTACTATTGGCAGTGGCCGGGAAGGCGTTGTGTGGATTAAGTAAGTGGAAAATTACATTTGTCACTGCAAGTCTTGGCATTGGACTACTTGATTTTTTTTTTAAACCAGAAACCAGAAGTGCTTTCTGTTGTTTTTTGATGCCATAATTTGTGGTTTTTCTGATCTGAAACACCTCTTTAAGCAAACTCTGGAAATTTTATTAAGTTAATCAGTTTCATTAAAATAACTGAAAGGTCTGAGAAACTGCTGATTCATTGGTGTCCATTATAGGTTTTCCAAGATTTACTCTGAACTTTATCATGTTCTTCTTAGCATTTTTTAATAATTGTGGCAAGAAAACATTCCAGTCTTATTCAGGACTTAATGAAAAACTATGCTGGATTTTAAAATGAACTATGTTCATTTTGTTTTATAAATTAGATTTGATTAAGTGTGATTAGTGTAAGAAGAATGTATATTGAAATTTTATGTTGCCCAGTTGGGTAAGTGTACTGTTCAAGCCAGCACTAAAAGGGGGACATTTTGTGGATGAAGATGACTGGTTTCTTGTCAAAATGAACACAATATACCATGGGACTAAAATGTTATTTTATGATAAAATTATAAATGTGACATAAAAGTAATAACATGATTCAGAAACTAAAAAAAAAAATTAAGGCATTGAAGGGCCTGGAATGCAATATTCTGAAAAGCAAGGGAGCTTGGAATGCAGCCAAGAATCTACTATCCAGCAAAGCTGAGCCTTCTCTTCCAGGGCAAAAGATGCACATTTAATGAAGTAGGAGACTTCCAACATTTCCTGATGAAAAGACCAGAGCTTAATAGGAAAATTTGGATTCCAAACAGGAGACTCAAGCAACACATGAAAAGCTAAAATTACAAAAAAAAAAAAAGGGTGGGAAGGGAAATAATTGTTATCAAATAAGATGAAACTGACAATATCCCTACCTGGAAGAAAGACTAACCACTCTCGAGAATTGTAACTCTATTAGAGAGAATTTAATTAGCCAGAAGAGATGGATACAAATGACTTATTTGAAAAACTGTTATCCCACAAGATGAAACTAGAACTATACTTAACTGGGAGAAAGATTCTAACAACTCTCAATAATCATAATTCTAGTAGAGAAAATAGCCAGAAGTGATGGACACTCATGATCATTCTGTGACTCAGATAGAATGATTTAAAAATAATACCTCCTTAAAAAGGAGGACAGTAAAGAGATGGGAGGTTGGAGGAGACTGAATGGTATAAATCTCATTACATCAAGAGGTACCAAGGACTTATTGTGATAGAGGGGAAGAAGGGAGGAAGTGAGAACTGCCTGAATCTTATTCTCATCAGATTGACTTAAAGTTAACATATACACACATTCAGTTAAGTTACAAAACTTTTCTTAACTTTACAGATTTAAAAGCAGACAACAGGAAGGGGAGGAAAGGGGGAATCAACAAAAGAAAGGGAAGGAAGAAGGGGCAAAGGGAAAGGGGATAAAAAGGGGAGGTGGCTTGAATATAGGAGGGCAAACAAACTGAAAGTGGTGGTATTCAGAAACAAAACACTGGGGAACATTTATAAAGGAAAATAAGGTGGAAAATACAAACAGCGGGGAGATAACATGGAAGGCAATAAAGAGTTGGTAATTATGACTTTGAATGTGAATGTAATGAACTCTTCTGTAAAATGTAAGCAAATAGAAGAGTAGATTAAAAACAAGAATCCTGCAATACGCTGCTTACAAGAAACTTATCTGAAGCAGAGAGATACATAAAGAGTAAAGGAAAAAGGTTGAAGCAAAATATATTTTGCTTCAGCTGAAGTGAAAAAAGCAGGGGTAAAAATCCTTATCTCAGGGAAAGCAGCAGCAAAAATAATTAGTTCTATCTGAAACCATCAACAAGCATTATATGTAATGGTTATAGGCTAGAGCCATTCCCAATAAAATCAGAGTTGAAACAAGGATACCCTCTTCACTACTACTATTCAATATCATACTAGAAATGGTAGCTTCAGAAATAGGAGAAAAAGAAATCAAAAGAATTAGAATAGGGAAAGAAGAGACAAAACTCTCACTCTTTGTAGATGACATGATGGTATAACTAGAGAATCCCAAAAACTCATCTAAAAGACTACTAGAAATAATATGCAACTTTAGGAAATTCGCAGGATATAAAATTAACTCTCATAAGTCCTCAACATTTATATATATATATATATATATATATATATATATATATATATATATATATATATATACATATACATATAAAACTAGCAAGAGAAAGAACTAGAGGTAAAAATCCAATTTTAAGTATCTTCAATCAATATAAAATACCTGGGATTCTACCTACTATTTGAAAACAATTACAAAAAAAATTATCACACAAATAAAATCAGACTTAAATAACTGGGCAAATATCAACTACTCATGGATAGGTAGAGCAAATATAGTAAAAATGAAAATTATATCAAAATTAAACTACTTGTTTAGTGCCTTACAAATCAAAATTCTGGCAGAGCCAAGAGGGTGACAAGACAGGATCACATCGTAGGTGCTCTCTGATAAAACTCATAAGCTAAGGACTCTAAACTTTTGAGAGACAGAACACACAGAGGGACCCAGGAAGGCAGTTCTCCTACTTCAGGTAACCTGGAAAAAAGAAGAAAGGCTCTGCTCCCTGGGGTCAGAGCTACCCTACAGCAGAGTCAGAGTGAAAGCAGAGAGAAAATACAGTACATGGTAGTGGAGAAATACAAAAGGAGGGAGTTGGGATCGGCAACGGCAACAGTGGAAAAATATGGAAGTAAATTTTGCAATGGACTTATCATAAAGAATGTGATCCACCCACGACAGAGTTGTTGGTGTTGGAACAAAGACTGAAGCACATCTTTATTATTATTTGGTGGGGGGGGCAGTGCAGGGCAAATAGGGCTGGTTGGCCTGCCTGGGGCCTCATAGCAGGGTGATTGTTGGGCATCTGAGGGCAGATTTGGACCTGGGTGTGCCTGGCTCAAGGGCCAATGTTTTGTCTGCCACCCAGACACCCCCATTATTATTACTATTTTATTTTATTTGGGGTCTTTTTTATTTTTTGGTTTTTGCAAGGCAGTGGGGTTTGGGTGGCTTGCATGTCACACAGCTGGGTGATTATTGGGTGAATGGGGCCAGATGTGGGCTCGGGTGCTCGTGGCAACAGGGCTGGTGTGCTGTCCATTGCGCCACCTGGCCATACCTACAATTATTACTATTATTTTTTTATTTTAATTTTTTTCTCTCCTCTTTATCTCTCAAGCAAGTCCATATTTATCGGGGAAAGGGGTATTTCATTTACTCTTAAACAAGAATATTTTATTAATGTAAAAAAATTATTTGTACAAAATGAGAATAAATATTAAATAAGAAAGAAAGAAAAAAGCTAAAGAAAACCCCCCAAAAAAACAAATCAAAATTCCAAAAAAAATACTTTAATAAGTTAGAAAAAATGTAAATAAATTCATATGGAGAAATAAAAAGTCAAGGATCTCCAGAGATTTAATGGAAGAAAATGCAAAAGAAGGTGGCTTAGCCCTACCAGATCTAAAATTATATTATACAACATCATTCATAAAAACTGTCAGGTTTTGGCTAAAAAGTAGAGTGGTGTATCCATGGAATAGACTAGTTGCAATAACAGGAAATGATTAGAGTAATCTACTGTTTGATAAACCCAAAGAGTCCAACTTTTGGAACAAAAATTCTCTCTTTGCTAAAAACTGTTGGAGAAAATTGGAAGTTAGTATGGAAGAAACTTAGATTAGATGAACATTTCACACCCAAACCTAAGATAAGATCCAAATGGATACAGGATCTAGACATAAAA
The DNA here is from genome assembly GCF_037893015.1 of Macrotis lagotis. NCBI lineage: Eukaryota > Metazoa > Chordata > Mammalia > Peramelemorphia > Peramelidae > Macrotis > Macrotis lagotis. The sequence continues at coordinate 551,663,012 of NC_133658.1, forward strand.
AAACAATATTATAAGCATTCTAAAACATCAAAGAATAGTTAACCAGTCAGATCTATAGAAAGGAAAGCAATTTATGACCAAGGAAGTGATAGAGAGCACCATTAAAAATAAACTAGATAATTTCGATTACATTAAATTAAAAAGGTTTTACACAGACAAAACCACTGTACCCAAGATCAAAAGAAATGCAGTAAATTGGGAAACAATTTTTATGACTAGTGTTTCTGACAAAGGATTCATCTCTAAAATATACAGGGAACTGCATCAAATTTACAAAAAAAAAGCAAGACAAACCACCCAATTAACAAATGGTCAAAGGATGTGCGAAGGCAATTTACAGATGAGGAAATCAAAGTGATCTATAGTCATCTGAAAAATTGCTTGAAATCACTAATTATTAGAGAAATGTAAATTAAAACATCTCTGAGATACCACCTCACACCTGTCAGACTGGGCAATATGACCAGAAAGGACAATGATCAATGTTGGAAGGGATGTGGTAAATCTGGGGCACCAATATATCCTTGGTGCAGCTACAGCTTTTCTGGAGGACAATTTGGAATTATGCCCAAAAGACAGCAAAAAATGTGTTTACCCTTTGATCCAGCAATACTACTATTACTGGGTCTATACCCTGAAGAGATTACCAAAAAGGATAAAAAGTTCACCTGTACATAAATATTCATATCAGCTCTGTTTGTGGTGGCAAAGAATTGGAAATCAAGTAAATGTCCTTCAATTGGGGAATAGCTTAACAAGCTGTGGTATATGTGTGTCATGGAACACTACTGTTCTACTAGAAAACAGGAGGGATGGCAATTCAGGGAAGCCTGGAAGGATTTGCACGAACTGATGATGAGCGAGATAAGCAGAACTAGAACATTGTACACCATAATGGCAAGATGGCAGTGATGATTAACTTTAATGAACTTGCTCATACCCACAGGGCAACAATCAGGGGCAATTTTGGGATAGCTGTGATGGAGAATGCCATCTGTATCCTGAGAAAGAATTGTGGAGTTTGAACAAAGACCCAAGACTTTCTATTTACCTTTAATTTTTTTTTCAAAAATTGTCTTATTATGTAATTCTGTTATATCTCATATTATATGTTTCTTCCTTAAGGATTCAGTTTCTCATCACATTCAACTTAAATCAATGCATACTATGGGAATGATGTAAACACTAACAAACTGCCTTCTGTGGGGGTGGGTGGAGGGGAGCAAGAATGGGGGGGATTGTAAAACTCAAAATAAGTAAAACCTTTCTAGAAAAATAAAATAAAAACTAGCTCTAGCCTAAAAAATGTTTGTGATGCCTCATTTTATTGCAAAAATATCACAAATATAATCTTTTGGTTATATAAGTGGTTTGGTTATATAAGTTATATAAGGACACAAGTTATATCACTTTGGTATCTATGAAAATTTGGTATTCAGTCACAAAGGAGTTACCCAAGTCTCTGATTATATGTAGGAAGTTTTATTTTTCTTGAGGCTCAGAGAAACTGTTACTGAACTCAGACTTTTTCATCAGAATAAATTTACTAAAGCTAATGAGTAGGGAAGCTATACAAGTTGATATACTTGGTTATCTTTTTCACACACGCATATTTTTAAGTTACAAAATTTCTTTCCATCTTCCCTTCCCACCATGCTCTCCTCAGGTGCAGTCAGGTTAGCATTGCACATACATGTTTTAATAAACATGTTTACCAATTAGTTATTTTCATTATGAGGAATTAGGATTAAGGAAAAGAGATAATTTTTACAAAGTGTTCCTCAGGGTTTTGTGTGTGCGTGTGTGCGTGTGTTTGTGTGTGTGTGTGTGTGTGTGTGTTCACAGCCAAATGACTTTGGTTGTTTTTAAGCTCATATACCAGCACACTTGTTGGTCCTTCATTTTCTCTCTCTTTAAAAAAAAATATTTTCATCTATTTGTACATGCATATTTTCAAGTACAAAATTTCCTTCAACCCACCCTTCCCATCCCCCTCTCCTCTCATGGACAGTCAGGTTAGCTTTGCATATACATATTTTGTTAAACATGTTTACACATTAGTATTAGTCATTTTCAGTATGAGGAAGTAGGATTCAGGGAAAGAAATATATAAGAGATAACTTTTATGAAGTGTTCATCAGATTCTGGATGGTTGTTTTTTATTGAGTGTGTTTGTGTATGTGTGTGTGTGTGTGTGTGTGTGTGTGTGTGTGTGTGTGTATGTGTTCATGCATGTTTGGCTTTGTTTGGATTTTCTTCCTCTGGTTAGGGATAACATAGTCCATAACTGCTATAATATAGTTTTCCTAGATCTCTGAAATGCTGAAAGGAGCTGCTTCCATCAGGGTAGTTCACACAATACTATTGTTCTCCTGGTTCTACTCCCTTTGCTCAGCATCAGATCCTGTAAGTCATTCTGTACTCCTCTAGAGTCTGATCATTTAAGGTTTCTTATAGAACAATAGTATTCCATAGTATTCATGTTCTATAACTTGATTAACTATTCCCCAATTGATGGATATCCCTTGAAATTCTGAATCTTTGCCACTACAAAAAGAGCTACTATGAATATTTTTGAACATGTAGAACTATTCCATTTTTTTATAATTTCTTCTGGATACAGACCTAGAATTATATTTTCTGGGTCAAAGACCATAAACAGTTTTTTTTTTACTTTTTGGGTAGTTCATATTGCTGTCTGGAAAGGTTGTAACTGTTCACAAATCCATCAGCAATTATCAGTGTCCCAATCCTCCCAGAACCTCTCCAACATTGACCATTATCCCTTTTTCTCATCATGATCAATCTGATAGGTACGAGGTGATACCTCATTGTTGCTTTAATTTGAATTTCTCTAATCAAAATGATTTGGAGCATTTTTTTCATATGATTAAATATAGCTTTAATTTCTTCAATTGTAAATTGTTTGTTCATATCCTTTGACCATTTATCAATTGGTTTAGCTGGTTATACAAGTGGGTGGTTATTCAATTGATTGTGCAAGTTATTGATTATACAAATTACACAAGTTCAAAACAGGTTATAGAATTTTGGTGATATGAACTTGGTTTTGGTTATATGAGTTATACATATTGGTTATACAAGTAATACAAGTGATTATACAAGTTGTATCTACATGCCAAGTGTGGCGACAGGGAGTGAAAAAGGACCCCCTTACTTAATAACTCAAGAGAAGCACAGTCTTGGATCTATTCTTACTATCTAAATGTTCTTTAGATTTCCCAATCACAAGTGGAGTAAAATGAGAATATATCCTTGCTACCATACTTTTTAGAACAATGTTTTAAGTCATGTTATCAAATGTCTTTACTGAGGATGAATATGACCTCAAGATTAGCAACTGTGCTGACGGCAAATAAATCAACTTGAAAAGGTTAAAAGTCAAGACCAAAGTGGAGGGAGAGTTGGTGCATGATCATTTCTTTACAGATGATTGGGGTGCCTAGGTGTGCCAGTGGATAGAGAACCGATCCTGAAGTCAGGAGTACCTGAGTTCAAATCTGGCCTCAGACACTTAATAATTGTCTAGCTGTGTGGCCTTGGGCAAGTCACTTAACCTCATTGCCTCACAAAAAATTTGATGTTTATAGGTGATTGTGCACTCAGAGTAGCCTCTGAAACTGATAAGCAACAAAGTATGGATTGATTCTCTGCTGCTTGTGCTAATTTTGGTCTAACAACACCAAGAAAACATAAGTCCTCCATCAGCCAGTACCACATCATCCATATGTGGAACTATCAATTATAGGAAATGGAGAAGCTTTGAGTACTGTGGACAAATTCACGTACCTTGGCAGTATCATTTCCAAGGACAAAGAAGTTGACACAAGCATTGCCAGAGCTAGTTCAGTATTTGGGAGGCACCAAAAGTATGGGAGAGAAGAGTCATGTGACTGACTACAACACTGAAAGTCTATAGAAACTTTGTGCTGACCTCATTGCATGTATGCCTATGACACCTGTACAGTCTACCAGTGCTATTTCAGAAAATTATATTGCTTCCATTTAAATTGTCTTAGGAAGATTCTGAAGATCACCTGGCAGGACAGGAGGTATCAAACACTTATGTCTTTTCTTGAAATAAACTGCTTAGCATTCCAACATTACTACAGAAAGTACAACTACAATGAATTGGACTCATTGTTAGAATGCCAGATATATGCTTGGGGAAAAAAACAAATAAACAAACTATTTTATGGAAAACTCACACAGAACAAGCACTCACAAGGGGGTCAGAAAAAGCTATTCTGAGATACCCTTTATGTCTCATTGAAGAACTTTAGAAATGATTATACAGTGTTGGAGACACTGGCTCAGGACTGCCCGATATGGTGTGCCCTCATCAGTGAGGGTGCCACACTATATGAGGAAGTCAGGATTGAAGCAACTCAAAGGAAACATAACATATATAAGTTTAGAGTACCCACCCCAGATTTTCACATGGACAATTTATTTCCAATCAGTGATAGAGCATTCTGATCTCTTATTGGTCTGATCAACCATAGTCAGACGCTGTGTAATTTGCATCAAGTATAGTGATTTCATTTTAGTCTTCTTCAATAAGGAAGGAAAAGAACCAATCTAAATATGTCTAAAAGTTATTAAGCTAAAAGTTTTAGATAAAATACTCTCTTGGAGATTATTTTTCCTCTTTTGATTCATAATTCTTCTTGGAAAGCCTTGAACTTTCTGAAATTTCTAAAAATAATTCCAGATACTTCTGATATCCAAATATCTAATTTTCTGTTATCAAATAATTAATTGTTTGTTATTTTGCATCTAGATTTGTCCTAATGACTCATTGTGACTACTTTGAGATAAGTGCATCCAAAAAATAAGGCAAAAATATTTATTTCACTTCCTAGTATGCTTTTCTATAAGGTACTAAGGACAGCTTGGTTTCACAAAGGATAGAATACTTAATTATATGACCCTGGAAAAGTCATTTAGCACTGCTTGCCCTATTTTCCTTATATGTTAATTGAGTTAGAGAAGAAAATGATAAACCACTTCAGTAACTTTGCCCCAAAATTTAGTCATGAAGAGATACACAATGATAAAAGAACTGAATGAAATTAAGGTTTCAAAGATGCTGCTTAAAATCAGTGTAAATCAGTTGCCTTAAAAGTCTACAATTTGTATGTGTCTGGTTATGTGTAATTCATTTGTCAACCTTTTATAGTAGAAAAAGGGTTGGACTTGATGTCAGGCTTTCATTATAGGCCTCACTTCAATATTTACTACACAAGGCATTGGACAAGTTACCACCTCATAATTCAGGTTCATCTTCTCATATATAAAATGAAAATCATAGTTTATGGTTTTGTCTAATTTAGGTGGCTATTATGAGGATCAAAATAGAAAATTTTAAAGCACTTCACAAATGTAAGATAATGTTATTGTTTTAGCATGATTGATTTAGCATTAAGTATTATTGAACTTGTAAAGGTTATCAGTAACATTTTAGGTCAAGAATGGTCATTGTAGGTTATCCAATTAGTTTGTTGCTAAATTGTTTGGTTGCTATCCTTCATTCTTGAAGAGGTCCAAAGTGAAACTTTTTTTGGTTAGAGTCAAGTTACAGTGTGTCTGACTGTGACTGACCAAAACAATATGAGCTCAGAATGCTCTGGCACAGGTCAGACACAAGTAGTCCATGTGACCACCTAGTGGATTCTCTAAACTTACATATATTCAAGTTTCTCTGAGTTACTTCAATTCAGCTTTACTCATAGAACATATAACTCTCTCTGATAAGCTTAGGGTTTCCCACACAAAATCAATTTCAAAGTACTTAAGAAAGACTTTTAGAGTATTTTTGTTTCTCTTTTTCTGAGCCCTGTGTTGTTTATCCTATGTGAGTTTTCCATAAAATAGTCTTTCTGCTAAGCATATGTTTGGCTTTTTTTAGGTTTTTGTAAGGCAAATGGGGATAAGTGGCTTGCACAAGGTCACACAGCTAGGTAATTATTAAGTGTCTGAGGTCAGATTTAAGCTCAGATACTCCTGATTCCAGGGCCAGTGCTCTATCTACTATACCACCTAGTGGCTCCATGTTTGACTTTTGAACATTGTGGCTGGTCCATCAGAGTTGCAATCTCTGTAGTAGATTTGAAAGTTTGGCAGTTCAAGAAAGGACCTCAGTGTCTCATGTCTTATGCTTCTAGGTGATCATCAAAATTTAAAAGTCAATTTAAATTTAAAAGTCAATTTCAATTTCCTGGCAGGACACTAATATATTGTCTAATTTCTCTAATACTATGTCATCAATGTGCAAACTCTAGTATGCTTTACTAAACTAGAAAAAAGTTGGTATTTGGCCCAATGATAGGATATTTTTCAAGAAATGTCCTAACTAGTAGTCTACTACTAACTAGCAACCAGTCCAATCAGAAGACTGACAAACCATCATAGACAATACAAGGGTAGAGAAGGAATCCTCACTTTTTTTAATAGACAGCTATTTTACTAGTATCTCTTTTGTTTAAATTTAAAAAAAAAACTTAGGTACCAGATTACCCTGAATCAGACCTAGATCACTGGAAGTAGCAATGAAGAATCAGACAAAAACACACAAAAGTCTCTACTCTTCACTTCTTTTGGTTCATCACTCTGTGAATTCTACTGCAGGGATGAAACAAGGGAAATATGGCAATAAAAATATCCTCATTTTAAAACCATCTAAAATATTATTTGAAATGTTATACTATTCATCCAATTGCTAATTGTCAAATTCTTTAAGGAATATTATTCCTAACAATGAAATGAGAATGAACAAAGAGTTTTAGCTAAATGGAATGACTACATATAAATTCTTCTTAGATATGTCAATAAAGCAGGTGATTTTAGCATGGACTCCTAACATAATAAAAAATCTTCTGATAAGAAACATATTTTTGATTTTCAAGTTTATGATAATGATAAGGAAGTAAAATAATACAACATAGACCATTGAAATTTAAGTATCAACATTTTTCTGAGGATAAAGAAATCGAGAAAATGTATGAATAAGTTGGTATAATTTTTCCAAACCAAGTTTGTATATTATATCATTTTTGAAATGTCACTCAGTGTGATTAAAAGGAAATAAAGAAAAAATAGTTCTGGATCTAAAACTGAAGGAGTCAAAAGGCTTATAGAATTTTCAGCAGTTTCTTTCAACCACATCATGGATGACCTCATCAGTAAAAGTAACAAAAACATTAATAGTACCAAAGAACAGAACTTTTAAAATAAATGGGAAGTCATAGACAGGAAATAATAGGTTTATTCAGAATCATTCTGGATACAACAAAGTAATTGGTTAGTCAGTGGAAAAGTCAAAGAAAGCATCAAATAAGAAAACTTCATTTTGAAAGAATAAAAATATGCTTACAATCATAATAACTATAAGCAGTTTTATGTTTTTAATATTAACAACACATTCTAATAATGACAAGTGAATATAATTTAGAAATCCTTGTTCTAATAATCATGATTTCTCTTTGAAATGTAAACAACATTATATCATCGCACAAATGAGAAAGAAAGAACCAGGAAATTACCTCAGTCAACAAACATATAAGACTCTTGTTTAGACATTGCAACAAAGGTTGGGTCACAAAGAAAGTTCATTTCTAAAATGTTAAAGAGGGAAATGAAGGATGAAAATAAAGAGATGTTAACTACATAATCAGAAAAAGCAGATCAAGAAAAAATTAAATTTGTAAAAATTTGATATGAGCTTCAACTCAGATTATACCAAGGACATGTAGGGTCATAAAAAGTTATAAAACAAAACAAATTTGTCCATGCTTTGATGATTTAATACTTTCAATAGCACCTATAGTCATCATATTAGATTTAATCATTTCATATATTAGAAAGCGCTAATGTTATTTAAGAAAATGAACCAGGGGTGGCTAGGTGGAGCAGTGGATAAAGCACAGACCCTGGAGTCAGGAATACCTGGGTTCAAATTGGGTCCCAGACACTTAATAATTACCTAGCTGTGTTGCCTTAGGCAAGCCACTTAATCCCATTTGCCTTGCAAAAACCTAAAAAAACCAAAAAACAAACAAAAAAAAAACCCAACCAGAAGAGAATGGTTGGACCTAAAAAAAAAAGGTGTGTCAGGGATAACAGATAAAGCATTTAAATCAGTCATTGATTTAAAACATCTCAAAAAATAGTAGAATTGTAAAGCAATCATTGATAGTGACATTTACCCCTTGAAAAACAAGAACAAAGCAAACCTTAAAATATCAATAACTAATGACATCTATTTCTTCATTTCTCTATTTTCTAAATCATCCCAATAGAACTCATTTATTAGTCCAAATCAAAACTCCAGGCCTGGTACAGAACAAAGCAAATTTACTTGAAGCAAGCTTTCTCTGCTCTGGATATCTCCTAGCTCTTGATTAACACTACCCTTTTTTTATAATAGTAGTCTATAATTAGAAATTTCCTGTTAGAAAGTTTCATTTGCCACAATACCATAAAACCTCTCTGTTAAATTCCTATTGTTCCATGTCTTTGACAAGAGAGATGGAAAAGACATTATTTTTGACTTTCAGATGTGCTTGAAGGTAAAAAGCCTTCAACTTAAGATATTTTCATTTAAACAGTTGTCCAAGTAAATGGTGAAGTCCATATCAGTAAGTGGTCCCAATTGGAATAGCCTTGGTTGTAATACTTTATTGTTCTGGTTTTGGCTACTGGCTGCTTTTTTAATTTTGGAGATATTATTCCAGATTGTAACCTTCAACTGTTGATATATGTAAGTGACTACACAATCCTCAACCATTCCTTTTTTTATGAATTAAATTGTACTAATTTCTCCTGGTTTTATAATTGCTATCCCCTTTTTAATAGAGCCACTTAATGATCTACACAATCACACACACACAAACACACACACACACACACACACACACACACACACACGGCAGTACACTATAGTAGTATGCTTTAAAGGGTCATTGATGAACTTATGAGAAGGGAAGAGACAAGATTTTTTAAATGATTTTTTCTCAATGAAGCCACTATATGGTCATTCATCTGACTAAAAGTTCTTTTATGGGATCTCAGTATGTGTCTCTGAATGTATATATTTCTAATATTTTAATAATTGCATTTTAGCATAATATTTTTCCTTTTTAATCCATATATTTTTCACATTTAAAAATATTTAATCAGAGATGGAATCCACAGTATTCTGTGAACTACAAAAAGAGTCCTGACAGAAAAAAGATTTCTACACAGTTTTTACTAAATTTCAGCATTTTTGTGTAAAAACAATTTTAATATTTGCTTTTTAAAAACATTTTAAATCTTAAATTCTCTTTCTTCTCTCCCTTTTCCTTGAGAAAGAAAACATTTTTAACATATTGTAAAACATCATGTAAAAGAAAACACAGACCAAAAATAAAAGTAAAAAGAGTAAAGTTAAATCTGTATTAAGATTCAGATCAAGTTCAGAACATGAAAAAGTGTAAAAAGATCACTTGTACAAAAATATTCATAGCAGCTGTTTGTGGTGGCAAAGAATTGGAAATTAAGTGAATGTCCATCAATTAGGGAATGACTGAACAAATTGCAGTATATGTACATTATGGAACACTATTGTTCGATTAGAAAACAGGAGGGATGGGAATTCAGAGAACCCTGGAAATATTTGCATGAACTGGTGCTGAGTGAGATGAGAAGAATCAGAAGAACATTGTACACCATAACAGCAATATGGGATTGATGATCAACCTTAATGGACCAGGGCTCATTTCATCAGTGCCATAAACAAATTTAGGGTATCTACAATGGAGAATACTATCCGTACTCAAAGAAAGAATTGTGGAGTTTAAATAAAGAGCAAAGGTTATTACCTTCAATTCAAGAAAAGGTTATCTTATGAATTACACAATTTTGATATTTTTTTCCTTAAGGATATTATTTTTCTCATAACACATTAAATTTTGATCAATGTATAGCATAGAAACCATGTATAAAGACTATCAGACTGTGTTCTGTGGAGGGTTGGTGAGGAAAGCGAAGTGGGGGCAGAAATTATAAAATTGAAAATATTACAAAAATGATAGGAAGAGCCTACTATTGCATATAATTGGAAAACAAAATATTTATGTCAAAGGAAAAAAAGCTTTCTTCAGTTCTTTCTCTGGAGGTGGATAACCTTTTTTTCCATATGTACTTGGGAATTGAGATGGACAATTGCATTGATGGAATGACTAAAGTCATTAACTGTTAATAATAAACATGATGTAAAACACTATTAAACAACATATTGCAGGATCATATTTTTTTTCAATCTACTCTGCTATATACTTTCATTATATAGGTTCATTCAATTCACATTAAGTTATGATTATTAATTGTGCATTTCCTCTCTCTCTTTCTCTCTCTCTCTCTCTCTCTCTCTCTCTCTCTCCCTTCCCTCCCTCTCACTCTCTCTCTCTCTCTCATCTTTCACTTTATCTGTCCTCAAGTATTTTGAATCTAATCACTACCTACCCTCATCTTCCCTCTTTGTTTTCAGTCTTTCCATTTTTATATATCCCCTCCTTCAATGGAATAAAATAGATTTCTATGGCCAAATGAGTGTATATGTTGTTCCTTTTTTTGAACCAATTCTAATGAGAGCAAGATTCAAGCATTGCCTGCCTTTTTTGCCACTTTCCCCTCTATGCTAAAACTCTTTTATGCCTCTTTTATTTGAGAAAATTTACTCCATTGTAATCCTCCCTTTCCCCTTCTTCTAGGATACCCCTCTCTCCAACCCTTAATTTTGTTATTTTGGATATCATCACATCAGAGTCGATGCACACACATGAATTCTGTCTATGTATACTCCTTCTGTCATAATGTTCTTAAGAATTACAAATATTCATTTTCTTGTATTATTTTTCATTCTATTGATTCTTAGATTGATTCTTGATGTTTCCCATAGTCATTAGTTTTCACTTTCTCATTTCAATTTTGAAGGAATTATTAATTATTTGGTAGGTTTTATACATCTTTTTCTACTTGGATAATTCTGCTTTTTAAGGAGTTCTATCTACACTTAGGAGAATTTCTTTACTGCTTTTACAATCTGGCCTATTTTTGATTTTAAGGTATTTTATACTATATTTTTATGCCTCCTTTACCAAGCTTTTTAATCTTTTCTTAGGAATGTCTTCCTTCACTCTCAATTCTTTTTCCAACTTTTCATCTACCTTTTATTTGATTTAAAAAAAAATACTCTAAAAGCTCTTCTTGGAGTTCTTTATGAGTTCAAGTCCAATTCACATTTTTCATTAAGGCTTTGGATTTAGCCATTTTCATACTGTTGTCTTTTTCTAAGTCTGGATTTTGATCTTCTCTGTCACCATAGTAACTTTCTATTGTCAGTTTGTTTCTGGTGCTATTTGCTTATTTTCTGAGGTTTTTTTTTTGTTTTGTCTTTGCAAGGAAATAGTGTTAAGTGACTTGTACAAGATCACACAGCTAAATGAGTATTAAGTATTTGAGACAGGATTTTAATGCAGGTCCTTCTGACTCCAGGGGCAGTCCTCTATTCATTGTGCCACCTAGTTGCCCCCTAACTGAGTCTATTTCCTGACATAACTTTATGTTAAAGTTGGACTCTGCTCCTAGGATAGAAGGAGCAAGGTCCCAAGTTTCACATTTCTCATGATGATATTGTCCATGCTAATTCTGGGGATCTTACAGAAAATGCATTATAAATATTCTAAAGAAAATCCTTCTCTATTAATGTATAAATTGTTTTTATAACTAACTTTGCAGATAGGTTTGTCTTTATTGTATCATGTTCTAAAACATTATAAATTTTCTTATTAAAAGAAATAACAAGAATTTAGTTTGACCATCCAAGCAAAATTCAATTATATAGAAATAATTTGTTTTGATAACTATTACATGGCAGACCATCAAGGGACTTCATAAATATAGATTTTGGTAAATCAGAATGATGGACATAGATCTGGTTCTAGAATCAGGAAAAAGATAGAACAGTATCATGCATGGAACAATTTGTCTTCTGAAAGAATTAAAGTTAAAAATAATTCAAAGATCTACAAACCATAGAAAGTTATAGCTTATGAAATGACTTTTGCCACAAAATTTTATGTTAGTATGAATGTTCAAAAATAGTGGTGAATTGTTAACATAGAGTATTTGGAGGTAAAAAATGAAGAACCTGAGATAAGTAAAACAAAAAAAAAACTGCAAAATAATCTGGCAGAAACTTGTCTTGGATCAACATCTCACACTGCATACAAAGGCAAAATTAAAAGGGGTACATGATTTAGACTTAAAGGATGATACCATAAGTAGGAGAATAAGGAATAGCTTCTCTGTGTGTTCTGTGAAGAATGAAAGAATTTATGAAAAAAATAGGAGATATAAAACCTTGTAAAATATAAAATGGAAAATTTTGATAACAAAATTGAAATGGTTTTGTACAAGGTCAAAGCTACAAAGATCAGAAGGAAAGCAGAAGTTTAGGAAATCTTTTATTTTATAATCAATGTTTCTGATAAAGGCCTCATTTCTAAAATATGCAGAGAACTAAGTCAAATTTATAAGAACATAAGTCATTCTCCATTGATAAATGGTCAAAGGTTATGAACAGGCAGCTTTCAGATGAAGAAACTAAAGATAGGGGTGACTAGGTGGCATAGTGGATAAAGCACCGGCCCTGGAGTCAGGAGTACCTCGGTTCAAATCTGGTCTCAGACAATTAATAATTACCCAGCTGTGTGGACTTGGGCAAGCCACTTAACCCTATTTGCCTAGCAAAAATCTAAAAAACAAACAAACAAACAAACAAAACTAAAGATAGCTATAGTCATTGGGGTAAAATGCTCAAAATCAAGGCTGTCCAAAATGTGGCCTACAGGCAGCATGCAACCCACAGGCAGCATGCAGCTCTCAGACATCTCAGACACACACCTAGTTGCATGAACTTGGACAAGTCACTTAACCCTATTGCCTTGTAAAAACATAAGAAAAAGTTTATGTTACTACCTTGTAGATTAATCAAACTCACACATACATACAAAGTCACATTGACATACAAATATATGTGCTTTGCAAATTATTAAAATGCACACATGAATACACACATATAAATATGTCGTCCTTTATACATTTATTATTTTAAGCTTTGTATAAGCATTAATTAATTCTTATTGCTAGTTATTGTGTTAGGTTGTTGTAATACACACATACATGTATGCGTGTGTGTCTACACACACACACACACACACACACAAACATACACACATATACATAATACAAATACAAGCTAGGAAGTCATTCACTGTTTTCAAGGAGCTTAAGAAAGAAGTGCTTGGGGGCAGCTATGTGGTACAGTGAATAGAGCACTGGCCCTGAAGTCAGGTGTACCTGAGTTCAAATCAGGCTTCAGACACTTAAAAATTACCTGGCTGTATGGCCTTGGGCAAGTCACTTAACTCCATTTGCCTTGCAAAAACATAAAAAAAAAAGAAGGAAGTGCTTAAGGGTGGGTAGCATTCCATGAGGAGACAATAGGAATTTACATGAGAATTTGCTCCCTGTCAGCATAATGGTAAAGTTTATACAGAATTGGAGTTCAACATTCTGATGACTGGGAAGACATTACATTTTTTCACTATCTTGAAGAAATAGAAACTTTTGAGATAAATTGCTTTTAATTCAAAATTGCAATATTTTATTTTTTACTAAATAAAAGTGATTATTTTTATATAATTGAATGACAAAAGCTTTGCTTAAGAAAACACTTTGAAATGTGTCACTAATTTTACTATCTTACTCTAGCTATCACTGGAGAGTGAAAACTACCCCATCATCTTTTCTTTTTTCTTTTTCTTTCTCCAATTAAATGTAAAATGAGTCTTTAATATGATTTTGTGCTCCACATTTTTCCTTCCCTCTCTTTCTTTTCCTCTCCCCAAGACAGCATGTAATCTGTTACCTACTACGCATGTACAATCATGTAAAATGTATTTCCTTATTAATCATGTTGTTGAAGAAGAATCAGAATAAAGGGAAAAAATTGTGAGAAAGAAAAAAATTAAATGAAAATTTTAAGCAGACCTCATGGTTCTTTTTTTGATGTGGGTGGCATTTTCAATCACAATTCTTTTGAAATTATCTTTGGTCACTGTATTGTTAGGAAGAGCTAAGTCTAACATAATTGTTCATCACACAATGTTGCTGTTGCTATATACAATGTTCTCCTGGTACTGCTCACTTTATTCAACATCAGTTCATATAAGTCTTATCAATATTTTTCTAAAATTTGTCTGCCCATGATTCCACATGGAACAAGAGTATTCCTTCACTTTTATATGTCACAGCCATTCTACAATTAATGGGCATCCTCTCATTTCCAATCCTTTGCCATAACAAAAAAAAAGAGCAGCTATAAATATTTTTATATATTTGTTTAAATTTTTTCTTATCTCTTTGGAATGTAGGCCTAGTAGTGTTATGACTGGATCAAAAGTATCACAAGTTTATAACTCTTTGGCATAATCATAAATTGTTCTCCAGAATGGCTGAATCAACTTACAACTCCTCTAACAGTACATTAGTGTCCCAGTTTTCCCACATAAAATCCAAAATGTATTATTTACTTGTTCTGCCATATTGACCAGCCTGATAGATGTGAGATGATACCTCAAAATTGTTTTAATTTTCATGTCTCTATCCAATAGTGATTTAGAGCATTTTTCTGAAGATTATATATAATTTGAATTTCTTCCTCCATAAATTGCTTATTAATATCCTTTCACCATTTAGCAATAGGAGAACATCAACTTTCTAAATATATTAATAAATGAGGTATTTATCAGAACCAATGACTGTAAAAATGTATTCCCAAATTCTTCAATCCTTCTAATCATGGTTGCATTAGTTTTGTTTGTGCAAAAAAGTGTTTTTTATTTAATGTATCTATTTTACATTTTAAATGTTCTCTATCTCTTATTTGGGCATAAATTCTTCCCCTCTTCACAAATCAGACATATAAATTACTTTTTGTTCTTCTAATTGTCATGATATCACCCTTTATGTCTAAATCATATCTCTATTTTGACATTGTCTTGATATAGGGTGTGAGAAGTTGGTCTATGGCTAGTTTGTTCCATACTATTTTTTAATTTTCTCAGGACTTTTTCTTCAAGATTGAGTAAATTTTTCTGAAGTTGAAGTCTTTGAGTTTATCAGATTACTTTATTCTTTAGTACCTAATCTATCCACTTATTTACCTAATAACAAACAGTTTTGGTGACTGCCACTTGATAATATCATTTTAGATTTGGCACAATTTGGTCACCTTCAATAGTGTTTTTTTTTCATTAATTTCCTTGAGATTTTTGATTTTTTTGTTTCTCCAGATAAATTTTGTTAGCATTTTCTTGAGCTCTATAAAATGATTTTTGTTAATTTGATTGGTATGGCACTGAATAAAAAATTAAATTTATATTTAATTGTCATTTTTATTAGATTAGCTTGCTCTCCCAAAGCAATGGACATTTTCCCAATTGTTTAGATCTGACATTATTTTTGTTAAAAGTTTTTTTTTTAAATAATTATGTTATATAGTTTCAAGGTTTGGCTTGGTATTTTTTAAAATATCAGCTACAGTTATTTTGAATGGGTTTTGTCTTTCTATATTTTTCTATTCATCTTTCCTGGCAATATAAAGAAATGGTGATTTATGTAGGTTTAATTTTATATAGTGATGTTTTGCTAAAGTTATATTTCAAGTAACTTTTAGTTGATATTCAAAGACTCACTGAGTATATCATCATCCAAGAGTGAGAGTTTTGTTTCGTCATTGCCAATTCTAATTGCCTCAATTTTTGTCTTCTCTCTTTTCAAAAGCTTACTTTTCTAATATAACATTAATAGTAGTGATAAAAAGAATCCTTGTTTTACCACTGAAGTTATTGAAATTGCTTCAAACTTATCCCCATCACTTAAAATGTTAAACTGCCTGTATTCCTCTGCTTTCTAGTATTTTTTTACATGAGTGGTTATCATATTTTGTCAAAAGCTTTAAAGATCATCAGATGTTTTCTGTTCATTGTGCTATTGATATGGTCACTGATGTTTATTATTGTCCTAATACTGATGAGATAGGTCTTAAAGGCAAGATTTGTCAAGCATAGCAGGATCCTAGTCAAAACAGCAGAAATAAAACCAGTTTGTCTGGATTGCAGAGTGAAAGTGGGAAGCACAGTTTATTCCACATTCCTGGGTAACACTCTTCACTGCTTTATTAGTTAAAAATATATTTTTTACAGCTGAATATTTGTTTCAATAATAGAAGTGTTTACTAAATACTGAATTTTGCTGAATTTCTTGCTATAGATCTCATAGTTTTGGAAGGAAACAGAATGCACAAAAGAAATCCTGGAACCATTGTTCCAGCGTCAAAATGATTGTGCTGTCCTCCCACTCGTTGTATAATTTTGTTAGAATAATTTTCACTACTTTGAATATTAAGGAAATAACTTCTATTAATATTAACTTTAACTTCTATTAATATTAACTTTAACTTTAATTAATATTAACTGTTTTAGACTCATTCCAGCTCTCACTAAATGTACAATTCCTAAAGTCAAATGTCTTTCTGTGAGAATTATATACTGCCTAGCATATAGAATATACTTTGAGCAACCGAAAAATAAATAGAATAACTCATCTATAGAAGCTTTGAGCATAATCAATAAGGGATAGATCTACAATCATTATTTTTATGACAATAAAATCTCAGAAAACTACACAAAGATCAGTAAGGTCCTTCCACATTACACTTATAATGAACCTCAAGGCTTACAGGTAATGATCACCTCTTTCATTCTTTATGTACATTGGCTTAATTGAAACTTAAATTAATCAAACCTTCCCTAATAATCTTTGATCATTGTTGTTAATTAAAGGTATCAACAAGAACTCAGAGCCCAGCATAGAAAACTTAATAGGATCATTTGGGGTACCTAGTTTCCTTATAGAGGAGAGATCATAGGAACCATTGAACAGAACACATACTTCAAAACCTGAGAAAAATACCATTTAATGCTTTCTACCCATGACATGACATCAAGCTCCAGAGAGATATTATACTTGATGCTGTTCACTTCATCCATTCAATTGAGACATGAGAAGCTAAGACAAGCCTAATCCAAAACTAAAGCAACCAAGAAAGCTAAATGGAAGAAAGAAAAAAATGCTGACAATAAAAAGATCTTTGGACTTGGCCTTTCAAAAGTAAGTATAAAATAATGTTATTTATTACTGTCTGCATAAACCTGAATTCTATCTGACCTCTTACTGAGCTAAGAGACCTGCAGCTCTCTATGTTTTACTTATAGTCAACTTGTGATGGAAATAAATGGATGACCTATTCTGCTGGTAAACCATGTTAAGTTCTCATTTTTCATTTACCAACTTCTGAATTTCCCTATCATTTTCATTAAACCAGTGTTGTTGTTTGCAAGTGTTCTGGCCCAGATGATCAAAAGTAGTTTTGTTATTTTCCCATTCAGAGAGACATTCTAATCTCTTGACATTATTTTTTCTAGTTTTCATTTTGCCTTGAGGCTGCTGTTTTGGTTGAATGTGAATATTTAATTAAAGAGAATAAGTCTGTGATCAGTCCAACACTACCGTACATTGCCTTTGTCACTCTCAAATCCTGTCTGTCTTTTCTCCTTACAATCATATAGTCTATTAGATGAAAATGTTTACTAATGATGACCTGAAGGCTATTTATGGGCCAAAGACATATGGTGCATCTCAACTTCTGGGTGTTAATGGATACACATTGATTAGTACATTATCCTAGAGAGATGGTCCGAACACTTCCATAGTGTTCTTAACAGACCATCATCAATCAATGCAGAAACCATTAATAATTTACCTCAAATTGAAATCAATCATTCCTTAACTGAACAGATCTTGAATGCCATTAGGCTCCTTTCACGTGGAAAAGCATCTAGTGCTGATTCTATTCCAGTTGATATCTACAAGGTGAGTGGGTCCATTGCCCATCTGAAAACTTGACTGAAATTTTCCAGGTTATATGGCATGAAGACATTATACCCCAAGAATACAAGGATGTCTCCATTATTCATCACTACAAAGGTAAAGGGAATAGACTTTCCTGTGACAATCACAGGGGTATTTCTTTTTGAGTCATTGCCAGAATCCTTCTCAATAGGCTGATCCTTCACCTGGAAAATGGTCACCTCCATGAGAGACAGTGTGACTTCAAAAAGGATTCCATAAAAGATGATATGGTGCTTACTGTCCAACAACTTCAGGAATAATCTCAGTTTTATGATAGCATGCAAACCTGGGATATGGTATAATGGGCAATGCTCTCCAGAGTTCCCAGTCACCAATGGAGTGGAACAAGAATGTGTCCTTGCTACCATACTTTTTAGCATGATGTTTTCAGCCATGTTATCAAATGCCTTTACTGAGAATGAACATGACCTCAAGGTCAGCTACCACACTGATGACAAATAAAGCAACTTGAAAAGACTACAAGCCAAGACCAAAGTAGAGAAACTGTTGGTGCATGATCTTCTGTTTTCAGATGATTATGCACTCAATGCAGCCTCTGAAGCTAAGATGCAAAGTATGGATTGATTCTCTGCTGCTTGTGCTAATTTTAATCTAACAATTAACACCAAGAAAACATAGGTGCCCCATGAGCCAGTACCACACCATCCATATATGGAACCAACAATTACAGCAATTGGAGAAGTTTTGACTATTGTGAACAGGTTCACTTACCATGACAGTGTCCTTTCCAAGGAGATATACTTCTACAAAGAGGCTGACACAAGCATTGCCAGAGCTAGCTCAGTATTTGTAAGGCATCAAAAGTAAGTATGGAAGAGAAAAGTTATTAGACACACTAACAAAATGAAGACCTATAGAACCATTGTGCTGACCTCATTGCTCTAGCCTATGAAACATGGACCAGTACCATGTCAAGAAGTTGTCTGAGGAAGATTCTGAAGATCACCTCACAAAAGAAGGTACCAGACACTGAGGTCCTTTTTCCAACTAAACTAACTAGAATTCCAACATTACTATAGAGAGTGCAACTACGATGGATTGGAAACATTGTTAGAATTTCAGATGTATGCTTGGGGAGGAAAAACTATTTTATGGAGAATTTACACAGGACAAGCACTCACAAGAGGGTCAGAAAAAGCTATGCTGAGACATCCTTAAGATCTTACTGAAGAACTTTACGATTGATTATACAGCATGGGAGACACTGGCACAGGACCACCCAGCATGGTGTACCCTCATCAGTGAGAGCACTGCACCCTATGAGAAAGGTAGAATTGGAGTAGCTCAAAGGAAATATGACACCCACAAGTTTAGAGTATCCACCCCAGATATTCACATGGGTTACTTGTGCCCAACTAGTGATAGAGCATTCCAATCTCATTTCATTCTGATCAGCTACAGTTGAATACATGATAATTTATCTCAAACATAGTTATAGCATTTTGGTCTTCTTCAATAACAAAGAACAAGAACCATCCATAAAATAATTTTAGAATATTCAATATTTATAAATAATTCCAAAAATACTGAAAAAATGGTAATACAGGCCAAACTATCTTTTGATTTAATGTTAGAGATGCCACTTACCAAAGGAATATGTTATAGAATTAGATAAAAATTACAATAAATTTAATTTGGCTTAGTTAATAGCTAAGAATATCAAGATATAAAATCACTAAAGGAAGTTAGAAAAGAAGTTTTACCCTAGTTAATCGGCAGATTATACTAAATACTGAATTAAAACATAAAAACATAATAGATTTGTAGAATAAATTAAATCAATCAACAAACATTTACTAAGAATATTATATGTAGCAGGTATTACAATAAATACTCAAATAACAAATAATCTTTTCTCTCAAGGAACTACTTGTATGTGCATCCATGTAAGCTCACAGATATACGTGAATGCATTTATATACAAATGTTAGTATATATACATATATGTAAAACATCTTTACATTTGTGTAGATATTGTGTGTATATATGTATGTATATGGATACATTTATAAATATGCATTCATATATATTTAAATATATGCATTCATACACACACACACACACACACAAACACATACACTCAGAGTTACAATGTAACCTGAAGGGGAAGAAGGAATCAGAAGACAGTTCAATTTTGTTGTTTTTTTAGTTTTGTCTGGCTTTGTGATTAAATTTTATTCAATTTCATTAATAAGGATGATTCTACAAGTGTATTTAAAGCACAATCACAGAATATAAAAATCAGTACTCCATAGAGCATGAGTGCCAGGGTAATATAAATGTATACATAAACATAAAGAGAAATCACTGTCACCTCCAAAAGTCTTTTTTTTTTCTTCCTACACTTCTTAAGCATCTTTCTTCACTCCATAAGAGGTTTCCATCACTCATCAAGATGGATGGTCTCTTCTGTCAAGGCCCTGATGTCATGAAATGTGTGAAAGAATAAGTTTTGGGATTCAGAATTGTGTGTATACTGTACTTTTTCTGCCCTGTGATCGTCAAATAAACCATCATTTCTTTCTCCTAATTGATTCTGTACTGACATTTGCTTCTGGTGAGATCCAGGAATCACGGATCTTTCACTGACATATGAATACTGTTCCTTAAGAGTATGTCAGAGCTATTAATGGTTGTCTTCTTGGCACTTTCCAAAAGCTTTTTTATCATGTATAACTTCTGTTTCATAATAATGCATGAGATCAAATAGGATGGAATGAGTCTAGTTGTATTTCTTGGATGCTCCTTTTGTGGTCTTCTTTCCTGAAACCCTAGATTGTCCTTCCTCAGTTACTTCATCATCCTCATCATCAGAACTCAACTTGCTTATCATATTACTGGGCAATGGTTTAAATTGAAGTTGGTCATTTTCACTGTTGTTTTAATAAATTTATGCATTTAATTGGTGTTTATATTGAGTTTTTTGATACAGAGGATGAAGGTTTTACAAAACTATTTAAATTTCTAAAGGACTCAGGATTGCAGGATGTCCCTGAGTGAACTTATAGAAGGCTTGCTGACAAGGAGAAGTAGCTCAGGTCCATGAGATACTAGTAACAACTAGTCTTTCACCTCCAATAAAGTGAGATCTTTGTCCATAGGTATGGCTCCATTTCAAATTTTCTTTGTCAGAAATTGAACTTGTGAAGTTTATAGTCATATTCTTGAAGGTTGATCAAAAGAGACAGCAAGAGGCAAATTGAGCACTCTTTCTGCCCTGTGGGTTTGTTCAGCATAGAGGGAATCTTGGCAGATCTGGTGTCTCTGCAGCAGGGCAAGATAGAAAATGCACTTTCTTCTACAATTCATTTACAAATGAAGAAACTGAAGCAAATAGGGTTAAATGAAATATCCAGGGTCACACAGCTAACAAATGTCTTAGGCCAGATTTGAACTCAGGAAGATGAGTCTTCCTGACTCCAAGTCTGGTACTCTATTAACTGTGCTACCTGACTGCCCTAATTAGAAAAAGTAGTAAGCCATCAAAGATATGTAAAGGTAGTATTTAGTTCAGTCTGAAAAGAAACCAGAGACTTTGAAAGGTAGTGGTAAAGACAGAATACATTTCAGGAATGGGGGAAACATCTACTTCAAAAGGAAAAAGAAATATGATAAAAACCAGGAGAATTTTTAACTGGATCATTGCGTATAGAAAGGAGTAATATAGAGTAAGGAAAGTGTTGTCATTTATGTTGTTGTTCATCCTTTGTTCTCAGAGTATCAATGTCATCATGAGGGTGATACCTACTTGTAAGCAATTGTATTTAAATAATGCAGAATTAAGCAAAGTTTTGAGAATTATATTCTCTTCTAGAGTCATTAAAGTACAATAGCAAAATGGAATTTAAGAATACTGTTAAAGTCTGGAAGGCGATGAGTTACCTCATCCTTTGAAAATTAAGAACTTTCCCTGTCTCAGTTTATTTAACGCAATACCCATTCGGTGACTTAATGATAGATAAAAATTAAGACCCAAAAAAATGACTTAATTTACTATTACAAACATATCAATTTGGGAGAGAAAGATTTTCAAAATTTCTGGCCATCACAGAAAGCATTGCCAATTTACAATCATTATATACTAACAGAATCTAAACAATGAGCCACAGGGGCATGGATTTGAGGGATTGGTGGGGCAGGGGCAATAACTTGATATTTAATGAAAACCAGTTATTTGGGTTTAAGGGATAGTCAGTTGCATTTTTAAACCTGTTTAATTCAGATCTATATTTCACAAAATTATAAATGATAACTGTAGAGAACAAGAAGTTAAATTGCCCCAACTTTTAGAAAAAAATAAATGAAAGAATCAGAATAGGGAATGAGATAATAAAATTTCATAATAATTAATAATAATGCTAATATAAACATAAATAATAATAGAAAATTCTTTTTTGTAAACAAATTATAAGTCATTTGTTTTCCATTGAATGAAATTTTTAAGGAGTCTGTTGAAATGTCTCTGGCAACAAATATAATATGTCAATATATTAAAAAATATGAGAGAAAAGATCCATACTAGGAGTTTGGACATATAAAAAAGTCAAAAGATAAACAGTATAAATTGGAAATCCTGGAAATAGAGCTTTATATATATACTTAACTGCTCTAGGAAACCTTCAGGAAAGAAACTTGCAGGAAAAAATAGAACTATATGGACATACAAAAATAAACAAAAGAGAAGTAAATGATTAATGAGAATTCGTAGAAAAAAAGGCATAAATTTGCAAATACAGATACTTAATTGTGAAAATTTTCTGGCACCTAGTATATAACTCCTCAAATTAAGCTATTTTGTTGTATTTTCAATTATAAAATGGAGAAAAAGAATCAAGAGATGAAAAAGAAATAATGAAAGATGATATTTCAGAACCACAGCTCTGGTTATGAGCTCACACAGACAGGTTTCAGTTTTTAAGAAAAATAGCTTCAGGTTGAACTTGAAAGATTTTCCTTGGGAACATCACAGTTATTCTGTATCATAGAAACCCTCAACTTTAGCTTTAGTGTAACCCTAAAGAAATAACAAAGGACTTTATCTGTGAATAGGCAAGTTTACTATGGAATATGCTAATTATGTGGAGTGGTAACAAAGTTTTTGACTACAACCAGAAGTCAATATTTCATCAAAATCAACTCTTGGTAACTAGATATCTCTCTTTTATCAGACATTTCTGCTGACAGCTTTCATTAGTATCAGGAATAAAGTTATTAAAAATTTATTATCAAGTATTTCTACAGTTAGGAAAACTTCAAAACCATTATTTCAAAACCTGAATTTCAATCAACCAAAGTTAAAGGTAGGAACTAAGCAAAATAAATATACAACCTCTCTTAGGGAAGAAGCAAGGTCTGATCTCACTTCCTGTTGGCTTTTCAGTGAAAAACAATACCGCATTTATTGCAGTCAAATGTCATTATCTTTGCCAGGGACAAGTACTAATCACCAGATAGATCTTTTCTTAGGCTTCCCCTGGGTAGATAGTGACTAACCGAAACAGAAATTTCATGGAGTGCCTTCTCACTGGGTACAGACAATAAACCTCCAAACACACAAAAAAAATTTTTTTAAAGAAATTTGTTATCTCTTAGGTTGCAAATTAGTTCCTCAAATTTTTCAACTCATTTTCAACTCATATTATAAATATAATATAAACATCTCCATAATTCAATGGATAAATAAAATCTTGCTCAAAAATAAGCTTTGGAATTTCAAGGCCCTCTATCCCCTCATTCAAACAATTTACCTTTCCAAAATAATCACAATCTATTTTACTCAATTTATTGATATTCAAAAAGGAGGGAGACAGGATATTTTGCTGTTTAGCAAAGCACTTTCTCTGCTTTCTTATATCTGTTATATTATATAATATTATTTCCTTGGCCTTTTGATTTATACCTATTAACATCCCACCTATCTTTCTAAAATCAATGTACAAAAACAAATAGATTAATTTTCTCATTATTAATAAGCTACTTGTTATAGTAAGGTGGCAGGAAGAGCTGCTGCTTTCAAGGGCACCTGCTGTCACTCTTATATGAGCTATTTGATTGCTCAAAAGATTTGAATAACAACAAAGTTAACTCCATTACTTATGATAGCAAGGAATTTGAGCAGACCTTAGTATATACCCTCACACTAAAACCTTTTATGCCCCAAGGTTGTGATCTTAACTATTTTAGTATCCTGAGCATTGGCATTTATCTCAACACCATGGTTGGTCAGTGATCATCCAATTCTGAGTGAATTAAATAATCTTGTTCATACTTGCTAGAAGTACAGAGGTTTCCGGTTCTAGGTTATATAAGAAAAATGAATTGCTAGAAAGAGTGTAATGTAGAGTTGTTTATATAGCCTGGTTTTCTTCCACAAAGTCTTTGCTGATGGAAATGATCTTCCCCTCCTCTGTTCTCAAAGGACTTTACAATTTGTCACATAAATATTATTTTGATGTGTATTATACTTTTCTGTATATATTCTTCCAGATGTTATTTTACACATTCCCTGTGGGCAAGGGCTATGTTTTATGTTTCATTATTTCCCTAAGTGTCTTCTACTAATGGCAGATATTAAATGCATCATAAATGTTTGAAGAACAAATAAAAAATAGGTTATATTAAATTTAACAGACAGATTTCACACAATTTCCCTTCTGAAATCCTGGAATTTCTTGGAACTACTGTTGTTGTTGGGCTTTTTCACTTACTAGTTGTTGATTTAAAGCATTAGAACAATCAGTGAAATTGTGTTAAGAAACTACATTTCCAAGCTTTTCAGTCAGCTTTCAAAATATATTCTAGTTTATTCTCTTCTACACTTATAAAGCACCTATCACAAGAGCATCTAAGTACTTTGCAGTGTTACTGTAGATAAAATATAGGTAATAACCATTATATCACAAAGTCACAGAACTGTAAGGCAGCCTTGTCAAAACCAATATTCTCATAGGGGAAATATATGTGGATTACCTATCTCACAGGACTGCTGTGGGGATGGTTCGTCGGGTTAAATTTTGTAAGTGATTTGAGTTTCTGTAAGGAAAAGCATCACACATATTTATAGATATACTTATATCCATAAATAAAGAAACCAAAGAAATATGCAGCATCTAAGGAGGGAGCAGCAGAAGGGGAGCGAGAGGTACATTAAATCGTTGCTGGAAGGAATATTATGGCAATAATTCTTCTTTTCCCTGTGGTAATAACCAGTATGTTGCATTCATTCTCTAATTTTGAAATCTATAATATTTACTGGGGATGATTTGTTCCTGCTATTAATTGTTCTTGCTTCTACTATCTTTCAAATTTGTTGAGTCTTTTTTTTTCCATTTGGATTATCTCATTAGATATTCCTGTCATTAACACTAAACAGGGCCTTTAAGTATTACTTCTCAACTTATTAAAATTGAACCCACTTTGCTCCTTAGTTGTTTGGTTTTTGCCTTAGTATCTGTTTTTTGAGAAATAAATAAAAACACCTGAGGAGATTAATTGTATTGTTTAAAATAATTTATAGATGTTTCCATATCAATTCATTGATTTGTTAATCAAGATTCATGTATAAGATCAATTGATTTTCAGATATCTTGTCCTCATTTCAATGAACCAAATTAATACTTGCAAAATAAAACTGTCATGAGAATAGACACTTGGAACAGAGTGTGTCTGTGTTTTTGTGTATGTGTATACGTAGACATATATAAAACATAATTCCATTTCTTAGAAAAAGATTATGTCTACAAGAAGAAGAGATATATTGCATATTTCAGGAGGTATGGGAGTTTGAAGTTGGAATCATTGGATAAAAGAATTGTAAATTTAGATCTAAAAGGGACCTTTAAGGACATCTGGCCTAAGACAATCATTTTTAAAATGAGGATACTAAAGACTAGAGAAGATAGAGGGCTTGTCTAAGATCATAGAGATATAAAAAGGAAGAGGTAGGATTCAAATCTAACTCCTCAGACACCAAATCCTACTCATTTTTAAAAATTAAATACCATTGGGCTAGCTAGGTGGTGCAGCGGATAGAGTACTGGCCCTGGAGTCAGGAGTACCTGAGTTCAAATCCATCCTCAGAAACTTGATAATTACCTAGCTGTGTGGCTTTGGGCAAGCCACTTAACCCCATTGCCTTTGCAAAAACTTAATAAAAAATAAATAAATAAATAAAGTAAATGTCATTCCTTTTGGTTTATCCACAGCTTAATGCTTATTGAATTTAAAAATTCATATCAGATGAATTTTCTTCATCATTCACATCATCAGTATCATCATCAACATCATCATCATCACTGTCAAATTTCAATCTGAAAGTGGAACGGGCGTCAAGAAGACCTGATTTCAAACTCAGACTTAGATACTGCTAACTACGTGATTCAAGTCACTTAACTGTTATATGCAACAGTTTCTTAACCTATAAAAAGTTTATTATAATAATAACTATTAGCTCCCAGAGCTATCTGAGGATCAAATAAGATAATTAGTCATAAAGACTTTTTAAAATTTTACAAATCTTAAAGTGCTACACAAATATTACCTATTATTAATAGTGCTTTAAGACTTTCAAAGAACTTTCTAAATTATCCTCATGTCATTTTCACAACATCCCTGGGAGGTAGGTGATGGTAGTATTCCCATATTGCAAATAAGGAAAATGTGACTGAAAAAGTTAAACCAGCACTTCGTTGCCAGAGTTAAGATGGTAGCATGAAGCTAGCATGCTCCCAGAGATTTTCCTTACACAATGCTCAATGAAGCCTTAACATGTACATTAAAGTTACAAATCCCATAAAAAAAAAAACAAAAAAAGATAGCAACATGTTTTCTACTGTAGATATCATGGAGGATCCTCAATGAAAGTCTTTCTTAACAAAGGAATAGGGGAATTGGAGATTTTTAGTACCAGTGCAGTCTAGGTCCTGGCAGCTAGTTAGCAAATCCTCAGGGAGGGTCCCAACTACAGATAAAGTCTGTGAGGCAAAATACAGGACTGGGTTGGGAACAAATCACTACATAGGCCAAGTCTGGACATAGTGTAATGAAAAAAAAATCTCTGCATAGGCAATTACTGGTCTAAACAAGCAATATGTTTTCCAGCCGTAAGCCAGGAACCAGACCCCAGTCCTAACACAAAAAACCTGGATCTATACTCCTTATATCCCAGGATCAGAGTTAAAACAATCAAAATGAACAAAAACACCAAAGGAACACTAACTAAAGCAGAAAGAGATGATAAAAATGCCACTTCAGTAGAAGAAAGCTATGACAAATTACCTAAGAGGGAAGTCTCAAAGGAGCCTATGAATTGGACTCAAATCCAATACTTCATAGAAGAGCTTAAAAAAGAATTTAAATACCAAAGAAGAGAGGAAGAAGAAAAATGGAAAAAAATAAATGAGAACCATGAAGGAAAATTTATGAAAAATTGACCAAAGAAATCAACTCCTTTGGAAGAAAAAAATTATCAACTGGAAAAGGAATGTAACTCTTCAAAAAATGAAATTGACTAACTGGAAAAGTATTGAAAGTCAACTAAAACTCAAATTGATCAACTGGAAAATAAATACAACTTTTCTAAAATTCAAATCAAACAATTGGAAAAGGAATGCAACTCAGTCAAAGCAAAATTAACCAACTGTAAATGGAAACATAAAAGCAAACTGAAGAAAATAAAATCCTAACCATTAAATGAAAACTCCCATGATTATCATAACCAAATTCCAGAATTCTCAAATAAAGGAGAAAATACTGAAATCAGCCAAAAAGAAGCAATTTGATACAAAAGAAGCACAATCAGAATTAAACATTATCTGCTTCAACATTACAGGATCAGAGGCCATGAAATATGATATTTTGAAGAGCAAAGGACCTTGGATTACAACCAAGAATTTACTACCCTGCAAAATTCAACATATTGTGTAAGGGAAAAGATGCATGTTCGATGAAATAGAGAGCTTCCAAAATTTCCTGCTAAAAACACCAGAACTGAACAGAAAATTCAGGCTTCAAATGCAAGACTCATGAGATACACGAAAAAGGTAAATGAAAAGGGGGAAAAACACATATTAGGCCAGAACATAAAATGGTATAAATACAAGGGAAGATAACACTTGTAACTCTTTAGAATTACATTTCTCTTAGGATAGTTATTGAACATAGTGGAAGAGATTTTACTTAGAGAATATGGTTTTGGTTGGTTCTTTCCTTCATTATCAAAGAAGACCAAAATGACATCACTATGTTTGAGACACATTACTGTGAGTCTGACTATGGCTGATCAGACCAATAAAGTGAGAATACTCTACAACAGGTCAGGCACAAAATAGTCCAGATGAGCACTTTAAGTGTTTACTCTAAACATATATCTCACATTTCCTTTGAGTTCAATTTTACCTTGTTCATAGAGCTCAGTACATTCTCTGATGAGGGGACCCCATATTGTGTAGTGTTGCATCAATGTCTCCTAATCAATACTAAAGTCCTAAGGAGAGAACTTTAGGGTGTCCCATTACTTGGAGTACTTAGAGTCTCACTCAGAAGTGATTTTGCTTTACCAATTACTTAGAAGTTTATAGAACAATAGGAGGAGAGCCTGGAATCCTAGAAGTGTTGGACTTAAACAGAATAAGAAGTGATGTTATCTTAACCCATACTTTAGCTCAAGGGTTTTATTATCATGCTTGGAGTACTAAAGGGACAATGGGAGAGAGCATCCCAGATACTTTGCTTGGGGAGGGCTGTAGGGCTATGATTCAAGTGTTATAGAGATTGAGGGAGAGAATATACTTATAAGGACTGGACATGAAAGCATTATGAAGAGAAATGTTTTTATGAAACTTTGGCTAAAATTGGAGGAAGTATGGTGGGGGTACAAGTTCTTGAAATGATTTGAATTTGCATGATGTTTTAGCTTATGAGGATTGTGTCCATGAAGGGTACTTGAAAAAGGAATGAGGTATTAAGTGACTATAATTTGATGTAATTCATGTCTTTTGAGAAGTGTCTTTCTAATGAGAGAGAAGAGGGGAAGGTACTTAGCAACCACGTTGCAATGCTATTTTGTAAAGCAATCAATCAACCATTGATTGATAATACTTTGAGCTTATTAGCCAATCAAACTTTGATTGTCAGAGGTGTGACTGACTTTCCCTGGCCAGCATTCTGCATGGGGGGAGGGAGTTACTTCTCACTTAGAGGGGTCTTTCCTCCAATGAGTGAATAAATAACACCAGGGGAAGAGGCACAAATACTTATAGTAGAGGGAAAGAAGAAAGGATGTGAAGACTTAGTAAATAACCTACATTCCAAAATGGGTTTAAAAATCTTTTCTAACCTACAGGGAAGGGGAGTGTGGGAGGGAAAAGGGTAAAAAGGGAGGAAGGAACTGTTAAAAGGTAAGGTGAAGGTATAAGTGAAAGTAAACTTTAAGTTAAAAACTAAAAGAAAAGGTAAAAGGGAAAGTAAACAAAACAGAGGTGAGGAGGAATAAGAGCAAGGAAAAGAGAAAAAGTAAATATGGGGAAAGATAACATGGAGGGAAACAAAGAATTAGTAATTTTAACTCTAAATGTGAATGAGATGAACTATCCCATAAAATGGAAGTGAATAGCAGAATGGATTAAAAATCAGAATGCTTCACTGTGTTGTTTATAAGAAATACATTTGAAGCATAGAGATACACACAGGGTAAAGGTAAAAGGTTGAAACAAAATATATTATGCTTAATCAGAAGAAGAAATTCAGGGGTAGAGATCCATGTCTCAGGCAAAGCAAAGGCAAAAGTAGATCTCATTAAAAGGGATAAGGAAGAAAACTACATCTTTTTAAAAGGTACCATAGGCAGGGAAGTTTAATCATTATCAAATATATATGCATCTATGAAAAATAATATAGCAAAAGCTAGGCATAGACCCACATCTCATACCCTATAACAAAATAAGGTCAAATCTAAAGGATTTAGATATAAAGGGTGATTCCATAGAACAATTAACAGATCAATATCAAGAAATACTCTGTTAGATCTATGAAAAGGGGAGAAATTTATGAATAAACAAGAAATAGAGTACATTATAAATTACAAAATGGATTATTTTGGCTATATTAAATTTAAGAATTTTGCAATAAAAATCAATTCTGCAACAATTAGAAGGAAAACAGAAAGCTGGGAAATAACTTTCACAGCTAGCAGATCTGATAAATGTCTTATTTCTAAAATATATAGAGAATTGAACAACCAAGTAATTTCCCAGTTGATAAATGCTCAGAGGATATGAAGACAACTTTTAAATAAAGAAACAAAAATTATATATATATATATATATATATAGTCATATAAAAATGTTCCAAGTAATTACTGATTAGAGAAATGTAAACTGAGACTTATGAGGTCCACCTCATGCCTATTAATTTGCTAAGATGACAAAAAGGGAAAGTTATCAATGTTGGAGAGATTGTGGGAGGATTGGGTCAATAAGGCATAGTTGGTGGAGTTGTGGACTAATCTAATCATTATGGAGAGTAATTTGGAACTATGCCCAAAGACAATAAAATTGATCATACCCTTCGACCCAGAAATACCAATACTAGAACTATATCCAGAAGAAATCATAAAAAGAATAGGGGAAAGTCCCACATTTTCCAAAAATATTAATAGCAGCTCTTTTAGCGGCAAAATAAACTGGAAATTGAGGGGATGTCCATCAGTTGGGGGATGGTTGAATAAGTGTTGGTATATAAATTCTTTGGAGTACCATTGTTCTATAAGCAACCATGAGTGGTAGGACTATAGAGAAGAATGGAATGAATTATAGGAATTGATGCTGAATAAAGGGAGTTGAAAAAAGAAAATTGTGCAAATTGACAACAACATTGTGATTTTATCAACTTTGATGGATGCAGTTCTTCTCAACATTTCAGAGAACTATGTCATCCTTGGGAGTCTGTTATGGACAATGGTATTCACATCCAGATGAAGAAAAACAAAACAAAATAAAACAGAACAAAGCAAAGCAAACAAAACAAATTAAAACTACAGCATCTGAATGAACACTATTCACTTTTTAAAAATTCTCTTATGTTTTCCCTTCATGATTCATGGTTCTCTTCCTTTTCTCTGAGTCCTGATTCCTCATAGAGAAAAAACCTAAATTGTAAACATGTTAACAGAAATGCACATGTACAATGTTCACCAAACTACTCATCAGTGGGGGAAGGAGGGGGGAAGGGAGACTGGGAGGAAATTATGTAATTCGTAAATATTTATATACATGTTGATGAATGTTGAAAAACTTTCATCACGTAATTGGAAAAATGAAATATCAATTAAAAAAAGGAAAAGTTAAACCAGGTGTCTATATTCTCACAGATAGTGAGTGTCTAAAGCAGTATTTGAACCAGCTTTTCCTCCAAGTAAATTCTCTATTAAGCCACCTACTTGCTCATGACACATAGGATCATTTAAAATTCTACTCATTTCTCATTAAAACTATTCATTATTGATATGAGGTACATTATAATACCTCAGTAAAAATAAATGAAACAACCTAAGAATAATCAGTCCCCCTTCCAGTCAAGATGGAGGAGAGAAGACAGATATTGTGATAAGGTCTCCTTATTTTCCTCATATATAATATGAAACAAACCACTTAACAGAAATTCAATCGACAAAACCCAGAAAAATTAACTAGGAAAAGAACATCTACATCAAGGTAGGGCTTCAGGGATCATGGGTGAGCCAGGCACAGAGAGCAGAGAACCTAACAGGAGGGGTAAGAGCCAGAATAACCTAAGAGCAGCTGTGAAGGCATTGACTGTGGGAGTAGTAGTCCAAGAGCCAATTGGGGCACAGAGTCATTGGATGTGGGACTGACTATATGGCAGGGCTGGAGTGCAAGGTCCAGACAGGGGATTGTAGAACATTGATCTGAGGATCTAAGACTCAGAGTTCTCTTCCCAGAACAAACACATTAACAAACTTCTCCCCCCCCTCCCCCCAGGCTTAGGTGTTCTGCAGCAGAGCACAATCAGCTGTGAATAGGGAGAATAATTACCTTGCACCAAGGCATAGCTCACACTGTTCAAGATAAAAGTATCCAGCAGCACAGTGTCAGTCATCCCCTCCAGGACAAAGGAAAGGACCTCAAATCAAGATCATATCCTAATTGGAGTTATTAAACTCAGTGACCAAATCCTCTAGCACTCCCTACTGGCGGGCCTACTTGGAGCTCCTAAGCCAAGTGAATAAGGCCTCTTGGGATCCTAACACCAAACCTCTGTGAAGCAACCCCTCCCCCCAACACAAGATCCCAGGAAAATGAAGAAAGGCCAGGGAAAGTGGGGAAGGGGGTCCATAGAAAAATACCCAGAATGCACATACCCTAACTCAGAGAGATCTAGAACCTCTTAGGAGAATATGATTTGTTCTCCAGCCCAAAAAGAGTTCCTTGGAGAAATCAGGAAGGTATTTAAAAATCAAATGGAAAATTTGGGAGAGAAAATTAACACCTTGCCAAAAGAAAACAAATACATGGAAAATACAATTAAACAAATGCAAAAAGAAAATTATTCTCTCAAAACCTCAATTGATCAAATGGAAAACTTTCAAAACTAGAACTGACCAATTGGAAAAGGAGTTTCAAAGGGTAAATGGAGAAAATTCTTCTCTTAAAAAAAAGAATGGAGTCTGTGGAAACTAATTATTTCCTGACACAAGAAGAACCTGTTAAACAAAACCAAAAATTTGGAAAAAAGAAAAAAATGTAAAATATTTCATCAGCAAAACTACTGACCTCAAGAATAGAAGTGGGAGAGACAATGTAAGAATCACTGGTCTTCCTGAAAATACTGAAGAGAAAAAAAAAGCCTGGCCTTAATATTACAGGATTTAGTGATTGAAAATTGCCCAGACATCATGGATACAGAGTGGAAAAAAGTTATTGAAAGAATACATCAATCCTCTCTATAAATGGATCTCAAAATGAAAACACCAAAGAATATTGCAGACAAATTCCAGAACTATCAGATAAAAGAGAAAATTCTACAAGCAGCCAGAAAGAAAAATAATTAGATTTCAAGGAGGCACAGTAAGGATTGCACAGAACCTGGATGCATCAACATTAAGGGATCCAAAGGTGTGGAATGAGTTATTCTGAAGAGCATGGGAGCTTAGAATGCAGTCAAGAATCCACTACCTGGCAAAGTTGAGTCTTCTATTCCAGGGGAAAAGATGGACATTTAATGACATGGGAAACTTCCAAATTTTCCTGATGAAAAGACCAGAATTTAATGGAAAATTGGGACCTCAAATTGGAGGCTCAAGACACACATGAAATGATTTTAAAAAAGAGGAGGGGTGGCTAGGTGGCGCAGTGGATAGAGCACCAGACCTGGATCCAGGAGTACCTGAGTTCAAATCCAGGCTCAGACACTTAATAATTACCTAGCTGTGTGGCATTGTGCAAGCCACTTAACCCCACTGCATTGTAAAAAAAAATTAAAGGAAAAAAAGAGGGTAAAGAAAAATTAAACTACTATCCAAAAGATGCAACTAGCTGTATCCCTACCTGGGAGAAAGATTCTAATAACCCTCAAGAACTGTAACTCTTTAAGAGAGAATATACTTAACAAGAAGTGATGGACCCTCATGACTTTTCTGTGACTCAGAATGATTTAAAAGTAATGCATCCTTAAAAAAAAAAGGGAGAAAGTAAGGAGATGCAAGGATGACGATTGAATGTGGTAAATCTGATTGAATTAAGAGGTACAAAAGACATATTGCAATAGAGGGGAAGAAGGGAAGAGGTGAGCACAACCTGAATCTTACTCTCATCAGATTTTCAAGTATTAAAAAGGGAAAAGGGAAAAGGGGAGGGGAAGGAAAAGAAGAACTAACGGAA
The DNA here is from genome assembly GCF_037893015.1 of Macrotis lagotis. Lineage (NCBI taxonomy): Eukaryota > Metazoa > Chordata > Mammalia > Peramelemorphia > Peramelidae > Macrotis > Macrotis lagotis. The sequence goes on from NC_133658.1 coordinate 551,697,031, forward strand.
GGAAGGGAAAGAAGAAGGAGTAAAGGGAAAGGGGGAAGAAAGGGGAAGGAAATTGTATATAGGAGGGCAAACACCCTGAATGTGGTGGTATTTAGAAAACTGGGGAACATCGATAAAGTGAAAAAAGTGGAAAAATACAGAGGGAAGATAGCATGGAGGGTAATAAAGAGTTAGTAATTACACGCTTGGAGACTTCCAGCCAAGATAGTGGAGAGAAGACAGACTCTATAATAAGTGTTCCTCTTTTCCCTCAAAAACAACATGAGAGAAACCTCTTAATAGGAATTCTATTTACTAAACTCAGAAAGAAAAGCTCAGAGAAGAACACCTACCAATAAGGTCTGTCTCAGGGGACCATGAGAGAACTAGGAGATGAGAGTGGAGGATCAGCGTGGGGATGGCAGCTGGGAGAAGCCAGAGGGCCAGCCTGAGCCATGGAGACTTCAGTGAATGGTGAGTGAGACATCCAAATTTAGCTGTGGAGTCTTTTGAGGAGGAGAGAGGAGCTACTGCAGGGTGAGTTCCAGCACAGTGTCTCAGAGCATGCCTGGAGACAAACCAATTGGGTCCAGGACCAGAACTCCAAACTTTCAGCTGAGACCTTTGCACAAAACAAATAATAAATAACCTCTACCCCTACCCCCTCAGGGCAACAGATTTCAATCAACAGAAAGAGATTAACTTCATCCCCCCAGGGCCCAGCCCAGGGTTCAACTCAGATGCTACTGCTGAGGACCTCAAACACTCCAGAGAAAGCAACCAGTGCCCCCTACTGGCTGGCTCCTGGAATTACTAAGCCAAATGAACAAAACCTCTAGGATCTTCAAAAGCAAACCTTTGAGAGCCAACTCTGCTGCACCTCCCCCCAACACAAGAGCCTAGAAAGATGTAAAAAGGCCAGAAAAAGGGGTGTCCATGGAGAAATACTTAGAAAGAAAAGATTCTAACCCAGAAAGATCTAGCACTACTGAGGAGAATATGAATTGGTGTCCACCCCAGAAAGACTTCATTGAAGAAATCAGGAAGGAGTTTAAAAATCAATTGGAAATATTGGGAAAACAAACTCAAGAGAAAATTAACATGTTGCCAGAGAAAATTAACATCTCACAACAAGAAAACAAATCCTTGGAGAATACAATTGGACAAATACAAAATGAGAAAAACTCTCTCCGATCTTCAATTGGATGAATGCAAAAAGAAAATGATTCTCTCAAAACTACAGTTGGGCAAATGGAAAACTTCAAAAACAGAATTGACTAACTGGAAAAGGAGTTACAAAAGATAAATGAAAAAAAAAATCTTCTCTTAAAAAAAAAAGATGAAATCAGCAGCAACTATTGACTTCATGAGACAACAAGAATTTGTTAAACAAAACCAAAAGACTGAAAAAATAGAAGAAAATGTAAAACACCTCATCAGCAAGACCACTGACCTCAAGAACAGATCAAGACAGGAGAACCTGAGAAATATTGGTCTTCCTGAAAACAAGGAAGAGGAAAAAAAAAGCCCAGACTTAATATTACAGGATTTAGTGATGGAAAAATTCCCTGAAATCATGGAGTCAGAGGGCAAAATAGTTATTGAAAGAAAACATCAATCCCCTCTGGAAAGAGATCCTAAAATGAAAACACCAAGGAATATTGTGGCCAAATTCCAGAACTATCAGATAAAAGAGAAAATCCTACAAGCAGCCTGAAAGAAAAAAATTTAAATATTAAAGAGCCACAGTAAGGATTATGCAGGACCTGGAAGTAGCAATATTATGGGACTGAAGGTCCAGGAATGAGATATTCTAAAGAGCAAGGGATCTTGGAATGCAGACAAGCCTTCTCTTCCAGGGAAAAAGATGTACATTTAATGAAATGGGAGACTTCTAAGATTTCATGATTAAAAGACCAGAGCTAAATAGAAAATTTGCACCTCAAACAGGAGGCTCAAGAGACACATGAAAAGGTTTTTTTAAAACCCCAAAAAACTGCTGTCTAATAAGATGAAACTGGCTATATACCTACTTGAAAGAAAGAGTTTCTTAACTCTTGAGAATTGCAACTCTATTACAGAGAATACACTTAGCCAGAAGTGATGGACACTCATAAAATTTCTGTGACTCAGACTGGTTCAAAAGCAATGGCTCTTTAAAAAGGGGGAGAGTAAGGAGAAGGGAGGATGGAGAGAGACTGAACAGGGTAAATCTCATAACATCAAGAGGTACAAAAGACCTATTTTAATTGAGGGGAAGAAAGGAGGAAGTGAGAAGCACCTGAATCTTCATCTCATCAGACTTGGCCTAAAGTTAACTTACATACACTTAGTTAAGTTTAGAAACTTATCTTACCTTTCAAGCATTAAAAGGGGTAAAAAGAGAGGGAGGATGGGGAGAGCAAGAAATAGGGGAACAAATGGAAGGGAAAAGGGGAAAAAGGGAAAGGGGAAAGAAAGAGGTGGGGGTTGATATAATTGGCAAACACAATGAAGGTGGTGGTATTCAGAAACAAAATACTGGGGAATATGGATAAAGGGGGAAAATGAGAAAAATAGAAACAGAAGGAAGAGAGCATGTAGGGAAATAAAGAGTTACTAACTATGACTTTGAATGTGAATGGGATGAACTCTCCCTTAAAGCGTAAGGAGATAGAATGGATTAAAAAATAGAATCCTACAATATGCTTCTTTCACAAAACTCATTTGAAGCAGATATATATATATATATATATATATATATATATGTATGTATGTATATATATATATGTATGTATATATATATAGCATATAACATATAGTATATAGCATAAAGGTTGGAGAAAAATATATTTTCCTTCAGCTGAAGTGACAAAAGGAGAGGTAGCAATACTTATCTCAGGCAAAGCAGCTACAAAATTAGATAGCATTAAAATAGATAAGAGTGAAAACTGTATCTTCCTAAAAGGCACCATAGACAAAAAATTAATTTCAATACTGAATATTTATGCACCCAATGGTACAGCATCCAGATACTTAGAGGAGAAGTTGAAAGAGGTACAGGAAGACATAGAAAGCAAAACACAACTAGTGGGAGAACTTCAATTCCCACTCTCAGATTTAGATAAATTTAATCATAAAATAAACAAGAAGGAAGTTAATGAGGTAAATTGATTGTCAGAAGACCTAGATATGATAGAACTAAGGAGGAAAGTTAATGGGGATAGAACAGAATATACTTTTTTTTTTCCTAGAGTACATGGCAAACATCAAGTTCATGGATAGTTTGAAAGAATATAATAAAAATGACAATTCTACCAAAAACTAAACTACTTTTTTATTGCCCTACCAATTCAAATTTCAAAAAATTATTTAATGGGTTTAAAAAGTTGTAAGTTAATTTATATGGAGAAATAAAAAGTCAAGAATCTCCAGGGATTCAATGAAAAAAAAGTGCAAAAGAAGGTCCATTATAAAGCATCAGCCATCAAAGCTGTTTGGTATTGGCTAAGAAATAGAATTGAGAATCAGTGGAATAGACTAGGTGCAATAGCAGGAAATTATTATAGAAATCTACTTTTGGATAAACATAAAGAGTCCAGCTATTGGGATAAAAGCTCGCTCTTCAATAAAAATTGTTGGGAAAATTGGAAGTTAGTATTTAAGAAACTTAAATTAGACCAACACCTCACACCCTATACTAAGATAAAATCCAAATGAATACAGGACTTAAATGTAAAAAACAATATTATAAGCAAACTAGAAGATCAAGGTGTAGTTTATCTGTCATATTTATGGATTGGGAAGCAGTTTATGACCAAGGAAGAGACAGAGAACATTATAAAAACAAAATATATAATTTTGCTTGCATTAAATTAAAAGCTTTTGCACAAACAAAACCACTGTAACCAAGATCAAAAGAAATGCAGTAAATTAGGAAACAACTTTTGTAACAAGTATTTCTGACAAAGGACTTATTTCTAAAATATACAGTGAACTGAGTCAAATTTTCAACAAACAAGCCATTCCCCAATTGACAAATGATCAAAGGACATGGTAACACAATTTACAGATGATAGAATCAAAGTTATACATAGTCATATGAAAAATTGCTCTAAATCCTTACTTATTAGAGAAATGCAAATTAAAGCATCTCTGAGATACAACCACATACCTCTCAGATTGGCCAATAAGACCAGAAAGGATAATGATCAATGTTGGAAGGAATGTAGGAAATCTGGGACACTAATATATTGTTGGTGGAGCTGTAAACTCATCCAAACTTTCTGGAGAGCAATTTGCAATCATGCCCAAAAGGCAACAAAAATGTGTATACCCTTTGATCCAGCAATACCTCTACTGGGTATATACCCTGAAGTGACTATGAAAAAGGGTAAAAGCATAAGTTGTGCAAAAAATATTTATAGCAGCCCTGTTTGTGTTGCCAAACAATTGGAAATTATATGAATACCCTTCAAATAGGGAATGGCTTACAAACTGTGGTGTATGTATGTCATGGAACAATATTGTTCCATTAGAAAGCAGGAGGGATGGGAATTCAGGGAAGCTAGGAAGAATTTGTATGAACTGATGCTGAGCAAGATGAGCAGAACCAGAAAAGTAATGTACACCCTAACAGCAATATGGGGGTGATGATCAACCTTGATGGACTTGCTTATTCCATCAGTGCAACAACCAGGGATAATTTGGGGCTCTCTGCAATGCAGAATACCATCTGTATCCAGAGAATTATGGACTTTGAATAAAGACCAAATACCATTACATTCAATTTAGGGAAAAAAAAAACATTATCTTATTGTGTAATTTTACTATATGATACTTAATTTTTCTTCTTAAGGATATAGTTTCTCTCTGTCATCTCATTCAACTCAGATCAATACATACCATGGAACCAATGTAAAGACCATGCCTTCTGCATGGGGTGGGGGAGAGGGAAGCAAGAATGAGGGAAAAATTGTAAAACTCAGAGTAAATAAAAACCTTTTTAAAAGAAAAGAAAAAAATACTCTTGGAAAAAAGTTATTAATTATAACATTGAATGTGAATGAGATAAACTCACCTTAAAATGTACATAAATAGCAGAGTAGATTAAAAACCAGAATCCTACAATATGCTTCTTACAAGAAACTCATTTGAAGCAGAGGGTTACATATAAAGTTAATAGATTGGACCAAAATATATTTTGCTTCAGCTGAAGTGAACAAAAGCAGGGGTAGCAATACTTAACTCAGTCAAACCAAGAGCAAAAAGACATAGCATTAAAAGAGATAAGGGTGGAAACTATATCCTCCTAAAAGGTACCATAGATAAAAAATTAATTTCAATACTGAATATGTATTCACCCAATGGTACCGCATCTAGATTCTTAGAGGAGAAGTTTGAAGAGCTACAGGAAGATATACAAAGCAATACTCTACTGGTGGGAGACCTCAGCCTCCTGCTATCAGAGATTTAGATAAATCTAACCATAAAATAAGCAAGAAGGAAGTTAAAGAGGTAAATAGATTGTTAGGAAAACTAGATATTGTAGACCTATGAAGAAAACTGAATGGGGATGGAAAGGAATTTACTTTTTTCCTGCAATACATGGCGTTTTACAAAAATTGACCATACTTGCTCATAAAAACCTAATGAAATGCAGAAAGGTAGAAATAATGAATACATCTTTCTCAGATCATGAAGCAAAGACAACTATTTGACTAATTATTAAAACTGTTTGCTTATTTTTTTAAAATTTATTTGCAAGGACAAGTCACTTGCCCAAGGACACATAGCTAGGTTGTTATTGTGTTGGAGGGTGGATTTTAACTCAGGTCCAGTGCTCAGGGACAGTACTCTTTCCACTGCATGACTTGGCTCTCTTGAAAGTGTTTGATTATGAAAAAAATAGGATAAACCTTTGGTTAATTTGATTTAAAATTTGATAAAAATACCACATTATCAGCATAAAAATAAAAAGGTGGAACTCATCACTAATAAGTAGGAAATATAAAGTAATAATTATGAATTCTTTTTTCAATCTATATGCCAATAAATCTGGCAATCTAAGTGATATGAATATCTATAAAAATATAGATTGCCCAGATTAACTGATGAGGAAATAAAAATACTTAACCCAATTTCAGAAAATAAAAAGTGAAGAGAACATCAATGAAATCCCTCAGAAAAATTGTCCAGGGTCAGATGGATTCACAAAAAAATTCAATCAGGCATTTAAAGAACAACTAATTCACATTATATATAAACTATTTGAGAAGGCAATAGTAGAAGAATGAGTTCTGACAAATTCTTTATGTGACACCAGTATGATGCTGATGATCAACAGGAAGAGTGAAAAACAGAAAATGGAAATTTCCCTGGGAATAGTGAGGGAAATTTTAAATGAAATATTACCAAAGAGATTATTGTAAGTTGTCACTAGAATAATATGCTACGATCAGACAGAATTCATACCAGTAATGCATGGATGTTTTGACATTAGGAAAACAATTAGCATAATTGACCATAACAATGATAAAAGTAACAGAAATCATACAGTGATCTCAATAGATGATGAAAAAGCTTTTAGCAAAGTATAACACCCAATCCTATTAAAAATGCTTGAAACCATAGTCATAAAAAGAGATTTTGTAAAAATGGTAAGCCATTTTACCATCTAAAATCATCTGTCTCAACCCATCAACAATATTATATATGATGAAATAAACAAGAATTTTCAATAAAATCAAGGGTGAAATGAGAATGCCCATAATTACCATTATTATTTAATATTGTATTAAAATGTTTGTTTTAACAATAAGTGAAGAAAAAGAAATTGAAGGAAATGAAGGCTATTAGGGGGAAAATAACCCTCACCCTTTGCAGGTGATATGTTAGTATTCTTTAGATAATCCTAGGAAATCAACTAAAAAAAACCACTTGAAACAAAAGATAAATCCATATAAATAATCAGTATTTCCTTATGTTACCAAAAAGAGATAGACAGATTAATTCCATTTAAAGTAACAAAATCCAATATGCAATTTTTGGAAGTCTACCAGTTAATACAAATCCAGAAACTAAGTTACCACAATTATAAAACAATTTTCACAAAAAATAAAGTCATATCTAAACAATTGGAAAATATCAATTGCTCATGGGTAGGCCAAGATAATGAAATGAAAATGAAATGAATTATTTAATATCAGACCAATAAAGCTACAAAATTATTTAATCTGGAAGACAAAAACATTAACAATATCCAGGAAATTAATAAAAAAATTGTCCTCAAAAACCAGATCTAGAATAATATTATATAGTGGTCATCATCAAAATTGTTCTATGCTGGATAAAAACTGTTTTTGATTAGTGGAACATATATATGTAAAATAAAGAATAGTAACAGATGACTATAGTAATCTATAGTTTGATAAAGCCTGAGACTCTAGCTTCTTAGATAAGAATTCACTAAAATAGATAAAACCTGCTGGTTAAACTGAAAAATGGTGTGGCAAAAATTCAGCATCTCATCAACATCTCACAGTATATATTAACATAAGGTCAAAAAGTTAATTTCCAAACACTCTGACAAACAGTTTGGAACTATGCCAAAGATCAATAAAACTGTACATAACCTTTTGTCTAACAATACCACCACTCTATATCCAAAATTGATCATTAAAAAGGAGAAAACCTAGAAGAAAATGAGAAATATCTCATTTGAAAAAACAACTGGCTTCAAAAAAGAAATCCAGGAGAGATAATTTAAAAATCATTGGAATACCTGATAATCTTGATCCTCCAACCACCACCACCCCCAATCATTTTTGAAGGAATTCTCCAGGGAAATTATCCTGCTAGCCTAGAAGCCAAGGTAAAATAGAAACTGAGAGAATCCACTGATCACATCCTGAAACAGATCCCAAAATGAAAACAGCTAGGAATTTTATAGCCAAATTGAAGAACTCTCCAAGTCGAGGAGAAAATATTACAAATATCCAGAAATAAACAATTTAAATATTGTGTCACTATAGTCAGGATAACAGAAGACTTAATAGCTCCTCCATTGAGGGTTTGTAGGACTTGAAATGTGATATTCCAGGAGGCAAAAGAGCTTGGATTACAATGAAGAAACAATTCCTGAGCACAACTTAACATCCTATTTTAGCGGAAAAGATGAATATTCAGTGAAATAGAGGATTTTGAAATTGTCCTGATAAAACAATCAGAGCTGAATAGAAAGTTTGATCTTCAAGTATATGACTCAGGTGAAGCATAGACAGGGTGAGAAGGGTTTTATATATATATGTAAATCATAAGGGACTTAATGATGTTGAACTGCTTGTATTCTTTCACAGGAAGTTGGTACTGATAACTTGTATGAACCTTCTCATTTATTAGGGCAATTAGAAGGACTTCATTATATGTATATATGTATATATGTGTATATGTATACATGTATATGTGTATGTGAATATGTGTATATATGTATATGCATATATGTATGTATATAAGGCATGGGAGAAAGTTGAATTTGAAGGTATAAGATATTAAAAAGATGGAACTAATGGGCAAGAAAGGAATGTACTGGGAGAAAGGTAAAAGAGAGGTAGGTTGGAGTAAGTTATTTCACATAAAAAAGTCAAGAAAAAACTTTTGCAAGGGAGGAGAAGAGGGAGAAGGTGAGGGGGAACTCTCATTGGAAGTGACTCAAACAGGAAATAACATATATTATATATATATATATATATATATGTATTCAACTGGTTATAGAATTCTATCTTACCCTTGGGAAAATTGGAGAGGAAATGATGGGAGAAAGGGATGTGGGTAGGGGGGTATAGGTAATGAAGAGAATGTGAGATTAGATATAAAACAGAAAAAGGAAGATAATGGGAGAGGGTAATCAGTTGCAGTACATTTTTTTATTTCAATTGATATTTCATATTATCTTTCCATTTACATTTTATGGAAATTTTTCAACATTCATTCACATGCATAAGGATATTTTTAACTTATATAATTTCTTTCTATTCTCCCTTCCCACCCCTCCCCTCAGTGGTGAACAGTCTGGTGAATATTCTACATACACATTAGTGTTTGCCTAGTTTACATATTAGTCATTTTTCTGGAATGGAATTAAGATTAAGGGAAAAGAAAGAAAAACATGAAATAGGAAAGAGAACTATAGGAGCTATTTTTAAAAATATGATTGAGGTGGTTTTTCAAATTCTTTTATTTTGTTTTGTTTTTCTTTCTCTGAATGTGAATAACATTTGTCCATAGCTGATCTTCTAGATTGTCCTAGCTCTTTGAATAGTGAGTTGTATTCATCAAGATTAAATAACTCACAATATTGTTGATAATGTTGTCTTGGTTCTGCTCCCTTCTCTCAGTATGAGTTACTATAATTCTTCCCATGCTTGTCTAGAGTCTGACCATTCATGGTTTCTTATAGAGCAACATTATTCCATAATATTCATATACTATAACTTGGTTAGTCTTTTCCCCCATTGATGGCATCCTTGAATTTTCAATTCTTTGCCACTACAAATGCTTTGGATGTTTGGGAACATGTGGGACTTTTCCCATCTTTTATGATTTCTTTTGAATAGGCCTAGTATTGGAATTGCTGGATCAAAGGGTATGATCAGTTTTATTTGTCTTTGGACATAGTTCCATATCTCTCTCCAGAATGTTTGGCTCAGTTCACAACTTCACATTGCATAAATGTCCCAATCCTCCCACAACCTTTCCAAAGTTGATTGTTTTCCCTTTCTGTCATCTTAACCATGCTAATAGGTGTGAGGTGGATTCTTACATGCAACACACTTTTGAGGAGAGGCAGAGTGAAAGGAGAGAGAATAGAATAAAGTGGAGTTGGGGAAAAGAATTCAGGGAAATACAGATAGCAATAGCAATTATGAAGAAAAATTATTGAAGCAATTTCTGATGTACTCATGATAAAGAATGATATGCATCCTAAAAACAGAGTTGATAGTGTCTGCATGAAGACACTATGATTTTTTTCCCTCAATTTTTCTTGAGGTTTCCTCTTTCTTTTTCTGTTGTTTCTTTTACAACATGACCATTATTGCAATGTTTTTCATGGCTACACATATTTAATCTACATCAAGTAACTTACTTTCTCAATGTGGGGAGTAGGGTGGGAGGAAGGGTGAGAATATGGAACTCAAGGTTTTAGAAGTTAATATTGCAACTTGCTTTTGCATGTAGCTGGGGGAAAATTTAAAAATATAAAATAAAATAATGAGACATTAAAAAAGAAGATGATAATTGAAGTGAATAGTATCAGGAGAAAAATGTTCACTTTAACAACAAAATTGTGTATTGTTCAACTATATTGTACTTAGCTCCTCTCAGTAGTTCAGTAATCAGGGGGCAATTCTAAGAGATTTGTGATAGAAAGTACCATCCTCCTCCAGAATGTTTTCTTTAGCTCTGATTTTAGTATATCCCTATTAAGTTCCAATTAATATCTTCTCAATATTACCACCAATGATTAACATTCCATTCTCAATTCATGTGAAGCATAACAGTAATCAATTAAAAGGCTCAAAAATATATAGAGACCCAGTTGATCTCTTCTAGAGTCCAAACATTTATGGTTTCTTATAATATTCCAATACTCCAAAATATCATGTAGCATAACTTTTTTAACCATTTTCCAATTGGTATATGAATATCTATATATTTTGACCAATTATTGTATTTTGTATTGTATTATTGTATTGTATATTGTATATTCCAAATAACTGTGGAAAAAACATGTTCCTTAAATCAAGTTTTGAAGTGATAGAGTCAACCAAAGGTTAAAAGCAACTTTTTTTCTGTCTAAGACAATTTAGGAGATCAGCCAGAAATATATGTAGCATAAAAGTGAGAACAAGGCCAAGACTCAGCAGGAGTACAAGTGGTGGACCTTGAAGGTGGCCCTGACTACAACAGCAGCAGTCAATAGTCAGAGAAAGTAAGGACTGAACATTTTCTGATGTCAAGAACAAGTATGAAAACATCAGGATGAAAAAGCCTTAAGATTGAACCAGTGCCCCCTCACCCCAAATGAGCAGAGTTCAGCTTTAATATAAACATCAAAGTAAAGAAATAGGGAAAAAGACAAAACAGCAACAAAACAAGAACTTTACAATAAAAAAGCTACTATTACAGTATCAAGGAAGAAAAAAATATAAACTTAGAAGACAACAATTTTAAAAAAGCAACAAGAAAAGCTTCAGAGCATAAATGCTAAGGGCACAAGACAACAGGACTTTCTGGATGTGTTAAAGAAAGAGATGAATTGTAGAAGAAAAACTGGGAAAAGAAATGAGAATGATATAAGAAAATAAAGAAAATAGAATTAGCATACATTTGATAAAGTAATTTGAAATTATATATTAAAGTGAATAAAATTTCCATGTTTTTAAAATTTATTTATTTACATTTCTCATCCATACATATGCCAATGTATATTTGTAAGTTACAAAATTTCCCTCCATCATCCCTTCCCACCTTCCTCCCTTCAGCGACAAACAGTCAGGTTAGCATTGTACATACATATTTTTGATAAACCTTTTAACAGATTAGTCATTTTTGGTATGAGGAATTAGGAATAAGGGAAGGAGATACATAAAATCATTTTTTGTTTTGTTCTGGTTTGTTTCATTTCATTTTGTTTTACTTCTTTCTGATGGGGATAGCATTTTCCATAGCCAATATAATATGGTTGTCCTAGCTCTCTGAACTGTTGAGAGGAGCTGCCTCCATTAAGGTTAATCATCTCACAATGTTGTTGTTAATGTTTACAGGGTTCTCTTGGTTCTGCTCCCTTCACTCATCATCAGATCCTGTCATGCTTCTCTAGAGTCCAAACATTTATGTTTTCTTATAATATTCCAATACTCCAAAATATCATGAAGCATAACTTTTTTAACCATTTTCCAATTGGTGGATAAATTTCTATATATTTTGACTAAGAGATTCCAATAGTAGGCTTATAGTTCAAGGAAGTCATTGATATGAAAAAAGTTCACATATACATGAAAATTTTTAGTATACTTTTATAGCAAAGGATTAGAAGTAAACCACATGTCAAATGAAATAAGTCATCACTACACAAATTTAGGTATATTCATATAGTAGACTATTGCTTTACTCTAAGCATATGATATATATATATATACACACACACACACACACACACACACACACACACACACACACACACACACATATACATATATATATATATATATATATATATATATATATATATATATATATATATATATATATATATACAGAGGAGCACAGAAAGATAGAGGTGAATTGATGCAATCATAATATACAGAACAATATTCACATTGACCGCAACTACAAAAACGGCCAGAACTACTACATAGACACACACTCACACATGCACACATACATGCATATACACCCGAAATGTGAATTGTAATTGCACAATTGAAAAATAAACATGCCTTTGTAAAACAGATACAAGAAATCCAAAGCAGGTCTTTGCACATGTGGGTGGTCCATACTTGTACATTGAATATATTTTCAAACTTTTGTGATATGTTTATCCACTATTATTTTTCCCCTTCTCCTCTTTTTTTGCATTTACAAGTACTATTTACTATAAGAGATGATTCTGTGAGAAAGCCATGGGGAAAGAAACTGGGGAAATGGATATTGATATAAAAATCAATAAAATATTAAAATAATAAAAAATCAATATCAATTAGCTTTTGCTGAGAAATAGCAGAAGTACCACCACATCATTCCCACAATAGGCTTGCTCTACACTTTTCCACTTTGAACACTGAGATGAGTAACTTCAAATTCAAAATATTCATTTTTATCTCATTGTGTTCACATTTTTCACCCTTTAAGCATGAAACCCATCAAATTCATTTCTACATGTCACATTTTTCATGTATTGAATCACTCCCATCATTGTAGGGACTGGAATCTTGGGTTTGTTATGATGCCTCCATTGCTCAGCTGAGATGTTACTAAATTGTCTGCCACAAATTAACATTGTCATTGGATTACCAAGAACGCTTCTGACATTTTGAATATCAAGAGTTCATTCTTTCTCCAATTCTCCATTATTTAGAAGCAGAAAAGAATAAATGTAACATTGATAGAAACTACATGTGGAAGACCAAATGACAACCCAGAGAGGCATACAGCATTTTCTCTTCTTCCTTCAAATATCTGGAATGAGAGAGATATGATTTGCAAGGATAGTACTTTTTTAAATTAACATTCAGTTTCATTTTAGATTAAATTAAAATAATTTTCTACATCATATAATATGTAGTAAGAACACAGTCATGTCGTTCAAACACCTATGCATGTTCTCAATTTTGTATTATCACCCATTCCAAAAAAATTGACTAACAAAATATTCATGTGAATCTTTTTACTATTCTCATAGGTTTGGCCACTCAATGGCAAGATCCATATTAGAGGACTATCAAAAAATTTCCAACCAATACTGTGAATGTACCCAAGGACTTAGCATTTTTTCTTTTCTTTCTATAATCTCTGTAACTCTATCAGTCTTTCATTGTCTCTGTTTTTTCCATCTCTGAATTAACCAGATTCAAATTACTATATATATATGTGTGTGTGTGTGTGTGTGTGTGTGTGTGTGTGTGTGTTTGTGTGTGTGTGTAAGCATCAAATTTACATATAAAATTCACTTCTTTTCAGAGATGAACAAATCAGTCAGTTAATTTTTAAAAAGTGATTATTAAGTCCTTAAATACCTAAAACTCTGTGAAGGGAATGCAAATAAAAGCAAAAATAATAATGTCACTGATTATTCATTTTATGTAAATTTACTTATTTAATATTTTATAATTTTACCCTACTCTCACTTCCATCCCCCACTCTACAGAGAAGGCAGTCTGTTAGTTTTTACATTGTTTCCATGGAATACATTGATCTAAAATGAATGTGATGAGAGAAATGTCATATCATTAAGAAAGAAAAATAAAGTATGAGAGATAGCAAAATTACATAATAAGATAATTTTTTTTAAATTAAAGGTAATCTTTGGTCTTTGTGCAAATTACAAAATTCTTTGTCTGGTACAGATGGTATTCTCCATTGGTGATACCCCAAAATTGTCTTTGATTGTTGCGCTGATGGAATGAGCAAATCCAATAAGGTTGATCATCACCCCGATGTGCTGTTAGAATGTACAGTGTTCTTCTGGTTCTTCTCATCTTCCTCATCATCAATTCATGCAAATGCTTCTTGGCTTCTCTGAATTCCAATACCTCCTGGTTTCCAATATAACAATAGCATTCCATAATGAACATATATTACAATTTGTTCAGCCATTCCCTAATTGATGGACATTCATTCAATTTCCAATTCTTTGTCACCAAAAATAGGGCTGCTGTGAATATTTTTGTACAAGTAATGTTTTTACCCTTTTTCATAATCTCTTCAGGTTACAGACACAGTAGTGGTATTGCTGGATCAAAGGGTATGAACATTTTTGTTGTCTTTGGGGTGTAATTTCAAATTGTAGGATAAGTTCACAGCTCCACCAAGAATGTATTAGTGTCCCAGATTTCCCACATCCCTTCCAACATTGATCATTGATCATCATCATCATCCTCATCATTGATGCTTTGTGGTCACATTGGCCAATCTGAGAGGTGCAAGGTGGTACTTCAAAGATGCTTTAATTTGCACTTCTCTAATAGGTAGTAATTTAGAGTAATTTTTCATATAACTATGGATTGCTTTAATTTTGTCCTCTGTTAATTGCCTTTGCATATCCTTTAACTATTTGGCAATTTGGGAAAAGCTTGTTTTTTTTTAAATATTTGACCCAGTTCTCTGTATACATTAGAAGTGAGTCCTTAGCCAGAAATGCTAGTTGCAAAAAGTGTTCCTAATTTACTGATTTTCTTTTGATCTTCATTACACAGTGGTTTTGTCTATACAAAAGATTTTAATTTAATGTAATCAAAATTATCTAGTTTGTTTTTAATAATTTTCTTGGCAATAAATTGCTTCCCTTTCCAGAGTTCTGACTGGTAAACTTTTCCTTGATTTCTTAGTTTACTTATAATATTGGGTTTTTATGTCTAAATCCTGTATCCATTTGGATCTTATCTTGGTATAGAGTGTGTGGTGTTGGTCTTATCCAAGTTTCTTCCATACTAACTTCCAATTTTCCCAACAGCTTTAACAAAGAGAGGGCTTTTTATCCCAATAGCTAGACTCATTGGGTTTATCAAACGGCAGATCACTATAATCATTTTCTGCAATTGGACCTAGTCTATTCCACTGATCCACCACTTTATTTCTTAGCCTATACCAGACAGTTTTGATGACTGATGCTTTATAATATAGCTTTATACCTGGTAGGGCTAAGCTACCTTCTTTTGCACTTATTTTCATTAAATCCCTGAAAATTCTCAACTTTTCATTTCTCCTTATGAATTTGCTTACAACTTTTTCTCACTCATAAAAGTAATTTTTTGAATTTTTATTGGTAGGGCACTGAACAAGTAGTTTGATTTTGGTAGAATTGTCATTTTTATTTTATTAACTTGGCCTATCCATGAGCAGTTGATATTTGCCCAGTTATTAAAATCTGAATTTATTTATGTGTGAAGTGTTTTGTAATTATTTTTTTTAAAGTTTTTGTGTCTGCCTTGGTAGGTAAATTCCTAATTATTTTATATTGTCTGAAGTTACTTTGAATGGGATTTCTCTTTCTAACTCTGCTGCATCTTGCTAGACATATATAGAAATGTTGAAAATTTATGAGCATTTACTTTATATCTTCTGACTTTGCTAAAGTTGCTAATTATTTCTAGTAATTTTTAGATGATTTTTTTGGATTCTCTAGGTATACCATCATGTTATCTGTAAAGAGTTGGAGTTTTGTCTTTTCCTTCCCAATTCTATTTCCTTCCATTTCTTTTTCTTCTCCTATAGCTGACATTAAAATTTCTAATACAATACTGAATAGTTGTGGTGATAATGGGCATTCTTGTTTCACCCCTGATCTTATTGGGAATACCTCTAGCCTATCCCCATTGCATATAATGCTTGTGGATGGTTTCAGATTGATACTGTTTATTATTCTAAGTGACAATCCATTTATTCTTACACTCTCTCGTGTTTTTAGTAGGAATAGGTGTTGAATTTTGTCAAAAGCGTTTTCAGCATCTATTAATATAATTATATGATTCCTGATTGGTTTGTTATTGATATAATTAATTATATTAACATTTTTCCTAATATTAAACCAACCCTGCATTCCTGGGATAAATTCTCCTTAGTCATAATATATTATCCTAGAGATAATTAGTTGTAATTGTTTGCTAAGATTTTATTTAAGATATTTGCATCTATATTTATGAGGGAGATAGGTCTATGATTTTCTTTCTCTATTTTAACTCTTCCTGGTTTAGGTATCAGCACGATATAGGTGTCATAAAGTTAGGCAGAGTTAGATCTTCAGCTATTTTTCCAATGAGTTTATATAGAATAAGAATCAATTGTTCCTTAAACATTTGATAGAATACATTTGTGAATCTGCCAGGTCCTGGAGATTTTTTCTTAGGGAGTTCAATAATGGCTTATTGAATTTTTTTCTGAGATATTGTTATTTAAATATTTAGTTTCCTCTTCATTTAACCTAGACAACTTATATTTTGAGGAATATTTGTCAATTTCATTTAGATTATCAAATTTATTGGCATAGAATTAAGCAAAATAATTTGAATTATTACTTAATTTCCCCCCTCATTGGTGGTGATTTCACCTTTTTCATTTATGATACTCACAAGTTGTTTTTCTTCTTTTTTTTAATCAAATTAACAAGAGGTTTATCAATTTTTTGTTTTTTTCATGAAACCAACTCCTAGTTTTAGTTATTAGTTTATTAGTTTTCTTGCTTTTGATTTTATTAATTTCTCCTTTAATTTTATAATTTCTAATTTGGTATTTAATTGGGGTTTTTCAATTTGTTCTTTCTCTAATTTTTTAATTGCATGTTTATTTCATTGAATTCCTCTTGCTCTAATTTATTCATGTAAGCATTTAAAGATATAATATATCCCTTGACAGTTGCCTTGGCTGTGTCCCATAAGTTTTGGTATGTTGTTTAATTATTGTCATTATCTAGGATGAAATAATTCTTTCTGTAATTTGTTGTTTGACTCACTCATTCTTTAAAATGTGGTTATTTAGTTTCCAATTATTTGTGGGTCTATATCTCCCTGGTCCAATATTGCATGTGATTTATATTACATCAATTTCATTAGTTTCTTGCTTTGATTTTTAAAATTTCTAAATTTGTCTTTAATTGGGAATCTTTAATTCTTTGACTAGCTTTTTTTAATTCTTTACTCAATTTATTAATCTCCACTTTCTCTATTTCATTTCTATAAGTAGTTAGAGATATAACATTTCCCCTAAGGACTGCTTTGTCTGCTTTCCCCAAGTATAGGTAATTGTTTCATTATTATCATTTTCTTAGGTGTAATTATTGATTCTCTTTACTATTTGTTTTTTGACCCATTCATTCTTTTTTAAATTTTTTATTGTTGTTTTTCTTTTCCAAATATATGTTATGAAAGTGTTTTTTAATACTCATCCACATATATATGCACATTTCAAAGTTATAAAATTTCCTTCCACCTGCAACCTCCTCCCCTCAGAGGTGAACAGTCAGATTAATATTGTTCTTACACATTTGTGTTTAACTTGTTTATATGTTAATAATTTTTTATTACAAATTAGAATTAAGGAAAACTCTTCCTTTAAAATTAGGATATTTAGTTTTATGTTAATTTTAAGTCTATCTGTGTATGATCTTTTATAGCATGTACTTTGATTGCACCATGATCTGAAAAGCATGCATTTAATATTTCTGACTTTCTCTATTTTAGGCCCTAATACATGGTTAATTTTTGCATAGAAGCAACATAACACTGAAAAAAGTTTCATTCCTTTCTACCCCTATTCAATTTTCTCTAAAGCTATATCATATCTAATTTTTCTAACATTTGATTAGCCTTCTGCACATTTTTCTTCTTTATTTTGTGATTGTATTTATTTCATTCTGAGAGTGGGCCATTGGGGTCCTCCACTAGCATAGAATTGCTTGCTAAGTCTTCCTAAAACTTATTTAACTTCTCTGAGAATATGCATGCTATACAATTTATTGCATATAGATGTTTAGTACTGATAGTACTTCATTTCTAAGGTAATTTTTTAAATACCATATTTTTCAAGACACCAAGAATCAGTCAAGAAAAAAAAATAAAGAAGAAATAAAAATGCAAAATGCCTCACTGAGAAATCAGGTGAACTGAATAAATAATTTAAGAATTCCTTCCTTATCCATTTTATTAGATCTAATTCTGCTTTTATGTTATTGTAATTGGGATTGCAATCCCTGCTTTTATTTTTAACTTTAGTTGATGCATAATCTATTCTGATCCATCTTTTTATTTTTAATATATTTGTACTCTCTGCTTCAAATGTTTGCATGTGTGTAAATAGGATTTTGTAAGAATCTGACTTTTCATGAATTCTACTATTCATTTCCATATTATGGAAAACTTCATCCCATTCACATTTATTTTTATGATTATTAACTCTGTATTACCCTCCATTCAATTTTCACCTGTTTTAATTTTTTTCCTCTTCTTTCCAATACTCACCAGTATTTTGCTTCCCTTTTCTATTCACTTTCCTTTCTTGTGCTATGCTCCTTTTTGCCTTCCCTTCTATTGGTCCTTCCGTCTCTTTTTCCCATATTTTTTCCTCCTTATTGCCTGAAGATAAAATAAGTTTATGAGTTTATTTTATTCCTTTTTTTAGCAAAATCTAATGAGAATAAGTTTAAAGCAAATTTCCTCCTCTTCTTTCCCTCTTCTGAAATATGGTCTTTGTGCACCCTTCATGTGATGTAAGTTAACTTATTCTATCTCCCTTTTTCCTCTTTTTCACAGTACAATCCTTTTTTTTATTACCTTAGTTAGTTGTATATGTCATCATATAAAAATCAGTTTATGCCCACACCCTCTGGCAAAATATCCTCTTTACAGGGCAATTGATTTTGCTTTGTAATCTATGCTCTTTTGCCCTTTGGAATATCATATTCCAGGTCTTTCAGTACTTTAATCTTAATTGTTTTTCAGGATTTTCCTGGCTGTCTGTAGTATTTTCCTCTTGAGCTGATAGTTCATGAATTTTGTTAGAGTATTCCTTGTAGTTTTCATTTATAGATCCTTCAGAGAAGTGATCAATGTATTCTACTTTACCCTCTGGTTCTAGGATATTAGAATAGAACTTCTTGATGATTTCTTGGCTTCCAGAGAGTTTAATAATTTTTAAATTATCTCTCCTACTGATTTCTGGAGTGGAACCAAGATGGCAGTGTGAAGTTAACATGCTCCTGGAGCTTTTTCTACACAATTTTAAATTAAGCCTCTACACAGAACTGAAAACTACAAATTCAATAACAAAAGAGCAAAACAACTTCTCAGCCCAAGGTATCAGGAGTGATATTCAATAACTGTTTGGCTCTTTGGTGATAAAAGGGAAATATAGTTTGAGAGCTGGAAAGACTGGGCAATAGACATAACTGGATTGGGAACAAACCAATGTAAAGATTAAGCCTGGCCATAAAGGAGAAAACAAACCTCTCCATAGGCAAAACACAGGCTATTTAGGCAACACCTTGGTAAGCAATAACCCAGAGACCAGATTTTAGCCCCAGCATAAAAATCTTCAAGTTATGCTCCCTGTACCCCAGGACTAGAGTTCATTGAAATGAGCAAAAAATGAAAAGGAATACTAACCATAGAAAGATAACTCTTCTCAAAAGAAGAAAGCACTGGCAAATTGACTAGCAGAAGGTTAGGCATTAGAGGATAAATAACATCAAGGTACAATGATTTTTTATAATAGAAATAAAGAAGGGAGAATGTGAACACTGAATAAATCCTACTCTCAATGTATTTGCCCCAAAGGAGGAATATCACACATTTCCAACTGGATTTAAAAATCTATGCTACCATACAGGAAAGTAGATGGGGGGTGGTGGAGGCAGGGGAAAGGGTGATGGAAGGAACCGATAAAATGGAAAGTGAAAGCAAAAATAAAGTTAAATTTAAAAAAAAATTGAAGTGGAAAGTAAGCAAGACATTTATGAGGAGGCATAAGGAGAAAGGAAAGTTAAAATGTCTAAATGGGGATAAATAACAGACAGAAATTCAGAATTAGTAATCTAAACTGCAAATGGGATTGGGATAAAATCTCCAATAATACATAAACAGAGACAAAAAGGAATGAAAAACCAAAATTCAACAATATGGTATTTATAAGAAACATTTTTGAAGCAAAGAAATACACATAAAGTAAAGGTAAAAGACTAGAGCAACATCTATTATGCTTCAGCAGAAGTAAAATTACTCAGGGGGTAGAAATTCTGACCTCAGATGAAGGAAAAGCAAAAACAGATCTCATTAAAAGGGATATGGAAGGAAATAACATCTTCTTAAAAGGTACAGTAGGCAATGAAGTTATATCAGTATTAAACATATTTGCAGCAAGTGGTATAGCATCCAACTTCTTAGAGGAAAAGTTAAACAAATTAAAGGGAGACATAGGCAATAAAACCATAATAGTGGAGCATCTTAAGCTCTCGTTTTCAGAATTACAGAAATAAAACTTCAAAATCAATAAGAAGTTAAGATGAAAAGAAACCATAGATATCATGGACTTCTAGAGAAAAACAAATGGGAATAGAAAGGAATACATCTTTTTTCTCTGCTGTACATAGCATCATTACAAAAACTGATCATGTACTAGGATGTAAAAATCTTACAATCAAATGCAGAAAAACAGACATATTAAATTTGTGCTTTACAGATCATGATACAATAAAAATTACATGTAAAGACAAACCAAAAACTATATGGAAACTAAATAACCTATTTTTGAAAATGAGAAATGATCTAATTTTGAAAAACGAGTTGATGAAACAATTTCATACAAGACAATGACAACAAGGATACATCACTTCAAAAATTAGTGGGATGTGGCCAAAGGATGTTTCAGGGGAAATTTTATATATTTAAATGATTCTGTGAAAAAAAAAGAGAAAGAGGGGCTAAATGAATTATGCCTGTAACTATAAAAGGAATTTTTAAAATGTAAAATCATCAACCAAATGCCAAGTTAGAAAGTCTGAAAATTATTGAAGAAAACTGAAAACAAAAAATAATTGATCTAATATCTCAAACTATGAGTTGCTTTTGTGACAAAAGCAATAAAAATAGATAAAATGAGTTAATCTGACTTAAAAACAAAGAAGAAAACTAAGTCATAAGTATCAAAGGATAAAAAGGTGAACTCCCAACCAATGAAGAGGAAATTAATGATTTTGCTGAACTATTTTGCTCAACACTATGCACATAAATTTGACAATCTGAGGGAAATTGATGTATATTTGCAAATATATAAGCCATCCAGATTAATAGAAAAGGAAATAAAATAATCACATTTCAGAAAAAAATAAAGACAAGTTTTTGAGACCCAAATGGATTATTAAGTGAATTCTACCAAACATTTAAGGAACAATTAATTCCAATTCTATATAAACTACTTTTAAAATTAGGAGAAGAGTTTTGCCAAATTCTTCTTATGACACCAAAATGGTGTTGATATCTCAACCAGGAAGAACCTAAACAAGGCAAAGAAAACCATAAACCAATCACCCTGATGAAACTGATGCAAAAAATCTTAAATAAAAAATTGAGCAAAGAGTTTACAACAAATTGATAATACACCACAATCAGGTAGGAGTTATACAAGGTAGGCAGACATGGTCCAATATAAGGAAAATGATCAACATAATTGAACATATCAGTAACAAAACTGACAGAAATCATATAAGTATCTCAACAGATGCTAAAAAGCTTTTAAACTAAATTACAAGAATTCCCAATAAAAATACTTGAAAATATAGGAAAAATAGTTTTCCTTTAAAACAATCAACATTATCTATCTAAACCCATCAACAAATATGAGTTATAATGGATTTAAACTATTAGCATTTCCAATAAGAGCAAAGGGTGAAAAATAAGAAAGTCCATTATCACCACTAGTGTTCAATACCGTATTAGAAATGTTAACTTTAGCAATAAGAAAAGAAAAATAAATTGAAGGAATTAGAATTGCTGATGAGGAAGCAAAATTTTCATGCTTTGCAGATGTTATGTTGGTATACTTAGAAAGCCAGAGAAAATCAACTTAAAATCTACTCGAAATAATTAGCAATTTCAGCAGAGTAGCAGAATATAAAATCCATCCACATAAATTGGTATTTCTACATATGAGCAACAAAGTCCAAGGGCAAGAGATAGAAAGAGAAATTCAATTTAAAGTAACTGTAGACAATATAAAATACTTAGGTATCTATCGTCCAAGATAAACCCAGAAACAATATGAACACAATAACAAAATACTTTTCACTCAAATAAAGTTATATTTAACAAATGGAAAATATTTATTGCTCATGTTTTGGCCTTGTTAATATAATAGGATAATTCTATCCAAATTAACTTGTTTATTCTGTGCCATACTAAACCAATTATGACAAAAGTATTTTGTAGTTAGAAAAACATAGTAGCAAAATTCATTTAGAATAAAACAACAAAAGATCAAGAATATTAAGGGAATTGATGAAAAAATGCAAAGTAAGATGACCAAGCTATCAGGTCTAAAACTATATTATAAAGCATTAGCTGTTAAAACTATCAGATACTGGTTAAAAAATAGCATAATAATGGAATGACTTATAGGATCTGATGTTGAGCAAAGAGAGTAGAACCAAGAGAACAATATTCACAGCAACAACAAAATTGTGAGATGAAAACATCTTGATGGAAGCACCTCCTCTCAGCAGTTCAGAGAGCTAGGATAAGTGTATTAGACCATCTATGCACTATGTTATCCCCATCCAGAGGAAGAAAAATGAAACAAAACAAACAAAAAAACCTAATCCTTCAGAATGTGATGAACACTTTATATAAGGTATCTTTTATATATCTCTTTCCCCTAATCCAAATTCCTCATACTGAAAATAACTAATCTGTAAACATGCTTATTAAAATATTTATATACAATGCTAACCTGACTCTTTGGCACTGAAGGGAGGGGGGGTGAAAAGGGAGGGTGAAAGGAAATTTTGTAACTTATAAAATATACATATGCATATGGATGAAAATAAATACAAAAAGAAAAAAGAAATAGTATAATAATGGATTAGAGTCAGTACAAAAAAAACAGTATCAAATGAGTATAATAATCTACAGTTTTACACACCCAAAGACAGTAGCTTCTGGCATAAAAGTTCACTATTTGATAAAAAACCTCTAGGGAAAATTGGACAGTAGTATGGCAAATAGATACACATCTCACACCCTCTACCAAAATAAGGTCCAAATGGATTTAGACTTAAGGGAGATATCATAAACCAATTAAAATATTAAGAAATACTCTAACTTTCAGATATATGACAGGACAGAAATTTATGATCAAATAAGAATTAAAGAAAAGCATAAATTGCAAATTGAATCTTTTGATTATATTAAATAAATGCGGTTTTACACTAATAGAACCAATGCAGTCATAATTAGAAGGAAAGCAGAAAGCTGGGAACCAATTTTCAGTGTTTCTGATAAAGGACTCGTATCTAAAATATATAGAGAACTAAATCAAATGCATAATAGTACAAGTCATTCCCCAAATGATAAATGATCAAAGGATTTGAACAGGCAATTTTAATGAAAATTCATCTCAATGCCTTGACATTCTGGATAACTTTGTTGAAATGTTCTTGGATTTTTGCATTTCTTTTTCATTACAAAGAATGACCTACTAGGAGGGGAAGAGGGTTGATTTATTGGAATATGTAAATGATGTAAAAACAAAAAATATGAATAACTTTTATGAATAACAGAAAAATGCTGCACTGCTATTCACTTTACTAGTCTGTCTTAGTATCTTCATTGGTAAAATCGGAATAACAATGCAATAGATTTCAGACCTAAGTGCCTTGTTAATCTTGCCTTTAAGTTTTCTATAGTGGGTTCATTCTCTCTCTCACCTCCCATTGTTTATTTTTTAAGTCCCATAGAATAGATGTTTATACGCAGAATTTTTAAACAAATTCATAGAAGATTGGTATCAGGATTTAAAAAATAAAAAAAAATTAAAGAAACAAAAAAACAAAGATTAACATATTATCTTAAATAATTAAAATTATTATTTTTAAAAATTCCAAGACAACATAAATTTCTTGGAGGCAAAAACTTTTACTTGTTTGTCATCATACAATTGAAACTACAAATTATAAGCAGTATTTGTTTCACTCCCAAACAAGTAAAAAGTAAGGGAACATACTACCAGAAAAATTCATACCTTAGCAATTCCTTTGGTTTTTTTGAACACTGAATTGTTTTTTCTGTTTGTTTCAGGACATGAATATAATTCAGTAAGATAGCTGTCTTGTGAGAAGTATTTTTTTAGATTTTAATTAATTATTTTTGATATAATTACTATTATTTATTATTTTCATCCCTTTTTTTCAAAAGTCAAATACATTTGGGCCAAGTCCTACAACTAAAAATAATGTAGTCTGATAATTTATCAGAGCTACATGAATCTTTACTGGTCTCTGGGGCCTAATTTTGTACTTTGAAGTCTTCAAGGAGTAATATATTAGAGTAGATCTTGTGACCTGTTTCCAAAAATGAAAGATTTATTGCTCTTACCAAACCTATTAGGCCCTTGTTGTCTCAATTTAGAATTATAACATTTGTTCCATGAAATGGATAAATAGCTTAGGTGCTTTCTTCTGTCTTTTCTTTCTCTGCCCACTTTTAAGGGACTCTTAAGTATTTGCTTTATTGATAAAAGGGATGTTAATTGAACATTCATTTTGAATGCTGCTTTATGTTTCTAAGGTTGTTTGTTTCTTTGTTTTAAATTTCATTACTTGTCTTCACTGCCCAACTCCAAACTTGCTCTCTCAGTTTGGGTGCCCTCACAGGGGTACACTGTAGCCAATTTTAATGGGTTCAAGATCCAATTGTTAAATATTCAGGGTAGGTATTTTCATTTCTTAAATGA